>NC_082663.1:168254775-168895400 GCF_025265405.1 Mesoplodon densirostris | reverse complement strand
AGAAACCCACTCACCCCATCTTTCCTAAATATCTACTGCTTTTGTACTTGTGAGCTAATTCAACTCATTTTCTGCCCTCACTCCCTGTTCTTATTGAGAGTATATGAGGGAGACCAGACTGAAACAGAATCGCTATATACAAGTCACTCTTTTGATTGTAAGAGACAGGAATTCAACTAAAATCAGCTTAACGAAACAAAACAAAACAAGAAGGATGGAAAGGAAAGGAAAGGAAAGGAGAAAGGAAAGGAAAGGAAAAAGGAAAGGGGATTTATTATTTCACATCACTAAGAAATCCATGGTATCACTGGCTTCTGACATTATTGGATCCAGAATTTCAAACAGTGAATCAACTCTTTGTCTCTGTCCCTGTCTCTCTGTCTCTACTCCCTCTCTCCTCCCCAGTCTCTGTGTTGCCATCACTCAATTTTGATGTATGTATTAGCAGGCTTTTTATAACACTGTATCAGGTATAGAGGCTTCTAGAAGCTCCAATATTTTGTCCTTAGAGCTAGTGATCCCAGAAAAAGAGAACTGCCATGTCTCCCTCGATATCCATGCACTCTAATACGGTCTACCTGGAGTGCAATAGACATGTCCGTGTGTATCTGTCTGTTTGGCTGTGATAACAGAATACCTAGATGAGGTGGCTTAAACAATAGAATTTATTTTTCTTACAGCTCTGGGGGCTTGAATCCCCAAATCAAGGCATCAGTAGTGTTAGTTTTTGATGAGACCTTTCTTCCTGGTTTACACATGGCCACCTTCTCACTGTGTGCTTGTATTGGTTTGGCCCTTTGTGTGAGCAGAGAGAGAGCTAGAAAGCTCTGGTATCTCCTCCTCTTCTTATAAGGACACCAGTGCTATCAGATTAGGGCCCTACCCTTATGACCTCATTTAACTTGAATTACCTTCTTAAAGGCCCTATTCCAAATACAGTCACATTGGGAGTTAAGCCTTCAATAAATGAATTTTGGGGGAACACAATTTAGTCCTCAGTAACACATATGAACAAATCACTGTGCCTAGGTTGATACCTAATTGGCTGATTGAAAGACATTTGATTGGTAGCAAGGTCCATACAATTGTCAACCCTACCATAATCACATAGGCAAGGGCAGTGGCCAATAGGAAAAACTAGGGGGCAAAGAAACATGATATCAAATGGATACTACAATAATATACATATTAAGATGCTCTTGCTCGGGTGATGTCATCAAAGTGATGACATAGGTCATTCCTGACTTCGGTCTCCCTCATAAGAAGACAAACTAGCAACATTTATGGAGAAGACATCACTGTGAAAATCCCAAATTCCAGAGGTGAGGCTTAAGCACCCCTCTGGACCACAGAGACGAGAAGAATCAACATCAGAAAGCTAAGAGGAGCAACTACATTCTGACTGCATTGCCCCTTGCCCAGGGCAGGGGCAGCACTGCACCAAGAGTGCCCCTTTGGACCTATGATTTCTCCAGTGTGAAAAGGAAAGCACAAGGTGGATATCCAGCTCCCTCAGAAGGCCCTTCCTGGGAGGTCCACCTGTGTCTTGTCCCACACAGCTCACTAGGGGAATCTGTAGGACTTGACCACTGGAGATCAGGTAGAAACAGAGATGTTGAGTGGGGAGCTTACAGCAACCAACACTCATATCTTGGCTAACCATATTTCTCCTTGCAGCTGCAACTGAGCAGAGATCTCAGCCACGGGCTCTGCCCATCTGCAGAACTAAATCCGTAAGCCTTATCTGGCCAAGGAGCTCTGTTGAGTACAAGCTATGCTGGCCATGGAGCCTGTTCTATGATCCCACCCTGGCAGGGAAAAGAAAAAAATTGATGTCCTGCCCAACTCCGGATTATAGCTTCTAGACCCTCCAGGCCAGAGAAGCCAGGCAGCTGCTGATTCCATCCTATAGACAATCTTAGGCAGGAAGCCAAGCCAACAATCCTGCCCAATTACTGAGTATAGCCTCTAGCCTGACATAACCAGGGAGCCTGAACAGTGACCTTGGACAGCCTCAGAACTCAGCCTGCAGTCACACCCAGCTAGGGAGCTAGGACATCAACCCTGCCCTACCCTGGAGCACAGTCCTAGCCTCATGGAACTCTGAGATACAGATCCTCCCAACCAAAAAGCCCCACTACAGACTTTGTTGAACAGCCAAGCACAGTTAGTGGCCTACCTGATCTCAAATCCCAGCCATCGACTTCGGAACACAGTTTGCTTCCCCACCTGATTGAAGAGCACAGGCTGAGGTCTTGTCCAACAAACTGGATAACTTAGAAGAAATTAATAAATTCCTAGAAACATACAAACTACCAAGACTGAATTATGAAGAAATCGAAAATAACAACAGACCAATAACAAGTAAAGAGATTGAATCAGTCATTAAAAACCTCCCAACAAAATCCAGAACCAGATGGTTTCACTGGTGAACTGTTTCTTGTTTTGTTTTGTTTTTGTTTTTTGTTGTTTTTAGTTTAAATAAATTGAATAAATTTTTAAAAAATAAATCAATAGAAGTAAAAATAAACAGAACCTTGGTTATCATTTAAGGTCTACTTAAAAAATTTCCAGCATGTTTTTCCTAACCATATTAGAACCACAAAAGTTATATAGGAGATTGCTTCAACTGATTACTATTATATAGAACACCAGTGTCATTCATTTATCATTTGTACATGTTCTATTCTCCTGAGTTCTACATTAGCTTTCTTTCCCCAGTATGGAAGCATCAAAAAGACATGGTCTAGCAATCTGTTCATTATTAATAGCATTGATTACCAAACATATTTTGCTATAGGTAAAACACAAAATCCCTGACTAAAAAGCTAAACTATAAAGACATCAAACGTTTGCTTGCATTTTCTCTTATTCTGAATTTTGCTTTCTCATTTGATTTTTTAAAGAAGGTTTCTACTGTGTCAACTATGGTGAGAAAGTCCACATGAAAAATTTTGTATCTCACACAAAAAAGAAAGCAGTTTTCCAAGTGATTGGCATTCTATGGATAATAAAGTTATTACATTATTCTATACTTGGGATATGGGGAGGTTTAAAAAATGAGGAACTAATCTAAAATTACAGTGTTTACAAAACAGATTTCTCATTAACATACTTTTTTGTGAACAAATCCTGCAGTAATATACAAGCAGCAATATAGGAACAAAAAGAAATTAAAAATTTAAAGCCATTGCATAACAATTTAACTATTGTGAGAAATCTGTGAAATTTGAATCAAATTATTGGCATTATATAAAATTAGCACAAGCCTAGGTTAAAAAAAAGGAAGAAAAAATATGAGGCTGTAAATGCTTTTAGTGATAGATCATAATTCATAATTTAATCACTTTTATATCATTAGGGATAAGCAGAGTATTTGGTGCAAAACAGAATGTTAACATAGGAATACTTTAAAATCTCCTATTCTTTTTTCTACATATTTTTTAAAATGATCACCATTTCTATGTAGTGTTTGTTTTATCTACACTAAATAGAACTGTACTAGTGATAATATTTTATAAAGTAACATTTCAGCAGATTTTCAAATTCATATTGGTGAGATTGAAAGACATTGGGGTAGTCAAAAGAAAAGTCTAGACACTAACAGGCAGATATTTATAAACAACAGCAATATCTACAAATGTTATTTATTGTCAATAATAGCCTTTAACAGAGATAGATAAATTGGTCAAGATAGATTTCTTCTGACGGTGGCTGACCATGATTAATACTGTTACTAATAAGAATATATATCTTTTTAAGAACAAAGAAGAATTAACACCAATCCTTCTCAGCCTCTTTCAAAAAATTGAACAAGAAGGAACACTTCCAGACTTATTTTATGAGGCCAGCATTACCTTAATACCAAAGCTAGAAAAGAACACTACAAGATAAGAAAACTATAGGCCAATATCCCTGATGGATATAGATGCAAATTTCTCAACACAAAAAAATTAGCAAGCCACATTTAACATCATACTAAAGAAGAAAACTTAGGGGAAAAATTCTTTGACATTGGTCTTGACAATGATTTTATGGATTTGATGCCAAAACACAAGCAACAAAAGCAAAAATAAAGTACAGCTACATCAAATCAAAAAGTTTCTGCTCAGCAAAATAAATAGTGAAAAAATGAGAAGGTAACCTATGGAATGAGAGAAAATATTTGGAAACCACAAGTCTGTTAAGGACTTTATGTCTAAAAATACATGAGGAACTCATACAACTCAATCCAATTAAAAAATGGGCAAAGGACCTGAATAAACATTGTTCCAAAGAAAATCTTCAAATGGCCGACAGGTACATTAAAAGGTACTAATCATAGGGGAAATGCAAATCAAAACCACAGTGAGATATCGCCTCACAGCTGTTAGAATGGCTGTCGTCAAAAACACAAGAAAGGGCTTCCCTGTTGGCACAGTGGTTGAGAGTCCGCCTGCCGATGCAGGGGACACGGGTTCGTGCCCCGGTCCAGAAGGATCCCACATACTGCAGAGCGGCTGGGCCCGTGGGCCATGGCTGCTGAGTCTGTGCGTCCGGAGCCTGTGCTCTGCAGTGGGGGAGGCCACAACAGTGAGAGGCCCGTGTACCGCAAAACCAACCAACCAACCAACCAAACAAAAAAAAACACAAGAAAACAAGTGCTGGCAAGGATTTGGAGAAAACGGAACCCTTGTGCACTGTTGGTGGAAATGTAAATTAACATAGCCAGTAAGGAAAATAGTGTGGAAGTTCCTCAAAAAGTAAACAGTAGAACTGCCATACAATCCAGCATCTCATGTCTGAGTATATATCTGAAGGCAATGAAATCACTATCTCAAAGATATATCTGCACTCTCATGTTCATTCCAGCAATATTTACAATAGTCAAGACATGGAAACAACCTAAGTGTCCATCAACAGGTGAATGGATAAAGAAAATGTGGTGTGTATATACCACATTATGGAGGAAGGGTACCTGGAAAAAATGAAGTCACTGTTCCCCATTTTGAAACAAAACTGAAATTTGAAATTTAAAATGTTCAGTAAAAATGGGAGAGAATTCCAATGTCCCTATCCACAAGGGAGCAGTTCTACTGAGACGTGAACAGTGGGGACTAAAAATTTTGAAAATATTTGGGGAGAGGGAAAATTGGCTTTCTGTTAATTGACAAATGTTCCAGTAGGGCTCTATTTTTGTTGGAATGTGTAATATTGTTAGATTACACACATATATTGACCAGAGTCTCTGCTGAGTTTATAAAATTCAGGAAAGATGGCTGGTAAAATTTTGGTTTTTATTTATTTATCTCAGTAAAAGCCCACTGCAACTCTAAAAACAAATAAACAACTTCAGACAGTCATAATGACTGAAGAAACATTAACCTAAAGACTGATAGAGAGCATTAAATATATAATTTTAAGATTAAATTTAGTCATTTAAGATTAAATGAAGATTAAAAGGGTAAGATTATAATATATAATGGCTTTATAATCTGACAATGTGAAAATACTACAATCACAAAAAATAGGCTATAATAGGAATAGCACATGCAAAAATATGTTTTCAGTTCTTTTTAAATAGACTATTTCATGGTGGTAGTATTGCAATTCTGAGATTGTTGTATGTGATATGTATAATAAAGCAAATAAGTAATTATGATCTGTTCTAGTTCTATCAGATCCTATATTCTTGAGAACCTGAATTCTCAGTGTAGAAGAAAGGAAATACTGATATAGAAGTGGTAAATTAACACTGTATTCCTGAATTTAAACTGGAAATAGAAGCATGAACTCTCAAGATATGTTGGCTTTGTCCACTGAGAAGGTCTAAAAACAATGATTCGTCTAGTAACAGTAAGCATTCCTAGTACCAAGATTCTTATCTTAAAATACTATTTTCTATTAGAAGGAACCAGGTATCTTTAGAGAAATGGCTTATTCCAGGTCTTGGACAGGAAACGTAAAAGATGGGCCTGAAATGTCTTTCATGCCAGATAGCAACAAATCTACCAAAAATTGCTAAGTTCATGTCAAAAAATTCAGGAACCAATTTTAAGAGGTTCCCACTGGCCAATGATAGGACAAACTAAGCTCCAATATGGATAAAAATTGCAACTGATGTAAATCCATTGAATATGTTTAAATCTGTGGGTTTATAATATATAAAAAGAGCTCTTGAATTGGTCATCTTCAGAGGATGGCAGGGAACCAGTTGATTATTTTGAAAACTGAATAAATAAAAGGCACAAATTAAAATTTTACTTATCTTATTTTTCCTATATGAATGACACCAATATGAATCAAATAGTATAAAAAGGGAAGTATCTCCTGGTAAAATTATTTCAGCTAATATATAAAAACAAAATGAGAGGGCTTCCCTGGTGGCGCAGTGGTTGAGAGTCCGCCTGCCGATGCAGAGGACACGGGTTCGTGCCCCAGTCTGGGAAGATCCCACGTGCCATGGAGTGGCTAGGCCCGTGAGCCATGGCCACTGAGCCTGCATGTCCGGAGCCTGTGCTCCTCAATGGGAGAGGCCACAACAGTGAGAGGCCCGCGTACCACAAAAAAAATAAAAAATAAAAAATAAGAGAGAATTAAAACATCCCTTTTTTTCACCTCAATTAGCCATTGAGAATCAAAGGCTGCTAACTTTGCTAAGAGAGACAGAAAGTAGAGAGAGAGAGAGAGAGAAAGAATATGAATGATAGAGATGCCTCTTGATGGAAGAGCATATCATCCACAGTTGTACCAGAGTGAACCAGCCTGAGTCTGATCAAGCCCCTGGCTCCAGTTACCAATTTGAAGGACAAAGAAACATATTAAATATATAATAAACAAGATTTATAGCCAGAAACTCTAGATGCCAATTGGTGTAGGTCCTTCAACAACAACAACAATAACAAAAAATTGTGAGGAAAAGAAATGGATTGAGTGGGAACCTGTAGATTAAAGATAATTAAAGCACATAGCAAGTTAAAAAGTCATGCAAAATTAAGTTAGAATATCTTGAGATGGAAATTTGGATGACAAAGCCATAAAGAAACATAAAGAATTGTTTACTTAAAATACAAAATATAAAATTCAGTGTGGTGGTTACTTTTGGAGGAAGTGAGAAGGGGGGCTATGATTGCGGTGGGGTTTTTGAGGTGTCTGATCTAGTTCTATTTCTTGGTCTGGGTGTGGCTGCTAGGGGTTTTGCCTTATTCACATATTTTTGCTTTATGTGTTTTCAGTATCTGTATTTACCTTACAATAAAAAGGTGAAACAATGGCTGAGTCACCTGATGGCTAGTTTCTAATCTGAAACCACAGGTATGCATTCTCACTTCATTAACTAAAGCTAGCCAAATGGACAAGGCTGAGGTTAGTATCATGGGAACTACAATTATCTTACAAGAAAGGCAAATAATAAATGGGAATAAAAATCGGAAAAATTTATTGGGCTTCTCTGGTGGCACAGTGGTTAAGAATCCACCTGCCAATGCAGGGGACACAGATTCGAGCCCTGGTCCGGGAAGATCCCACATGCCGTGGAGCAACTAAGCCCTTGAGCCACAACTACTGAGCCTGCGCTGTAGAGCCCGTGAAACACAACTACTGAGCCCACGTGCCACAACTACTGAAGCCCATACACCTAGAGCCCATGCTCCGCAACAAGAGAAGCCACCGCAGTGAGAAGCCCGTGCACCACAATGAAGAATAGCCCCTGCTCGCTGCAAGTAGAGAAAACCCGTGCACAGCAATGAAGACCCAATGCAGCCAAAAATTAAAAAAAAAAATTTTAATGAATAAAATCTATCTTAAAAAAATCAATTTACCACAAATAGAATGATGTAATACTAACAAAAAGTGTTGGTCACTCAAACTATGAGAATTGTAATGGGTTTGGTGAGTAGCTGTCCTCTAGGTATATTGAACAGGTGAGATCTAGGGTGAAATGACAATTAATTCTATGTAGGTGGTGGAGTAAAAGGAAGAGTGAGAATTATTACTAGTGTTCTGAATTGAAACACAATGTCAATAGTGATACTACTCAATGATAGGGAACAATTGAATATGTAAAACAAACTGATAAAGTTTGAGTAGGGAGGAAGATTATAAGCTTGGACAAATTTCACTTGAGACACAAGTGATATGTTAAGAAAAACACTCAAGCAGCCTAATCAAACACAGCTCCACAATTCAAGGAGAAATCTCAGCTAGAAATAGATATTTGGGAATCATTAGCATGTGGATCATTATGTACTTAAGCCATTCCCTGGATAGTGTGTAGGGTAAGAAAGAAAAAAAAAAAAGTAGATTTCTGAAGATTAGCAACATTTAAAGGCTAGGTTGAGAAATAAGAGACCAAAAGGGGCGAAAAAAGATTCTGAGAAGGAGAAAACAGAATGGTATAAGAATAATTCAAAATAATTTTTTTTGACAGAAAAGGTAAATGAAATATAGTTAAATATCCAGAGAGTTCAATAAGATAAATTCTGAGAAATACGTTTTTGTCTGAAACAGGAAGTTTCTCATTGGTATGTCCATGTGTTTTGATAGAGGAAGTAGGCAAAAGTCATTAGTGTTGAGGGGATGGTGAAATTGAAGTTTGGGGATGAAATTGAAGTTTGGAGGTTGCTTGGCCTTTGCATCAATTCAACCATGATGATGGTTGAACATCAGGTAAAGAAAAGATCTCTCAGCCGAGACCAGAATACTCAGTGCATAGAGGGAAGGTAGTAGATGGTAGAAGAAAAATACCCCTGATTTCTTGGCTTCCTCCTACTTCTACAGCTCTCACCTTAAGCACCACTTCTTTAGGGAATTCTCACTTGAACCTCACAAACCCTAACAACTTAGGTGTCACCTAACAGTCCCTGTAGAGTAATTTAATTAGCTCATTATAGCCCTTAACATCTCTGTAAGAAAATTGAACAGTTGGTTTTCTCTTTATGAGACTATTTGCTCCAACAACTGATTTAAAGGCTCTGCCTGTTACTTCTCATCTGTTTAGCACTCTACTTGGCACCTAAAAGACTCTTCAAAAGTATTTATTGATAGAAGGAGTAAATGAAAAGATAAATAAACAAGAGGAGTAGGGGGAGATTTCAAGAAAGCAGTGGGGTCTACCCAAGACTAGAGGAGTACTGAGGAAAGACTGCAAATTCTGCCCTCCCCCCTGTAAAAAGTTTAGCAGTACTAGGATTACTGTTGCTTCTAGAAATACTCTAGCCTAGAATTCTGAACTTCAGTGATTTCTGTGCACAGTAAATCCAGTAAAACTTCAAGTCTACAAAAAAGGTTGGTATCACTGGGAAATTCAGGATTACACGTTTCTTTTCAGGAAATATAAAATTTTCAACTCATTGACTTTTAATATTCCAAATTTTATATGTAAAACAAGCTATCATAAATAAAACAAATAAGGGAAAAATATTATTTGACACCTTAGGGAAAGGGCTTAGATTGAGGAAAGGTGGAAGAAAGTAGAAAAGGGGAAAATAATAAAGGAAAATAGAAACCAGGAAAGAAAGGGTATTGTTTAGTTAGTGCAATGAAATCAGATATAACAATGTTTAATGATGTTCTATACTATACTATGTATTACATTCTATACTTATCCTGGGGGAAAAATGGTTTCTTTATTTCTCATGGCAATCCTGCAAAGTAGGCATTGTTATGGAGGAAGGAAGGATCCAGAGTATGTAATTTGTTCAAGGTCAAACAGCTAATAAATATGTGAAACAGGGATTCATATCCAGAGGACCCTACCTTGGTTTTCAGTACCTGGGTGTTACGTGAATCTTTACCCTCAAGAATTTGAAATGAAGGGCACTGTCTGAAAATTAAACTTTACAATGACAGACTGTATATATATAAACTCACTGTAACCACAAAGATGGATTTTCTGGTCAGCAAAAATCTCACTAGATGTTGTATGTTGATACCTGTACTGAGCAGGTTTAGGATTACTATAAACAAAAGAGTTGCCCCGGCCAAGTTGGTAGCACCATTTTCAGAATTTTGTCAGGATGAAATAAATTATCACAGTAGTGGGATTGTATTTTCAGGGGCTACTCTGGAATTTTTAAAAAGGTCATAATATAATTTTAGGATATAATCTCATTATGGGCAATATTTAATCCTCTTATTTATGGAAAAAGTGTGTAAGATTTCTTTCCTTTTTCCATGCTGCGTATGTTAAGTGGTAATATTTTGAGGCCAATGAATTACACTAATTTTTTATTTTTTAATAGTAGCTTGTAGGATAGGTAGAAATTTCAAACTTAAATTTGAATGTACTTTGAAAGTATCCTTTTTAGGATGTATAACTTTTTAGAGTAAAGATGTGTTGTTTTAGCAACTACTTGTGTAAGGAATAAAGGAGATAGGTTTAACCAATATAAAATTAAATATATAACCAAGCAGAATCTTAATTTTATTATGTAGGCTATTCACTTACATCTTATTTTTAAATTTGGAATAACATTTTCATTATTTAAAGTGATAATTTTGAATGCAAATTAAATTAACCTCTAGGTATAAACTGCTTAACAGTTTTGGAGGTTCTTGGTGTCCTGGGGTTATTTACTGTGTGGAGATTTCCCCTTTGATATTTAAAGAGAAGCGAGTTGACTCACTAACAGGATTGCTGGTTCTGATTTTCCATCGTGGTTTTGGAGGTCATGAGGTTACAGAATTTGATTTCCTTGATGTCATTCTCGGTCAATCAGTCCGCACATGGGCTAACTCCTAGTTATGTTCTTCTTTTTTTCTACCTTTTACTTTATGGGAAAGAAGAAGAGATAAGCTACTCTTAAGTATGTTGGCTTAGTGAATATTTTATATGTTGGGAATCACGTAGCAATAACTATAATGTTTGTAAAAGAATAGAAGTAAATACTAAAGCATTACATATTTTATAAGTATTATCCTATGTCATGATATTTAAACATTTATTTCAGTGGGTTTTTTTGTTGTTTTTTGCGGTACACGGGCCTCTCACTGTTGTGGCCTCTCCCGTTGCGGAGCACAGGCTCCGGACGCGCAGGCTCAGCGGCCATGGCTCATGGGCCCAGCCACTCCGCGGCATGTGGGATCCTCCCAGACCGGGGCACAGCCCGTGTCCCCTGCATCAGCAGGCGGACTCTCAACCACTGCGCCACCAGGGAAGCCCTTATTTCAGTTTTGAATAATTTTCTTTCCATAATTAATTACATTAAGTCATAAGAATACATTAATAATATTTGTTCGCAGATTTACTCCTTAACTTTAACTGACTTTTGCCTACAGTATTAAAAATATTTTATAATCGTCTATTATACGTAATATACTGTGTCTAGGTGCAGTTTGGAAATCAAGCAATATGAGCCAGGTGCATAGGATCAATTAATTCCAGTTTAGGAATCATAGAGTGAAGGAGAAAACAGATCCCCTCTTAAAGATTTAGAGGGTTTTGAAATTTAAAGAATAGGCATAGGGGACAGCAGGAGGCTATACACAGATTAGTGAACAATGTCTTGGAGATTTTTCCAGAGTCTGATGTGATTGGAATATGAAGGCAATGGGCTGGAGACAAGGATGGAAATACAGTGGAGATCATAGAAGAAAGGGCTAAAGGCTGAGACTAAAATTGGACACATTTGTTACTGGTGAACATGTCATCTCTGCCTTGTCCCTGAATGCAACTAAATGGCAGATAACAGTCATTGATATATTCATTTAACAAACATTTACAGAGTCTGTATGTATAAGGTATTGAGCTGATTGATTAAAGAGTAAATGTAGCAAAGCAGCATATATGCATCTCAAGAGAACTGTATTTTAAACACCTTTTAAAAGATCTCTGTTGACAACTATCTTCTTTGGATCTCTACATGGAATTTTTTTTGAGGGGGGGTTTGTTTTAATTTTTAGTTTTTAATTCTATAACAAATATGAAGGTCAACTTTTTTTTTTCCTTACCAGGTATTGAGAAATATTGACTTGGTGATTTCAGATATTATTGGTTTGGGAAGGCCCATTCTAAACTGTAAAAATATATATAATGTTTTGCTGACACAGTTAAGTAGTTACAGTCATTGCCTCAAATTCTTTTTATTCTTCATCTGTCCTCCCATCTCTGAAGTCAGGTAGTTGATTGTGTGACTGAAATCAGAGAAACCTCAGGTAATATATATTTGAAGGCAGGTGTTTTATTTAACCCTGGATGATTCAATCTTATATGAGTTGGTTAGATGACAGTCACTGAACCATGAAATTTCATGTAACTCTGTAGTTATTGTTTTATAAATAAAATCATTGAGGAGAGTTTCATTGTAGTAAGAGCCACTATGTGAGATGTATCAAAAAAATAAGTTGGTGAACCATAGACAGGCAAACTTTATATTTAAAAAAACCTCATTTATATTTATTCTAATTTTGTTGAAGTTTCTGTCATCATGTTATAATTTAATTTTATAGAAACAAAAATTAGAACCAAATAGTCCTTTATACCACAAGCATAAATTTAAAGATACATGCAATATTTATCTCATTAGTATTGTGCCATGCAGCTAAACTAATAAGCTCACCTTTACTACAGGACCCTTTGTTTTTAAATCTTTTGACAACAGAGGTGAAACGATAATAATTAAAAGTGATGGGCATTGGGAAAGACTGAGGTAATGTTTTAGATGGCTGTGGCTTAAAAGGGAAGTAAAGGTGGAAAGACAAATTAATCTGTCATGATGTGCTAGCTAAGAAATTAAATGGAATATTGATTTTGGAAAATGTGACAATGCTCTTTTAATGAGAGATGAAAGAAAGCCTGAAAAAAAGAAAGGAAGGAAGGAAGGAAGGAAGGAGGGGAGGGAGGGAGGGAGGGAAGGGAAAAAAGGAAGGAAGAGAGAAAGAAAGAAGGGAAGGAAGGAAGGAAGGAAGAAAAAAAGAAAGAGGAAAGGAAGAAAAGAAGGAAGAAACTAGTAAAAGAACTGATTACCTAGAGGACAGTAAGATGTAGACATCTTTAGTTTTTCTTTTTAGTGCATAATAATGGGAAAAAAATAAAGCAAAAATGTGTCAGAGTTGATTGGCATTATATACAGCAATACCAGAAGACTATAATGAGGCTGAGAACATGAACTAATGAAGAAGTATTACAACAAGAAAGAAAAAGGAAGATTGGTGTGGGAAACCAGAGATGAAGAATAGCCAGTGAGGAGATCAGACAATTTCTCTAACCCTCTAGGAACTAAACACACAAAGGAGCCCAATTAGAAATAAACTAGCTAGAAGAAATATTTCTTAATAAATTGGGGATTATCAGTTTGCCTAAAGGGAATGAAATCAGAGCATTTGAGCGTCCTTGTTTCAGAACCACATGCTTTATTTTTTCAATTTTGATACAAATATTCTTGCTTTTCAAATCATAAATTAAAAAAAATCATGTGTGAAACAAGTTAACAACTAACCAAACTTTCTGATTTTTGAGAGAAGAATCATTTTCAACTGAATTATGGATACAAGGCAATTTCAGAAGTATTTGTCCAGGTCTTTTTTTGTCAACGCCAGGTTACTGTGATGTATTCTCTGGGTTTTCACAAGTTTCCTGGGGACTTTTCATCTGTTAATTTAACCTAACAGCTTCTCCAGATATGGGCACCATATATCTAGCATATAGAATCCTGATGCTTGGCTTTAATTTGACAGGATGTAGATGAACAATTCAAGGTCATTTCTGGCTGCTTATATATGTTAATTGGAAACAACACAACAAAAAATGTTTTAAACAGAAAAATGGGCAATACTTAGGGCCACAGTGCTTCTTTTCCTGGATCTTTTACCATATCAGTTCTGGCTGCTGGTCAGTCACTAAGTAAACCTAGGGGAAAACAAAGAATACCATCAGTGTGCAGTAACTTAGAAATTTTTATTATCCCTGTGAAATAAGTGACTCCATGAATAAGGGCAGTGTGGTTTCTTATTCTCCTCTTAAAGATATATATATAGTTTTTGTTTGTTTGTTTGTTTATATATATGTTATGTGTATATATATATATATATATATTTGTTTCTTTCTAACAACATATTGCAGTAGAGGAAGTTTTTGATGACCCTCTATTCTGAAGTCAGTGGTTCTCTGCAGTACCCATGGCACACAAAATGTTTAGGCCTTTCATGGCTACTTCAGATTTCCTTGAGGTAAGACTGGCATCTTACTTTTAAAGATCCCAGATTGTCTACTCTTTACACACCAGGGGGCGACCTAGACGGGATTTGAAGAATTAGCTGCCATCTCTTAAAACCATTAACTGGACATATTTATTCATTCATTCCACAAATATTTATTGAGCATCTGGTATTTGGCTGGGTGCTTAGGGACGAAACCTCATATGTAATACATTCTCCAGCGTCAAGGAAATCACAAGTAAGCAAATATTTACAGTAGAGTGTGATAAAGGCAAGATGAATGAACCATGAGGGAGAGACTAGTGAGTAGTTTGGAGGGAAAGGAGGAAATCAGAGTAGGATTCCTAGAAAAGTAAGAGACTTTGGAACTGAGTCTTAGAAAACAAATAGAAAATTGAAATTAACCACTTGAAGGTGAGTTTTGGGGGGAGTGGGGTAAGAATTAGTGTTTAAAGTTGAATTCCTGGAGGAGTATGTTTCATTCACTGTTTCATTTAGCAAATATGTATTGAGCAATTATTATGTTGCTTGGCTGAACCCTGGGGAATAACAGTAAACAGGATGAAAAATGTTTGATCTTGCATGAAGCTTTCATTCTTGAGGGTAGACAGGCAAAATGCAAATTATTACAATAATAGCTAACACTAGTAAAGTGCAAACTATGTGCCAGATACTGTTCCCTGACCACTGACTTCAAGCTTTGAACAAAGTGTTGAGAAAGTTTCTATTATTATGGAGTAAATTGGGGAATAGTCATACATAATTAGTACAGGGATGGGCTGGGTCTTAAAGCTAGGCAGCTTGGATTTGGGGTTTATTCTTTCAAGTTCTGTAATAAAATCCCTATCAAAATAAATAAAGAATATATAACATCACCTTGGGAAGTGGTAAGAAATATGATGAAAAAGAAAACTGTGTAAGCAGAGAGATTGGTGGAGGGGAAGATGCAGTTTTAGATAGCAGAGCAGACGTTGTCAGTATCTTGCACACACCTATTGGTCTTTCAGTAGGACCAGGCCAACCGCCAATTACTATCCAACTACTAGTAGTACCCGCATGTATTTGTCTGTGGGCTTTTTGTGAAGTCAAAGGAAGGCTACTCTGGTCTGAAGCAGGGCAGAACTGAAGTGGAGGAGAATTAACACTCCCAGAAGAGCTATCAAGGAATAATTTTCAGGATTTGATCTACAACCATCCTCAGCCCTCATGAAGGATAACTTGGATGTGCTTTGGGCATTCTAGGATATTTTCCAGAGTTTTTTCTGCAGGACTGAGCACCATTGCCCCACAATGGTGCCTGGCCAAATCACACACTCTTTATTGGTTCCGTCCTTTGCCTGTCTCACTTGCTCACTCTCATAGCCGTGTTTCCCTTTACCTCCCAAATGAACATTTGTACTTGAATCCCTGTCTTGGAGTCTGCCTTTGGGAAAGCCTAAACTAAGATAGATTGGCTGGTCAGGAAATGCATCTGTGAGGGAAATTTGGGTGAAGAACATACTAGATAGAGGGAACTATACATGCCAAGAACATGAGAAAGGCAGTAGCAAGGCCACTGTGATTGTCTGGAGTGGAGTGAGAACAGGGAGTAAGTGAAAAATGCGCTTGAGGAGCAGGTAGGGACCAGATAGCAAAGGTCTCTTCAGGCTATGGAGAGTCATTTGGAAAGTGAATGTAATAGCGTACTGTTCTATATGAGACAGGAAAAATAAATAACTAGTAGAGTATTGTCTCTAAAAGCAGACTTCAGAGAAGATATAACTCTTTCGGGCTTCCCTAGTGGCACAGTGGTTGAGAGTCCGCCTGCCGATTCAGGAGACGCGGGTTCATGCCCCGGTCTGGGAAGATCCCACATGCCGTGGAGCGGCTGGGCCTGTGAGCCATGGCCGCTGAGCCTGCGCGTCCGGAGCCTGTGCTCCACAACGGGAGAGGCCACAACAGTGAGAGGCCCGCATACCGCAAAAAAAAAAAAAAAAAAAAAAAAAGGATATAACTCTTTCTTTTTATAAATGAGCAAAGTGAGGTCCAGGTCGCCTTGCTAGAAACAGGATGACACAGGTCTTCTACCCAAATATGAATCCCAAATTTGTCTGATTCCTAATCTGCATTTAAGAGAGTTGTGTTCATCTTAGAAGCTTACCATGAGAGTAAGCCCAACAAATCAAAGAGAAATGAATAAAAGACAGTAATATCGAGTGCCTTCTCAGAATGAACAAGCAGTAACTGTTTTTTGTTTTTGCTTTTGTTCTTGTTTTTCACTACTGCTTCTCCAAGTTCAGTACTTCTAACTCCCACAGTGTAAGACAGAACAGCTCTTTCCACTCTCTCAAGAGAGGGGTGAGTGGCCTGAGAGGCAGGTGCTAGCTATCCTACGGAATCCCATGTGGGTGTAGTGAAGGCAGGTCTGGAAGACAGGCCAAGTTGCACATGGGCATCTGAATACAAGAATTTCTGCTCTGTGGGCTCCCCATCTCGAACCCTGTCATTAATGTGAATTCTAACACCTGCCAGTAAATGGGTACTTGATGTCACCGGTAACTCAATCATCAGCTAAAGTACTCCATCCAAATAATGAGATTGGTGGATTGAATCTCTGTGCAACTTTGTTTTCCAGAACTAAGCAAATGCATGGTGAATTTATTTGGTATGTTTGCTGTTTACTGCATGAGATGAGATGAATTCTAGTAATGTCAAAGAAAGGGATTGAATCATTTATTAAGTACAGTCTTGGACAGGTGTCTCAAATGTCAATTCTAGGATTTAATGTAAACTCATCTTCAGAAAAGTTAGATTTCATGGAAATAAGAACCCAGAGGAATTCAAAGTGCAGGTAGCTGGATGCTTAAATCTCAAACACCTCTATTTATGACAATCTTTTAAATAAACTCTCTTATTTCTCTATTATCCTTCTGTGTTCTGAGGTAGAAAGTGTTTGAAAAACTGATATTGGCTCATGTGTAGGAAGGATTTATACAAATCAAATTGTTTATTCTTTATTCCTAACACTGGCATATAGTCAGTTATTTGCAAATAAAGCCACAAAGTCAAATCTGATATCAGCCCACAGAGCTTTTGGCCTCTATAGGTGTCCCTGCAGAGTTATTACATATAGGGTGTACTTACAATCTGCTATGCTAGGTCATGTTTCCTGATCACAAAATATGATACCAGAAGATGGAGTTTGAAATTGATAAGGAAAACCTACCTAAATGGCCACCACATATCATATCTAAATATCGACAGGTCAAAAGGAACGTGGGTTAACTATCACTGAATGCAATTTGTAAAATGTATTGGCAAGGCCAAATCTGGAAACTAAGCCCTTGTATCTGTCCCGTTTTCAAGGCACTGTATCTTCTACCAAACAACAAAAATATTTCAATTGTGGCTTCATATATATATACATATATATATATATATTTGCTAATTTAAAAACCTTGGCTTTGAAAGCACAGAATTAAATTAAAAATTGTGCAACCAATGCTGGAAAAGTAGAAGGGATTCATGATATATTTTGTGAATGTATTAATCTAAATTAATTTCCCAGAGACGGTATTTGGGAGCTCTTTCTGGTAGCTCTTATAACACTGGAAATGTCTTAATGGCATATTTACTTATCAATATTAAAGAGAAAAGACCTGGCACAAAAACAATTGCTAATGACCTGTTCAGTGATATAAAATCTAAAGATTACTTAAAGAAATAATCATTGCCAAGAAATTTTAAGTAGAAACAGCATTGCTGAAGTAAATAAAGAAAGAGCACAGCTCAGAACAAGGGAAATGGGCTGAGGAGAAAGAACATGAAATAAATCAGTGAAGTCTATGATGTTACCAGATAAAGTTTCCTAGGCTCTGCAGAAGTTAACAGAGACTTTTTCTTTCTTTCCTTTTCCTTCTTTTTTTTCCCCTGCCTCCCTCCCTCCCTCCTTCCTCTTCCTTCCTTCCTTCTTTCCCTCCTTTCCTTCTTCCTTCCCTTCCCCTCCCTTACCTCCCCTGCCCTTCCCTCCATTCTCTTCCCTTCCCTTTCTCTCTCTCTCTTTCTTTCTTTCTTTCTTTCTTTCTTTCTTCTTTCTCTTTCTTTCACTTTTTTCTTATATATACATTCTGATTAAATATTTTACCTTCTAGAATTGAGGTTAATGAACTTTTTCTATAAATAACCAGATAGTAAATGTTTTCAACTTTTCAAATATGATAATCTCGGTTGTAGCTCTTCATCTCTAACATTGTATTCTGAAAGCAGCCATAGACAATAGTAAATGAGTGGGTGTGGCTGTGTTTCAGTACAGCTTTATATACAAAACCAGGTAGCAGGTGAGATTGACCTGAGGGCTGCTGTTGGCCAGTCCTTGTTCTAAAAAGTGATCTTTTATAGATATTTACCCCCAATACTACTCTTTTCCATGAAAAAGAGAAGTATCAGTAATATTTTCTGGTGTAATACTTAAAGAATGGACCTATTTATTATGCTTATTATAAGTGTTTAAATATGAAATGGAATTCATTATTAATGACTATTTAGTATCTTCTAGGTGCTTTTTGCAGTGTTTCGTGTATATGATCTCATCTAATACTGAGGACTGTAAAATTATCCCCATTTTAGAGAAATGCAGCAATGTTAAGAAATTTGGATGAATCTGTTTAAATTTTAAGTGTCAGTTTTGGAATTTAAAGCCTTTGCCTTTTCCAAATACTTGTACATGCTTATGTGTATAAAATCTCTACACATTTTTTGTGATGAAAATATGAGTATACCTCAAAGACCTCATAACAGTTAGAATATAAATAAGCATGCCATGAAATATACTGTGAGAATTGTTAAACCTTGATCTCAAACATTCTATGATATTCCACCTCAAGAAGAATTTATTAGTTTCTAAGTTGGTGCTTCTTCCTTCAGAATGTACCAGAATTCAAGTTTGAAAATATCCAGTGCCAGTGGTTCTTAACTGTGGCCCATGTAACTACCCAGGGAATATTTGGAAAAGTGTGGGTTTGGGGTTGTAGCAATGATTGCAAAGAGGTAATGACACTAGCACATGGCGGGTGAGCGTCAAGAATGCTAAAGATCCTGCATTAAGAATGACGGTCCCATGCAGTGAATTGTCACACCCATCATGCCAAAAGTTCGCCACCCCTCTACACTCATTAAAAAACAAAAAAACAGGGCTTCCCTGGTGGCGCAGTGATTGAGAGTCCGCCTGCTGATGCAGGGGACACGGGTTCATGTCCCGGTCCGGGAAGATCCCACATGCCGTGGAGCGGCTGGGCCCATGAGCCATGGCCGCTGAGCCTGCGTGTCTGGAGCCTGTGCTCCGCAACAGGAGAGGCCACAACAGTGAGAGGCCCACGTACCGCAAAAAAACCCCACAAAAAACAAAAACAGAGGTGTTGGCTTGTGGCAGATCTTGTTGATTACCTAGCCAATAGCCACTTCTTGCTTCTTCCTTGCTAACGTAACTTTTATTTTATTCAGGTAACACTTAGATTCCAGTGAGCCTCTGGGAATGCTGACCCCTCCCCAGTTGCAGAGGATGAGCCATGTTTTAAATCCAATCACAGTAACCCTCATCCCACTCTGCCAGTGATTGGGTTTAGACAGGGGCACCTGACTCTTTCCTTGCCTAATAGATGTAAGAGAAAGCCTACTTAACAGCTCCTTGGAAAGGTTTCCCTCCATTGTAAAAAGAGAAAGTTGAACAGGGAAACATCTTTCCTGACCCCTTTCTTCTTGATTCGGATGTTATCATGTGAGAATTTCATGCTTGGAACAGTTGCAGATATTTCTCAACTGTGAGAGAAAAACCAAGAGAATCCCAGAGAAATTGAACCAGTGCCTGACATTACTGAGGCCCTCAATTAATCTGAGGACTGCCTATCTTAGAGATTCTGTTATATGAGATTATCCTTAGAATGCAGACCACTTTTTAGTTAAGCATGCTTTTAGTTTCATAAAAAAACATCCGAATTGCTACATGGGAACTATGATTTACCTTTGCCCAGGACCAAATAAACTATATATATATGGAGCATAGCCCAGATATAGATTTCTCACACTTGGCTAAAAAAATTTTAAACAGGGCTTGAGAGACTCTCTAATCCCCCACATCCAAGTTCAAATACAAAACAAAATATATATCCGTCACTCCAATTTTGGGAAGAAATTTATTTTCTTGTTGAAGTGATTCAATAACCTTATGACTAGGAAAACATAACGTACAAAATACATTACATTACTTGCTTTAGAAAGCAAGGTCTCACTTTAGAAGGTAATGCTCTAATGTTAAGAAAACTGCATCCATTCCAGGCAAGTTAGTAAAAAGTTATTTCTGTAATTTTAATGAAAAGCAACTCTGAAGGAATATAGTATAAAATGATAAAGTTTCTTTCTAAAAATTGTTAAACTTCTACTTGTTATACTAAAATAATTAAAATTACTAAAATACAATTTTTACAGCTAATAATTATCTGGAAATAAAATAATAAGTAATTGGAAGGCTTATAAATTTAGGTGCATGGAACCTTGTGGGGGGCAAGCAGATAGAGGGTAGAGATGGGGGATACCATTTGCTATAAAAAGATTGAAAAGGAAATTTGATTAGGACTAAAAATGATTCTGTTCCATGCGTTTCCACCAAAATGAATAGTCTCCTTCTTTATAGAGGGTGACATATTAATTTTGGACCTTTTTAATCCAATGATCTCTTCTATAGATTATATCTATAGAAGAAACCTAAAAACATCTATAATAAATCCATCAATCCAATAAAGGAAAGTTAATAAAATACAGGAGAGTTTGAGGGGAAAAATGAATACAGCTAGGTTGATTATGGAGATTATCAATACCTCATCTTATTACCAAACCAAGTTTTGTATCTTCTTTAGTCCTTTTTGAATGTCAGTCCTTTCGATGGTATATGGCATCACATATTTTCTTAATGCCGTTAGAGCTTTTTGGGGCATGTGGGTGTGGGAGGGACAATAAGCATTTGCAACAGAATCTTCATCTCAGTGACTTTTCCAGTACCATCTGAATTCCTGCATATTCTCTATATGTCTATTCAGAAGGAGAATTAGATAAAAAATAGATCAAAGGATGTAAGCATGCAAAGGAAAAGGAAGTGCTCTCTTGTTCAACCCTCCCAGTTGAGCTGCTTCCTGGTTAAAATACTAATACATGGCAATTGGCCTGTGAAGTTCATGCCCCGAGGCATGAGGAGTTTGGCATGATCAAATGAGTGTATCATTTCCGCCTCCTTCTGTCCGCAGTAATAAGCAATCCAGCCTGGTGATTGGAAGAGCACATTTTCTTTGTCCTGAACATGCTGTATTTATCCTTCACGAATATCCACAAAACTCATCAGGGATTTGGTTGAGAGAGTAGTATCGCTCCTTGCAGACAAACTGGTAATAAATTTGGGAGGCTTTGTACAAGATCTGAAAGCTGCCTTCAGAATTTGCCTGAGGCAGTGTGTATAGACAGGAGTTAAGGAGATTATGTAAACTACAGAGAAGAATGAGGCGAGTGGGTGAGGCAAAGCCCAAGTCAGAATACCCTCTGAATATTCTCTCAGCAAGAGGAAGTTAGAGGTTCAGACTATGGTCTGGGTATATAACCTTTTCCTTCTACTACTGGGAGTTAACTAGTAACTCTGGTTTGCATGCTCTGTTTTCCTTGAAATATGTAGACATTTAAAGGAAATTTTCTATCTCTGTCTTGGATAGCATGCTTTAAAGATCCGTTTCAACTTTGTACTTCTACCTTAAGAATTGCTCCATTCTTCAGTGTTCTCTAAATCTTTTTTTTTTTCTCCCAATAATTTGGAAAATATGCTTTGGAAATGGGTTCTGGGAATGAGATTTCAGGGTGCTCAGAGGAATACCTTTGTTTGCATTCACCTGGAATGCTTATTTTAAAATGTTAGAATCTGGTTACCACCCCTTCCCCTCATGAACAGAGAATTTGGTGTGGGGCACTGAAATCTGCTCTTTCAACAGATTCTCCAGTGATTCTGATAAACACGAATGTTGGGACCTCGCTGTTTTAGAAAGTTGTAGGAGGATAGACTGAGAAAGAGAAAACAAGGTGTCAAACTGTGAAAATAAACCAGGGGGATTTTTTTCACCCATTGTTTTGGCATGGCATGAACCTCACTAAATACATACCAGGTTTGCTTTAGAATGCCACTTTACCCATAATATATATTCATGAGGATTTTTCTTAACAAACATCAATTTCATAAATAGGAATGAAAAGTTTCTAAATCTAATTTCACTGAGTCTGGAAAACAGAACATGAAATCACATAGGGAACATCTTTCTGTATAACCTTACAAAGAGAATCATTGTTTTCTATTTACTTTCGTCTTTATGAAATGCCTCTTCTAATATTGCATTCTTGTAAAGCATAGATCAAGAAACTGAACCATGCCCTCGGGAGAGAGGGAAGCTAGGCCTAGACGTTCTCAAATAAAATATATTAATATAATGATTATAAAAGTGTTTTGATGAGGAGAAATACATCAGGGAGTATTTGGTTGGTAGGCCTCAATAACTTTTATTAAGTTATTTGAGGGAATATTTACCAGTAACTATAATGTTTACTCTTAAGCACACATTTCTCTCCATGGATTTCCCATGAACCATACCAACTTCATCAGACTTTTTAATCTCTTCTCATGAAACACACATTTTCAGCTATAATAAACATGGAAGTGAATACAATAGTACCTACAAGATTGGGATCTTGGCAAATTTGGAAACATTTCTCCACTTAAATTGTAACGTAAAAAATAAGATTCCCACTATGGATGTGGACCTCAGTCTACCAGAAATGAGGCTTCTGATAAATTTCCATTATTCATTAGCTGATTGAATTGAAAACCAAGATTTCTCTTTTGGAGAGTCTCAAGTATAGCAATGTTTCAGTTGGAAAATGATAGGGGAAATATATTATTAGATTAATTAGATAATTAGAAAAAGTCACAGCTGCACCCTTTGACAGCACATTTAGTGTCTCTGTGTTAATGAGGCAGACCATACATAAACTCCAAAAATGAAATTTACAGAAGCATTTATTTATCTGATATTTATTGTGAAAGCTGATTTAAAAAAGGCCCTGTATTCTAAGAAACTAGGCTCTTATAGATAGTAATCAGGGCCTGTTTCTATAGTCTTGATTTCATATTTTTTTGTTCATAATCATACACAAAAATATATTGTATATTTGTACTTTTATATGCATATCTTTAGTTCAGTTGTAAGATATTTGTTACCGGTTTTCATAATTGGACCACTAATGAGGTGGTAGAATTGTAGCCTTGTGTCTCCACCAGGCAAAATACAATTCAAAAATCTTGTTACTCTCAAAGGGAGTTGTTATTTCCTCTTTTTTTTTTCTTCTTTTTTCTTTATTAGGCCATGCGAGATTATTTTCTAAGAGACTAGATATTATTTTCAGCCATTTAAATATTCTTTCCAATATCTTCCTAATAAAGAAGGGAGTATTTGCTCCTGTTGTCAAGAAAGCACAGCTGAGTTTTTCTAATTGCTCAATTAATCTAATGATACACTTTTCCTCTCATTATCAAACTAATATGTTTCAGCACCCAAGCTGTATTCTTCACTGGAGCTGTCTTGTTTGTTTTTGATAATACTGACTTGTGAAATTGTGTACATGCTTATTATAATTAGGTAATATAAGCTCCATATTTTATATTATAAATGAATTGGCTTTTGAACCTGGAAAAATGTTGCTTTATGCAAAACATCTCAACCAATAGTAACTTTAGCATTTTCACCTTTGTTTGAATTTCAGCTACTACTTTCTTGGAATAAACTATAGTCTAAATTTTTTTTTTAAATAAGTCTAAAAGAAATGTTATCATCATAATAGTGAGCAATAAGCAAAAGAACAAATGGGTGTAGAAAACCTTTCTTCTAATTTAATAAATTATTCCACACATTCATACGAAGTATACTTATTTTCTAATGTAAAGTAATTTGCGTCAGAAAACAAGTGTTTTCGTAATTGATTTTCATACATTTCTTTTTCTTTTTATGAGAGTTTAGAGGAAATGGCACGTAGGCCTCCCTATCAGATTAACAAAACTGCTTCAGAAATGGAATTGTTTCATGAATTGCCTTTTAATATTATTATATATTTTTCCTGTTTCAAATGTTCATTTTGGTGAAACAATTGCTTCTTTGCTCTTGCTCAGAGATTGTCCACATGACCCTTACAGTCACTGTTCTCTTCATTGACATCAGTTCTCACCTTAATTACCTTAATTAAGCTCTTACAACAGGAAAGGGACACTGTTGGGCCTTGTGCATGCATCATCTACTGGAACTCTCCTCTTGACCCTTTAGCATTGTTGTTGTTTGCCTTTCACAGGGAAGAGGACTGTACTTGGGGTAAGGAACTTGAAAGGACACAGAATTAGTAAATAACAAGACCAAGGTGCCAACCTATTCTTGTTCCAGAGCCAGTGTAGTTCATTTCTGTGCTATATTGCCAAGGATCATATTTGGATTTATTACCTGCAATGTTGAACTTCTGACTGATTCAATCTGTGCTCTAAAATGAACCACAGCTCTCTGTCTCTTAGTCCTAGGGAACTCTAAGCCTTATTAAAGTGATATTTTTGATCAGCTTGTTGATTTTCCTTTGAAATTCGTTCAGAGTTGCTCTCTTGGTTCCCATGATGTCATTACAATTTGGTAAGTTTGGACCGTTTTCTCCTTATAAAGATGTGTCTTTGAGCAATTCTTCTCAGAAGATCCCATGTCTTTCTTCTATCCCCTGCATTAATAAGTAGTAAATAAGTAAATAAGCTTCTATATACCATGCTTGATTTCTACAATTGGACGTTTGAGTATAGAAGAAAAATACTTAGACTTGTCATGCCATTTTAGTGGCATGTTGGTCAATATTAAATATCCAAAACAACTAATTA
This sequence comes from Mesoplodon densirostris, assembly GCF_025265405.1. Lineage (NCBI taxonomy): Eukaryota > Metazoa > Chordata > Mammalia > Artiodactyla > Ziphiidae > Mesoplodon > Mesoplodon densirostris. The sequence goes on along the minus strand of NC_082663.1, from coordinate 168,870,307 downwards.
AAAAATAAATATACATTTTCTCCATTATTTAAAAAATATTAAAGAAAAAAACACTTTAAAATGCCTTTCTGAAAAAAAATTGTTTAAAATGCCTTTCTGCCAATATCCTCTATTATTAGAATTAGTGATTAACCTATCTTGAGTTTTTGCTTTTGTTTTCTGCTTTATTTTAACATTGAAAATAATATTTTTAGGATGAAAAGTTTACTGGAAATATTCATTTAGTCTTTAAACCATTTTATAATTTATCCATTCATATACCTCTCATTATTTTTATTATTTCTATTTTGATCTTTATAGTATACCTAGAAGAGTAAACAATATTCCATTATTCATGTATTCATGAATTATATATATATATGTATACACACACACATACATTACACACACACAGTTAAATACTTGAAAGAGATAGAAGAGATGAACATTAAAACAAAAAATTTCGTAACTTGATCCCCTGCTTCATGTCAGTGTTTGTGCAAAGTGTCTGGAGAGCAAGAGGAGTATCCTGTTGAACAATATATCAGTTGTAGTTTTAGAAATCATAATCAGATTGCAGTGTATTTTATGGACATTTTTAATATTGCACTCAATAGGGCAATATACCTTCAGTCTCTGATTTCAGTTGTCAAAAAAAAACCCTGTTTTGCTGTATTATAGAATCATTGTTTGAAAAGAGAAATCAAAGCTAACTCAGCCAAGAAATATTAAAACTAAATGTTTCTGCATGACACATAGGCGCTTATAAAAAAAAATATCTATTCCTTCAACTGCTTTGGGTGACATGATAGTTAAAAGCCCATCAACCTGAACTTGAAGTTATGTCTTGACCACTGTCAGTAGTTTGAGGAGGATATTATTCACATGCCATTCAAGACTTAAACATATTTTTATCATCACTGCCAACAGTCATAAATAACAAATGTCATCTGTCAAACTCTTGGTTTATATAAGAAGAATACCAATACACAAAAAAAGAATAAAAATACAGTCTAGTTTAGTTGATTTCAGAGTCTTAGACTTGGCCTGACTATTAGTAGGCTGGGTCTCTCTCGAGAAACAAAATTTTGCTTGTGTCTCAGTTTCCCAACTGAAAAATGAAGGCTTTTGGCCAAATAATATTTTGAGATTCTCAAGCTTTAAAATCCTGTCATTTCCTACTTGAAGCTTTAGCTGTTGTGTGTGAAAACTATTTCAAAAATTACCTCTGTCCTCCAAAATGATGATTTTTTTTTCTAAACACAAATAGTAGACATGGCTCATACCAAGCTTTCTTTCTTCACATTATGTTCTGATGCAAGAAATGTTATCTTGAAAAGGCACTGCTCTGCATTCTGCATATTTGTTTTGTAGCTCATGCTCTTGCTCTTATTCAACAAAGTAAACAAACATTCCAATGGGGTTAAGGATTAATGGCAAGGAATTGCATGACTGTACAGCATGTAACCTTGAGGGAAGAGATCAAGGGAAATGTCAGTCAAACACCTGCCCTTAGCGCAGTTGCTAATTAATTCGTGAACATTGACTCGGGTTGCAGATTTGCTAGTGTACAAGGGAATCAAGTCCCATCCTATAAATACTGCCTTGATTTAATGAGGCTTTAATAGGATTAAATGGTTTTAACTTTATGACTTCATGTTTTTGATTATGGTTGTGTAGCACTTTTTGATATGGAGAGATATGGATTTCACTGGGTTTTAACAGTAGACTCTAAATGAAAGGTAAGGGGAATAAAAAGGGGAGAATGTGTCATTAACTCAGTAACTTAATTTTCTAGAATCTTAAAATAATATTAAAGGTTAAATTAGTCTCAGGCTACCTAGAAGTAAACATGATATATTACTCAGATTCTCCATCTAAAGTAATTACCATTTAGTTAAATAGACTTTTTTTTTATTACTCTGAATCAGAGCTATTTTGCTATATCAAAGTCTCAAATGTATGCAGAGCTTGATTCTAAATCATTTTTTAAAAATTATATTTCACTATCTTTTGTATTTGAAGATAAACTGATGGTAACTTGTCATTCTATAAATCTTTTGGTATAAAATAAGAATATCATTGTGGATTTGTAATTGGTTGCTGCAGTTTTCTATTATTAAAATTTCACTTTGACCTCTCAGAAAAACTGAAAAGTGATTTTGTCATGCTGCCATTTTAGGTGTTGGGATGATACTGTAAAATAATCAAACCAGTAAATTTCAAGGCTCAGCTCAGACTGTTATTATTAGTATTATTATTATTATTATCATCATTGCTATCATCGTTATTATTTTAGTCAAGATTACTTGAAATCTACTACATAAAATATATTTATAGGCATAGACTGAGATGTTTTTAAGTTAATATCTACTAGGACATGTGGTAATTGGGCAAATCAAATTATATCATTCCCCAGTTATAAAGCAATTCAAACATTTCATATTTATCTTAGAATAAAGACCAAAAGTATTAATTATGGTCTATGTTCTTGATCTAGCCCATCTTTCCAAGCACTGTAGTTACCTCAATAAAGAAAGCAGAGGGCTTCCCTCGTGGCACAGTGGTTGAGAGTCCACCTGCCGATGCAGGGGACACGGGTTCGTGCCCCGGTCTGGGAAGATCCCACATGCCGCGGAGCGGCTGGGCCTGTGAGCCATGGCCACTGAGCCTGCGCGTCCGGAGCCTGGAGAGGCCACAACAGTGAGAGGCCCACGTACCGCAAAAAAAAAAAAAGAAAGAAAGAAAAAAAAAAGAAAGCAGACCACATCCTTGCTCTTGAAGATAAAGCTTATAGTATAATAGGGAAGACAGACAATAAATGAGTAAACCAAGGTAGATATATTGATAGGTAGTCATAGGTATCATGAAGGAAATATTAGCACAGCTACTTCAGAGAGAGTGACTAAAGCAGGAACAATCAGTTTAGAACCGGTGGCCAGAAAATGCCTCTCCAGGTACCTACTATTTGACCTGATAACTGACAACAAAAAGAAGACAGCCTTGCAGGTTCTGGAAGCAGAATATCCCAGACAGGGAGAACAGCTAATGCATTAGGCTCCAAGGAAGGAACAGGCTTGACAGTTTTAAGGGATGGATTGGAGCAGAATCAGGTAAGGGGAGAGAAGCACCATAAGGCAATCCAGAGTAGATCCTGTCATGTTTCCAATGTACTGAGATGGAATTGCCCCCTACTATCCAGTTTCCTTGCCCTGTTTTCAGTTTCTGAAGTGGACCATGTACCCCTCAGGACCCAAAGCATAAAGTTTCTTTCTTTTTACTATGACCATCGTATCCCCAGCTTCTAGCAGAATGCGTAACCCATAGTAAGTGCTTAATAAATACTTATTACATGAATGAAAGAAATGTTTTCACTAATTTGTATCTCTATTGCTTAATGAGAATAGAGCAGTATTCTCATGCTCCCACCCTCTTACTCCTTGGGATAGATGCTTTTAATTAGTTCCCAAATATTAGGTCCAATCTTCTTTTTTCTCTTCCCCCCTTTTAACTAAAGGGCTTGAAAAAGCAATATATTTACTTTGCCTGCTTTTCCTGCAGTTGAAGGTGTCAGGAGAGCCAGTTCTGATCAACAAGAGCAGAAACCAAGGAAGAGATATTTTCCTTCTCTATGAAAGGGGGGATATATAATTTTATTTCCCTGGCTACCCTTGCTTCCTGTCTTTGGACATGACTGTGAGGATAGTGTGCCTAAATGTTGAAACCACTGATATTTGAGGTTTCTATAGCTTACTGCCCAATAATATCTCCCCACCTCATTGTTCTATACATATTTTTCCAAGGACATTTCTTATTCTCACAAAGAAATCAGTTCTGACATCAGACTGGAACAATAAAAGAAGTTCCTCTTATAAAAATTGTTGTTTGTTTAGTTCTGTATCAAACTCTATATCTACAGATGGCAAGCTTATTACACAGTATCTTGCCTGATGTTGGCCATTTATCCTTTTAATTATATTTTACTTCCTGGCTTCTTTTGCCCAACTGTCTTACTCCTTATTGCTTTTGCACACACAGCAAAGAGGTATGATTTCTGTTGTGGACCCTTTCTTGCTGCATATTGGATAATTAATTAGGTAGCTAATTTATTTGTATGTTCAGTGCAAGACAGTTTACCTCTTAGATAAGGAAAGGACTCCATGTTTCTAGTTTTTCCCAAATAAAGAGAAGATATATGTAATTTTTATACTTTTCTCTAATATTTTTACAATTTAGCTTCTTTAACCGAATTTGACTATTTGTATTTGAGTATATACTGTAATTCCCTAGAATGTCAGTGTTATGTGAAAAAAATTAAACATCTGCTTGAGTTTCTTGTTTATAGAGTTTTAAAAAACTTTTCAATGCCCCCCAGAATCACTGATTCTTTGTTCTATCTCAAACATAACTCAGAGGATTAATATTTTTTCCAGTTAAGGATCTCACTTTACAATATCTTCTCCAATCCCCTGCCAATTCAGAGCTTTGTCCCATTGTCATTACCAGGTTATAATAGTTAAGTTTATTAGTAACAATAGTAAAATAACAACTTTATAATTTTTTATTGAAGTATAGTTGACTTACAATATTATATTAGCTTCAGGTCATTTGAAGTTTTTATAGAATATACTCCATACAAAGTTATTATTTAATTTGACTATATTCCTTGTGCTGTACACTATATCCTTGTAACTTATTTATTTTATACCTAGTAGTTTTTACCTCGTAATTCCCTTTACCTATTTTGCTTCTCCCCTCACCCCTCTCCCCTCTGGTAACAACTAGATTGTTTTCTGTATCTGTCAATCTGTTTCTGTTTTGTTAAATTTGTTCATTTATTTCTTAGAGTCTACATATGAGTGAAATCATACACTATTTGTCTTTCTCTGTCTGACTTATTTCTCTAAACATAATACCCTCCAGGTCCATTCATGTTGTCTCAAATGACAAAATTTCATTCTTTTCTCTGGCTGATTAGTATTCCATTGTAGATATATACCGCATCTTCTTTTAACCTTATGGTATTTGTCTTTTGAGTTATGCCGCTCAAAGTTTATCCTCTTATAGGATGATGTTGGTCTTTCTATGATTCTTCTGTGAACCATACACATTGTGTGTGTGTGTGTGTGTGTGTGTGTGTGTGTGTGTGTGGTGTGTTCTTATTAAAGTTCTTGCCACATTGTCCTGCTCTTAATTATTTCCATTTGTCTTCTTCACAAGAGCATGGACTCCTCGAGGGCAGGTATCTCATTCCATTCTTCATAGTGTCTTCAATTCATAGAATAGATCCTGGTGCTGAGCAAGAAAATAATAAATATTTTGTACGTCATTCATTTAATAAAGGAGTGGGTGAATGAATGAATGTGTAAGTATTACTTCCTACATCTCATACACAGGGTGACTTTATATTTCTGTGTAGCTAGGGGTCCATTTGACGAGTCTCTGAAATCACTGACAAACTATAGCCTCTGGCATAGTTTATGACAATTTTTAATGTGATTTAGCAGTTTTGTAACTCAGTTTCCACATGAAAAGTAACAGATATCTTCTCTTATTAAAATCAAATTGAATTTATTTGATACAGTATTCTTATGCAAACCAGAATGTAACCAATGTAGCTCTAGCCTTCTGTGGCCACAAATGCTGTTGATGGATGTTGGACGAGCTCCAGGGGATTTTTTTAGAAGAATCTGTATTATACCAGAATTTCTTTGGCAAATTGACAAAATAAAGATTTTGACTAAGCTTTACGAATCATGATTACAATATATTATTTCCTTTTCTATCCATTTCTCCCTTCTCAGTTGTGCTGGGTAGAAAATGAAAAGGATTTATCCAATTAAAAACTAGAGAGACTATGTCCTATCAAAACATTTCTTCTGAAGTGTTTTAAAAGAAAAATCTAATGGGAGAAGTTACTAGATAGAGAGGCAGCAAATAGAAGTGATCAGGGGAGTTTTGAGACACCATAGGGTCCTCCTTTCTGGGGCACATCTCCTCTCCTCCCTTTAACTTCAACAAAAGGGATACAGACTAGAGCCTATTTTGTGGCTCTTTTCAATTACATATTACCAGATAGAGTAACCTGAATTCACAGGGGAACATGAATTTACAGGCTAAAATAACCAGATACCTAAGAAGTACAAAGAGTATTAAAAAAATTAAAAATGGTATCAAAGTGAACAACATCAGAGGCATAATTATTAAAACAGAAGACTGAGAATATAATATTATATGATAAGCACATAAAGATGATAAGGTTAGATAATAGCAATATGAATCAAGAACAATAAATCATAAAAGGAGCCAGTAGTAAATGAACACAATTGATGAGCTATATAGCTAGAAGGATAAATCTGAAAAGTGAATTAGTGTGTTGAAAGATCAAATTGAGGAACTTTTCCATAAGGCAACAGTTAAGAAAAAAGAGATTAGTTTTAAATCAGCAGAAACACTGTCCATATAAAGAAGTTAATCTCTTCAATTAAAGGACTTAGAGTAGGTGAAAATAAATAAATAAAAACAAGATCTAACAACATATTGTCTACAAAAACATATTTAAAATAAAAAAGCACAGAAAGGTAGACAAAGATCTACTAAGTAAGTATATGCCTATGGAAAACAGTAGTAAACAACTAACATGACAAAATATGATTCCATAAAATTAACTCAAAATGTCAGAGAAGGATATTTAATTCTTTAAAAAGACTAAAAGAAAAAAAAAGGTATAATCAGCATAAACTTGTATGTAACCAGCAATATCACCTCAAAATATATAAAGCTTTAACTGTCAGAACTGAAGAGAGGTATAGATAAACTTATAAGTTTAGTTCAAGATTTTAGCACCTTATTCACAGAAAGTAATAGCTGAAACAGACAAAAATAAATAGAAATATTGAAGGCCTGAACAATAGGATTCAAATATTTATTTTATAGGTATTTTTTAGTGTAAAAGAAGATAAATAGATAAATGTTTGAGATTTGAACTATGTTTATGTGTGTGTTTGTGTATGAGACAGACAGAAAGACACCTATACCCAAATTCAAATAATATCATTATTATTAGTAGTATTATTTATTTATTTATTTTTAAAGAAGATGTTGGGGGTAGGAGTTTATTAATTATTTATTTTTGCTGTGTTGGGTCTTCGTTTCTGTGCGAGGGCTTTCTCTAGTTGTGGCAAGCGGGGTCCACTCTTCATCGTGGTGCGTGGGCCTCTCACTATCGCGGCCTCTCTTGTTATGGAGCACAGGCTGAGTAGTTGTGGCTCATGGGCCTAGTTGCTCCGCGGCATGTGGGATCCTCCCAGACCAGGGCTCGAACCTGTGTTGCCTGCATTAGCAGGCAGATTCTCAACCACTGCGCCACCAGGGAAGCCCTAATATATTATTTTTGAACATATATACAACATTTACAAAGTAGACCATATGTTTGACTGAAAAGATAGCCTAATAAAGAGGATTTATGCAATCCTAGCAATTTATGCAGTCCCATTTAGGAATCTTCATCACTTTAAGACTGGCATATTCTTTTTTACACACCAAAATTATGTTAGTATACAGTGATACTGGGGAAATTAAGTCACCTAAAATGGGAGTGAAGTTAAAGAAGAGAAGGCATTCACCATCCTACAACCCTACACACAAACATGTAGCTACTTTCTGTAGTTCTTCAGTCTTGTCTGATAATCATATTTTATGGCACTTTAAAAAATATACCATATTGCTTTAATAATAGTAATTTATGAAGCATTACTTACATGGCACATATAGTGTTAACAGTTATGTTTCAATACCTCAGTAAAAGCTTCATGAAATAGGTAATAGTATGCAAATGTAATGAATGAAGAAACTGGAGCCTAAATAAATTAACTTTTCAGCAACTGAACAGAGCTAGAATGTGCCAGAACAGCTTGGTTCCAGATTCTGAGACTTCCCCAGAGACAAGAGTGTTACTTGAGAATAGGGCTAACTAGGCTCCTAAGAAGCATCCAGTAAATGCCTGTTAAATTAAATTAAATTCTCTTCACTGTAATGAAATTCTGACCACAAAAACAGAGGTGGATATTGATACCACTTTGGGTACATAGTTGATACAAAATAATTTAAAATAGAGCAAAGTAAATCTCAATGCCAGAATGCAGGCAACTGTGTAGAGAACCACTGTCTCAGCAGTGAGATCCATGTATCCTTGCAATGCACTGTTTCATGAGTGCATGTGGTAATTACAGCCATAAGATTTGAGTAAATCAATTCCTTAATGTAGTAATGGCATTGCAAGAGTAGTAATGGTAATATTAATAACAATAACCATAATCCTGTGAAAGTTTGGAAACATTAAATCTCCTGGAGACTATGCAGCTATTTGCTAAATGACTTTTTAAAAGGAGAAATAATTTATTTTTATTGGCTTTGACCCAACAAAATATTAATATCTTTACATCATTTTTATCTTGCTAATAAAGGAGTTCAGAATTTTTAACATATTCTTGCTAGGCAGTGATCCAAATCATGCCCTCTAGTTGGTATTACAGTATCAGTAATTGGTGTCTCATGTTAACATTTATTTAAATCTGCTGATTTAACATTTAAAAATTCTGGGGTTAATGGATCTGTATTCACAGATCCATTAACCTCAATAAAAATGAATGGAACCTCTTGTGAACTAAAATCAGTTCAGATCATGGATTTGCTTTCTTTAATACTCACATTTAGGTGGTCCTGATAAAATGTCAGGTCATGAAAAGGTCTACCAGTAATAGTAATATTCAAGGTGATTTTTCAGTGCTTTACCATTGTTATTGTCCTATGCAACAGAAGCAAAGCTTCCCTATAATATATGGTCCATATATAAACTAGCCTCCTCACGTACATTTGCTGAAGCTTATGGATTCTTACAACACTCTAGAATTGTCTTCACTCAAATTTCTGTGACTTAATAAAGCCCATTGGGTTTCCTCAGTACTTATCATAGATCCCTAAATCCCAGGGACTTCAAAATCTGGTTCTCTCTTCTGAGAAAATATAGTAAAGTAATATGACAGAAACTTTCATGTTATAGAAACTACTGGACTCTAAAATGTTAAGAACTGGAGAGAAGGCACTAGAACAATTTTTACTACTTTCTAGCAATGTGAGTGTGGGCAAGTCACTGAAACTCTCTAAGTTCAAATTACTTTATAGTAATATTCAAGTACAGGAATGCTTTTATGTGTTTTTTTGTTTGTTTTTTGGTTTTGTTTTGTTGTTTGTTTTAGGATTTTGAGGCTTGAAAACAGTTTTTTTTCCTTTCTAAATTAATCAGGTGTAATATACAGAATAATTCACACACAGTAAATGTACAACTCAAATGAAGAATTAGAACATTCTCAACATCCTGAAAGTTCCCTAATGTTTTTTCCCAGTGAATATTCCATACTATAAAGGAAAACATTATTCTGACTTCTAACATGACTGAATGCAATCATTCAGAATGTAGTGTTTTGTATGTAACTTCCTTTAATCATTGCTATATCTGTGAAATTCATTCATGTTCCTAAGTGTAGCAACAGTTGGTTCTTTTCATTGCTGTGCAATATTAGATTGTATCGGTATACCACATTTTACTTATCCATTCTCCTGTTTTGAATATTTGGGCTATTTCCAATTTTTGACCTTTAAGAAGGATGCCTTTTTCAACTAAAAGCTTCCCGTGATTGTGGTTTGAAAGAGAAACACAAGGCTTTGCTGAATAATCTTCATACTTTAAAAGATGTTTTAGTTATCTATGGCTATATAGCAATCACCTCAGAACATTGCAGCTTAAAACATCATAAAAATTTTTTATAAGAAGTTTTTGGATCAGAACTTGGTCATGGATAGGATAGCAGTTCTTGTGCTCCACAGGGTGTTGACTGGGGTCACTCATGCAACTGATTTTAGCTAGTATCAATAGTTGAGCTGGGTTGGAAGATCCAAGATTGCATGTGCACATCTAATACCTCATTTCTCCTCTCAGTGACTTTTTCAAGTGGCTAGCTTAGAATTTCTCACAGAATTGTGGACTCAGGATTATTGCTTCTACAGAATAAAAATGGAAGCTGCTGGGTTTCTTAAAGTCTAAGCTCGGAACTGAGATAGAGTCATTTCCACTGCATTTTCTTGGTCATAAGACCAGTCTGTTTCAAGGGATATAGTCTCTACCTCTTGATGGTCAGAGGCAGGATCATACACACAGACATGAAAAATATTGATTGTATACAACTTTGAATATTATTGCTCACAACAATTCACATCCTTGCTACATGCAAAATAGTCTCACCCCACCTCTAAAATTCTCACCCCATTGTCACATAACCTCAAAGTTGTCTAAATAAGGTTCACACATGGATGAGGCTTCTTGGCACAATTCTTGAGGTGCAGCTCCTCTGGTGCAGTTCTTGAGTACAGAGACTTATGAATTAAAAGACAAGTTACTTGCCATGCCATATACCCAACATAAAATAGTGAGAGAGAGAAAGCATAACCACAATAAAAACTGTTCAAATAGGTAGTGGGGAGCCATGATCATATAGCAGTAACTGATCCATAGAAATCCTTAAATCCACCTGCTCTCAGTTTACTTGCTCTGGGGAGATGGAATGTTCCTTGTAGGGGGCCCAGTTCTTCTCCCTGGGCCCAGTTCTTCTTTTTATTACAAAATTGTGTTTATAGCTGAATATCTTTGCCTGATTCTTATCTGTGCAAGGTTGGGGGTCCAGTGTTCTTATTCATTGTGAATTGTCTTTTTCCCTTTTAGTCCATGCCATTGGTGCTTTCGTCAGTACATTGCTCTTAAAAAGGTGGGTTTCCTGTGAATATTATAGCAGTTCACACCATTAGGCAAAAACCACCTTTACATGTATCTTTGTGACAAGTCCTTCTCTACTTTGGGCTGAGAGTGAGGGTGCTGTGGCCCAATTCCCTTGAGATTCTGAGATATCTGTTTGTCTAGCTGACTCATGGTATGAATCTTTCAGCGTTTTTAGTAAAGCATCTTACAACCACAATCTTTATTTGCTCTTTATCATGAGACTTGATCTTTCTTTTAGAATCCTTTGCTTTCTGAGTAGCCTCAAAAAAATTTTACTTGAAAACTGAGCTTTTACTTATTTAGTTCATGAAAGAAGTCGGTTCACATCCAATTACCTACATCTTCAATCTTATGAACATTTTTTATCTTATATGTTACCTCAAGTGACCGTCTCACCAAATTCCCCACCATATATAATGCAGGTTCCCTCTTCTGCAGTCTCCAACATCACACTACACTTCCAGCCTCCACTTGCTGTCCCCTCACAGTCTTTAGCCTTCCACCCACTGCTCAGTCCCAAAGTCAGTTCCACATGTTTTGTTGTATCAGTGCCTCACTTATAGGTACTAGTTTCTGTTTCAGTTATACATAAGCCATCCCAACACTTTTTTATAATACTGATTTATTCTTTCTCACAATTCTAGGGGTCAGACAGGGTTCATTGGTGTAGTTTTTCTGCTCCATGGGGCATTAGCAGTTGTCATTCACGTGTCAGCATCCCAACTGGGCTGGAAGCTATGGGAAGGCTCCTCTCTGTGTAAGGTTCCATATAGAATTTTTTACAGGCTTTTATCACAGCATTATGGTCTCAAGATAGTTGGTCTTAAGTTAGTTAATTTCCCCATCAAGCTGCCGTATGTATTTAAGCTTAACTGGCACAAGCCACTCTTGCTACATTCTATTAATAAAGGGAAGTCCTGGAACTAGCACAGATTCAAGAAGGGGGAGATAGGTTCTACTTTTAGATGGTAGTGGGCACACACATTCAGGGATGGAAGAAATTGATGGTGGCCATCTTTGGAGACTACATATCACAAAAAACAGATTTGTATTTTTATAATCACAGCTCTGCAATTTATATAATGTTTGCTGGCTCCACTAGATTATATTCAACTTCTAAGTATATAATGTGTTATCATTAGTCCTTTATCAATGCAGTTTCCCTGACTTGAATCTTTTCTTCTTTTCCTTCCTCTCATCTTTAACAAGAATACCTCCTAGTTATGCTGTAGGACTTTTTCCAGGAAATGTATCTTTTCTCATAAGGCTTAGTTAGGTGCCCTTATTTATGTTCTTATACCAAACCATGCTTATTTTTATCATAGCATTTATCATGATCTCATTAAACTATAAGCTCCCTGGGACCAAAACTGTCTTATTCCCTGTTGTACCTGTAAGCTTTTACACTGTGCCAGGCACACAGTGCATTCACATTAAATATTTCTTGAATAAATACTCTGTCATCAAACATATTTGAATAATTGGACATTTTGTGAGAAGAATGTATCCATTCTATATATAGTAATGACAGCACCTAAAATTGAGTGCACATTTACTATACACTAGATCATACATGTGCTAATTTTATATACCTGGTGTGAATTCATCCACACAAAGCCATCATTATCTTCCTTTCAGATATAAGAAAACTAAAGTTTACAGAGGTGAGACCCTTGCCCAGCATGCCTCAACTTTTAAGTGACGAAGTCTAGATGTAAATCTGACTCTACTTGACTGAGCCTGTGCTCCGCATTACTAGATTACTCTGCCTACGTACAGAGAAACAGTTTTTCTTGTATTTCTAGGATTTGTATTTCTAGGATTTTAAAAAGTAATTCTGAAGGTCCCCAGGAGGCTCCATTACACAGATTTGGACTATGGGCATAAATCATATTCATATTATAGTCACCATACTCACTTTACATAGTGGATTCAAGACATAGCTACCATATGTCTGCAGCCTGAGCACCAATTATTAATTCATTTAGGCTGTTTAATAACACATTTTGTCATGGTACATTTGTGTAGATTGTTACAAGGTCATAGGAGGCCATATTTTTCCTAAATGAGATCATGTCAATTTCTTGTTCAAAATCCTTTGAAGGGTTACTTATGATTATACCTCAACTCCAAATCCTGGCACAGTAATGTCGTAGCAGTCTCCAAAACATGCCAGGTTCTTTTCTACCACAGAGGTTTTGCACTTGTTGCTACTGCTGCCTGGATTCTCTTCTCCCACACCCTAGCATCACTCATCCCAACCTTGTGATATATGCTCAAATGTCAGTTTCTCAGAGTAGACTTCCCTGGCCTCTCCATTTAAAATAGTCTGCTTGTCAGGCTTCATTCCCTTTGCCAAGATCAAAGAATATTTGATCTTGATTCCTTATTCAAAATTATAATATATATTTATTTGCTTAATATGTCATATCTGTCTTCTTCAATATAGCATCATCTTCATGAGGGAAAGTAAGTGGTTTCTTTTTTTCTACTATTGTGTATCTAAAAATAGATCAATTACTAATACTCAGGAGGTGGTTATCCCATTGTAGCGGAATGCATGAATGACGAGCTGGTCATATTTTCTGAGAAAATCCCCACCATGTGACCCACTGCTTAAGCCCGTTCTTTTGTTTAGTTAGTGCACCACATTATGCTCCCCCAGTACCTTGAGCATATCTTTATTGTTACCCTTGCCTCATGTCCTATCAGTGTTGCTTTACTAGTCTATCTCTTCTAGAAGACTGAGATCAGAGTTCTTGTCTTACTCATGCGTCTATCCCAGTATCTTACACATTGCATGATATATTGTAGGTTATCCATAAATGTTTGCTGGATGATCGTAGAATAACCTCTTCTTCCACTAAAGAAGAAGTTATACCACTTAGTTTAATCTACTGTTGACACAACACAATAGTTCAACATCAAATTGTCATTTTAATTATAAAACATGCTATAATTACCAAGAAGATTGTATGTTGGGGAGTCTGGCTGAAAATGACATTGTATCTTGAATCCATGTAATTTAATGAGCAAGATATGTTACTCTAATTAAAGTTCTAAAGAGTTTCTACTATTTTAATGCCTTGTTTATAATTTGGAGAAAATATAGCCTTCAATTTGGAGAGCCATTTGTGAGGCACAGTCCCCACATAAGAACTTGTGATAAGTAATCCACAGCTCAGCTGAAATTTCTTGGGTGACCTAAGAAGGTGAGTTATACATTTTCAGTTTAAATGACCCAATCTGTAAAATAGAGGTGATGTGTGTGATGTGTCAGTGGCTGAATAATGGTGGGTTTTTGAGAGTAAAATGTCCTGAGTAGTAGTATAGTATCTACACACCTAAGGGACTTTGGTTGTCCTTTTCATCATGACTTTACATATGACAAATGGATGAATGGAATCAGAGGTTCACATGCCCCCTCCAGGCTTCAGGCAAAATAAATCAGTTCTTGAGGAAAAAGGCAGAAATATTTAAATGTTGAAAACTTTATCTACCTTTCCTTTGACCCAATTTTGTCTCCTTCAATGAAAAGATGAGCTTAAAGACTGATACAAGGCCCCATTCTGCCCTTTAAGTATATTTTACAAAGCAGCTTTTTGTGTAGGTTTTTAAAATTTCCTTTCTAATTTCTCCCCCTCAAAGGAATACATGAACTAATTTGCCAGTGCAAGAATCCTATGAATTCAATGTTTTTTCTACCTCCCAGGAAATCACTGGTCAGTTTATTAGTGTCTTTTTCTGTATTTAATTTTTTTAAACTGGAAAATAAGAATTTCATATGGAAACAAAAATTTCCAAGAATAGTCTGCCACAGTGCAAAATTAATATATATCAGCAAAAGAGATTTTAAAAATAGTAAACCTGAAAATTTAATACTTAACACTAAATCAAACTGCTAAAGATTTATGATAACATTTAATGATTGAAATTATACGTGATAGTATATTCCCAGAAAAGGTTTCCATTACCAGTAAGGCAGTTGCTCATGGTAAACAATAAATTGGTTTCCAGAAGCTTGAAACATGTGACCATAATTAGGCTTTCAAACATGTTCCAGAAAATCAGATGAGCAACAGATGCTGACTCTTATTAAACAGCTTTAATTACTATGAAAATAGTTGAAGACTTCAAAATCAAAGACTATTATATTATATTGTAAGTAGTATAGGCCTATTATCGTAATGTATAGTTTGGTAAATAAGGCATAGCCAAGCTTAGAAAATAGTGAAAAAATATTTAAAGTATTTCTCTATTTAGCAAGATAGACATTGTCAGTTTTCTGGTGCTGTGAGTTTGTTTCAACTCTACTTAGCATCAGCTAGATTGGATTCTCATGTTGGACACTAGAATGCATCACTGTGTGAATTGAAATGCATTACTCTGTGAATTGGAATGAATTAGGCACACTCTATTGCACTTCTCTCCTGTCATATTTCTGCTGTTCTAAAAATGATTTCTATAGGAGTTTACAATCAAATCCAGGACAACACTTTATAAACAAAATCTAATGGAAGCTTTCATCTGTTAAATTTCATTACAACTCACATTAGCTCTTTTTACATCATAAACATGCTTATTCTCTAAGTTACACCTGTATTGCCCACAATTATGTAGGCAATGCAATGGTTTAAGTACCTCAGGATGGAAGGAGGAGAAAGATTTTTTTTTTTGCATTAAATACTTATCACCCTCAATGCCTTTAAAATTAAAATCAAGTCAAAGCGTAATTTTTTTCTTTTTTAAACGTGATAATTGATTCCATTTTGGAGAAAAATTTCAGTTTTATCAGGATAATAATAATCCCAAAGCACCATTGGACTAATATTGAAGCTTATTATTTTTAATTAGAGTTTAAATATTTGGGTTTGGGGACTGAGGGATAGTCAAAGGAAGTGATTGAAACAATTTTTTAAAACTAATATACTTCCAAAATTAGGCATACATTCTTGTACCAAAATGGTTCTCCTTAGATCTGTATATGCCCTTAATAATTCACCCTCAACTTTGACAAGTTGACAATGCTACCTCACTTGGTAGCATTTACAGTTTTGTATGGGAATGCATTGAGGGAATTCAGAGTGTCAAAATCATGATTCCCTTTGTTTTCATTCTGTGAAAATTGAATTCACATGCAGAAACAGCATGGGTCTGATTTCAGTCCTTTACGTTTCATGTGTTTGCATGCATTTTTACTTTAAACTTCATGATCTAAGAAAATGGCACCCTGTGTGTGAATGTGTGTGAATCTGTGGATATAGGTGTGCATTAAAGACAAAGGTATTTGGGCTTCCCTGGTGGCGCAGTGGTTGAGAGTCCACCTGCCGATGCAGGGAGCACAGGTTCGTGCCCCGGTCCGGGAGGATCCCACATGCCACAGAGCGGCTGGGCCCGTGAGCCATGGCTGCTGAGTCTGTGCGTCCGGAGCCTGTGCTCCGCAACAGGAGAGGCCACAGCAGTGAGAGGCCTGTGTACCTCAAAAAAAAAGACAAAGGTATTTAATTTGGCAGCAACATTTCTAATATTGGCTTTGGTTTTCTTGGTGATTTTGCCTAGAGCTCCATACTGTTCTTATTATGCTCATGGATTTTCCATTTTGCTCAAATAAGTCATTGATCACTAAGTTCAACTCTTTTCCCAATTACTACATCATGCCAGGTGTCACGTCTTAACAGGGGGAGACCTCTGTGCTGTTGCTTAAAATCATTGCTTGACAACAACTTATTTAACATGTAATTCAATAAATACACGAAGTGCACAGGAAAATTGACAAAATACTTGTTTGAAGATAAGAATAAAACAGCATTAATATGCTAGTTTTTTGTTTGAACACGTGTAATACTGTTTGTTACATTGATATCTAAGTAGGGATAAACAACACCATTAATCCCATTTTAAAGATGAGGAAACTATAGCTAATTTGAATATTTTTGTTCTATATATGAAAATCATACTAGCAATAAAGAACAATCTTATTCGTAGAAGTGAGTGGATATAGCAATGTTTATATTAATGAAGCCCTAGTAAAACTGAATTGGGAAATATATTGTTTCTTATCTTGCTTCTTAATATGTATCTACTTTTTAACAAAATTCTTGCCTATACTCTATTTTTGATGTTGGTGAAGTCACATATACCTATAATTCAAGTTATATTTAGGAGACCATATATTTATATATATGGCTTTCTGGATAAAGTATTATTCTTGCATCCTAATCTAAGTTTTTCTATCGTAAAAACTCTTGAAATTAATGAGATCTGCCCTCTGATGTTTTTCTGAAAATGGCTGTCCCTGGTGAAAATAATGAAATCATTTACCTCTACATTTCTAAGTTTTAATCTAGCCCTGACCCTTACTTGCTCTATTACCTCCAATAAATTCTTTAAATTTTCTCTCTCTTGTTTTCTTAATTTAAATATTGGAATGATAGTTATCATACAGATTTTTTATGGATACCAGATAAGTTAATATAATAAAAAATACCCATCATAATGTCAGGAACACAGCAGGTACTTATCAAATATCTATTCATTTCCTCCTTTCAATCCTTTCTATGCCATTCCTGGGATTCATTTTTCTCATTCTCCTCCCTAACTATTGATACTTAGGCTAATTGGTAGTTGTATCTTTGGGCTGTACCGCAGACAGTGATGTGGTCACAGTGATTATTGTTTGACCCTGCCCACTATATTATTCCATTTGCTCTTTATGACTACCCAGAGAAAATGTCTTTCAGGTACAAGAAAACCTTTAGTTGTCTAAGCAACTACTTTATTCTCATTGAATAGACTCTGTTCAGTTTTATAACAGGAGATCCTAAATTCATTCTTGCTCTGCCCACTCTTAAACTCACACTACTTTTGTGACATATTTGATATATTCAGTATATGTTCATTTAACCTCAGCTCATCAGATAGACATCCTTCTTTAACCTTCTTAATCCTCATATATGTTCTTTTTTTGTATGCATCTATACATAACCCCTTGAAAATTTTCCATGAGTAATAAAGCTGCATATAAACTCACATGTATGCACACGATTATATTTTAAATCATGACATAACATCTCTTGTTTTTTGTTTTTTTGTTGAAAACATGTACAAGATACTATGGGAACAGAGATTGGAAAAAAAGAGGTATGTTTGGAGGAGCTGGAAAACCACAGAGAGGGGATAATTTGCTTTATCTTGACATATAAATAATAGATAGAGTAGAAAGATAAGAAAAATAATATCCACCCTTAAAAAATGTAAAAAAAAAAAAAAGCAGAAGGAAGAGTAGAAAAGAACACATGTTATTGGAGAAAGGTGCCAAATGTGTATGGCTGTCACAGTGGTGGTTATATCACTGCTGGTTATTTATTTCAGTATGAGTTTTAATAACTTCTGCATATTTGCAAGACAATAATTTGAAAATCACCATGTCTTTAATATATCAAATACATTAAAATCTTAATCTTAGCAGATAAATATGAATACTTAGAGCACAAATGGTAATCCATTAAATTTTTTTTACTTGATTTACTGTAACACAGCCTACTTACTGATTTGAAGATTATGTACAAATTACTACAGTTATGTCCAAACTATGTTCAAGTAAGAAACTAAAGGATAATGGTTGTTTATTTCTCACCATCAATATCAGTCTGTTTCAGAGTGAGCTATCATAATGTGAAAGTAAAGGCTTATCTTACTCTGTATTTTCAAAAGATTTTTTTACATTTGCCAATTACGTTGTAGTAATAATAATAGCAATGAATACCAAGATGTCAATATTATAATGTGTTGTTCAATAGGCCTGGCACATATTGCAAAGGAAATCTGATCCTCCCTTTTTATTTTTTAATTAATTAATTAATTAATTAATTTTTGGCTGCGTTGGTCTTTGTTGCTGCGCATGGGCTTTCTCTAGTTGCAGGGGAGCTACTCATTTTCATGGCTTCTCTTGTTGCGGAGCATGGTCTCCAGGCACGCAGGCTTCAGTAATTAATGGCTCATGGGCTCTAAAGCGCAGGCTTGGTAGTTGTGGTGCACAGGCTTAGTTGCTCCGTGGCATGTGGGATCTTCCCAGACCAGGGCTTGAACCCATGTCCCCTACATTGGCAGGCAGATTCTTAACCACTGAGCCACCAAGGAAGACCCTCCTTTTTAAAACCATAACAAATAAAGTGGAACTTTATAATCTAGAAGAAAAAGCATATTTTAGGTATCCCAAAAAAGAAGATCCTCTCTTGTACTCTAGTAGGAAAGAAAGGGGGAATGGTCACAAATTCTGAATGCTTCAGTATAAACAGTTTGGGACAACTTTACAGTATTTTCCATACCAAGCATGCAAGATTCTCTTTCTCCTTCCTTTCGTCTCTGTCTTTCTCTCTCTCATTAATTTTAGAAAGAAGCAGTTATAATAACTTTTGATGAGATTTCATGTAGTTGGACAGATCAGTCAATGCTTTATTATGGACGTATAAGACCCCCCAAATGACAGGAGTGTTTGACAACACAGGGGGTTCATGAAAGGGTCTTTCATTGAATCAGTTTTAATGACCAATGACCATATCTCAGAAAGCCAGTGGAGGATTTGTGGTGACCACAGTTCTGAGTATCCTATAAGGTACAGTGTCCTTTTTGCACAGGTGTAGATGTAAGAGAGAATATCAGGTTTCTGTTCTACCTGAGAGATCTCCAGCATATTAATCATAACACTCTGAAGGCAGTGGGCATAAGCAGCTGTACCTTAATATGAATATTGTTGTAAGTAAACAAACAAATAATTTTGAAAATTTTTTAATTAATAAAAGAACGGAAGACAAATTTGAAAATACAAAGAAAAACAAACATTCATGATTATATACTTGAGATCATGCTGCATATACAACTTTGAATCCTGCTCTAGTGAAATCACTAAATCAAACATTGTTGTTGAAGTTATGTTCTGCTTATGAGGAGGTTTCAAAAGAGTTTCTCATGCAGCTGGTGTGCTTCATGAATGCCAGGTCCAACTTTATTTTTAACAATTAGTAAGAAGACAAATAGCAGGTCATGTTTTGCTTGATAGTATGTGACATTAAAACTGCTCTCATCAACTTAGGATACCCGTTGGCCTTAAGTCTGATATTTCTGCTGCTTTTGCAGGAGGCTCAAGCAATCTACAAAACTGGAGCACTAGCGCTTGATGGCTGCAGGATTTTTCATTAGAGTAGGATGACCTAGGATGATCAAAAACTGAGCCTGGGGCTTCCCTGGTGGCGCAGTGGTTGAGAGTCCGCCTGCTGATGCAGGGGACACTGGTTTGTGACCCAGCCCGGGAGGATCCCACATGCCGCGGAGTGGCTGGGCCTGTGAGCCATGGCCGCTGAGCCTGCGCGTCAGGAGCCTGTGCTCTGCAACGGGAGAGGCCACAGCAGTGAGAGGCCCGTGTACCGGAAAAAAACAAACAAACAAAACAAACAAACAAAAAAACTGAGCCTGCTCCTAGAGCAAGGATTTACAAGGTTTTCTGAAAAGGTACAGGTAGTATGTATTTTTGGATCTGTGGGCCAAGAGACAAAATCAAGGCAAACGTAGTCAAATTTCCACAAATTTTTTATTGATGACATTCCAAAATATGACAATTGAGTATAACTTTTTTGTAATACAAGTCTACTATTGAGAAGAGCAACACTGGGCTTAACTGTAGTTCAAACTTAGTGTTACTTATCATCATAGTAGTAATGTGGCCTCATTCTCCCACAGAGCTTCCCCTTGCTTCTCTGAAACACAGTGATCTTCCGTATCTCAGCAAAATGTCTTATGTACATCACTCTTTCGGTACTTTTATATTATCCTCATAGTGCCGGAAAACTTTGTATGCGGAACCAGGTTAAAAGGACAGGCTCTGGAGTGAAACTCTCTGGACTGGGATTCCAGCTGAACTACTCACTAGCTGTGTAGTCTTTGATTTTGTACTCAACCTAGCTAGAAGCTTTTGTGTCCTTGTCTATAAAATGTAGAACAATACCTGTCAGAGTTGTATTAAAATGAAATAAGTGTACTCAGGCAAAGAATTAGAATAGTGCCTGAGGTATTGCAAAGTATTGGATCCAAGTGTTATGGTTTTGATTTCCTTCAACCATTTAAAAACTTTTAACTATTTTTAGATTGTGGGGCATACAAAAAAAAAAAAGGCTTCAGGTCATCATTTGCTAATCCCTGACCTAAAGTGCACACTGTGTGCTGGTCCACCTCATCCCTCACCTCAGGGATGCATACTCTTCCTCTGCCTGCTGGGATTGTTAGCTGCTGCTAGGCCACTGTCCAGGAATTGAGAATTGTCCTCCTTTGAAGTGAGCTGTCTTACCAAGGTCATACTCTGTCCCCAAGGGCAGCCTGCATCCAATGACTAATCAACGTAGGGTTACAATGGCTCTGTTCTCACACGTAGGACAACTCTGACAGGCCCTCCCAGCCTCTGAGCTCCTCGTGGGATCCTCTGAGATCTGTGTTGCAACTTTAATGCCATATAGCTTCCCCTCTGCCCAGTCCTGCTTACCTACCATTAATAGGTATTCTTTTTTTTTTTTTTGCGGTACGCGGGCCTCTCACTGCTGTGGCCTCTCCCGTTGCAGAGCACAGGCTCTGGATGCACAGGCTCAGCGGCCATGGCTCACGGGCCCAGCCGCTCCGAGGCATGTGGGATCTTCCCGGACCGGTGCACGAACCCGTGTCCCCTGCATTGGCAGGCGGACTCTCAACCACTGCGCCAGCAGGGAAGCCCTAATAGGTATTCTTGAGACAACTCAAAAGACTTCAGTTCCCCAACCTCAAACTCTATTTTAGATCATTTGTATTGCCTACCCCCAGTGTACGTGATTTTATACAGCTGACTTAATGTCCATCACCCTTAAGCTGCTCACATTATTTTATACCAGTCATACCTGATTTTTAGGAGCTTCATAAAGTGGTGCTTTATGAAAATGGAACTAAGTAACGCTGGGGCACTGAGTTATTCCTATATGATTCTCATGTTCCAGTAGGATTCTGTGATTCCCCCAGAAATGAAGTTGAGTGAAATATGAAATGTGAAAATATTTAAGGACCAAGTTTTACTGATATTCTCTGTAACAGGATATTCCAAATTACAACAAAATGCTTTCTCTTTATAGGGGTTGTTTTATTCTAATCCCTACCCACTACCTTCCAGTCTTGCTTCCGATTTCAAAATCTGAGAAAAGGCTCAATTGAGGAAAATATTTGCAATCTGGTTATATAAATACAAATATAAGCTGCAAAGTTGTACATTCTTCCATTTAATGCAATAATACTGCTACCGAGCTGGTGAATAAAGTGGAATGTAGAGGGTGTTGTGATAGATTACAATTATAAAAGATTTAAACTAGTCAGGTTTATGACCTTATATGATTATAATGAAATGTTGGCATATAACAGTACTTCCAGACTGCCATGAGTCCCCTTAGCTAATGGAAGACATAAATAGAAAATGATTTCTCTGAAAATGTAATTTTTAGGGTTAAATGAGACTTCCTCTTTCAACGTGGATCGGGTAGCTTTAGAACAAATAAAAAGAAACACTACCCAATGAAATGTGAATGGATAATTTTTTTTTATTACCAGAAGTAGATAGAGGCTTATACAATAACTAGATTCAAACAGGGGTTACAGATATGCATGATTAATGGATCCACATCAGTCTACATATTAAGCTACATATTTATTTTTTTGCCCCATATCATGAAGTTAACTTCAAAGGGGGTACTACCTCCTTTAGAGATGACAGTTAAGGAGAACTACCTGAGCCATTTCTTGGATATAGTATGAAGATTCATTCTTCTGGAAGGATGAACGTTAATTTTAGTTTTATATCACAAAAAGAGTCATTTCTTCCTGCAGAGGGTAACTGCCCAAATTTCCAGGATTTTCTTGGATAACCTGGATGTTGAGGTTAGCATCCTAATATAGAGCAAGACTTCAGTAATGATTGCATCAGCCGCAACCTTGTTTAAGGTACATGATTTTGTTCACTCAACAGCAATCAACATCACCTGGGAACTTGTTAGAAATGCAGATTCTCAGGGCCTACCCCACATTTACTGAATCAGAAACTCTGGGGGTGGGACCTAGTTCTCTGGATTTTAACAAGTCCTCCAGGTAATGCTTACTGCCGACTAAAGTGAGAACCACTAATGAGAGGAAAAGTGAAATAAATGAAAGGAAACAAAATAAAGTCAAACAAAATTGCTGTGATAGAAAATATGTTACTGAATATGGCAGTAAGTGAATGATCACAGAACTTAAAAGTTGGGCCATCAGGAAATTTTTTTAGATTAGGCTCTATCAGGAAGTTATTCTCTCCATCAAAAAGATAGGCTTATATCAAAACTCTCTCCATCTTGTCAACAAGAGGCATATTTTAGAGACACAACATAGCAAAAAAAAAGCCACCTCTCAGCAGAAGTGAGAGTTAAAAAAATGCAGCACTTGAATTGATAAAGAGGAAACACTTTTGATTCCAGGCAATTTAGTTCTTGAGATTTTTAGAGCCCAAACAGACTAGATTATTAAAGATTGAACAATGAGTTGTTGAAGTCACAGTCACTGAAAACAAAAAAAAGTTAACAGTAAAAGTTGTGACTTAAAAATAAAAAGAAACCACCCCCTTTATAAATTTCAGGGCATAAAGGGCCAAATATTGGGGCAGTGTCACACTAATATATGTACACTTAATACTTGCATTTAAAAAATGTCTGAAGGGGGCCTCCCTGGTGGCGCAGTGGTTGAGAGTCCGCCTGCCGATGCAGGGGACACGGGTTCGTGCCCCGATCCCGGAGGATCCCACATGCCGCGGAGCGGCTGGGCCCGCGAGCCATGGCCGCGGAGCCTGTGTGTCCGGAGCCTGTGCTCCGCAACGGGAGAGGCCACAGCAGTGAGAGGCCCGCGTACAGCAAAAAAAAAAAAAAAAAAAAAATGTCTGAAGGTGATACAAATACGTGTATAGCAAAGCATATTAAAATCTCATTTCTTCTATTACCCACTTCTCTCTTACTCTATAAGCATCATATCCTAAACTTTATTCTTGAAAATTTTCCCCCAATGCCCAGCTCTGAGAGTTTTCTTCTTGTTCCTCCATTCTTTTGGTCTGTAGACTGACTTTATTCCAATTCAGTAATAAAGAATTCTTCCTCTTTAATAAAGAAGAGGAGAAGCATGGGCTAGCAATTGCAGTATTCTCTTTGGGAAGTCAGAGTATGAAGAAAAAATGAAAGCATTTCTGTGTTAAATTTTTCTATTCCCTTCTCACTGGGATTGCGTGGTTTGGGGCTGATGGAAGACATTCACAGAACTAAGGAAATGATAATAGAAGAGATTCTAAACTCTTCTGCTTTAGGGACAGTAGTTTCCTGACCCACATACAGTCAAAGATTTCACCGACTCTTAGTTGAATACTGACTGCAATTTCATTCTAGAAAAAAAAAAAAAAAGCCTTGTTTGTCTCTTGTTCTAAGTGTAATTAAGTTTGTTAGCTGAGTAAACACAACGTTGATGGTATTTCAGAGTGACAATCAGGCATTACCAAATAATACTTTTGTGACATTTTTAACAGGTCTGATTTGAGTAACCTATTCTGATATTGTTACTGAGAGCTATCTGTACCTGATAAACCTGAAGTAACAATCGAAGTAAATAGCCATGGGTTCAAAATTGGAATTTAGTGGTATCCTTAATGTAAAATTGAAAAGTGAAAAATAAACCAATTAATCACAATTTTTCTCAGCATGGCATCCAATAATGTTGGATTTTTCTCACCAAATCAACATTTATTTTGGAAATTGGTAGCTGCGTACTAAGTGTGGAAATATTAACAACTCTTCATTTAGACGGAAAAGTCAGGACACTTATGAATACCTGATTTTTATTAGTGCTCACTCAGTATTGGATTCTTCTCATGAATATACTGCATATAATTATCCTGTTTTATTTTCTCAACATTTATATAAACCAGTATATTTTTCTTTCACTTATTCATTCAATAGATACTGATTGAATATCACCTATACACCAGGCACGCATTTAGGTGAGGGGGAATATAAAATAAAACAAGCCCAACTCCTTGCCCTTATGGGTTTATTTGGGTTACCTTTCAGTGGGAACTGTTACTCAGAGAACTTAAATAATATTCCCATGATCACATATGTGGTAAGTGTTCTAAACAAATGCTTCAAGTCTGTATGACATCAAAACTTACGTTTTTAACCATAATAGTGTATCCAGGACTCTGAAAGTCAATACATCTGTGATTTATCCTATCTCTCTGGTCACAGAATATATATTTCTATTGCTAATCAAAATTAGAGTTTTGTACCCATTTCTTTACTCTCTCACAAATATATATTTGACTTGGGGCAAACTGAATAGAACTGGGTATAATGTAGTAACACTGAGAAACAGAAATTATATAAATACCAGTTCATAAATATATGAGGAGTAAGTAGCTTTAAAGGTTATATGCTAGGATGCCCTAAGATTTTAAAAAAGGAAAGTAATAAACTAAACTAATCAAGTTGTATGCTTTATAGCAATATAATATGATATTAGTTCTTTGGAAACTTTTTGACATTATATAAATAGTTTATCATATCTAGTTGTTTTCAGACATTCATGAATATATTAACATTAAGGAAAGAGCTTATGAAGCTAAATAAAATACATTTTTCCCTTCTTATGAACCACCTATATCTTAAATGTCTTTTAAGATGAAGAATCAGTTAAATATGATATTGTGCTTATTCTTATTTTGTCTAATTCCAAAGCAAACATTACATATAACAAGCGTTCTGGTGATAAATTCTTAGTTGAAAGAGCATTCTTTTGGCATTATGCAAGTTGTTTATAATCTTCAATTCAATGAACATGCTGGGTTGCACTATTTCATGTAAAGAGAATAATAGATTATAAGATTAACTATTATCATTTCATATTTTATGGTCTCCCCAGCATACTCAGAGGCTCATTTTTCAGCATGACCTCTGGTGAGCACACATAAGTAAACAGAATCCTAAATTTGCTTAGAAACTAAGAGCAAAAATGTTTTGAATTAAATCTTATTCAGCCAAAGTGGTTAGAAATGGAAATGTGACAAGCTCTCAAGCGAACATGAAGAAGCCCCATGGAATTACTCTTACCCCTAACCCGTGTCAGTGAGCTCATAGCATATAACTGTGTTTGAACATGTTTAGTTGCTTACAGGTGACAGTAACTCAACATTGATCAGAGATTGAGAAAAAGAAAAAAATCATACTCACTCATATTTAACTCAACTTACAAAAGGAATAGTGCTCACTCAAAATATTAGCAAGGGGACTAGTATGTTTTCTTTGTTTTTAGTAGAAGTTTATAAATATTCTAAATATCAGGTGTGCATTCTCTATGCCTACACAGTGTCATACACTCAAGTGAAAAGTTGTGAATAAAAATTTGATTAGCTATGGAATTGTTATATAGACAGAGCAGAAAAATACTAGGTTGGAGTTTGTCACTGCCTTGCAGATATTTTGGTACAGTGTATAATATAATTTTGGAGAATCAAATGATGGTTATTTTTATTTAAAAGCAACTGTAGGGATCAACTTCCACTTCTAGCTATGGCAAAACAATTGATACTAAAACAGCCCTCTTGCTTAAAAAAATAAAAGTACAAAACTGGACAAAAATGACTTTTTAGACATTAGACATCAAACACCACATGAATGTGATACCTGAGAGAAGGTAAAGAATAGAGGTGAACCCCATGATTGCCTTGGCTTTCTGTCAGGCATCACTTGATGACTATGGAAAGGAACAGGAGAGAGTAGTTAAAATTAAGCCCAGTGGTCTTCCTAAGCTAAAGATATAGGATCAACTAGAATTTGCAGGACAGGGTGTCAGAGAAAAGTGATCTGTTCAGGGAAGAACCTTCTAAAGTCTACATAAGGATCCCTTTGAGTCTTTGGCGGAATACAAAGATGCACATACTCAGCAAGATCCTCTGTGTGGCTGGGAAAAGAGCAACAGGAAAAGGAAAATTATGCGGAAAGGGGACAATTACCAGGGAGCTGGGAGCTGAACAACTGCCAGAGCTTGCACAAGGCTGGGAGACATTTATCTTCTAAACAGCTAAATGGAGAAAGCTCACTGAGCACCCTAGACATTCAGTAGAGACCCAGAAGAGATATGCCTTGGAGTAGCACTAATTTAGCATTAGAGTAAAAGATACTCTAGACCCATTCTAATGAATCTGAAAATAAGTCTTGAAAGTATCAAGCTTATACTCAAGTAAATTAACAGCCCGTTAGAACAAAGTTCCCCCATTAAGGAATGCAATAAAAGATAACAAGATAACTTTTAGTCAAAAATAACAAGAAAAAAAAAGTCCATAACCAGAATAAAAATCAGTCAATAGAAACAGACCCAGAAATGATAGAAATAATGGAATTAGATGAGGAATTTGAAACAGCTATTACTAATATGTTCAAGATTTAAAAGAAATTATAAATGTAATGGGCTTTGTGACCGCCTGGAGGGGTGGGATAGGGAGGGTGGGAGGGAGACGCAAAAGGGAGGGGATATGGGAACATATGTATATGTATAACTGATTAAATTAGTTATAAAGCAAAAAATAAAAAAATAAAAAAATAAAAAAATAAAAAGAAATTATAAATGTAATGGGGTTACAAATAAGACATCTCAGTAGAGAAATGGAAACCAAAAAGAAGAAATAGAACTGGTAATTATAAATCTTCTCACTAAGAACATTCCAGGTTTAAATGACTTCCCTGATTAATTTCATTAAATATTTAAGGGAAAAAATAATAACAATCCTATACAAACTCTGTCATAAAGTAGAAGAATATGGAATACATCTCAATTAATTTTATAAGAGTAGTATATAAGTTAGCAAAACCAGCAAAGAAAGCACCAAATAGAGATCAGTATTCCTCATGAGCAGAGATGCAAAAGCTTTTAACAAAATTTTAGCAAAAAGACTCCAGAAATATAGGGACATATGTATAATAAAAAGATATCATTAACTGGGGGTTATTCAAGGAATGAAATGTTGGTTAACATACAGAGAACACAGGAACAGAATAAAATAAGAAAATATTATAGCAATCTTGATATATGCAGAAAAACACTTAACATATTTTAATGCCAATTTATTATAAACGTTTTGCTTGTTTAGAAGGAGACTTCCTCAAGCTGAAAAAAAAATCTATAAAAAACTTACAACTAACATCACACTTAATGGTGTAACATTAAATCCTTTCCACATAAGATAACGAACAAGTCAAAGGTATCTTATATCATTTTTGTATACAATTTGCTAGTGTCCTCAACCAGTGCAATAATGAAAGAAAAATAAATAAAGTATAAATAATGGGGAAAAAATGAAAACTTTTTATTCAAAGACAAAGTGACCATGTATGTAAAAAATCTTATGGTAAAAACACAACAACCAAAAAAACTAATATGTTCATTTAGCAAAGTTACAGGATCCAAGATCAATAGACACAAATTGACCACCATATAAGGGCAATGAAAAACTGGAACATGAAAAAAATACCATTTACAAAAACATGAAGAATAAAATACATAGAAATGGATCTAATGAAAGTTGTGCAAGATCACTATATTGAAAACAGTAAACATCACTGAGAGAAATTAATGAGTACCCCAATTAATCAGAAGATTCAATATGTTTATGGATAGGAATACTAAATATTGGATAGATGTCATTTTTCCCCAGCTGACGTATAAATTCAGCAAAATCTCAATCACAGTTCCAGAGGAGCATATTTTTGGTAGAAATTTACAAACTGATTCTAAAATTTATATAGAAATGAAAAGATTAAAGCAGAACAAAGCAATCTTGAAAAAGAACAAATTTGAAGAACTTATACTTCTTTATTTCAAGATGTATTATCAGACTATGTTAATCAAGACTGTAGTAATGGCATAAAGATAAACAAATAATGTAATAGAATTAAAAGTCCCGAAATAGATCCACACTTCTATTATCAATTGATTTTAAACCAAGATACCAAAGTAATCCAATGAGGAAAGGCAGGATTTTTCAACAAGTGAAACTCAAACAACTGGCTGTATATTTAGGGGCAAGGAGATGGGAGTAAACTGTGACCCTTGCTTCATTCATAAAATTAATTCAAGATGTTTCATATTCCTAAGTGTAAAAGTTTAAAAAATATATATTTTTGTATAGCTTTCTCTAAAATAATGTAGAGGAGTAGGCCAATAAATTTCTTACACAAGACCCAGAAAGTAATAATCATAAAAGTTTGCTAAAATATCAATCATCAAAATATAAAACTTTTGCTCATGAAAAGTAAACCTAAGAAAATGGTTAGGCAAGCCACATTCTAAGAGAAAATATTTGTAATACATATAACCAACAAGAGGATTATATACAAACAACTTTTAAAAATCAAAGTTAAAAAAATTGGCAAAAACT
Source organism: Mesoplodon densirostris (assembly GCF_025265405.1). NCBI lineage: Eukaryota > Metazoa > Chordata > Mammalia > Artiodactyla > Ziphiidae > Mesoplodon > Mesoplodon densirostris. Next base: position 168,840,995 of record NC_082663.1, on the reverse strand, counting down.
TTGAACAGATTTTTTCAGTCCAATTTGGAATTTGCCAATAAACACAAGAAAAATGTGTCAATATGCATATGAAAAAAATTGCATGACATCTTTAGTCATCAGGGAAATGCATAATTAAACCCACAGTATGATTCTACTATATGCACATTACAATGTCTAAAATTAAAAGACTAACCGTATTAAATGCTGGTGACAATCTGACGCAACTGAAAATCTCATGCATTGCTGGGTGTGTGTAAAATGATACAACTCCTTTAGAAAATTGTCTAGAATTTTTAAAAAATAAAGTTACTATATTAGTTTTCTTTTGCTAGTGTAATAAATCACCATTAACTTGTGGCTCAAAACAATACAAATTTATTATCTTACAGTTCTGTAGGTCAGAGATCCAATGTGGGTCTCACCAGGCTCAAAAGAATGAGTCAGCACGGTCGTGTGCTTTTTTGGAGGCTAGATCATGGCCCCTTTCCTCCATCTTCAAAGCAGCAATGTTACCTTTCTCTGACCCTACTTCTGTTTTCACATTTCTCTCTCTGACCCCACCCAGGAATGGCTCTACTTTTAAGGATCATGTGTTAGATTGGGCTCACCCAGAGAATTCAGGATAACGTTCATCTTGCCTTGTACATGTGCATCTTTATATCAACAAGACTCTAGGTAACTGCTATTCAGCTTTCAGGAGCTCCTTGCCTGAAAAGCTCTCTTCTCTCTCAGACCCTGTTTTAATCACATCTGCAAAGTCCCTTTTGCCATGTAAAGTAACATATTCACAGGTTCCCACAAGACTAGGGCATGGGCATCTGTAAAGAGCCATTTTTCTGGCTATCTTCAAGTTCACTTCTAAGTATTTACTCCATAGAAAACGTATAAAATTATATGTATAAAAATATGTATAAAATATACCTAGAGGGACTTCCCTTGTGGCGCAGTGGTTAAGAGTCTGCCTGCCAATGCAGGGGACACGGATTCGAGCCCTGTCCGGGAAGATCCCACATGCCGTGGAGCAGCTAAGCCTGTGCGCCACAACTACTGAGCTTGCACTCTAGAGCCCGCGTGCCACAACTGCTGAGGCCTGCGTGCCTAGAGCCCGTGTTCCACAACAAGAGAAGCCACCACAATGAGAAGCCCGCGCACCACAACGAAGAGTAGCCCCTGCTCGCTGCAACTAGAGAAAGCCTGTACACAGCAGTGGAGACCCAATGCAGCCAAAAAATTTAAAAATACATAAAATAAAAAAAAATTCCTAGAAATCTATTCATGCTATCCAAATACTAGAAACCACCCAAATGTCACTCTAACAAATTGTGTTATATTTCTATACAATGTAATAAATGCACCTAGCATTAAAAAGGAACAAACTACTAATGCATACAATATTGATGAATCTCAAAAACATGCTGAGTACAACAAACAGAAAACAAAATAATGCATACTGTATCATTCCATTTATATGAATTTCAAGTATAGGTGATAAAAATCACAACAGTAGTTTTATGTATATAATGAGACTGGATAAATGAATGAAGTAGTCAAATAATGTAATGTAAATTAATATATAAATGAATGAGTGAATGCCATTTGATGGTGATATTTACTGTTTACAGTTGTAAAGGCATGATGTCAAATGCACTGGTATTGTAGGTAGTGACATTAGGTGTGCCTGGTTAAGAGTTTGGAAAGTCTTTTAAAGTGGTTTCTTAAACTGGGTCTGTGGAACATTTGGGAATGATGGAAAAGTCAGCATTCTGTAATTTTTTTTTTTTTTTTTTGCGTTACGTGGGCCTCTCACTGTTGTGGCCTCTCCCGTTGCGGAGCACAGGCTCTGGACGCGCAGGCTCAGCGGCCAGGGCTCACGGGACCAGTCGCTCTGCGGCATGTGGGATCTTCCCGGACCGGGGCACGAACCCGTGTCCCCTGCATCGGCAGGTGGACTCTCAACCACTGCGCCACCAGGGAAGCCCTGTAATTTTTTAATATTAATTTTACGAGTTATGAAGGAAAACTTTTCAGTAAAAGCCCAAAGTTATAAAACGTGTACTTTAGTTTTCAAAATCAGTGGACTCGGTTATGGATCTGAGATTTATTTTCTTTAAAAGCAGCGTGTGTTCTTGTATTTGTTTGTATGTGTGTGTGTGACTCAGGTTTGAGAAAAAAAAAACTTATTTAGATCTATCTGTAAATTATAAAGCCAGTATACTTAAAATGGAATTTCTTATAGTATTTTTATAACCCTTTAAAAACACTTATTATTAATTGTTACTTGGTCAATATTCATGATCCCCACTGGAATGTAAGCTCCTTGGGGTCAGAATCATTTCTGACTTACTCACTTCTATCTTCCCTGTATGTAGAATAGTGCCTGGTACATAATCAGAGTTCAAAAATACTTGATGAATGAAAGAGTGGACAATAATAAAAAATATCAAATTATTTCCACCTCAAGTTAAGCAAAACAAACATTCCCCTGTTTAAGATGGAAGTACTTTTTATTGTCTTTCTTTGCCTTTCCAGGCATCTCAGAAAATTTTCAAGCCCTTTATTTTCTAGCTGGTACTTTTTAATAGGTTCCTTGTTTTTCTGAATCTGCTAGGTTATGTCAAAATTAATTTCACATTTGAATTTTAATGGGTCTAAATATTTTTTCTGATGTGAGGAAGGATTAGTCTAGCAGCTTGGCAAGTTTTTGTATTTAGCCATTGGAAATGTATTTAAAGGATATGTCTTTAGAATAGAGACACTGGATTACAGAGATATGAGATTTAATAATTCATCTAAAGATAGAAAATGATTTGGTCAAGAATTCAGGTCTCTTGTTATTCATTACTTTTTCTGTCACTGGAAAACTGTTGCAGTGGCAATTCTCCTCAAACCTTTTATATTATGACTAAAGATTTAGCTTATTTATTTACTTTTGCTTCAATAAAAAAGAAGGTTTACATTTTCATGAATCAATATTAGTTTGGTCTCCCTTTTATAAAGAATAATCTCTGGTTAGTTTGTAAAGACCTTCTATTTTAATTATATATGTAATAAGGTATGTGAGATACTCCAAATAATGAATTGAATAAAAATATTTATATTAGATAATACATAAGTTCTCAGCTGAAATATTTAATTAGTTGGCTGGTTGGTTAGTTATTACTGCAAACTTGATTAATCCTTTAATTTGGGGGGAAATGGATAATATTTCTATTTCTAAAATAAATAATTTTATTTTCACTTTTGTGTTACATGTGCTCACACAGAATCCACTGTGGCAGACAGACGTGTACGTTTATGTATAGGTACTGAAGAATATTGCTATTTAAGTATAAAGAGTACCAGGAGAATCTCAGTTAAAATGGATCTACTTAAAATTAAAATTTCATAATAGAGAATGAAAATGAGATTGATTGGAACTTCACGTGAAAAAAAATTAAGAACTGTAAAAATACTTTTTATATTAAAAAATAGAATATAAATAACTTACAAAATAAGTAATGAAGTGCTGATTTTTAATATGAAATATCTATCAAATTAAATGATACAAATATATATCTATTTATTTTCATTTAACTTTTGAAGTAAGATGATAATGAGACTCATCACAACAAAAATACTTAAGAGCTTCATCAATCTTTCTAGCAGCTCCAATTAATATTTTGATACCCAAATCTTTCTCTTTTAAAACACACACCAATTTTTCTTCTTCAAGCACAACTTTGGTTTTTTTGGTCATTATTTGTATATCTGTCAACTTCTGTAGTTGCAGAGTTTTCTTTTGCTTTTAATAATATCTAATGTTTATTGAATTCCCATTATGTGTCAAGCCCTGTTCTAAGTACCTTACTTGCATTGATTGTCTCATTTGATCCTCACAACATCACTATGTAATAGGAACTATTGTTATCTTATTTCACAGACCAAAAACTAGAGGAAACAGAGGTTTCAACCCACCCAGTGCCTCGGAGTTAGCACGTGGTAGAGCAAAAATTTGAACCCAAGCAGTGTCCAAAATTCATACTCTTTAACCAAAGGTATCCACTTCCAAAATAAGCTTTTCTTACAAACATTAAAACTGTATGTGGGGCTTGTACACTGTCAATACCTCTGTGGAATCTCTTAGGATTCTTTCACTTGCTTTTGTATCTTATAGTAGCACTTTTCTTTTTGATTTGAATTTTATTTTACTTTTTACTTATTTATTTATTTATTTATTTATTTATTTATTTTTTGTGGTACGTGGGTCTCTCACTGTTGTGGCCTCTCCCGTTGCGGAGCACAGGCTCCAGACACGCAGGCTCAACGGCCATGGCTCACAGGCCCAGCCGCTCCGCGGCATGTGGGATCTTCCCAGACCAGGGCACGAACCCATGTCCCCTGCATCGGCAGGCGTACTCTCAACCACTGCGCCACCAGGGAAGCCCTTATTTTATTTTTTTATACAGCAGGTTCTTATTAGTTATCTATTTTATATAAATTATTGTATATATATCAATCCCAATCTCCCAATTCATCCCACCACCACAACCCCTCCCCACTTCCCCTGTCGGTGTCCATACGTTTGTTCTCTACACCTGTGTCTCTATTTCTGCCTTGCAAACCAGTTCCTCTGTACCATTTTTCTAGATTCCACATTTATGTGTTAATATACTATATTTGTTTTTCTCTTTCTGAGTTACTTCACTCTGTATGACAGTCTCTAGGTCCATCCACATCTCTACAAATGACCCAATTTTGTTCCTTTTTATGGCTGAGTAATATTGCATTGCATATATTTTTCTGTTTTTTAAGGAACCGCCATACTGTTCTCCATAGTGGCTGTATCAATATACATTCCCACCATCACTGCAAGAGGGTTCCCTTTTCTCCACACCCTCTCCAGCATTTATCATTTGTAGATTTTTTGATGATGGCCATTCTGACTGGTGTGAGGTGATACCTCATTGTAGTTTTGATTTGCATTTCCCTAATTGTATCTTATAGTAGCATTTTTATTGACTAATGTGAGAAGGGATGTTTGAGTGGATACTAATTTTATAAGTAGTTTACTAGTGAATATTTTTATTTAAGACAAATTCTGCTTTTCTTCCAACCTTATAAATATGGGAACTCTGATAATCAATACTTAGTAACAACATCCTGCTGTACCTACATAAGAGTATGTGTTACCTATAAGGGATATTCCTATTTTGACCCACAGGGGCATACAAAGAGGGCACAGTTGAGACTAGTATCCAAATATTCTGACCTCCAGCAGTGTCTCTGAACTGGTTAAAAATCCTGGAAAAAGAAGGAAACTTCTCTTCTCTTTCCTTGCTCTACTCTTCACATTATATAAGTTCACATTAAAGATTCCTGAATGAGAGATTAAAGTTAGATTTGGTTTGCTGATGATTTTCAATTTCAACAGAACTTTTTTTTCCAGAGAAAATTCTCTGTAGGATATAACCTTTTAAGTCTCCGATTTAAAGCAACTTGAATAAAAATTGACCCTTTAAAGCTTATGCCATATGTTTGTTGATCCTTAAGAATCCTAACATTGATTTTTCTAGTATCATTCCTCATTCAGTTACTAAACCTCTAGATCATCTGGGTTTTTCTACAAGTCTATATAGACTACTTTTCCTGAGCTATTGACAAACATTTTGTGTAAAATGGGAGATACATGTTTTAACCAACAGTGTTCAGATTTCTTCAGTTTAAATTCTGGACACTCACAGTTACGTTGAATGTCAGGAAATAATCATACTTTATAACTTTTAGTTTTCCCCCTCTAATTGTCAGTTATCACTTTACCATGTAATGTGATCTGTAGAAACATCAAGATCAAAAGGAACACTAATCCTAGAGAGTATGGTAGCTTTGTATTTTTTATCCTGGGCCAGGTGCATCTATGTTTTGATCTTTGCTGATTTATAAAACTGCTCTAATCCTATGTGTGATTCGCTTTCTCTATTTCTTTTCCAAAGACAAGGAAATTTTATGTTGTTTTCTTTAAAGTACAGTTGCTGACTTTCAGTTGTCTAGGACAAATCTAATTTCAAAAAAATATGTTAGGAAATACTAATACCTTTTTCAAATTGTAAGATTGCCTCTATGAGGGTATCTACCTACAGTGTCCTTAATTTATTTTTTCTATCCATACTGAACAAGAATCTTAAAGTCATAACTTTTTTTTCTTACTGTGCGAGTAACACTTCTTAGTGAATTCTCAACACTTTTGGCCATGTGGCTCTTTGCTCCACGTAAACAGTCACTGGTAAAACTCTTCACTAATTTTGCAGTTTGGAAATTGTAGACAGTGTTACAATCCAATGCAGCAATATGTCTCGCAGCTCTCATCAGGCAGGGCCATGTATAAGACCAAAAGAGGGTGATCTCTGTCATATGTTCACTTCTACTGTGTCTAATGATTTAGTACTTTACTACTTTGTCTTCTCATTTGTTTATTTTTTCTAATTCCCCATTTCCTAGCAATGTCATAAATTATTTTAGGGTAAGAATTTCATGCCCCCATTCTTTTAACCTTCCTATTTGCTCCTCTGCCTGGTGTTCAACAATATTTATTGTTTAATCATTCATATCTAAATCAAATTATTTTTAAAAAGTGACTTCCTACATAAAAATAGAATAGGTGAATTTCATAAATCTGCTAAAGTCATCTTTAGCAAAAATTGTAAAAATACTTTTAATGTAATGGTTCACATTCTTCCTGTGTCTCCCATTTTTTGTGTGCTTAAAGTACTTATTTCCCCTGTAACAATAATGTTCACTTTTATTTTGAACCTCTTCAATAGATAATAATAAATAATGCTAAAATGAAGTTTGTTATATAAAAGACTGGCAACTGAACTTGAAGGGTTTTAGTAAGATAAATTTAAGTCTCTTATGAAAGCATAATCTTTTAGAAGTATGAATAAGGACTATCATTTGTATGTGCATCAGTTTATGACTTGGAAGTGCACTGAACCTGGGCTCTAGGACCAGGAACACAGCATAGCATAGACTCTTAAGGACACATTCATCCCTACATGCCTCTGCATTTTTAGGAAGAAATATATTTACTACTGGTCCTTTGATCCTTCTCTGAATTGAAGTTTTCTTATCACACAGGGGCAGCGTTCAAATCCATGAATGTCTGAGTACCACCTATAGTAAATGATATTTTGAGAATCTCCCTATGGAGTAGTTCTCTTTCGAATGCTCTCTGCATTATGCTTACTAAGTTGTATCACACCCAACAAGATTTCCTTGTGAATCTCTTCAGAAAACCCACTGAGATTCTAAATAGAGTGAACCACTGATTAACTGAAAAACTCAGTTAATCAGCCTTATTTCCTGTTTCTTCCTGAGCTCCAGTTGAAGGATAAAGAATTTAATATCAATAACAATAGAGACAACAAAATAATTACATTGTAAGTGAATAAAATTTTTTCTACGATGTGACTAGGATCAGTCAAGATTAACTCTGATCTCTGGTGAACCAATTTTTAGCTCTGTACCCACTCATGAATCATGAGAATATAAATTATGTTTTCTACAATGTAATATCTGAGGTATATATGGACTAAAACATCTGAGAAATATTTCAACCCTCTAGTAGGAGGAAAGAAAAAATATTTCATGACACACTAAATAGGAAACATTATTGTTTAAGATTGTACTATTGTTTCACACTTTTGCTTAACCAAACATTATTTATCTTATCTTCAGTATCTTTTGGGAAATCTGACAGCTCTCAATGTTTCCCTGGCTCTGATAACTTGTGTTTACCAATAAGAGTGGGCCCTAGATCCCTGAAGCCCTTGGCATGGCTGGATGGGTCAGGAGTCGTCTCATAGTCCAAGCTGGACAATCAGCTTCTCTCTCAGGCTGGTTGGTAGTACATGGCTGGAACCAAGGACACATTCTCAGGAGCTGTGAGGATACCATGTGCGGAGAAAATCAGAGGAAGGTAGTCTGCAGATTGAAGCACACCAGTCAAGGAGAGCCTATGTGACCCCTGTGAGTGAGAACAAGAGACCAGCAACCTTGGTGTCTCATGGCTTTTCATTTCCTGATTCTAGGCTTTCCTAGCTCTACATTCTGCCCTTGAATTGTATCATGTACACCTTGATCCTTGAACATGGTAAGCCAGGACTGGTAAACTTCAGATATTTGCAGCCAGAAAAATCTTAACTCATATACACTAAGTAGCAGTTAAGTCTCTATTACCTGCTGTCCTAGAAACATTTTTTTATGAGAGGATATTATTTACAACTATCGTTATGATGAACTTCATATATAAAGCAAACTGCATGCATTATCAAATTCTCATGACTTTGAAGTGAGTCCTGTTATTATTCCCCCCTTGACAATTGAAGAAACTGAGGTGCAAACACGTTAAGAATATTGCAGGAGTGGTTATGATGAAACGGGGGTTTGAATCCAAGCAGTTTGGTCCAGGGCTCATATTTTTAAACCCCAATTCAGTTTTGAAAATAAAATAATAATGATGGAGTTTATGTCCAGTATATGGTATTGGGGATAAAAAATATGTGTTTGTGAGAATAAAAGTATTTGTGTGTATGTGTGCTCTTGTGTATGTGTATGTGTGTGTGTTTATTCCCTTATGTATATGGAGACTCATTCATCCGAACTGTGTCAGGCTGTTGGTTGCAAGTGAAATTTTTTTTTTTTTTTTTTTGCGGTATGTGAGCCTCTCACTGTTGTGGCCTCTCCCGTTGCGGAGCACAGGCTCCAGACGCGCAGGCTCAGCGGCCATGGCTCACAGGCCCAGCCGCTCCGTGGCATATGGGATCTTCCCGGACCGGGGCACAAACCCGTGTCCCCTGCATCGGCAAGTGGACTCTCGACCACTGCGCCACCAGGGAAGCCCCTGCAAGTGAAAATTTTTATGTGAAATTATTATGAAGAGATTCACATAACTTTTGTTTCTTGCTATGTTTTTTTTTGGCATACCTTCATTTGTTACAGCTCTGAGTAAAAAATGTGACATTGTACAATGGGCATAATTGGGTCATTGGTGCCTACAGTTGATTTGCATGCTCACACAGACCTCTGAACCAAGTCCCCAATTTGGACTGCTGCTTTCTGTAAGCAGTCATCACCTTTGCATAATCTCTCCACTCTGAGCTCTATCCAGGCAAACCTAGTGAGACAGGGTGAATTTAAAAGGCCACCATAAACTGAGCCATGAATTACCAACAGATCCAGTGGTTCAAGAATAATTTCCTCTTCAGCTTGAAATGTAAGTATGGCTCACTGAGAAGCCGTATTACCTCCTGATTCCAAGGAAGTCCTGTCAAAGCAGAGCTCACGGAGTGTAAAGTTTTTAAAGTGCATTTGTTATAGCTTGCTGGTCTGACTATTAAAGTGAAACACTACAAACCGTTAAACCTTCAAACTAGCACTGCAAAAATACTTATCAAAAATACAGCCTCTGGGAGATTTGTTTACTCTAGAAATATGCTGTCTTTGCACTTACTTTTTCCTTAATGAGAAGGCAATGCAGGATTTGTCTTTTTCATTGGAGGGCAAAAAGCCAAATACAGGGAATTGCCCTTAAAGTGACATGGCCATATCCAATTCCTAGGCAGAGTTCAGAAATCTTTCTGAAGACGTTTAAGTTCTGAAATGAAGTTCCACATTTGAAAACCATTTGTTTTGCCTCAAAATTTTGTATTCGGCAAGTTATTGATACATAATATGACAATTGAAAATGTGAGACTGAAAATAAGCCCCTCCACATAAGAGGTATTGGTTTCCTGAAAGCACAAAGCTATATATTCATTTTCATTTGGGATAATCTAAAATTATCAGGCACTTAGGGAATGATAATGGGTTAAATCAGTACTGTTTTAAAGCACGGTAAAAGTTTTCTTTAGAACTTCAGAAGTAGAGCTGTCACCAATTACTAGAAGTTTCTATCTCCTTTTGTAAACCCCTACATCAGTTCTGTTCTTTGGCTTGTGCCTTGAGTATGGCATTTACTTGGAGAATGTGTGACCTGCCTCGTCAAACAATACAGGGTAGAGTTAAAGGTGGGAAAAAAATTAATAAATAAACCTTCAGAGGCATTTTCTTGCTTTTCCCAGTTTAATTTTTAATTTGGGTTATAAATGGCATCTCAGATAGAAGGAAGTCTCCTGGGTTCCTCAGGATCCTTTGCTGGCCTAATCACGAGCATTACACGTGTAGAAACGAGCTCTGAGAGAATTAGTGATTGCGTCAAGAAGGGAAGGACAATCAATTATTCACCACATGCCACCACACACAAGACGCATGACCATGGCTAGTCTCTCTCCTTCTCTCCTCTAGACATACAAACAAAGCTCTTTCCACAGCCTGCATGCTATTCAGAGAAATATTCCTTTCAAGCAATTCTCATTTTCATCAATCCATTTATATCTGACTTTTTAACTGGACAACTATAATTAAGGAAATAAGTTAAGAAAACCCTTTCAGTTTGCTTCCTTGCATTCCTTTCTCTCCATTTATTAAAAAGAAAAAAAAATACCCATGTGAGTGGCCTTGAGAATAAATGTATTATATAATATTCATTTAGGAAAAGTCTATAACATAAGCTTGAGTTATTAAAGTTTCTAGGTGATCTCTTGAAGATAATGTGAAGGGTTTGGTAAATTTCTTCCAATTTCCTCTGTGTTTAAAAGAGGCACTTTCTATCATGAAAAATCAACCGAAATTATACTGACACTAAAAAACATTCCAGTCATTCCATCTATAGATAGATGTTCTTGAGTAAAGGAATATGGGCAAGGAGACAAATATTCCATGGTAATCACTTCTTCGTGACCCATCTCTGTTCATTTATGAAGTATGTGATGTGGACATCACATACTTGAATTTATTACATTCAAGCTTTCCTCATGTGTATAACACCTCACCTTCCAGTAATAAATATTTCACAGGGTAATGAATACATACTTCACATTTATTCTAACAAAGAATAAATGAGATGATCTTTATAAAAATGTTCACTTGATGTTACTTCCCATCTCCCTCTTTATGGCAGTTGTAAAATCATTCTGCATTCTACTGGTTATTAAAACTAATAATGGATACCATCAGAGGCCAAAAACCAAGGTATTACTTTCTCTTAGATTTTCAGAGTCTCTACATTGCTTCTGCTTCTGAAAGAAACAATTATGGCTTCTTTCAAAATGTCTTTACTCTACTGAGCTCTATATTTATTATGTAGATTTATCATTACTGAGACTCAATTTGCCAGGAACTATGCTATGCTATCCTTGGCTTACATCATCTCTTTGTATCCTCACAATAATACCAAGGAAAAAATGTATCAGATTTCCATTTTACAGATGAATAAATTGAGACTCAGAGGGATTAAGTATCCTCAATCCCAGGCCTGTAGAAGTCTACAATCAGTGCTCTCAAATAGCATTTCTCAAATCTTTACTGTACAGGTAGATCATCTAGAGATCATGTTAAGATGCAAACTCTGATTCAGCAGGTTTAAGATGAAGCCTGAGAGTCTGCATTTCAAACAGGCTCTCGGGTGGTGCCAATGCTGCCTGTCCTTAGACCACACATAGCATAACAGACTCTAAAACACCATGCCACACAACTTTAAATCTAGGCAATGGACACTAAGTAAACATCAATTAAATAAAAAGCAAAATACTAGTCAAAGGATGGAGAAAAAATATATAATGAAAAGTGATATCTGCTGATTTGGTGGAATCTTCTGGAATTAGTGGCTAATTTTTTTGTCGGGTCCAGTCATAATAAGAGAAGTTATTTGACTCTGTGATGAACAGCCTTTGTCGTATCATGTTTTTCCCTTCATTGGGTCAATTCCACTGACCTTACTGAGCTCCAAGCCATAATTGACCAACTAGAGATTCTTGACCATCCAGTAGACTAGGGGATATTGCCTTTTCCAACTGGTTGCTTTCCAGATTCTTTCCTTACATGTCATGTCGCAGTCTGTCTGACTGAGTACCAATACTAAAAGTCATCTTGGGCTTGGATGAGAAATCAGTAGAATGAATATTTTATTAAAATAATAGCAGCCTGGGCTTCCCTGGTGGCGCAGTGGTTGAGAGTCCACCTGCCGATGCAGGGGACACGGGTTCATGCCCCGGTCCGGGAAGATCCCATATGCCGCGGAGCGGCTGGGCCCGTGAGCCATGGCCGCTGAGCCTGCACGTCCGGAGCCTGTGCTCCGCAGCGGGAGAGGCCACAACAGTGAGAGGCCCGTGTACCGCAAAAAAACAAAACAAAACAAAACAAAACTCTAAAATAATAGCAGCCTAACATTAAGAAAGGAGAAAAAGGTAATAAGAGAAAAGAAGGACGGGGAGAGGAAAAATAGCAGAGGAGAGGAAGAAAGATAAATTCAAAGACCACAGGGGTTAGTCTTGTTGAGACTAGACTAATAAAACCCAGGAGCTAGTCTGTCACCTGCTTTCATCCTGAGAACAGTATGGGTCATCCACTACTGGCTGACTCAGTCCGTGGACACCTTCCCTTTGGCACATGGCTGCCATGTGACTTCATTTTCCAAAGAGCTTGCTCTTGGTTCCCCTGTTTGGAAAAAAAATAGTGAAGGGATCAGATAGCAACAGACATTAATGAGGATCTGATATGTTCCAGGCACTGTGGTGAACAAGAGAATGTGGACCCTGACCTCATGAAGCTTAGAGACTAGTGGAGAAGTCAGGAAGCACAGACAAATACAACCATTCCCATCCAGATTCTGTCCTAACTAGCCCTAAACTTCTGGTTTCTAGCCTAAATTCCCAAATCTTCTTTTTATGATTTTTATTTATAAGCTTTTGATTCTGGACCACTAGTTTTCTTTATAAGTATATAGTAAAAATAGAAAAAATAAAATGGCTTTTCATAACTGTGTTGAAGCAAATGTATACAGGCATGCATGTGCCTTTGTGTCTCTTTCATCATTGCATAGTTTTATATTATATATTTTGTATGAGTGTGGTTAACACAGATTCTGATTGCCCACATAAATATCACTGTGCTTACTAGCAGACACATCCAGACCAGATAGAGCCAGCAGGATTGTGTGTGATAATAGAAGCCACCTAAGTAAAGCAAATTTATATATGTATATATTTTTTCTTATATTCTAAATGGTGGAGGTTACTTGGGCCAGAGGTGACATAAAAACATGTTCTTATAAATGTATGTTCATGGTTTATTCAGTTAACCCTAAGTATGGTTCCAGCATAATGGAGCAAAAATAAGTGCAGACTTGTAACCTCTACTTATGGAGTGTACAGTCTAGTAGAAGAGACAGAATAATAATGTGGACAAGTTTACACAAACCAAGAGCATGTTATGAAATACTCTGCAGCATAAAACAAAGGAATCTGAACTAAGATGGATTTTGGGGAAGGAAGCTTCCGCTAGGAGATGACTTGAGCTGTTATCTAAAAGATGACTCAGAAGCTGAGGGTTGAAGCAACCCTGTTGTGAAAGAGGGCATGACATTTTCTAGGAACTCAACAGCCAGTGTGTCTGGAGAGCAGAAAATGTAGCAGGAAGATCAGGCAGAGGCTGTGTGTAACCTGGGGTCCCTAGGATACATGAGATGGCAGTGACCATCCATCAAAGCAAAGCAAATGGTATTTCTTTGGTTCAGCTCTAAGCACAATAATTTAGGTATATAGGGAAGGAGTGTGATACAAATACCAGAGAAAACAGTTCCCAAGTTTCTTTCAGTTACTTTGTCCTGAGGTTCTTTATTGAGTTGGCACATGTTGTCCTTAGGTGCCCAGGTCAAAGCGGGCTTTTCTTGATTGTGACTTCACACAGATGTCCTTTGCTACTTCCTATATCCTCTTATGCTGCAACAGAAAGTGAGATGAAGAAGATAGAAAAACCTTCCTCTATTGTTTTTGCATTATAATCCCTTATATAACAAAAATGGTGTTTTATGTAGACTTCTAAGAGTTGTTCATGGGGACTGGCATGGACTAATATATTTTACTAGGGCCATTGCAAACAGTTGTGCAAATTGTGCAGGGGCCTTCTTGTGTGACGGATCTGTTAAACAACCATTGGTCACCATTTTCCTTACCCCAGACTTGCCTACTCTTACTATCTTAACTGGATTTAGGTATTTCAATTCCATGAGGGTCCTCAGTATCACAGTCTTATATAGATAGACTTCTGGTGAAACCATTAACCTAAATACACCCCCATCTCCAGCACATCTCCTGTGATGTGCATTCACTGCTCAGCTTCCATTCTAAAACACGTGTTGTGATGTAAGTCCCAAATATGTTAAAATGAACCAAGATTTTACTGAGCATGTACTAAGTATAGATACTACCTTATTCATTCATTAGTTCATCATCCATTCATTCATTTTGTATCTCTGAAGTGCCTACTATAAGTTAATAGAAGCCCCAGGAATACAGTGGTGAAAAAACAAACATGGGTCCCACATTTGTGGAAATTATAGTCTGTAACAGCATTGTTCTGAGAATCAGTTAAGGTAGTAGATGTGAAAGAACTTTGAAAATGACAAATACACATGCCTTAATCATTTTATTCACCACCCTCGTGCTTAAGCAATTCAGAATATTTTCAGAGCAACAATGCTAACATCAATAAAACATGAAAAATAAATTTTACAGAAAAAGATAGAGCCAGGTGGTGTATTTGATACTCTAGTCTACCAGTGTAGCATGACTCCAAAGCAGGCATTTCAATGCTGTGGAACAGAGAGATTTCTTGGAGGAGATAAAACTTGAGCTGGCAGACAGAGGAATTGACAGAGGTATTTCCATAAAGGATTACCAATACCTCTCTGCCCTCTTGACCCTTGGAATGTTTCATGAATGAGAATGTCCGTGGTAACTGAGTGCATCTTTTTGATATATTTAACATAGAGAACCCATTGTATCACTGCCATTGTAACTAAAAGGACTGGATCTAATTACTTTTCCTCTAAAAGCAGGGCTTTGAAGCAGATTTAGAGATTTCACTGCTCCTTAAGACTAAATGGAAAAGAAACTGATGGTTTTACAAAAGAGAAAGAATGGCGATTTATTTTCTACTGAAAATGCAGCAAATACCCTGTTGTTTCCTCTGCCTCTGTTGAATTATAGTGTGGTCAGTTGGAATTGATATTCACATCAAAATCATTCTTTGGAACTGGTAATTCTTTGCAGATTTAATCTGTTTCTTATATGTCACTTTAAGACATTTTAAAAGGAACTTCACAGGTTTCCAGGAAACTTTTGGCCATTTCATGAAACAATAACAGAAAACAAAATGGTTAGTGAAATTGGTGACAAAATGCTTCACATTTGTTGAAATAAAAAACAGTGGTATGTTCCATTAAAAAATGCATAAGAAACAAAAAACACCTCCAAGTGGGATTCTGACTCAATATTTTCTTCTTATCTCCATGCGGGCTCTTAAATACAAAATAGGAGTAAATAGGGATGTCCCTTGGAAACCAAAAGACTTTGAAGAAAAATGTGAAAATATATGTTAAGGGTATGTATGCTAGAGCAGTTTTGATTTAGAACCTTTTTTGTATAACCATAGTAGTTACAAAAATCTAACTACCTATTAAGTTCATTTTGTTTCCATATTTAACCCCAATTACCCTATGCAGGGGAGTTCTTTCAAAATGTAATTCCCCATCTCACTTTTTTTTCCCTGCTTCTGCAAGCCTTTTTCTCCTCATGTAAATTGCAGCAGGTGCACAAAATTGAAGACATCACAATTAAATGTAATCAAATATTTTAGGCACTAATGAACAGCTCCAGGAAAACAAGTCAAAAGGAAAAAAAAAAAAAAACCTTTAAGTGAGTGGATTTTCAAACACCCAAGGCACCATAGGACCAATTAAGAGAGTCATACCAGGACACATACTGACATTAATTATCTTTGAGTTCAGGGAAATAAAAAATAAAAGCAACAATTATCATAATAAATCTCCACACAGTGCTTGTAAGTTGTGCTAATCTACAACACACCTGGGTTTCAGATATTTAAGGCGAATACTCAATCAGTTGATAACGACCTCACAGAGGGGCTCATGGGACACTTTTTCCTTCCTGTGATCTGCCATTCAGACAGAGGGGCTAAAATGATGTCCAACAGCTATGTCTGCTTTATTTCGCATCACTCACATGAGTTGCAGACAGAAGCACTGCATAACTTATTCAATAAAGTAAGTCACAAAGCCAGCATTCTCTTTAGGGGATGTTTATTTTAAAAGAAGGAAAAGTCAAGAATAGATATTCAAGGTAAAAATTTGAATCATTGGAGTCTCAAAGTCCCAGGACGTATCTGTAAATTTATTCTCCCTGAAGCCAGAAAGAATCTTACTAAAGAGAACAAATATTTCAGTCTGGGAATATGGGTTTTCATTTTTAAAATGCACAGGAAGGGGCAGAGAAAAAAAGGTAAGTGCTATAAGCCAAGAGGAATAGAAAGAAAAAAAAATTGTTATTAAAATTGATCTAAATTCAACTGATAATTTGAAACAAGATCATACTATTTTAACAAAAAAAGAACATATTTAAACATTAGACGGTTGCTAGTTTTCTATAGTCAAGGGAGAGATTAACATAAATATATTAGAAAGAACTATACAAATGTTTTTAGGTTGAGTGACCTCAATATGGCCCTGGTATAAATGTAAAATAACCAACTCACCTTTCTAAATTTGGGGGTAATAATTTAATACACTAATACGTGTCAGTGTACTCCTGGAAGATAAAAAAGATGCTTTTTTTGTCTTCTTGTCCTTTTACTTCCTGTACCCATGGAGATTACTTCCTTCCTGAGGAAAGACATATTTAATTTATATATCATTTAAAATTTTTCTACATCAGTTTCAATATATGTGACCATGATGCTTATGCTGAAAATATAACTTTGATATATTTTATTTCCTTAATCAGTTGAGGACTGTGATGTTGTGTGTGGTAATTTCTCAAGTGTGAAAAAAAAATGAGGTTAAGTGGCATGTGATGTTAGTATGCATATTGTTTGTGCAATTTTTGAATAAGTTTCTAATGTATAGAGCAGAACAGAGAACACATATGTAAGTGTACTTAGGATTTTTAAAATCACTTTGTGTCTTAGATCCACAATTTCAGTAGAGCTTCTAATCTGGAATTGGACAAAACAAAGTATGCAATTCTTTAGGAAGTACTGCTTATTAATTCACGAGTCCCAGTACACAGTGGAAATTCATTTTTAAATTATACACTTTGTAAGATTTTGATTTCTTGAAAATTATATGCCTTCAGATTAAGCAGCAAACATTTAGTGGAAAAATATGAATTATTTTTATTGGACATTTGCACTTAGCTGTATAAGCTATGACATGCTCAAATGTTTAGTCCACCATTTTTTATATGAATTCATATTTTAAAATTGTAGTTGAGTTCTGAAAAAATTTCTTAGTGTTTTATCAAATTTAGAAAACATAAAAAAACTGACGGATTTTATTACATCAAAATTTAAAATACATTTATAATAAAATACATGATAGAAAAGATTTAACAGATAATAAATTGGAAAAAAAATTTGCAACACACATAGTAAAGAGTTTATAACCTAGTAAATAAATTACTTACAAACCACTTAAAGAATATTTTAAATGTCCAATTATTAGACTAATAGTTATTTAAATTTCCTATAAAAGAGAGCATTAAATTAGAATAAATATATAAAATTGTGCTAAAATTTAGTAGTAGTTTAGGAAATGCACACTTAACAATGACATTTTTCAAAGATCAACTTATAAAAATTAAATCAATTGATAATACTTAATATATTAGTCACCATCATAATAAATAGTAAATGGGTAAATATCAATTATGTTTATTAAAGGTTTTCATTTACAGTATTTTTATTAATAGGAAATTAGAATCAATGCATAGGTCCATCATTTAAAGATTGAGTAAATAAATTGTGGTGCATTTATAAACAGATTATATTAACCATTAAAAATTAGAATTTTAAGCTTACTAACATGAAAGAATTCTATAGCATATATTTGAGTGAAAGTTGCAGGTATTTAAATATTTCATAGTATTACCTTATTATACAATATATTTAAAGCAAAGAGTGAATATTTATATATATATATATATATATATATACACATAAGAATAAATTCATTATGTATAATAAACTATTATGGTAAGAGTGGCTATATCTAGGAGCTAGGCTTAGAGGCACTATTCCCTGTGTATATGTCTGTATTTTTCAAATGATTTTAAAACTCAGAAAACTATCCACATAATTTTACATTTCTATATTTGCTCAGATTGTTTTTCACCATATTTGTGTCATTAAAGATTTAAGTCTTTCTCTGTCTTTTTCTGTTACGTTAAAATTTTTTTCTGTTACAACTAGTATTGTGATTAGTAGTTATATGCACAATTATTTTTTCAATTTGGTATTATTCTTTTAGAAGAGAGATTCTGAACTGGAATAACTGGGCCAAAGAAAAGAAATATTTGGGGGTTATTTATATTAGTTGAGAAATTACCTTTCCAAAATGTACTGGTAGTATATATTTACATTAAACTACTACAAATAGGGTAGCAAAGCTCTTATTTGTTATTACCCTTCTAACTTCAGGGAGAGAAAGACCAGCATTTGTACATCTTCAATGCATTTTATATACCAAAGAACATAGAGTAAGAAACCAGAATACATCTATGCAGCTCTACAACTGATCTGCCATATGATCTGCACACAACTTGGTTTTTCATAAATGTTTGGACTGGAATAAAAAATACCACAGGTCATTTACAAATGAAAATTCTATGGTTGAAAATAAAATGTATTCTTTTTTTCTCCCCTCATTCTCTCAAGATGGCAGTAGACATGTTTTGCTGACAGAAAGATTGTTTTTATAAATGGGCAAATATTGAGATGGCAATCAGAAATTTTCACATAAATCCAATTCATGGCTTCTAGGGAACTCAGAAGGTTTGGCCCCACTGGCCCTACATTTCAGGAGGTGAGCATCAACTGGGCCTGTGTAACAGACAGGACCAGGCAGATGCTCTCCAGTTAGCCATGGTCTCTACCACTCCCTGTTGCTTTGCCTGACACTGACTAAAGGGGTTAATTGCCATTTCAATTGCATTTGAACTCCTTTGGTAGGAAAATAGTACTTACGCTGTTTGGCCTCACTCATTTGCATGTTTTACAAGTATTCGTTTACATCCCAGATCTGCTCTTCTCAACTGCTTTAGTTTCAAGAACTGAGGGAAAAAAGGATACATATGTTAAACTGTTATTTGCCCTGACATACTATGATCTAATGTCCAAGTTTTCTGACTAGACTTACTGTTTACCCTTTAACTTTAATGTTCTCCTTTGTAAACTCATATTTAGCCCTGGAAATTCCTGACATATGTATGGCCTTGCCATTTTTGACCTGTGATTTTCCCTCTGAATTTAGTTTTTCTTTGTTAGACAGTATGACAGTTTTCATTTCTGTAATGCTAGAATGTTTTGAGTGCTTACTTTATATTTTATATGTCCCATGATTGGTACCATTTTCATTATCCAGTTTAAGAAATTCATCTAAATTGCAATTTTATTAGTAAGGTTTTTCTCCTTATTAAGGATAGAGACTTGTGTGTAATTGAACAAAGTTGAAAGACTGAATAAAATGAAGAAGCATATGGTAAGCTTTAAAAAATGATCATTCAATATATTTAACAGGATGCGGCTGCATTTTTCTTAATAAATGTAAAAAAATATTGGGACATCTCACATCATTAAAGTCACATGTGTCTATTAAACCTTTGCATTTAATTGAGGTTTAAAACCATGGAGCAATTGTAAATTTTAAGAGCCTGAAAAGGATTTTTTTTTTTTTTACAATTAACCATGCATTTTCTTTGAAGCAAAATTCCATTAAGTACTTTTTTATGACTTTCTACTTTGCTTTTTTTGTTTTAATTTTACTCTCCAGTGGGCCACATCCTACAATCAGTGCTAGGAGGGGAAGAGGAATGAGGATTAAAAATAAAGGATTAGAGGGAGGTGTGTGGAAAAAGAGAGGATGAATGATGTGTTTCCCTTGAATATTTTATTTTCTTAATTGAAAACAAAATGCTTAGGACCTGGGGAGACCAGCCACTAAATTATTTTTTGTGTATGTACAAAGCAGATCAATGAACCTGTTTATTCCTAAAACTACCCTGTTATGTGGAGAGATAACCAAAAAGAGAATATACAAAAATGTCTATTTATTTCTTTGTCTTTCATTCCTTTCCACAAATGTCAGTACCAAGGGAACATATGAAACATCATACTCAGTGGCATCTTGTTAGAAATTATGAAAAAAATAGAGGGCTCAGTTTTTTCAAGTAAGAAAGGATGAACTAAATTTGTAGTTATTAAGGTATGTTCTTTTTTGTCCTGAAAAAGCAAAGCCAGGATTCCAAGTTTTGGAGGTTTTCCCAAAAGACTTACTATGACAGTCTGGTGTCAGGCTTATTATTGCAACAGTTAGTCTAATAATTTTAATAAACCAAAAGAAAAACTCAAGAATTTGTATCTTATATCTTCCTATCCTTGTCTCTTTATATATCTTATATATAATTATTATGTCTGGAATTTCCAGTGATTATTTTTTAATTTCTGGATTTTATACTTAGATGTCTTGAAAAAACACTTGAAATATATACTCTGATGTATACATGTATATACATATCTTGACTTTTCATGAAGAGCTCTTTACCGCCTTAACTTTTAAATCCATATTTGCTACCTAGTTAAACAAACTTGATAATGTACTCAAGCTACTCAAATTTGCGTCACTGCTAAAACTTAAAAAAGGATTATCCCTTAGTTATTAGCCTCAGTTCTTCGCTAAAAATAAATTATCCTCTCCATACAATGAGAATTTTAAAAGAAATGATTGGATCCATTCCTCTAATTGCTTATTTTTTAAAAAGTGACTTTCTTCTTCCTTTTTTTTAAACAACGTTTCACAAAGAGCATGTCATGAGGTAACTTGTATTAGAATTTTTCTTAATATTCTGATTAAAACATACATGTTGCATATATACACAAGTGAAATATTTAAAAGAGATGTAATTTGTAAGGAAAACAGCTGCTGACATGTAGGGTTCAGAGATTACTTACTCATTTTATCTTTATTATATTATTTGAATTTTTCAGGAAGCTCCCTCTGAAATGTCACTCTTCTACTATTAAAAAAGCACATCACTTATTTGCCTTAAAACTGGAAAGAAATTGAGGACATGACTTGTAGTATACAGATTACTTCAGTTTAGAGGGTCTTAGTTACAATTAGATATTTTGTACAAGTTACTTTATTTACTCAATAAGTATTTGCCTTTCTCCTTGTGATACAACTAAGAACCTGACCGGCAAAACCTGCCCTCCTGCACCTTATTTTGAAACTGGGGCTGGGGCTGGGGAATCTCACAAAATAAAAACATAAAATAATCATTTCGGATCGTCATAACCACTCGGAAGGAAATAAATATGGTGCTGTGATAAAGAATGGAGACAGGATTTATTGAAGGGGGTAAGGAGGCCTCTCAGAAAATAGTGTTTAAGCTAAGATGAGACATGAACGGTAAGGAAGACCCAGATGTGGAAAGAGTCTTCCCTATGGAAAGTGTCAATGTACTAATTTGGAAAAGAAGTTTGGATATGTTAGAAACTGCTAGAAGGGCATTTGCTGAAGCCAAATGGCAGACAGCATGCACAACTTTAGGTCAATTTGGAGAGAAGGTCCAGGGCCAGATTTTGCAGAGCCTTTTAGACCACAGTAAGCAGTTTTAATTTTGAATATTGATTAATACATTTGTATGTTATGCAGAAAGGAAAAATATTACATGAAAGATGGCAGAAGTGAAAGGATGTTTCAAACCAAAAAAGTTACTCTAGCTTATATAGTGAAAAAAAGAAAAAAATCACTCACTAAAACCCCACTGTTTTATCTAGTTATTGCCAGAGATTTTTAGGTTTAGAAATAATCTGTAAAGTTGAAAATACAATCTAGATTTCTTTCAATGTTTTTAAGATTGGCCACATGCAATCATAGGACACCCAATAAAAATCCACCTTCAGTAAAATAGCATAAGAAATATGCCAATCAACTCATTTAGCATGAGTAGAAACACAGTGGGTTTCACCATCATATTTCAATGTAAAAGTTAATTTTATATTTTGGGCAATTTCAAAATGCTGAAAAAGGAAAAAGTTAATTTTATATTTTGGGCAATTTCAAAATGCTGAAAAAGGAAATGTTTGTATAGCATATAAACAGCTGGAGCATAATCTATCAATGATATTGTAATATCTTCATAAAAAAAGAAAGTATAAAATTCTACCATAAATCATTTAAAAGTTATTTATGACACATAAATCATGAAAACACTCAGAATGACAAATTCACATAGCCAGAAAGAGTTTCTTCTTTTGCTTATAGAGCTGTCTTTTGAATTCATACTCCTGTATAAAAGAGACTGTATTGTATTGCTTACACTTGTTCTTTCACTAAATAATAAAGATAATTTATTGTCACACTTTGTCACAGTGTACCTTTTATATCTTTACAGGGAGCTACTTTTGATATTTTTGTAATTATCGCAGAGTCTTTATAATATCATCAGTCCCTGGAATTTAATTCTTTGTGTTCATCCAGATGTTTAAAAAAATTACATATACTTTTAGTAACTTTTTATTTAAAATAAATACAATTATTGATGCCATTTTCTCCAAATATGTCACAGCAATTTTGGATTGTAAGCATGTGGGTGTATATGTGTTGAGTTAAATTTATTATTCATAACAGGCATTTGGAAATAAAAGCATACAGTACTGTATAGCAATGAGAACATCCAAGTAAATGGACTGAATTTTCTTTGTCATGTGTCTGGAAAAGCAGAAGTAAATTATATTAAAAATAAGATAGTTGAGAGATAATATAGTTGGAAGATTTTTAAATCCCTTTGATACGACTTTCTTATCAGTTGAGGAAAAGAAGTGAAACATATCTCTAAACTACATACATATTTGCTGATGTTGCTTTAAAAAATATTCACTCCCTTCACAGTCCTCTTTTAGGCCATTTGTCCATTTCTTACCCATATTTATATCCCATTGTAGAGACTGGGTCAAAAAAGACACATTTTTTTACAAAAATAATTTTAAAAATCATACTGCATGATATTCTTCTCCAAATCTAAATATGAGTAAAAGTTTGCAAAATGCTTAACTTAATCTGGTTTCTAAATCTGACCACGAGTATCCACTCATCAAATAACTTATGCCATTCAAAATTATCCCATTTTGAGTTATAACTTTTTAAAGAAAAAAACATGAGTTTGTTACATGTGTTATAAAAGCATTATAAAAGGCAGTTCTGTGTTTTATGCTAAACGTTCCTTATTTCATATAAACAAAGGAATGCCTAGAAAAGGGGAATTGAAAAAAAAAATTATCAGACATTTTCATTCCGTCCTATATTGTTGGAGGAAATTGTTCTGGTTGATTATGAGGCTTAATAAATTTCCTTGGCTCATCATAATCATTCCTGTAGTAATTAGGCAAGCAAATGAATTTGAATTATGTTTTCATTTCTATTTCTGATGAAATTTTCTTTTTTTTTTTGGACCTCAACTATGTATATTTATGAATCTCAGGACTAAAAATGCAGTAATGCCATTATTTTATCCTCAAGAAAATGTTAGCCTTATTTTCCTTCTGATCAATTAAAATGTATCAATATCATATTTTCTCTAAGAAAATGTAGAGGTACTGCTTGTGTTAGTTATCAATTACTATGTAACAAATTACTTGAAAATTTAGAGTTTAAAAAAATAAACATTTAATAATAGGACAAGTAAACCTGATGTTTTAAATTGGGCAGAATATTTGAATAGTCACATGTCCAAAGAAGAAATGCAAGTAGCTAATAAACACAGGAAGATGCCCCACATAATTAATCATTATGGAAATGCAAGTCAAATGACATCTCACACTCACTAGGATGGCAGATTTCAAAAGGCAGGTAAATTTTGGCAAGGAGGTGGAAAAATTTGAGCTATCAGACCCTGCTGGTGGGAATGTAAAATGGTGCAGCCACTTTGGAAAACAGTCTGGCAGTTCCTCAAAAATTTAAACATGAAGTTACCATATGATCCACAATTCCATCCCTAGGCACATACCCAAGAAAAAGGAAAATGCATATGTCCAATAAAAAACTTACAAATGAAGGACCAAAGCACTTTTGGGCTATTATTATTTATAATAGCCCAAAAAGTGGAAAAAACACAAATATCTATCAATGGATGAAGGGATATCCATACAGTGGAATAAGATTTGGTAAAATAGAAAAGAATGAAAAAATACATGCTACAACATGGGTGACCCTCAAAAACACTATTTTAAGTGAAATAAGCCAGTGACAAAAGACCACATATTGTATTATTCTATTTATATGAAATGGCCATAGTAGGCAAATGTATAGAGACAGAAGTAGATAAGTGGTTGCCTAAGGCTGAGGAGTAGAAAGTAGGAGGTGGTGGAGGGGTGGGGGGTAGGGGAATGATGGAGTAGGGAGTAACTGATATTGGGTAAATGTTTATTTTTAGGATAATGAAAATGTTCTAAAATTAGATTATGGTAAGAGTTGCATAACTTTGTGCATGTATTTAGAACCATTTAATTGGACACTTCAAATTGGCAAACTTTAGGATATGTTATTTATATCTCAATAGAACTGTTACAATAAAAATAACAAGCATTTATTATCTTACAATTTTTGTGCATATGGAATTTAAGAGCAGCTTGGTTGGTTCTGATGTAGTGTCTTCTTTGAGGTTGCAATCAAAATGTCATTTGGGACTGCAGTCACTTAAAGGCTTGTCAGGGCTGGAAGGTTCACTTCTAATTTGGCTCACTCATATTGCTTTTAGCAGGAGGCCTTACTTCCTTACCTTGTTTCTCTGCACAGAGCAGCTTGAGTATCCTCATAATATGGCAGATGGCTTTCCCCAAAGCAAGTGATACAAAAGAGGAAGGCAGAAACCACAACAATGTCTTTTATGACCTAGCCTCAGATGTCACATGTTGTCACTTCTGCAGGGGGTGGAGAAAAGGGAACCCTCCTATACTGTTAGTGGGAATGTAACTTGGTGCAACCACTATGGAAAACAGTATGGAGGTTCCTTAAGAAACTAAAAATGGAGTTATCATATGATCCAGCAATCCCACTCCTGGGCATATATGTAGAAAAGACAAAAATTCTACTTTGAAAAGATACATGCACACCAATGTTTATAGCAGCATTATTCACAATAGCCAAAACATGGAAGCAACTTGTGTCCATCAATGGATGAATGGATAAATAAGAAAATAAGATGTAGTGTATACACACACACACACACACACACACACACAGACACACACACAATGGAATATTACTCAGCCATAAAAAATAATGAAATATTGCCATTTGTAGCAACATGGATGGGCCTAGAGATTATCATACTAAGTAAAATGTCAGACAGAGAAAAATATTATATGCTATCACTCGTGTGGAATCTAAAAAATTAATACAAATCAACTTATTTACAAAACAGAAACAGACTTACAGACATAGGAAACAAACTTATGGTTACCAAAGGGGAAAGGGGAGGGAGGGATAAATTAGGAGTATGGAATTAACAGATACACACAACTATATATAAATAGATAAACATCAAGGATTTACTGTATAGCACAAGGAACTATATTCAGAGTCTTGTAATAACCTATAATGGGAAAGAATCTGAAGCCATACACTGGAAACTAACACAGTATTGTCAATCATCTGTAGTTAAATAAAATTTTTAAAAAGGATAGTCTTAATGATATTGAATTACATAGATACTACTCCTTAGTTTTCAGTTATTTCAGTTTTCAGTCCCTTCTATATGTTACTGATAGCACAAATCAATATGCTTTATGTAAATGAATTGAACAGTAATTAAGAGCTGAACTAAATGAGATCTAGCTCCTTCAATCTCAGGAAAAGACACAGAGGTAGGTTTGGGAAGGGTTTAAGCAGGAGACAAGGAATAATATCAGTTGGGGTCATAATAGAGCTGCTTGAATATTTGAAAGGATACTATGCAGAAGTCCTAAAGCTATATTTTATTGCTATCAAAAATATAAATAAGGGCCTCCCTGGTGGCGCAGTGGTTGAGAGTCCGCCTGCCGATGCAGGGGATACGGGTTTGTGCCCCGGTCTGGGAGGATCCCATATGCCGCGGAGCGGCTGGGCCCGTGAGCCATGGCCGCTGGGCCTGCGCATCCGGAGCCTGTGCTCCGCAACGGGAGAGGCCACAACAGTGAGAGGCCCGCATACCGCAAAAAGAAAAAAAAAAAAAATATATATATATATATAAATAAGATAAATAATTGCAAGTCAAAAGAGACATATTTTGCTTCAACATCATTACAAAAATAGAAAACCAACAACTTTCCATGAGCTATTTAATAAGATGCTAAGCATCTTCCTCATCAATGAATTTTTTCACACAGAAGCTGGATGCCATCTGCCAGGATAGCTGTAGAAGGCATTTCTGCATTTGTGTGGGAGTTTGGAAACGATGACATTGTATATCCTTTCCAGTTCTAAGTAAACAACCCACATTTACTGAAATGTCTTTAATTTGCAAGGTTTTGCACTAGTTTGCGAGAGGCAGAGATAAAGGCCACAAGCCCATAAGAAACTTCAGCCTAGATATTAAGCCAGATCATTCAGTAAAATTGTAAAATTATAGAGTGAGAACACAAATGCTATGTGAGCACAGAGGTGGAACAAAAAACTGAGAGGTAATGGAGGAGATGATGTGGTGAGTCCTGAAAGATGTGTAAGAAATAATGTGAGAACAGAGGAGTGAGATATTCTATAATTCTGATCAGTATGTAAGTGCAATATGTCCTTAATATGTTCACCTGCTATAAGAGCGAGAAGAAAACTTAAGAACATACATTGTCTGTACCATAGTTACTTTTAATTCTGTGTATGCGGTTACTCTAAACTAAATTCAAGTATCATTTAAGAGTCCACAGGAAAAAATACAAATGTCAGCACCTTTTCAGCTTGCAAACCACAAGGGAAAATATATACATAAAATCCTGCTAAATAATTGGTTTTCTAAAAATAAATAAATAAATAAATAAATGGTTTTCTTAGAGCATTGAAATTTAGAAACAACTATTTTAAGTAACCTTGTTTTCTTGTCCAATTAAAGAAATCCTCAGTAGTTAATAATTCCCTTCACATCTCAGTTGCCATCCGAAAAAAAAAAAAAAAACAACTTTGTGAAATTCCTTAGAAATGTGGGATTAATAGCATGAGGTCCCTTTATGATGGGTGTAACAAATATAATATTCAAAAGAGTAAATTAAGTTGAGAAGTATAGCTTAAAAAAGTCGTTAGTACTGTAGTAGGAAAGACATACCTCAAATTCTGTGGAGCCGTCCCTATTTCAAATATTGTTTTATTGTAAAATATAAATTTTAATTTGAGGTCAGAAAATAGAAGATAACTATAAACATCCAGCCTTGTGCAACATCCTCCCATAGTGAATAGGGCTGGCCTGTGTAGAAATTAGGATACTGTAAACGTACACCATTTATTTTTTGTAGACTTTTTGATGATGGCCATTCTGACCAGAGTGAGGTTACAACTCATTGTAGTTTTGATTTGCATTTCTCTAATAATTAGTGACATGGAGTATCTTTGCATGTGCCTGTTGGCCATCTGTATAAGACCATCTTCTTTATTTAATAAAACCCCAAATGTGTTCATGGCTCATCTTAATCTTGTGGTTTCAGGAATACAGAGAATCAGCGTTTCTTTTTTCCTCCACATCTCCTTGGAACTCATTAACAACATATTTTATTGCTACCAACTAAACCTGAAACTTTTCTTTAATATATTAGATTGTTCTAAAAATTATGGAACTGATTGTAAAACAGAATAAAAATAAATTATATTTCATTGGTTTAATAGTAGTAATAGCATTTATGAGCAGTTAATATGAGCCAGACATTTTGCTACATATGTCACATGTCTTAACTCACTAGATTCTCACAAGAAAAAACATAAGAATCATCAGTATTATCCTCTTATGTAGATGCCAAAACTGAGGCTGGCAGAATTGAGCCCAAATTACAAACCCAGGCAGTCTAACTCTAGAACTCTTGCTTTTTTTTTTTTTTTTAACATAATATTAGAATCATTTTACACTTTGGCCCTGTTACCTATTTTTCTAATTTTGTTTCTATTTCAAATATGATGAACATAAAATATAAATATGATTTCTATACACTTTTTTCTATTTTACTGACAAAAGAAAGTGGCTCAAAATGGAACTTTATCAGTACCTAGTGATTCAATAGCGTAATGTTGAACCCTTTCCCCAACGTACAACACTGGTTACTCATGATCTGTATTTTTTTAGTAAGAAGAAAATGTCATATGTAACAGGAAGTGCAGTGCTCTGGGCATGTTGAATCATGGCTCCTCCCTCTGCTTTTAGCATTTCTTGTGGTTCTGTTCTCTGCTAATGTTTTTAACCTCAAGCTGGAAAGGAAATAGCTGTAGCTGTTTTAAAAGTTACATGACGAAGTTCAGAAAGATGTTTCTCTGCCTTTCCTAGCCGGGCAGAAAGCTGACCCTGAAGTTTCCCAGTTACATCTTTGTCAAGAAAAATGGGAATACAATCATTTGTTTAGACAAAAGCATCTGAGTAGATTACATGTTAGGGAGCCAAACAAAATGAATATAATGATTGGTAAGGGTCATATTATATTTTCTCAAATCTAAGTCACCATCAATTTTAAGACACATTATTTTAGGTGCCAATGAGAAAATATTTTTACAATTAAACTATGCCACATCATTTATTGTAAGATATGTTCTTATTTCATAGATGCTAAATGTGGGGGGAAAATACATCTTAGAATCAGTGAAATACAGCATAACCTTACATTTTTTTTCTTACAAATGAGAAAACTAAGGTACAGAAATACCAGTTTGACAATGTCATAAAATTAGAACTTGAGCCCAGATTTGTTTTGTAACTCTATATTCAAAGTTCTTGACTCAAAGTGCAAGTACCCTTTCCTCGGTCTTTTATTTTTTTCCTTCTTCTCTCTTTATCTACTTCAGAGACAAAAATATGACTTTGGTCTTGATTAGATTGTTCTATCAGCCATCTGTTTGAAAACAACCAGTAGGAGCTTCCAGTAAAGAAATACGTACTGTCTGAAACTAGGTCATGGTTCGGACTTCCAGTGAAAGACTAGGTGAGTGTATAAACAAACTTGCTCCCTAGAAAGGAAGTCCCAAGTATGAGATTATAATAGGAGGGAGTAAATCCAAGTGACTTAGTAGACTTGACAAATTCAATTATTAGATCTAGGGTGAAAGTCTTTAAATACTAATAAAGGGTTCAAGAAATAGAACTTAAATATATAGTACATCCATATGGATGTTGGTAGAAAAGCATTTTAACATAGCAGTTGATAAAATGGGTTCTGATGTCAGCCTATCTGGGTAAAGACATAACAATCACTGAAGTGCAAAGGGTCTTAGTTTCTTTATCTGTAAAATAGGAATAATAGCTGGATATACTTCACAGTATTATTTATAAGATTAAATAATATAATGCATGTAAGGAGCATTGTGCAGTGTCTCACACATAGCAAGGCCTTGATAGTGAAAGATGACAACGATGATGATGATAAAAATAATGCAGGCAGATCTTCCTTTGATAGTTTAGGATACTGTGCTCCTTCTTTATTGACCTCTGATAGTGTTTCTGATCCACTGTCATGAAAAAGGAAAGTTATGTTTTGAACTGAATTTAGTCATTGTAAATATCCAGAATCCTAAACCACTAAAAACCTAAAAATCTCAGTCTAGAAAATAAAAGATGGACAGACCTGATTTAAAATTCTATATAGGCCACTTATGATCTATTTGACTTAAGGCAATTACTTAACTATAGCATATCGCATTTTCTCATCTTTGTAATGAGATAAAATTCATAACCCTTGGAGTTAATCTGAAGTCTAATTTAGGCACCATATGTAAATTGCCTAGCACAATATATATATATATATATTTTTGCGGTATGCGGGCCTCTCACTGTTGTGGCCTCTCCCGTTGCGGAGCACAGGCTCCGGACACACAGGCTCAGCGGCCATGGCTCACGGGCCCAGCCGCTCCGCGGCATGTGGGATCTTCCCGGACCAGGGCACGAACCCGCGTCCCCTGCATCAGCAGGCGGACTCTCAACCACTGCGCCACCAGGGAAGCCCATATTGCAAGTTTTGATTGCATATTCTGAGGTCTTATCCCTAATATCACAATTCTCTGTAGAATTAATTGATCCCCTTAAGAATTCAGTTTGATCCCAACAGGAACAACAACAAAAATTATAATAAAGCTGTTTCTGTTGAAGGAAATGAATCGGCTGAGGTGAAATGAATTTCCGATTTTGTGCATTTAAGTGAGTTAAAATTGGTCTTTTATCATACAGTGAGAAGTAAAATAGAATCATGTAGAAGTGCCAGGCATCAAGCTAACCTCTCTCCTTAAACATCTGTAGTTGGAACCATTCAATTACTTGGGGATTTAAAATATCAGACATTTTCACTTGTCCTCTCAGAAATTTCCTACTTACATCTTTATATAATGGAATTTCTTCTGCATTTTTAAGTGGTGAGCAAAACATTGGCATTTAGGATGAATTTCTTAATTCTTATTCTGATTCCTGGAAAACACACACACAAACACACACACACACACGTACACATTGCACATATTAAGAGAGTCACAGACCATCTGTGTAATTTATTACCAAATAAAAGCTTATGATCTGTTTACAAACAGTTGTGAAATTATCATCACTGTTTTATTGTTGTTGACATTAATTTTGGAAGGTTGGTATTGATAGATAGGACATGCAGAATCTACCAGAGAGAAAGCTTTATTCATAGTATATTGAAGCATAATGAAAATTCATAAACTGTGCTCCCTATGCTGTTTGTTTCATCTAGATCACTACAAAACCTGAGTCAAATATTATGCCTAAATAAGTAAGGTTTTTGATATCATTTTTTCCTTCCCTCAAAAGTCAATTATGGCTCATAAAGATCTATTCACTTAAATCATACACATTACTTTTGAAGCACTTTAAAACACACTGCTTCTAATCAAATGCTATTGCAGAATTATTTGACAGTATCAAGGAAACCCTTTGGTGAAACCTACCACCTGAATATGGAATAAAAGTTATTGTTTCTAAACATTTGTATAAATGTTTTTGTGTATATATTTCTCCTTATTTATAGTGTCCTTTTTCTACCTCCTTTGGATCAATTTGAATCTTGCCCATTTCAGTTTTCCTTTCTCCATGATGCTTTTTTTTTTTTGATAACTTCCTTCTTCGTTCATTATTTATTCTTCCATTCACCAATTACTTATTGCATACCTACCATATGATGGTCCAGGTTTCTTGATATTATAGGTAATGTACTTAAGGACTCAAACTCAAATCACTGTCATCTTTAACCAAGGACTATCTATGGCACAGTCCCTGCAGCCACAGTGAAGGCCTCTATATGGTCCGATGCCAACCTTGTTTTCATCTTTTGTGCTCTCTGTTCGAATAGCCCTCCACCAAACCTCAACCATTCCCCTCTAAATGCAAATATCCCCAGCTTAGTCAAATTCATTCTGCTACCTCCCACTATATTCTCTAATTTTTCACACTTGCAGTCAGTGCCATGGCCCATTTCAATCTGCAGACACTATTTGTTCTCAAGCTCTTGCCTTGTCAACCAACAGAAACGGTCTTTCTCTGCCCCTTGCACCAGCTGGACAAGTCACTCTGTGTGTGTCTCAGTCTCTCGAAGTATGGCATAATCACTGTTCGATATTTAAACAGACTCTGGATGTGTGGAATATTCCATTCTAGAAACTGTTTATTGAAGTAACATTTTTAGCTTTTTGGTGGGCTTTGAGAGTGCTCCTGATATGAACTTGAATGAATAAGACTTTTTTCCCTTGGTTTCAGTTTTGATCCTTCAAAAAGTTAAAATCATGTATTAGATTTAATAATAAGTGTTCCTTTTAAGATACCTTGAAATGTCCTCCACTGGATCTAGTATTTGGATGTGGACTACAAAATATTCTTTATAAAAACTCCATCATCTTCTGATAACGTGATATTTAAGTGTCCCTCATCAGTACTTGCTCATGGAATTACTCTTAATTACTAAAGTACAACGTATAAAAGCTAACATTAGCATTTCTAATTTAATTTTCTTGAGCAGTCTGACTACCGCTCAAGTTTTGCCAATATTGCCAAAGATGATATTGCCATTTTATAATAGTAGATGGTGAGAATAATCAGTGTTCCCATTTTTATAAAGAACATTTTGTCATTTATGCATCTTCAACATTGTGTTAGCTTGAGCATGATTTTCTACCATTATTGCTTTTTAAATGATGATTCTGTTAGTTAAGTTTCATTACTTGCAATTTATTTTGTCACTTGTGTATCCCAGGGTACTCTGTGAGGCATATTTACATGTAGTAATACATAATAATAATAATTCAACAGCAACAAAACAATAACAACTATAAACTAACATTTTCTTGAGGACTCACATGTACCAGGTATACTATTAAGCACTTGATATAGGTTCCAGAATGTAATTTTACAAAAAACATCTGAAATAGGTACTATTATTATTCCCGGTTTAGGGATAGGAAAAACTGAGGCTTAAAGATTAAATTATTAGTCTGAGCATACACAAATAGGAAATCCTAGAACCTAGGGAGTCTGATTCCAGAGTCAAGGCTCTTACTCATTTTATTATAACAAAATTTTGAGTCATATAGGCACTGCTATTCAACGATTTAACCACAGGTTATACCAAACTCTATCATTAACACAGGTGTAACCTCCCTGCCAATTACTGGTATGGTGATACTTCATTGCAAAACACTCCTTCTCTACTGTAAAAGGCACACTACCTAACACAGACTCTGCTATCCCAAGTTCCTGATCACTGAGTATTCAGTGAACTGGAAAGCAGGAGTGGGAGGCACATAAAGTTTTTTGCCTATCCAATGTCAAAAGAGTTTAAGACTACAATGTCTTCAATGATAGAGCACAACACTTAACAGATGTCACCTGTATCTACTTATGATCTGGTTACCAACCCAGGTTCTTGGACTCTTTAGTCAACAGAAATTGATAAGAGGCCAGATGAGAAATTCAGGCAAGGCTTTATTGGGACTCGTGCTAAAGCACGAGGGAGTGAAAACAAGTAACATGTTCCCTTGCTTGCTCCTTGAGGGTGGGCGAGCTGGTTCTTTAAATGGGGTGAGGGTGGGGGCAGATCCGTAGGTGGGGGCAGATCCGTAGTTTGGGGCAGATCCGTAGGTTGGGCCAGAGGGGTGGCCTGATGGTGCTGTGTGTGGGGTGCGTGCACAGGACCCTGCTTTTCCTCCAGACACCTTAGAAGTGGCAGTTGGGTTTTTGGTATTTTTAATCCTCAACATTACAAATGCAACAGTGCACAAAGCCAGTCCCTTTCTCCTTGTTATCTGCATTCCTTAGCCTGTGTGTCTTCATAGCAAACTGGGTAAGTACACTGAGGTCAGGGATGAAGTTTTAAAATAATTTTTTTGGGGGGGGATTTTCTGTAGAGCAAAGAATCTAGATGTATCTGCCAATCTGTTGATTAATTGAAAGTTGGGTTCCAGAAGCAGTGATACTACTACTATTACTAATGATGCTAAGACTAATAATAAAAACGTGGGGTAAGTGATTGCATATCTAGAAAAATTAAATACCAGTGAAGGACACAGCAGTCATCCCCAGACAAGCCTCGTTTTCATCGGAAAGGAAAATTCTTCCTAATAGTTGTACCTTTCGGTTGTTTTCAAGTGTACATTTGAAGGAAGAGGTGTCAGTCTAACCCAGTATTTCTCAATCACGGCTGCACCTTAGAGTCATCTGGAGATGACTCTAAGGTGACACATGCCAATGCCTGCTTGCAGTTGTGGCACTATTAAAGCAGATTCTCTGGGGCTGGAACTCCCAGTGGTAAGTTTTAGAAGTTCCCCAAGTGATTCTATTGTGCAGCTAGGCTTGAGAAACTGTGCTAACTGTATATATGTGTGAACAGATAGATTGAGCGATAGAGGGAAAGAGAGTTTTTGTTTGATAATTGTGTAGAATTGAAAGTAACAAAGTTTTTTTCCCCCTTTCTTTTAACTGATGGTATTGATATTCTTAATATTATGGGTATTTAAGAATGGTAGCAAATGCTTATAACATTACCTTTAAGAGTACTTTACTTCATTTGACTTCTTGTTCTTTACTTATACGACCTCTGCTTACAGAAGCTAAATTAGAAAACAGTCCTATGGCAGAAGTTTGAAAACTGTTTGAGAAACTGCAGAGCATTTTTCCCTGAAGAACTCTTCATTACAACCTTCCAGGGAGCCCTAGATTTGATGAGGGGAGAGAGTAGATTAATCAGTCTATAGGATCATTTATTTTTTATCCTTTCTCCAGAGGCTCTCAGCAAGGGCACCTACGTAGGAGACTTATTTTTGTAACGTGAACAATTGTTCTTTAGGAATGAAAATTTGTTCCACTGACAAAAGATGTGAGAAAGCTCAGGGTGCCCCCTTGAACTGACTGACACTTATCACAAAAGGTAAATCTGCTAAAAATATTTTTTTAAATACTTGAAATTCTCTCCCAATATTTTCTGAAGTGCAGAAGAATGAGAAATCAACTTCTGGAAAAAGTCAGAAAGAACAGAGAGGCTAACAAGCCTCACAAGAAAGCAATTTTCTAAAAAGAAAAAAAAAACATGGTTTTCTAAAATTGAAGAAAATTATTTCTTCAAAGAAAATGTCTCAAAATGTCCTTAAAAAATATTGGTCCCTGTTAAAATCAAATTGTGTCATTTTTATCGAAGTAACTATAGATTTGTCAATTTTGTAATTGGCTTGGTTGGGTCATCCAATTTGACACCTGTGGGGATTTTACCACAGGGCATTCTTGTCAATTTTTAAATAAATTACACAGATTGAGAATGGTAAATAAGAAATGATATAGGGCTTTCAAAGTCAATATTTAATTTAACATAGACTCAGGAAAACTAACACTATACATACACATCATTCTATGGTTTGAGTTTAAAGAAATAAGTGTCTTTATTATAAAAACTGAAAAGAATAAAAAAGAGATCAAAGTACTAAAAGTCATGAGACTGTAACAAGTTACATACATCAAAGGGCTAACACATGAGTGCAATTAATCAGCTCATTCATCTAAGTAGGGAAGCTCCTGGATGCCAAAGACAAGTGCACTAATTTCTTTTTAGAATTGGAACATACCAAAGAACAATATTA
Source organism: Mesoplodon densirostris (assembly GCF_025265405.1). NCBI lineage: Eukaryota > Metazoa > Chordata > Mammalia > Artiodactyla > Ziphiidae > Mesoplodon > Mesoplodon densirostris. The sequence continues at coordinate 168,805,519 of NC_082663.1, read as the reverse complement.
ATGTTTAACCAACATAGCTTTTCCAAAATGGGTATGCAAGTGGCAAAGGATTTTTAAAAATTAAGGAAAAACCCATTCACAGAGAAAATGAAATAACAGTAATTATTGAATTTGAAGATGCAGAATTTGGAGGAAAACATTCTGGAAAGATCACAGTAATTACATTTTTTAAATGCTAACTTCAACTCATTTTTGACAAAATATTTGGTTTTATGTTTAAAAGTCTCACATATTCACAATTTAGTGCTTTATTGAATCTTTAAACAGATTTTTATGCAAAATGTGGTTTCTACTACCTGGTTGTACTGGAGAAACAGAATTGGCCTAGATTTAAATACTACATATTTGAATATTATGATTAATAACCTCAACCAACCAGCAAACTACGCCCAAAACTTTAAAGACATCTAAGCAAGCAAGCAGCAAATGTTTACAAAGCCACAGAGAGTCAAATGAAATGAAGACATTGAGTCTAAAAGTAATTTCATTATTAGCTCCTGGAGAGAAGACGCCCTGTCTCAATGTTCCTCACGTTGCTTATCACAGTATGTTGCACAACACCTATTTGTTTAAATTGAATTTTTTTTTCTCTTAAGTCTCAGTTTCAAAGAGTGTGACTCTGTGGCTTCCTAACGTCATATGCCTCTCTTTTGTAATTCCAAGACAGTATTTTAAAAGTTGAACAGTTTTTAGAAATTTAGAAAATAAGAGTGGCACTAGTAGAAAGTAGTAGATTGCATCTAAAATGGGACAGGGAAAATACAATTGTGTGATTAATGGTTTGGAAAATAATTTTATTATTTATTTTAATTTAATTTTGTTTTATTTTATTTTAACATCTTTATTGGAGTATAATTGCTTCAAAATGGTGTGTCAGTTTCTGCTTTACAACAAAATAAATGAGCTATATACATACACACATCAACATATCCCCTCCCTCTTGCGTATCCCTCCCACCCTCCCTATCCCACCTCTCTAGGTGGTCACAAAGCACGGAGCTGATCTCCCTGTGCTATGCAGCTGCTTCCCACTAGCTATCTATTTTACATTTGGTAGTGTATATATGTCCATGCCACTCTCTCACTTCGTTCTAGCTTACCCTGCCCCATCCCTATGTCCTCAAGTACATTCTCTACATCTGCGTCTTTATTCCTGTCTTGCTCCTACGTTCTTCAGAACCTTTTTTTTTCATATTCCATATATATGCGTTAGCATACAGTATTTCTTTTTCTCTTTCTGACTTACTTCTCTCTGTATGACAGACTCTAGGTCCATCCATCTCACTACAAATAACTCAATTTCATTACTTTTTATGGCTGAGTAATATTCCATTGTATATATGTGCCACATCTTCTTTATCTACTCATCTGTCGATGGACACTTAGGTTACTTCCATGTCCTGGCTATAGTAAATAGAGCTGCAGTGAACATTGTGGTACATGACTCTTTTTGAATTGTGGTTTTCTCAGGGTATATGCCCAGTAGTGGGATTGCTGGGTCGTACAGTAGTTCTATTTTTAGTTTTTTAAGGAACCTCCATACTGTTCTCCATAGTGGCTGTATCAATTTACATTCTCACCAACAGTGCAAGAGGGTACCCTTTCCTCCACACCCTCTCCAGCATTTATTGTTTGTAGATTTTTTGATGATGGCCATTCTGACTGGTGTGAGGTGATACCTCATTGCAGTTTTGATTTGCATTTCTCTAATGATTCGTGAAGTTGAGCATCCTTTTATGTGTTTGTTGGCAATCTCTATATCTTCTTTGAAGAAAGGTCAATTAAGTTCTGCCCATTTTTGAATTGGGTTGTTTGTTTTTTTGATCTTGAGCTTCATGAGCTGCCTGTATATTTTGGAGATTAAGCCTTTGTCAGTTGCTTCATTTTCAAATATTTTCTCCCATTCTGAGGGTTGTCTTTGCACCTTGTTTATGGTTTCCTTTGTTGTGCAAAAGCTTTTAAGTTTCATTGGGTCCCATTGTTTATTTTTGTTTTTATTTCCATTTTTCTAGGAGGTGGGTCAAAAAGGATCTTGCTGTGATGTATGTCATAGAGTGTTCTGCCTATGTTTTCCTCTAAGAGTTTTATAGTGTCTGGTCTTACATTTAGGTCATTAATCCATTTTGAATTTATTTTTGTATATGGTGTTAGGGAGTGTTCTAATTTCATTCTTTTACATGGAGCAGTCCAGTTTTCCCAACACCACTTACTGAAGAGGCTGTCTTTTCTCCATTGTATATTCTTGCTTCCTTTATCAAAGATAGGTGACCATATGTGTGTGGGTTTATCTCTGAGCTTTCTATCCTGTTCCGTTGATCTATATTTCTGTTTTTGTGCCAGTACCATACTGTCTTGATTAATGTAGTTTGCAGTATAGTCTGAAGTCAGGAAGCCTGATTCCTCCAGCTATGTTTCTCTTTCTCAAGATTGCTTTGGCTGTTTGGGGTCTTTTGTGTTTCCATACAAATTTTGAAATTTTCTGTTCTAGTTCTGTGAAAAATGCCACTGGTAGTTTGATAAAGATTGCATTCAATCTGTAGATTGCTTTGCGTAGTATAGTCATTTTCACAATGTTAATTCTTCCATCCAAGAACATGGTATATCTTTCCATCTGTTTGTATCATCTTTAATTTCTTTCATCAGTGTCTTATAGTTTTCTGCATACAGGTCTTTGTCTCTTTAGATAGGTTTATTCCTAGGTATTTTATTCTTTTTGTTACAGTGGTAAATGGGAGTGTTTCCTTAATTTCTCTTTCAGATTTTTCATTATTAGTGTATGGGACTGCAAGAGATTTCTGTGCATTAATTTTGTATCCTACTACTTTACCAAATTCATTGATTAGCTCTAGTAGTTTTCTGTTAGCATCTTTGGGATTCTTTATGTATAGTATCACATTATCTGCAAACAGTGACAGTTTTACTTCTTCTTTTCCGATTTTGATTCCTTTTACTTCTTTTTCTTCTCTGATTGCTGTGGCTAAAACTTCCAAAACTATTTTGAATAATAGTGGTGAGAGTGGGCAACCTTGTCTTGTTCCTGATCTTAGTGGAAATGGTTTCAGTTTTTTACCATTGAGAATGATGTCGGCTGTGGGTTTGTCATATATGGACTTTATTATGTTGAGGTAAGTTCCCTCTATGCCTACTTTCTGAAGGGTTTTTATCATAAATCGGTGTTGAATTTTGTCAAAAGCTTTTTCTGCATCTATTGGGATGATCATTAGGGTTTTTCTCCTTCAGTTTGTTAATATGGTGTATCACATTGATTGATTTGCATGTAATGAAGAATCCTTGCATTCCTGGGTAAACCCCACTTGATCATGGTGTATGATCCTTTTAATGTGCTGTTGGATTCTGTTTGCTAATATTTTGTTGAGGATTTTTGCATCTATGTTCATCAGAGATATTGGTCTGTAGTTTTCTTTCTTTGTGACATCCTTGTCTGGTTTTGGTATCAGGGTGATGGTAGCCTCGTAGAATGAGTTTGGAATTGTTCCTCCCTCTGCTATATTTTGGAAGAGTTTGAGAAGGATGGGTGTTAGCTCTTCTCTAAATGTTTGATAGAATTCCCCTGTGAAGCCATCTGATCCTGGGCTTTTGTTTGTTGGAATATTTTTCATCACAGTCTCAATTTCAGTGCTTGTGATTGGTCTGTTTATATTTTCTATTTCTTCTTGATTCAGTCTTGGGAGGTTGTGCTTTTATAAGAATTTGTCTATTTTTTCCAGGTTGTCCATTTTATTTGCATATAGTTGCTTGTAGTAATCTCTCATGATCCTTTGTATTTCAGCAGTGTCAGTTGTTACTTCTCCTTTTGCCTTTTTAATTCTGTTGATTTGAGTCTTCTCCCTTTTTATCTTGATGAGTCTGGCTAGTGGTTTATCTTTTTTGTTTATCCTCTCAAAAAACCAGCTTTTAGTTTTACTGATCTTAGCTATTGTTTCCTTCATTTCTTTTTCATTCATTTCTGATCTGATCTTTATGATTTCTTTCCTTCTGTTAACTTTGGGTTTTTTTTAAAATTATTTCTCTAATTGCTTTAGGTGTAGGGTTAGGTTGTTTATTTGAGATGTTTCTTTTTTCTTGAGGTCAGATTGTATTGCTATAGACTTCCTTCTTAGAACTGCTTTTGCTGCATCCCATAGGTTTTGGGTCATCGTGTTTTCATTGTCATTTGTTCTAGGTAGTTTTTTATTTCCTCTTTGATTTCTTCAGTGATCTCTTGGTTATTTAGTAGTGTATTGTTTAGCCTCCATGTGTTTGTATTTTTTACAAATTTTTTCCTGTAATTGATATCTAGTCTCATAGTGTTGTGGTTGGAAAAGATACTTGATATGATTTCAGTTTTCTTAAACTTACCAAGGTTTGATTTGTGACCCAAGTTATGATCTATCCTGGAGAATGTGCCATGAGCACTTTAGAAGAAAGTGTATTCTATTGTTTTTGGATGGAATGTCCTCTAAATATCAATTAACTCCATCTTGTTTAATGTATCATTTAAAGCTTGTGTTTCCTTATTTATTTTCATTTTGGATGATCTCTCCATTGGTGAAAGTGAGGTGTTAAAGTCCCCTGCTATGATTGTGTTAAGTGTCGATTTCCCCTTTCATGGCTGTTAGCATGTGCCTTAAGTATTGAGGTGCTCCTATGTTGGGTTCATAAATATTGGAAAATAATTTTAAATGCAAAAAGTTTGAACATCCACTTATAGGTTCAAATCTTGTGTAGATCAAGGAAGGTACAAAAACAGATATCCGATAGATAAACCCTTCTTAAGGGACTGTGGCCTATGGCCTAGAAGTCCTATTCTGTGTAGTCTCCTCTGTTCCCTATATCGTTTTCTCAGGCCCCTAACCTCTGATAATATTTTTCTGTCTCCTCAGTAAAATATGCATTATTTACTCTGACATTTAACCTCTGCGACCCAATGCAATAAATCTAATGTTAAAAATTTTAGGTACCACCATAGACTAGTAATAGAGAAGGCTTTTATCATGTAAAAATTGTCTAGTTCCCCCTCTCCCCACGCACACACATTATAAAAATGTAGGTAGCTGCCTATAGCTTATGCATATAGCTGGTCCTGCTCATGGTTAATGGCAAACAACTAAAGAGGAATTATTACCCAAAATTTGAACGAGTGAAGTATAGTGAGAGAAAAAGTATAACTAGATTTGAGTGTAACTAGATGAACGTAGCTACCAAGCAATTAGGAAGTAAAATATGTTAGTGACAGATATACATAAACCTTCCAGCAAGTATCTTCTATGTTTGTCAACTAAAAAACAAGGTACAATTTAGGGTCAAAAGCACCAAGCCAATGCAAAAAATGTCAAATAAATGGGCACTGAATTTCAGTCACCATTTAGAAACAAAGAAGTTATTGGTAGTTAAACTAGATCAATACGAGTCTCAGTTTTAAATCCTGCAGCTGTTTTCCATTTCACTTAAAATAAAATTCAAATTCAAAGCCCTGGCTAATGGAACCCCTGCCTGTTTCTCTGACATTATCTTGCCTCTCCCCTCCTTCTCTATGCTCCACGCCCAGGCATCTTTTCTGTCCAGGATTAGGGCAAGGATTCCAGTCACTGAGTTCTTAGAGTTCTTATTTTTTAAGCCGGGTCTACCTTCTCGTCTCCAACCCCAGATCCCAGAAGAGCCTTCCCAACTCAGAACTTCTCTATCACTATCTCTTAACACTCATTTCTTTACAGCACTTAGCTCCATCAGACAATATCTTGCTTGTTTGTTTACATGCCTATTTCTTTTATTTTCTCTAGAATGTAAGGTCAGCAATCCAAAGACGTGAGCTATTCTGCCTGGTCCATCATATGTAACATGACTTGGAATAGCATAGGTGCCTAATTGATACTTACTGACAATAAAATTTTTAGTGTCATATATTTATTTATTAAACACTTATGTAGCATTACTATGCTCTAGTCATGTTTCTAATGCCTTTACAAATACTAACTAACCTAACAACATTATGACAGAAGCATTAGAATTATTCCCATTTTACAGATGAAGAAACTGAGGTATAGGGAGGTTCAGTTACTTGTCAAAGGTCAAAAAGCTAGTAGGAGGCAGAGTGTGGTTTAGAGCCCAGACAGCCATGTTCCTGGGGCTGTACTACTGGCACACAGTTTACTGACTTTTTTTATAAGCTATCAAGACAGAGTTAGGAATAGAGAAGCTCTGCAAAGTTTGAGATAGAACCATAATTTGGTCCATTTGTGGGAAGAGTGGCTGGTTTTCAGAAAGTTCCAGAATGTTTAAGGGCTCTCTTTTTGTGGCCTCACTTAGAACAGTTTCCCTTTACATTTAATCTTCAGCTTCTAGACTAACGCCTTCATGTCTTATGATGCCTTACTTCCCTGATCAAATTTCTGAGTATAAGTGTTGTATTCAGAGAATAAGAAAAATCTTAAGTTACGATTTTTAAAAATTATGCTTACTGAACACTAGTGTTCCATGACATTTGGATAGCTGTTCCCTTAAAAGAAAAGCTAGTGTGGTGAAAAAAATATGTATAACTAAAGAGAAGTAAAAGGTTAAAAATAAAGAGAATATTTTATAACACATATAAAAAATGTAATATGTATAAATTGACCCCAAATTGTGAAGCCATATGATGTGTACAGAATGTTATTGTCATATATTTCCAGGACCTTTTATATTTATTAGAATGCTTTAAGCTAAATTGAATTTTGAGTACTAAATGAGGCAACAAGTGACTAATTCTCTAAATTCTTGAAGAATTGAGGACTGCATTTAAATAATATTTTAGAAGTGTTTTCATTCACATGTTATTATGCCCCTTTTCCTACTTTACCCAAACAGCCAGTGACGATTTGCAGAGTTTTCCTATTCCAAGTTTCTGCCTGTCCATTAAGAAAATATGAATGCCACAATGGCATTTCCTTGTTGCCCTGTTTAGCCAGAGCTCCTAAAGAAATTCAGCTGAAACTAAGAGCTAAACTCTATTAACCCTGCAGACTGCAGAGATGACATCTCATATAAGAGAGATTTATGTGGTCTATCACCAAAATTTAGCTTTTCAACACAGTTATTAATCAGCCTGTTGCGATCCTAATATTTCTGAATGACACAATTTTCTGTAAGCCAAGAACTCTTCACCAAACTACAGTAGGTCTGGGGGCGAGGGTGCGGGTGGAAGAGATATTAAACATGGCCAGAGAATGGTTATTCCTAGGCAAATCTAAACATTTTCAAAAGGATTAGGGCCTGAGGGCGTGTGTGTGTGTGTGTGTGTGTGTGTGTGTGTGTGTGTGTGTGGTGGTGGTGGTGGTGGTATACTTCCTCTTCTTCCCCTCTTCCTCTTCCTTCTCCATCTCCCTCTTCTTCATTTTCACTACTACTGCCAAATACCTGATCTGTCTGATTTTTTATACAGATTGGTATGTTGATATTTATTTTAATGCCATCTTTCACTTATAATTTAAATGCTCTCTTCCTAAGGGGATGTGGGCCATATTTATTTGCATTCAGAATGTGAACCAAAATAGAAACTGGAATTGCCTGTTTACAAAATTTAAACCTTGGATGAGGAAAATGGATTGTGAGCAGATGTCACGTATGTCATCACTGTTGTTGTGTCTTAAGGAGAGAAATAGTTTTAAGCAAATATTTAGAGTACCTTTGCCCAATTAAAATCTCTCCACTGTTTTTTATAGTTGCATGCCTCAAGGTAGACTCTAAATTATTTTTATTTTTGTTTTCCTTTTTGTGTCCCCCCGTAGTGAGCCCAACAGTAGTTTTCTTTGACAGCCTTTATGTTTTCTTCTAATTACCATTAGTGTGTGTTTGTTATTTTTTCCCCTTCATATCACTGTCTCTTTTCTCTTTTAAATTTTATGGCATCTGTATCTGTTGAGATAATTGGACGACAGTCATAATCTGTGTCACAATCATTATTTGATAGGTATTTCTGCATATATATTTAAATGTTAGAAATGCTTAGGATCTAGACAAAATGAACAAGTCACATCTTGTGTAGACTCTGTAGTCATTTCTTTGATTTAGTGGTGGGAAAATTATGGTTTAGCTTAATTAAGTGAAAGGGAGTGTAAGTGAGACAGTGTCTCTGTCTTAAATAAACCCTTCCATTCAAATGACACATATTGTCAGAAATTGCTAGCAAATGCAGATAGAGGAAACTTTGTGGGATTCTATCACAATGAACAGATACACAGTTGATTCTCATAGGACCAGGAAATGGTTTAATACTGTAAAAATGTTGTTCACAAGTATTTTTAAAAATATTCTGACCAATAAATAGCCTATCTCAACCAGATACTTTTTTTTTCCCATCTCTAAACATTGTAAGTCAACCAGTCAATTACTAACAAGTGTACGAGGGACTTAATCATCGTAAATTTAGGTTTTTGTTTTTCATCTGTAAAATAATAACAGGCCCTTCTTTATAGATTTGGAATGAGAATTAAACTATCTTAAAGCCCTTACACAGTGCCTAGAAAAAAGTAAGCATTAAATATGGATTTAATATTATTACTAATTCATATTCATATCATATATAAGCTAGATAATGTGAAAGATACAAAAATATATGGCACAAGCCTTACCCTCAAGGTGTTTTCAATCTGGTTGGGAAACAAAATAATGTAAAACATACAGATCTAGTCAGAATGTAATTAAGTGCTAAATTACATGGTAGGAAATATAAACACTATAGCAGATTAGAAGTGGAAATATGTTTTATGGATAATATTATTGTGGAAGGTAGTTGTCACTATGATAAATAGTTTTAGTAGTTCTAAATCATGTACTGGATAAAAAAAATAAACTACCTCATGCTCATATTTAAATCTCTCATTTATGTCATCATGATATACCCTTCTTGATTTCTCAAATTTCTTTATTACCCAAATGTAATTCATTATTCAGGACTAATTCCCCTCTCTTCATAGCTGTTAAGTTGATCTTTATTAACTGTAAATAGCTTACTCATAAATTTGAAATAAATTCCAAGCCCCTCTGTGAGACATAAGAAACCTATAGGATCTGACCCCTGCCTTTTTCTCCGGCACTGTCCTATGCTACAGTCTCCTTTGCTCACCTGACTGAAGTCATCTTCTATCAGTCTGAGAACAAGTCAAAGTCTTCTCTCCCTAGGATATTCATATTGGGTTAGCCAAAAAGTTCGTTAGAGTTTTGCCCGTACGATGTTATAGAAAAACCCGAACAAACTTTTTGGCCAACACAATATTTTCTGTTTCTTAGTCTGGGAATATTCCATTCCTCCAACTTTCCTATAATTCAATTCTTATCTAAAATATTACATCTTTCCTCCAGCCCTCCCTCAACCTACTTCCCATCCATGCTCTTAGTCTCTGTATTTTAGTCCCTTGTTTCCTTCACAGAACTTATTGCATTTTTAAAGTGTTTTATTTGCTCTTTGGAGAATACTTTTGTTAGTTGTTTGTCTCTCTCCTCTAAAGTAATGTACATTTCCTGAAGGCATGGAATATGTCTGTCTTATTCACCATTACATCACAGAACCACAATAAACATTTATTTTAGAAACGAACAAATTGTTCTTCCCAAGGTTGTCTCCCATTTCTTTCTGTAATTGTGAACTGAGGTTGTTCCTAACCCCCAGTCGCATTTTGAACTTGCTTTCCCTTGATCCCTTTGCCGATGCTGCTTCCTTCTCCTTAAACAGGCTCTGATCCCCATCAACTTCTCTGAAAATTCCATCGTTCTTTTCCTTCCTCCATAAAACTTATTTTTAAGCAAACATGAGCTAGCTCTCCCTCCTATATTCTTCCCATAATATATTGGTTTTTTTCTCGCTTTTGGTACTCAAATTTTTTTTTTTCTTTTAGCACTTGCTTCATCCCATATGAGCTTTGCTATCAGTCTTTCTGTCAGTTGTGGAACTTTGGTTAGAAGCAATAGAAACCATCTATGGGTAATGAGTCAATTTTTTTTTTTTTTTTGCAATACATGAGGCAGCTTATGGAAAGAATGAAAAAATAGAACCACCAGCCTTCAAGAAAGACAGAAATAAGGTAAATTCTAAGAGCTAGGAATTTAAAACAAATGAAAGGAACATCAGGTTTCCACTGTCACAGAATGAATAAAGTTTTTCTGTTCATTCATTATATTCAGGATTCATATTCCTGAGATAGATTTTGGTTGACCTGATTTAGGTCATTTTCCACCCATATCATGCTAATATTATAATCAGCACCTCATATAAGTGTCCCACCAAAATTATAGTCCAATGAAGGGAGTGTGGTCTCTAACAAGTTAATTGAGGTCATCTATTTACAGAAGGGAGAGGATAGCTCTGGGTAGGCAAACACAACACATTTTGGCTATAGCAAGCTTCACTGAGAAGAGGAAGAACCATTTTCCTTGTCCAATTAAAGAACATAGTAAAATATACCATATGCATAAAAATACAAACATGCTTTTCTGATGACTAAAACCATAAAAAATGCATTAAAAATTTTGTGAAAGAGGTGTTATTGTTTTACTGCATCTTTTCTTCTGGGATTTTTAGACTAAGAAGCAGAGATTTTTTTTTCACTCATATCTTATATTTCTGTAACTTAATGATTACGAATAGCATATAAAATTAGCATATTATGACCATGACTTAAAGGTATGAAAAGAGACAGTGTAATGTCTATGTATAAACATATGCTAGGGATTTATAAGAAGTGATGTGTAACTATATATTCATTGACCACAACTGAATTCTTCAGTTCTAGTCAGCAGAACTCTTATTTAGTTCATTCAGTATTAACTCTTTCTAGACCACCGATCAGGTCTTGAAATGCACATAAATAAGTATAATCCAAGTTGATGGCACATTAGCTTAAACCTAGCGCACACAGTGGATTTATGGGAACAAAACCTACCTATAGGCTCAGCAATTTTTCTTGCAGCAAGGAAAACACAGGATTCACTTTTACCTACAGCATCTCTTCTCTAACAGTTCTTTTTGTCTTATGTTTAAGGTAAAAGATAATGGGATGCAGCTTTGAAGTTATCAGGGAGGGAAGGAGACTCATGTGGTGTCTAGTTCTCCCTCTCTGAGAGGACTGAAATTCGAAGAGTTACCACAGGCTTATGCATTTCAGACATGGGCCTCTCCTCCATCTGTCTCTCCCAGGAAAACTAGGTGAAAAACCCAGTTAACATAGAGGATTATATAAATACACTTCTCAAACCAACGAATAGGTTGATATACTTGAATGACTTTGTTTCACAACTTTAGATCAAATAGTTTTTTCTAACAACTTTATTGGAGTATAATTGCTTTACAGTGGTGTGTTAGTTTCTGCTTTATATCAAAGTGAATCAGCTATGCATACACATATATCCCCATATCCCCTCAATCTTGCGTCTCCCTCCCACCCTCCCTATCCCACCCCTCTAGGTGGTCACAAAGCACCGAGTTGATCTCCCTGTGCTATGTGGCTGCTTCCCACTAGCTAGCTGTTTCACTTTTGGTAGTGTATACATGTCAGTGCCACTCTCTTACTTTGTGCTACCTTATCCTTCCCCCTTCCCGTGTCCTCAAGTACATTCCCTACGTCGGCGTCCTTATTCCAGTCCTGCCTGTGGGTTCTTCAGAACCTTTTTTTTTTTTTTTTTCAGATGCCATATATATGTGTTAGCATACGGTATTTGTCTTGCTCTTTCTGACTTACTTCACTCTGTATGACAGACTCTAGGTCCATCCACCTCACTACAAATAACTCAATTTCATTTCATTTTATGGCTGAGTAATATTCCATTGTATATATGTGCCACATCTTCTTTATCCATTCATCTGTCGATGGACACTTAGGTTACTTCCATGTCCTGGCTATAGTAAATAGAGCTGCAGTGAACATTGTGGTACATGACTCTTTTTGAATTGTGGTTTTCTCAGGGTATATGCCCAGTAGTGGGATTGCTGGGTCATACGGTAGTTCTATTTTTAGTTTTTTAAGGAACCTCCATACTGTTCTCCATAGTGGCTGTATCAATTTACATTCTCACCAACAGTGCAAGAGGGTACCCTTTCCTCCACACCCTCTCCAGCATTTATTGTTTGTAGATTTTTTGATGATGGCCATTCTGACTGGTGTGAGGTGATAGCTTGCTGTAGTTTTGATTTGTATTTCTCTAATGATTTGTGAAGTTGAGCATCCTTTCATGTGTTTGTTGGCAATCCGTATATCTTTTTGGGAGAAATATCTATTTAGGTCTTCTGCCCATTTTTGGATTGGGTTGTTTGTTTTTTTGATATTGAGCTGCATGAGCTGCTTGTAAATTTTGGAGAATAATCCTTTGTCAGTTGCTTCATTTGCAAATATGTTCTCCCTTTCTGAGGGTTGTCTTTTCATCTTGTTTAAGTTCTCCTTTACTGTGCAAAAGCTTTTAAGTTTCATTACATCTCATTTTTTATTTTTGTTTTTATTTTCATTTCTCTAGGAAGTGGGTCAAAAAAGATCTTGCTGTGATGTATGTCATAGAGTGTTCTGCCTATGTTTTCCTCTAAGAGTTTTATAGTGTCTGGTCTTACATTTAGGTCATTAATCCATTTTGAATTTATTTTTGTATATGGTGTTAGGGAGTGTTCTAATTTCATTCTTTTACATGGAGCAGTCCAGTTTTCCCAACACCACTTACTGAAGAGGCTGTCTTTTCTCCATTGTATTTTCTTGCCTCCTTTATCAAAGATAAGGGGACCATATGAGTGTGGGTTTATCTCTGGAATTTCTATCCTGTTCCATTGATTTATATGTCTGTTTTTGTGCCAGTAGCATACTGTCTTGATTACTGTGGCTTGGTAGTATAATCTGAAGTCAGGGAGCCTGATTCCTCCAGCTATGTTTCTCTTTCTCAAGATTGCTTTGGCTATTTGGGGTCTTTTGTGTTTCCATACAAATTGAGAAATTTTTTGTTCTAGTTCTGTGAAAAATGTCATTGCTAGTTTGATAGGGATTGCACTGAATCTGTAGATTGCTTTGGGTAGTAGAGTCATTTCCACAATGTTGATTCTTCCAATCCAAGAGCATGGTATATCTTTCCATCTGTTTGTATCATCTTTAATTTCTTTCATCAGTGTCTTATAGTTTTCTGCATACAGGTCTTTTGTCTCCTTAGGTAGGTTTATTCCTAGGTATTTTATTATTTTTGTTGCAATGGTAAATGGGAGTGTTTCCTTGATTTCACGTTCAGATTATTCATCATTAGTGTATAGGACTGCAAGAGATTTCTGTGCATTAATTTTGTATCCTGCTACTTTACCAAATTCATTGATTAGCTCTAGTAGTTTTCTGGTAGCATCTTTGGGATTCTTTATGTATAGTATCATGTCATCTGCAAACAGTGACAGTTTTACTTCTTCTTTTCCAATTTGGATTCTTTTTATTTCTTTTTCTTCTCTGATTGCTGTGGCTAAAAATTCCAAATCTATGTTGAATAATAGTGGTGAGAGTGGGCAACCTTTTCTTGTTCCTGATCTTAGTGGAAATGGTTTCAGTTTTTCACCATTGAGAATGATGTCGGCTGTGGGTTTGTCATATATGGCCTTTATTATGTTGAGGTAAGTTCCCTCTATGCCTACTTTCTGGGGAGTTTTTATCATAAATGGGTGTTGAATTTTTTCGAAAGCCTTTTCTGCCTCTATTGAGATGATCATAGGTTTTTCTCCTTCAATCTGTTAATATGGTGTGTCACACTGATTGATTTGCATATAATGAAGAATCCTTGCATTCCTGGGTAAACCCCACTTGATCATGGTGTATGGTGTATGATCCTTTTAATGTTCTGTTGGATTTTGTTTCCTAGTTTTTTGTTGAGGATTTTTGCATCTATGTTCATCAGTGATATTGGACTGTAGTTTCTTTTTTTGTGACATCTTTGCCTGCTTTTAGTATCAGGGTGATGGTGGCCTTGTAGAATGAGTTTGGGAGTGTTCCTCCCTCTGCTATATTTGGAAGAGTTTGAGAAGGATAGGTGTTAGCTCTTCTCTAAATGTTTGATAGAATTCGCCTGTGAAGCCATCTGGTCCTGGGCTTTTGTTTGTTGCAAGATTTTTAATCACAGTTTCAATTTCAGTGCTTGTGATTGATCTGTTTATATTTTCTGTTTCTTCTTGGTTCAGTCTTGGGAGGTTGTGCTTTTATCATAATTTGTCCAGTTTTTCCAGGTTGTCCATTTTATTTGCATATAGTTGCTTGTAGTAATCTCTCTTGATCCTTTGTATTTCTGCAGTGTCAGCTGTTACTTCTCCTTTTTCATTTCTAATTCTATTGATTTGATACTTCTCCCTTTTTTTCTTGATGAATCTGGCTAATGGCTTATCAATTTTGTTTATCTTCTCAAAGACCCAGCTCTTAGTTTTATTGAACTTTGCTCTTGTTTCCTTTGTTTCTTTTTCATTTATTTCTGATCTGGTCTTTATGATTTCTTTCCCTCTGCTAACTTCGGTGGGGGGGTGTTTGTTCTTCTTTCACTAATTGCTTTAAGTATAAGTTTAGGTTGTTTATTTGAGATGTTTCTTGTTTCTTGAGGTAGAATTATTGCTGTAAACTTCCCTCTTAGAACTGCTTTTGCTGCATCGCATAGGTTTTGGGTGGTCGTGTTTTTATTGTCATTTGTTTCTAGGTATTTTTGAGTTCCTCTTTGATTCCTTCAGTGATCTCTTGGATATTTAATAGTGTATTGTATAGTCTCCATGTGTTTGTATTTTTTACAGATTTTTTCCTGTAATTGATATCTAGTCTCATAGTGTTGTGGTTGTAAAAGATACTTGATACAATTTCAATTTTCTTGAATTTATCAGGGCTTGATTTGTGACCCAAGATATGATCTATCCTGGGGAATATTCCATGAGCACTTGAGAAGAAGGTGTATTCTGTTGTTTTGGGATGGAATGTCCTATAAATATCAATTAAGTCCATCTTGTTTGTATCATTTAAAGCTTATGTTTCCTTATTTATTTTCATTTTGGATGATCTGTCCTTTGGTGAAAGTGGGGTTTTAAAGCACCCTACCTACTAATTGTGTTACTCTCGATTTCCCCTTCTATGGCTGTTAGCATTTGCCTTATGTATTGAAGTGCTCCTACATTGGGTGGATAAATATTTACAATCATTATATCTTCTTCTTGGATTGATCCCTTGATCATTATGTAGTGTCCTTCTTTGTCTCTTGTAATAGTCTTTATTTTAAAGTCTATGTTGTCTGGTATGAGAATTGCTACTCCAGCTTTCTTCTGATTTCCATTTGCATGCAATATCTTTTTCCATCCCTTCACTTTCAGTCTGTATGTGTCCCTAGGTCTGAAGTGGGTCTCTTGTAGACAGCATATACCCGGGTCTTGTTTTTAGTGTCCATTCAGCCAGTCTGTGTCTTTTGGTTGGGGCATTTAATCCATTTACATTTAAGGTAGTTATCGCTATGTATGTGCCTCTTTCCATTTTTTTAATTGTTTTGGCTTTGTTATTGTAGGTCTTTTCCTTCTCTTGTGTTTCCTGCCTAGAGAAGCTCCTTTGTCATCTGTTGTAAAGCTGGTTTGGTTGTGCTGAATTCTCTTAGCTCTTGCTTGTCTGTAAAGGTTTAATTTCTCCGTTGAATCTGAATGAGATCCTTGCTGGGTAGAGTAATCTTGGTTGTAGGTTTTTCCCTTTCATCACCTTAAATATGTCCTGCCACTTCCTTCTCACTTGCAGAGTTTCTGCTGAAAGATCAGCTGTTAACCTTATGGGAATTTCCTTGTATGTTATTTGTTGTTTTTCCCTGCTGCTTTTTATATTTTTTGTTTTTATTTAATTTTGGTAGTTTGATTAATATGTGTCTTGGCATGTTTCTCCTTGGATTTATCCTGTATGGGATTCTCTGTGCTGCCTGGACTTGATTGATTATTTCCTTTCCCTTATTAGGGAAGTTTTCAGCTATAATTGCTTCAAATATTTTCTCAGTCCCTTTCTTTTTCTCTTCTGCTTCTGGGACCCCTCTAATTCGAATGTTGGTTTGTTTAATGTTGTCCCAGAGGTCTCTGAGACTGTCCTCAATTCTTTTCATTCTTTTTTCTTTATTCTTCTCTGCAGTAGTTATTTCCATTATTATTATTATTTCTATTATAAAATATTATTTTATTCTCCACATCACTTATCCATTCTTTTGCCTCAGTTATTCTGCTATTGATCCCTTCTAGGGAATTTTTAATTTCACTTATTGTGCTGTTCATTGTTGTTTGTTTGCTTTTTATTTCTTCTAGGTCCTTGTTAAACGTTTCTTGTATTTTCCCCATTCTACTTCCAAGATTTTAGAACATCTTTACTATCATTACTCTGAATTCTTTTTCAGGTAGACTGCCTGTTTCCTCTTCATTTGTTTGGTCTGGTGGGTTTTTACCTTGCTGCTTCATCTGCTGTATATTTCTCTGTCTTCTCATTTTGCTTACCTTACTGTGTTTGGGGTCTCCTTTTCACAGGCTGCAGGTTCATAGTTCCCATTGTTTTTGGTGTCTGCCCCCAGTGGGTAAAGTTGGTTCAGTGGGTTGTGTAGGCTTCCTGGTGGAGGGGAATGTGTTCTGGTGTATGAGGCTGGGTCTTGTCTTTCTGGTGGGTAGGACCACATCCAGTGGTGTGTTTTGTGGTGTTTGTGACGTTATTATGATTTTAGGCAGCCTCTCTGCTAATGGGAGGGGCTGTGTTCCTGTCTTGCTAGTTGTTTGGCATAGGGTGTCCAGCACTGGAGCTTGCTGGTCGTTGAGTGGAGCTGGGTCTTAGCATTGAGATGGAGATCTCTGGCAGAGCTTTCACCGTTCGATATTATGTGGAGCCGGGAGGTCTCTGGTGGCCCAGTGTCCTGAACTTGGCTCTCCCACCTCAGAGGCACAGGCCTGACACCCAGCCAGAGCACCAAGACCCTGTCAGCCACAGGGCTCAGAAGAAAAGGGAGAAAAAAAGAAAGAAAAGTAAAATAAAATAAATTTATTAAAATAAAAATTATTAAAAATAAGGAAAAAATTAAAAGAGAAAAAAAAAAAAAAAAAAGCAAGAAAGAAGAGAGCAACCAGCCTTCCCTTGTGTCACAGTGGTTGAGAGTCATCGGTGGACGCCTGCCGATGCAGGGGACACGGGTTTGTGCCCCTGTCCGGGAGGATCCCACATGCTGCGGAGAGGCTGGGCCTGTGAGCCATGGCTCCTGAGCCTGCAAGCGTCTGGAGCCTGTGCTCCACAATGGGAGAGGCCACAACGGTGAGAGGCCCATGTACCAGAAAAAAAAAAAAAAAAAGCAACCAAACCCAAAAACAAATCCACCAATGATAGCAAGCGCTAAAAACTATACTAAAAAAAACCCCAAAATGGACAGACAGAGCCGTAGGACAAATGTTAAAAGCAAAGGTATACAGACAGTATCACACAAAGAAGCATACACATACACACTCACAAAAAGAGAAAAAGGAAAAAAAATATATATCTTTATATTTAAAAAAAGGAAGAGAGCAACCAAATCAATAAACAAATCTACCAATGATAGTAAACTCTAATTACTAAACTAAGATAAACATAAAACCAGGAACAAATTCGATGCAGAAAGCAATCCCAAGTCTACAATTGCTCCCAAAGTCCACTGCCTCAGTTTTGGGATGATTCGTTGTCTATTCAGGTATTCCACAGATGCAGGGTACATAAAGTTGATTGTGGAGCTTTAATCCGCTGCTTCTGAGGCTGCTGGGAGAAATTTCCCTTTCTCTTCTTTGTTCACACAGCTCCCGGGTTCAGCTTTGGATTTGGACCCGCCTCTGCGTGTAGGTCGCCTGAGGGCGTTTGTTCTTCGCTCAGACAGGACGGGGTTAAAGGAGCCGCTGATTCCGGGGCTCTGGGTCACTCAGGCTGGGCGGGGTGGGGGGGGAGGGAGGGGCATGGAGTGTGTGGGGGGGGAGGGAGGGGCATGGAGTGTGGGGCGGGCCTGCGGCGGCAGAGGCCGGCGTGACGTTGCACCAGCCTGAGGCGCGCCGTGCGTTCTCCCGGGGAAGTTGTCCCTGGATCACGGGACCCTGGCAGTGGCGGGCTGCACAGGCTCCTGGGAGGGGAGGTGTGGAGAGTGACCTGTGCTTACACACAGGCTTCTTGGTGGCGGCACCAGCAGCCTTAGCGTCTCCTGCCCGTCTCTGGTGTCCGCGCTGTTAACAGCAGCTCGCGCACGTCTCTGGAGCTCCTTTAAGCGGCGCTCTTAATCCCCTCTCCTCACGCACCAGGAAACAAAGAGGGAAGAAAAAGTCTCTTGTCTCTTCGGGAGGTCCAGACTTTTTCTCGGACTCCCTCCCGGCCAGCTGTGGCGCACTAGCCCCTTCAGGCCGTGTTCACGCCGCCAACCCCAGTCCTCTCCCTGCGCTCCGACTGAAGCCTGAGCCTCAGCTCCCAGCCCCGCCCGCCTTGGCTGGTGAGCAGACAAGCCTCTCGGGCTGGTGAGTGCTGGTCGGCACCGGTCCTCTGTGCCGTAATCTCTCTACTTTGCCCTCCGCACCCCTGTGGCTGCGCTCTCCTCCGTGGCTCTGAAGCTTCCCCCCTCCGCCACCCGCTGTCGCCACCCGCTGTCTCCGCCCGCGAAGGGGCTTCCTAGTGTGTGGAAACCTTTCCTCTTTCACGGCTCCCTCCCACTGGTGCAGGTTGCCGTCCGTGTTCTTTTGTCTCTGTTTTTTCTTTTTTCTTTTACCCCAGCCAGGTACGTGGGGAGTTTCTTGCCTTTTGGGAAGTCTGAGGTCTTTTGCCAGCATTCAGTAGGTGTTCTGTAGGAGTTGTTCCACATGTAGATGTATTTCTGAAGTATATGTGGGGGGGAAGGTGATCTCCATGTCGTACTCCTCCGCCATCTTGAAGGACTCTCTGATCAAGTAGATTTTAATACTTGATACATGCCATTTTTTTTACTCTTTTGCTAAATTGCCTGTTGCATATGTTCATTAGATAAAAATAACTCATTTTTCAAAAGTATTACAAATTCCTAAACATTTAGGTTTGCCAGCCTAGTTCCAAAAGATAGAAGGGTCAAAAAAAAGAAAGAAAAGAAAAGCATATATATGTCTACATATGTGTATGCATATTTATATGGGTGCCTATATATGTTACTCCATGGACACAAATGGTCCATTTGCAAACAGCCATTTTATCAGCATCCCAGCTTAGCCAAATCCAAAGAAAAACTTGTTTCTTTGTTCAGTCTTTAAAAAATAAAAGCTGGTTTCTTAAAAAAAATTACATATGTTACATATATTCGTTTGATTTAGATCCAAAAGCACATTAAAAAAAAGTTAAACACTTTGAGATTAACTTTAGAAAAACTTCTATTAATGAGTTTAAAGAAAGTTGGTAAAGATATTTAGTAAGATTTTAAGGCCTCCAGTGAGCCTGAAGCTCCAAGAGGCATTGCTTTTATTATTCAAAATCTGATTGTAATTTGTAGGTTCAGGTCCATTCTCTTAAACAGGACATAGAAGTCAAGGTGAAATTTGTCTCCTCATCTTCCCAGACTTAGCTCTTTCTTACACTTTTAAGCTCTTGCACTTCCCTCTTCTTATATAAAATTTTCTATACCCGTGTCTCCAGTGTTCTAATTAGGTTAACCGCTATACTTCCTTCAGCTCTCTGGTCGCAAGTTTTTTCTTTTCTCCTGGTAAGTCTTCCTTTACTCTTTTTTCGCCCCCCAAATTTAGGAAACATGTAAACTCCACCATAACCTTCCACCATCACATTTATCCCATTGCATTATAATTGCATATTTTGTTATCTTTTACACAGCTGCACTGGACACTCTGGAAAGACAGTCTAAGTCTTGTTTGTCATTGTAACTGTGCATAGTGGTCAATCCATAAATGTGTATTGAATAATGACCTTGCTTACATTTCTCTCTCCATCTCCTCTCATGCCTGCCACTTCCTTTCCCAAACAAAATGCAGCAGCATCCTTTGTAAAAGTAATTCTTGAAACGAAACTAGCCTTGTACATACAGTGAGAGTCTTTTTTCCCCTTTTTTATATTACTTGGATGTGTCTTAGCCTCTTCACTCTGACTATATATTCAGCAAGTTGACTGCTGTAACAAGATGTTTCTGTTTTATATTCCTAAGTGTACAACATCTGAAGCCCGTACAAGGTGACTTTGCTGTAACTCAGCAGTCTTTTCAAAAATGTCTTTTTTCCCCCCTTTTAGGTTCTTAGAATGCTGTCATTAAGGGCTGAGAGGTGAAGATACATTAGATAAGAAAATAGCAGACAGGGACCCTGAAGCACTTAAAAGAAACATCAGTCTGCAGGAAATCCTCATCTTGGCTCCAATCATCAGAAAAATCTCTTCTTTACCACAGGTGGGTCCTTCAACCTACATTTCTTTTAAGATTTTCTACAAATGTCCTTCATAGGAAGGAAAGTTTTGTTTCTCTCTTTTATCTCTAAAATGTAAAAATACATAAAATTAACTTTCAAAATTGGAAAGATCTTACTAGAATCCTTCTAAATGGAATCATTTTTTTTTGGTAGGAAATAGAACAGTTTATCTATTGCCTCTTTGGGAATTCTACAGATGATCTATTTATTCTAAAGAAGTTTGCTTTAAATGATGTAGTCTGTCAAAAGCCATTTTGATACTTCTGCATCTAGCCACTGAATCTCTATAAGCAGGAAGATTCTGTTTTTTTTTCTGGAAAAGGGGGCTATTCAGTTTGTGAAAATTGAAGCAGAGTAAAATGCATATTACTTTCAGTTCCTATTGTCCCATCGTCTTCATTGGGGAGATAGCTTCAGCATAATAGAAGGTGTTAAAGAAAAAACATATGTAGTGACACTGGTTAAAGATGGCAAGGTGGACTTTATTAAGGACCATGGCCATAGATTCAGGGACCACTGCAATGGGATTTCGCCATGGGGGATAGAGATTGTACTCAACTACTAATACAGCATGGGCAAGTGAAAATTTACTGCCAAGGAGCAGGGTGGGGGTCAGTGAATAGAAAATTACCTAGAGGAAACATCAAGAATAAGGGGAATAAAATGACCTAACAGAATTTTTGCTGAATACAGGCCAGAGAAAGCAGACATCATCTGAGGGATGGTGGAGGATGGGGAACCAATCGGCTATCAGTGGTTGGGGGGTTATGTTTAAACTGACTTACCAAGGTTCTTGCTAAAACTAGATTTTACAAGGAAATGCATAGATGTACCTAGATGAAGGTTGAGGAGACTGACTAAAGTTTGATCAAGCAAAGAATCTTTGTCAAGTTCCAGGCTTTTGGGGTTTTTTTGTGATTTGCTGACTTCTAGGAAAGCCACATCAGGATAATGGCGCTTATTTTAAAAGTCTGCTTCTTAGATTTCCCCATATATAATTTGGCTATTTTTCTGTCCTCTGGGATATTTCACAGTAAGTTTGTTAATCTCCAGGGCGAGTTATAGATCTATTACCTGAAAAGAAATGGAGCTTGGATTCAAATGAAGGTGATGTAGAACCATAAGACAGAGGTAGAACCATCTAAGGTCAACTTGCTATAATAAGGATTGTGGGAGGAGAAACACCAAACAAAGTCATTAGTTCAAGCCTTTGTTTAAAAGTTGCAACATAGTAGCAATACCCAGTGAGTTTTCTGAGGAAAACAGTCAGCTTAAAGATTTTGTAGAATAGAAAATAGAAGATCAAACTTCAATTTTGTTCTGAGGATATTTCACTGTTCAATATCTTGGAGTTAAGAGGAAGCTTTGGTTGTGTTTATCACAGAATCTCTCACATTATCAAACCATGGTGCTTGAAATTGCAGAACTATTTATCAACATTATCATATTACTTGAATATTCAGTCTCTTGGCATAATTTATAAGGTTTTATAATAAAAATTTTCTGAATCGATATATGTATACTATGTTTTCTCTATAATATTTACATTTTATCTTTTGAGAGACCAAAGCACTCTTTAGTCTCTGAGACTACTGAGGCATAAATCTGTAACTATATCTCTCTTCCACTGCTTTCATGATTTCTCACTCACACATCTAGAAATGTAGATCTCTACATTTTAAACAAATATGCTTGCCATTGATTTAGAATATGTCAATGTGAGCTAATAATCTTTCATTTTATTATCTCTTTTCTCTTCTAATTTTGCTGTTCTCTAGGTCTCCTAGGCTTTCTACCACTTACATCATTATTTTTTTGATCCCTCATCTCTTTTTCTATTGTGATTACATAATTCGGCATTTACACTGTTGTTTCTACTTTCAAATCTTCTACCCATTTGTTGAAGAATCCCACTGCAACCTCCCCTTTGCTCAAGCTTTCATGGCCTCTTTCCTGAACTAACACATTTTATCCCTAAGAGGTCTCCATCTGTATACTCACAAGCTGAAATTCAGCCCATACCCAGGTAAAATAATTAGACTTTTTAAAATAGCGCTTCTGTTTCTTCTACCAGTTTATAAAATTTTAGATGCATTTTATTACATTAATTTTGAACTTAAGGGGAATAACATTTACACTGAAACCTCATACAATCAGTGCATTGTTTTCTATTTAGAAAGTACACAGTTGAATGTATCAGGAATGAAATGATTGCATTTTTAAAGGATATAGGTATGTTTATACATACTCACCTCATTAATTAATTAAAATTTATAACAAAATAACAATGCCTTAGAGTTTTCAAAACTTTGCAAGAGAAGTGGAGAAGGCAGAGGTGGAGATCGGAGGCACTTTTGGGTCAATTCCTAGTTAGAAAACAACCCCCCAGATGAAACTTTTCTGTCTGAAGATAAAATACACATCTAACATGTGATAGTTTAATGGAGGGGGAACCAGAAGAAGAGTTTCCAGACTATATTGCATTGATAAAAATGAGTAACAATACTTTTTTTTTCTTAAATCAAAATAGTAGTGTTCTTAATGGATCTCTTTCCTAAAGGGAAAAAAGCTGCCAACCTATATAACAGTTTTATCACTGGTCTGGGGCATTATAGTTTATTTCAGCCAAATTAAAATAACAGTTACTGCAA
Organism: Mesoplodon densirostris; assembly: GCF_025265405.1. Taxonomy (NCBI): domain Eukaryota; kingdom Metazoa; phylum Chordata; class Mammalia; order Artiodactyla; family Ziphiidae; genus Mesoplodon; species Mesoplodon densirostris. Next base: position 168,782,483 of record NC_082663.1, on the reverse strand, counting down.
GAAATGCTAATAGTAGCACCCTTACGCTGGTGAGTCCCCACTACTCATCATATGATTAAAACCCCTCCACTTCAAATTTTTCTATTGCAATGACTACTTGTACTTCAAAAGAACTTGCACAGTAATTTGCAAGAGCATATTCTGTTTATTTCCTTCATTTTCAAATTGCGTTCTTCTTATTGTTTTATTGACTCTTTTCTACAGTATTATAGCCTGGGTTCTACCTTTCTTTCCCTACTCTTGTTGGAAATAGTTTGTAGGTGCCGTATTATTATTATTATATAAAAGCCAGCACCATGCTTGCTGACAGGGGGACTTTGAGTTCCATTTTTTTGAGATTGTTGAGATGTTTCCATAATGGATTTCCAGTGTAAGCTGCTTTATTGCTGACAGCAAAATGATCATTCCAAGCATCCTAACTTGACATATGAAAAATCTCAATGAAAATGCTGATTAACATATCTTTTGCATTTAAATTACTATGTTTTTTTAAGAAGGGAAAATTATACATTTGGTGGGTTCTTTGCATAGTCAAATAAACATATATCAGGATGTACAATCTAGTAATTAAGTGCATTTATCTACTTGTGACACCACTGGAAAATACTCTGAGTGAAGACTGTAGGGGCAAAATACTTCGACTTGGATCATCATTTCCAAACATGACCTTGCGTAGCAAAATGATTGCTTATGCCTAAACATAGGAAGTGTTCGCCTAAGTGCTTGGTTACTTAACTTAGAGCAATGTATTTGAAATAAATCTTTATTTTTTAATAGTTCATTCTTTATATTTTAGGGCTGTGTTTATCATATGTGTCATCATCATAATAGAGTCTATACTTTATTGGGAAAATAAAAAGATACAGGGCTAGAGCATTTCTATTTTCCTAGACTGTAGGTATTTAGAGACTATTTTAGTATTTAAAAGTTCCTGTGTTGACCAATGTCCAAAGGAAGGAATGCTGAGAAAAGCAAGATGTTTCAATGTGACGTGTATTCCACAAACATAGAAATTAAGGTATTGAGGTTTTCAGTGAATACTTCACTCAGGTTTAAGAATCATTTTTCTGTAGTTTTTTCATGAAATTTTTTGGAAATTCATGAATGATCATAATATCTGCTGCTTTTTTCCAAAATGTCCAAATATTACTATAAATATTTAGCAGTTCAATGAATAGATTCATTTTATTATGTCTGTCAGCTTCATAGAGGTATGTGAAATAAAGGCCTGAACTAAACAGTAGGTCTCCCATGAGACAATACCACCCTCATTGTTCTAACCCCAGCAGACCCAAGTGTTCTAGGTAATGTATAGGAACTTTGTTCTTTCTGACACCCTGATTTTCTGATCCACTTTTATGTAACCACTTTCTTTCCTTGATACCTCCTAACTATAAATATAATAACATAATTGACTCCACTACGTTCTTTTCAGGCATATGTTTTAGCGAACTCCATTTTACTGAAGTGACAGGAAAGAAAAATTAACTTGTTCTTTGAAGAGGAGGGTAGATCCAAAGAAGAGCAGCTTTTGTTCTTGTGAGGATGGGAGTGGATGGGATGCCATTCTGAGGACTCAGTTACTGTACATCAGAATGGTATGTCAGGATGTAGGGTGAGGGAATTAGGATAGAGGAAAGATTTCAGTAAGAGAGCGAGAAAGTTTGAAAAGAACAGTCAAAACAAAGAAATTTTATCAGATGTAATACTCTTTTCCATTCATGTCTTCGTAAAACCATTAGTTTGGAAAATCTCATCAAAAATTACTCAACAGTGCTATTGGAGAATGTGATATTGTGATATAATAAAAAATACATAATTTTTTTTCAATCCCCGCTTCCTGGTACATGGCTCCCCAAACCCTTGCAGTTTCTTGAGTGATAGAGGTGAGAAGAGCATCTTTTGTTACTCATAATAAGCCCCTTTCAACCATACCTGAGTTTATAATAAAGAGGTGACTCTTAGATGATGGGGGCTAGTTGCTAGAGGAACCAATCATGTGATTAGAAGATTGGGACTTTCAGCCCCAATTTCCACCCTTAGGGTGTAGCAAGGGGCTGAGGACTAAGTTAATCACCAGTGGCCAATGATTTAATCAAATCAACCATGACTAATAATAGAATCTCCATAAAAACTGTAAAAGAAAGTATTTGGAGAGTTTCCAGGTTGGTGAACCCATGGAGGTCCTCGGAAGGCATCACCATCTAGAGAAGGCATGGGCGCTCTGTGCACACCCTGTATATCTTGCCTTATTTACCTCTTCATCTGACTGTTCATCAGTATTCTTTAGTATATCCTTTATAATAAACTGGTAAATGTCAGCTTTTCCCTGAGTTATGTGAGCTATTATAGCAAGTTACTGAACCAGAGGAGAGGGTCATGCAAACTCCCATTTTACAGCTGGCTGAAGCATGGGAGGCCTGGACTTGCGATGGGTATCTGAAATGAGGGACAGTCTTGTGGGACTGAGACCTTAATCTGTGCGCTCTGAGTTAACTCCAGGTAGCTAATGTCAGAATTGCTCGATGTGCAGGAAATATCCTCACAGTTGGTGTCCAAAGTATTATGAGTAGAGGAAACAGGAATTTTTCTTTTGGAGGAGAATTTGGAATTTGTTTTATAAGTTTTATTTATAAATTCATGCAGATCTGTTGGCAGAAACTGTTTGAGAGCAGGGTAATAATTTTATTAGTCTGCATTGTGGGGATGATTTCTACTCACTGCTTATAGCTGTGGTTCTCAATTTAGTTGAGGGGGTCAAAGTTTGAAATACCTAGAAAACACTTTCAAAATTAACATTAGAGGACACCTTCAATAAGATTCCATTCCAGTAGAGTGGATAGGCCTGTGGATTTTCAGACTATTTCCCTGGTGATTCTTATATGCGTTTGTTACTGGCAGAGAGAGAGACACAAACACACATGCACTTATCATGATGAACAAAAGGATGAAATATACTAATGATAATTGTTACATGTATTACAGCTGAACATAGTTTTCTTTTTGAAGTTCAAGAAGCAATCAATATTTTAAATACATTAAATATGTTTAATACAATACAATATTTTATAACATCTTTGATAGTTGTTTTAAGGAATATATGTAATATTTTATATAGTCAATTTTTATGTCACTACCTTTGATTAGAGCTAAGTACATAACATTAAGTATAATTCAGTGACCATGGCTCTAGGGGTGGGGAATGGAGGTAGGGTACAAAACAAGTGTTGCCTAAAGATTATTATATACTTAAGTGGTAGGTACAGTGTTTGTTATACAGCCTGAGAATTGCGAGCTAACAAGTTATGTGGGTTAACTTGTTTAAAATACAGATTCTTAGTCCTTATAGAATTAGTCCTATGGAATTAGAATTAAGTATGGGAATTTGAATTTTTCCAAGATCTAAGTTAAAATTATGCTCCATAAACTTTGATAGCTAACCTGCACCTGGAGAACTTCCAAAGAGTTTCAAACCAGTATTGAGAAGCAAACAATTCAAAATATTACCTTTTATTATGAGCAGGAAATGTTGGCATTCAGTACCTTTGATTGAACTAGAGTAAACCTCTTACTTTGGCTTGTCTTCATTTGAAACTGTTCTACCTTGGCACAATACTCTGCATTAAAATAGAATAGTAATAACAGCAACAACAATAACAAAAAAGAAAGAAAAACAAAAAGATAACCATTGCTGAGTACACATTGATTTATTCAACAGTTGTCTATTGAGTGACTAAAATGCACATAATGGATTCTTAACATTACAGTTACATTATTGAAGGTGAAATGACTGGTATTCTACAGCACTTTCTCAATAGTAAAGCTTTATGGTAATTCATTCAATAAACACATGCAGAGTCCTTAACTTCCTTGATAGTTTAGGCTAAAATACTGTGTTCATTGATTCTTCTGCAAAATCGCCTCAATAATCTTCTCTAAGATAAGAGACTCAAGACACTCTTTGGATATTTGGGAATAATGGAATAAAAATATAATTTTAAAATTATTTGTTAATGTTAGTCCTAGTTGCCTATAAAAATATGTAAAGCAGTTTGTTGGGTACTTCACTTTCAATTAACTAAGAATTAAATCAGGACTTGGCAGAAGCTGATTTTAAACTCTAAATTTCCTAAGTAATTGTAATTTTGTAGACCTAGTCTCTTGCTATACAACTTTATGCTTTTATATTATATTTATTATTAGAATAATATAGTTGGCATTTGAAAATTATCAAAAGACAAACGATTACATGACAACAATCTATAAAAATTATCACTTGGAATATGGTACAAATTTATGATATTATTTTAAAAATCTAACTTCATATCATATGTAATGATGCAGTACAGTACAATGCTTTTTAATTTATTAAAACTAGATTTTATATTATGATATAATTAATAAAACCTTTTGGGTACTTATTACAAACACTGCTACGAGTTAACCAAATTCAAGCTATATAAATTGGAAGTGTTTTCCCACTAATGCTTATAATAAATTAAAAAAAAAATTAATTAAAAAAATTTTTAACTTTATTGGAGTATAACTGCTTTATAATGTTGTTAGTTTCTGCTTTGTAACAAAGTGAATCAGCTATACATATACATATATCCCCATATCTCCTCCCTCTTGTGTCTCACTCCCACCCTTCCTATCCCACCCCTCTAGGTGGTCACAAAGCACCAAGCTGATCTCCCTGTGCTATGCGGCTGCTTCCCACTAGCTATCTATTTTGGTAGTATATATAAGTCCATGATAAATTTATCTCAAAGTATTGAATATTTTATTTGACACTAAGATGTCATTGTATATGACTAAATTAAAACATGTTATCAAATAGAATGAACTCTTTAAAAGTAAAATAACTTTGAAAGCAAGTGAACACCTAAGAACCTTATTGGAAAGAAATCATTCAGAAGTAATAAATCATGGTTGTATAAACTCAAACTTGTAAGACCTAAGTGTAGATATCACAGAATACCTATGCATGATGTTTTATCTACTTACACCTAAATGAAATGCTCAAAAATAAATTCAGTGGAAAAATTTAAAAGCAATTAGAAATTACCTGGAAATAGTGAAATAGAGTTTTAAGGGAAGTGATCATAATAGCTTATTAATAAGATAATATCTTGACTAATTAGTTCAAACATTAAGATAAACTATTCAAAGTTAGAGTAGCCAATCTATTGAAAGACTGAGTTTTTCCACTTTTCAACCACTTATATTGCAGAATTTTAACAGTTTTGTGTTTCTTTGAAGAATTTGTTTACTGGTATCTGCATAATATGCAAGTTATGCGTGCTGAAATGTTGCCCTGAATTGTTAACTACCAGGGGACTGTTCAACATGCAGGCTTTCTAGAGGCTCCAACTTAACCATGGGAACAAAACCAGATATTAACAAAAAGTTATTGATCTGAAAGTTATGGTATAGTGTCCAAAATTCTTCACAATTTAACCTATTAAAGATTAGTTGAGTTTGCCTACCCATCTTCCATATATTAACCTTCAGGTAAGAGCACTTCATTTTTCCTTTAAATAATGACTATCAGTCAACCTACCTGTGATCAGATAGCCTGACCATACCCTGGAATTCAAGAGGAAGTATTGGAATTAGGCTTCGTCAATGAGAAGATACTCCTTAGCTATTGTAATTAATTTATGGATGAGTAGATAATCTAAACCTGACTAATTAGAGCCTGTGGACTTAAATTTTTGATTTGACAAAACTGCCATAAGTAAAGCTTGAGACACCTAAGGTTATAGGAAGAAAGTCTAGAACTTCTGCCTGCCATCTTGCCGTCAAGAAGACAACATACTTAATAAATGGAGAAATAAAGCAAAGCAAAACACAGCAAGACTGAGTTCTGAATTCATGACTTAAGTACCTAAATCCAACTATTCCAGAGGTTAGAGCTATCCCTGGACTGTTCAGTTATGTAAGCCAGTAATTTCATACTTAAAGGTGCATTTATCACTATTGGATTGGAAATTTTTCTTAGAAATTTAAAACTTTTGGTTGTCACACATTCATGATTCAGCATCAGTAGTGTATATGGCTTAAGCCAGTTTGAATACTTCCTGGTAGTGTTTTTGTAGCCAAAAAATTTGACTAATTTCCCAAGCATCTGACCTATGCCTATTACTTTTATGCATCTGACCTATAATCAAATTGAAATAGACATAGTATTTGCAGAAAATGACTCGGGCTTTCATATATCTGGTATGCCTGCATTTCCGTGGTTCCCTCTGGTTGGAATGTGTTGTACTGTCAGAACTTTCTGCAATGATGGAAATGTTCTTCTTTACTAGGAACACATAATTACCAAGCACTGTAAATGTTGCTCGTCTCAACTGGGAGGTGCCATAAATAGACATACACACTGTCTTTCAAAGATTTAGTATGAAAAATATAAGTGCAATATCTCATTAACATTTGTATATTGATTGCTCATTGAAATGACAGTATTTTGGATTTATTGAACTGAATAACATTTATTATTAAAATTAATTTCAAGTATGTCTTTTTCTTTTTTTTTTTACTGTGACTACTAGAAAGTTTTAAATTACATTTGTGTCTTGCATTATATTTCTCTGGACAGAGTTTATCTAGAAACATCCTTTGAGTAGTTTACAAACTTTTTTCCTGTTCCCTTCTCCTATGTCCAAAATCCTAGGTCTTTGTAGGCTGCACTAGTAGTTTTATAACACTACTTATATTATCTTTGGAGTTCATTTGATCACCATTTCTAGATTCTCCTTGAGAACAGAGATGATCATATTGGTCATTGTAACCCCAGCAGCAGTAACAGAGTGACCTACACGGTCATTTTTGTTTGGTTGGTTTTTAGTTTATTTGATGGTGAAGGGTTTTGCCTTTTGATAATTGGAGGTAGGGGGTGTTAAAATCGAAGGCTTACAGATGCCATTTAACTATAGTAAATGGGTAAGAGGCAGGATAGATTAGACAAGAGGACAATATAGAATCTCTAGTAAACTGGAGAGCAAATGATCCATCTGAAAGGAATAGTAGATACTTGGCCAACTTTCACCATGCAGGTGTTCCGGTATAATAATGCCAGATTTTCAAGTTTTTCAAGAGAAACTAAAAATCCACATCACTACTTCCTAATACTCCTTAAATATTAGCATTATAATCCAAACCTTTTAAAAATATTTGCCAGCAGAAGTACCTCTGTGGTCTGGATCTGGCACACAGGCCACCCACATGGGGCCTGGGGTTTTCCTTTCCAGAATTTCCCTTCTTTCTTTTAGAATTTTGTTACCTGTTTCAGATAAGGATAATGTAAGGTAAAGTTACATATTAACCCCACAAATTAGTAACAGACTGAAAAGAAAACCACAGGAATTCAAAGTTTCTGACTATCCTTCATGTTACAGAGTCTGCCACTCTCTGTAATTAGGAGGTGGCATTAATCATTAATTAGAAAAGAAACCCTAAGTGAACAGTGTGAGATGTCCATGGGAGATATCTCTCACCAAGAGTGAAAGATAGGGGAGTACAAAACAGATGTAGTGCACATCTCTGTCAGTCTGATTTAAGTAGCTAATATTCTATCTATGTAAAAACCAAATAAAACACATTTTTTCCTTCTGTGTATAGCCATATTTTCCCTTTCATCCTTTTCTTTTAAATCTTTGGTGATATTTTCTGTTTGAATGAGGTAGTCTGACCTATAGTACTCATAGGAGTGAAATATCTTCTCTACCTGCAACATCAAACACTGAAACAAAAGAGCAGTTGTACTGAGTTCATTGAGATTCACTGACAAGTGTTGCTTGCCTGCCGAGCAGGTGAAAGTTTCCTGCCGGCTTCTCATTTAGGAAAAACCTCTTGGCTTATGCCTCAAGAACTGTACAAGCCTCTAAAGGGTGGTAGTGAGAACTAGATACAGTTTTTTTTTTTTCTTTTTGCCTATAGAGATAGTTAAGTTATACAATGGAATAAGGATCATAGAATTAATGAGGAAAGAAAAAGAGAGATGTGATGGACTTAGCAGTCTGGGTCTTTTTCTAACAAGCTGTCCTCAAGTTTTTTTCCCATCTGCCGTGGAGTTTGAAATACCACCTTGCTGGAGAAGTGCATAAAACAGAGTATGTTGCCACTTGTCTCATCCTTCCAAGCCAGCTCCATTTTACCTTACATTTGAGAAGAAGTATTTACACCTATTCCTATAAAATCATTTATTTGTGTCAGATATTGTCATCAAATCTTGAGAAAGCCCCATATCAGATGTAAGCAATCAGGGATTGTCTAGATGTATTCAGGGAAAAGATAGCTGATTTTGGTGGAATTCATTAATTTAAAAAGTTGGAAAGAAAACACAAGCAAATTCTATTGATCTGAATAGATTAATTTTCTTATTTTAATGTGACAAAGAATGTGACCATACCCATACTTCCATTATTATTAAAAATAGCTAAATTTACTTGGTGCCAGACACAGGTGTAAGGGCTTACCGTAAATGAGTTCATCTACTCTTCCTAGCTTGAGGAAGACACTGTTATTGGCCCTATTTTACAGAGGCTTAAAATGGTTAAATAATATGTCAGGTGATCTCACTATCACCCAGCTAGTAATTGGTGGTCTAGGATTTGAATTAAATCTGCTCGGACTCCATAATTAACTCCTGTAGATAACAACAATAAAACAATAGCAGCAACCACTTTGTAGTGTATTTACTATGATCCAGGATCTTTTCTAAGCACTTTATGTATGTTAACTATTTAATCACAACAATGCTTTGAGGTAGGTATTATTATTATCCTCATTTTACAGAGTGGGAAACTGAGTCACAGAAACAGAATGTAACTTGCCCAGTTACCACGAATAGTTTAATATAGATACAGCACACAAAGTAAAGCAAGCCTTTCTGCAACTAAAATCATTAAATTTATAAGCTAAATAATAGCTCCTAGATGGTATTTCCAACAAATATTTGCTAGGGAAAATGATTTTCTTCCTTTCACTCCAGCAACACAGTTTGTGTATTATCAATATTTCTTGCTTTGCAAACTTGAAACCTGGTAATAATTACTTTGGTTAAACTTGTTCCTTTGCTTTTAATGTAAGATACTCTGTTTGTCAAGGTCCAACACAATTTAAAGACAAGTTACCTTTATTATTTTTAAGTTCTAAAGATTCTCTTTTGCCAAATTGTTTTTACTTTTTGGTCCTTCCATTGTTGTTGGTTACTGTTCTGGCCTTAAATCCCATCTGCTACTGCAGCTGTACGTATTGAGTTTCTCTTACAAACAATAATAATAAATTATGGATTATCATATATACACATATATATGATTAAATAATTACTAACAGATTTCAGAAATGCTTTTGTTGTTCAAATTAAAATTGATGATTAAAAAGAAAGTTCATGCTCCCTAGAAGGCTGCAGGATAAGGAATAAATGATCCAAAGAATAGCAACAAAAATGTAAACTATGGATCTCATGGTATCTGATCTAATAGTTTGAAGTACATAGATTCCTTTCCATGAAAGTAAATAAGTCAGCTGAAGGATTGAACTGGAGTGAGTAACGTAGTACAGCAATGGCATTGTGTCGTCCTTTCCCCCCACTTAAAAATAATGATAGGTTCTTCTGGAACCTGCTTAAGTAAGTGACACTCATAGAGATGGATTGCTATGCTGTAACATACGGTGCTCTGGTATTGCGGTTGTATTGTTGAGATTATTACTAGCAGCAAGATTTTATAGTTATTGCCCTGTCAAAGCTCTTGTTTTAATCACTTTCATCAACACCGACTTCAGGTTGTACCTCATTTTCTATCCGCAAGCCAGACCCGTGTGTCATCCAAAGAGAAACTCATTTGTTTGGGCCCATTTTTTCATTAAGATATATATTTCAGAGGGACAAGTGAAAGATGATTTTACGAGGAGGGGGAAAATACTCTCCTAGGGAGTAGAATTTAAGGACTGCACTTATTGATCTGAGGAGGCATAATACTAGTTAGTTGGTGAAGAATCCCATAAGTCTGCCTTGGAAATGAGGGAGGGCTGAGGATGCAGGTGTTCCCTCTTGTTCCTGAGAGCAATTAGAGATCCAAGTTATTTCCACTGTTACCTAATAAGGCAACAAGTGCCACCTGACGAAGTTAATTCCCAGCACTATTAATGTAAACATTGCTCAGCTTCTTCAGTTCACTGGCATTTTGTATATTTCACAGCCTCAGAGAAGAGAGACGTAAGATGCAAGCCGTCAGTAACTTTAAAAATCACAAGTGAAGGAGAAAATGAAAGTGAGTTAGGGATCCTTTGTCATTTGACCTTTAGTTGTTTTACTATAGTTAAAAACTAAAGTAAAATCAAATAACCCTTATATGAACCAGATCCCACCCTCATGTCACCTCCAAGGTTTTGAAAACTAACTCATCCTAGTGTCAATTGTCAGTTTTACAAGGTAGAATACACCCTAATATTTTCATTTTGTTTTGTTTAGAGGGAAACTAGACTATTTCCTCAAATCCTTTTCTGCCTCCAGTTTGAAATATAAATCTGGTTGAGAAGTTTTGATGGTGAAAAGTGTAGCTGTAGGACTCTTCCCCTTTGTTTGTTACAATTGACCTCTTTCCCAGCACATTAGATTCAGCCTCAAACTTAAATTGCAAGGTGTTGTGAATAACGTGCGCGTCACTTCAGCCTTTGCTGGTAGAGCTGTTCTTTCCTGGTGTCTCAGCACATAGCACCTCCTAAAAAGCCAAGAGAGACACATTTCTCATTTGCGGAGCACAGCAAGTCAGCCCCTTCCATATGCTCAAGATTTGTGGCTCGTGTCACAGGCAGCCCATTCTCATCTTTCAAGTCCTAACAGTTCAAGAGCCTCAAATCCCTTTGAACCCAGATTAAATGGGTTCTGGAAAACATGCTACTGTGTATGTGGGCTTAATGTTCTCCCAAAGTACAGTGCATCCTGAGCCCTCTTAGACTACCCTTGGACTATGTATCTCGATAGCTCAATACCAATCTTTGGTCTATTTATCATCTAAACATGGTGTGTGTGGATGGCTATGTATATATGCATATTTATGTATAATTCAGCATGCATATTTGTATCATTTTACTCTCTTGGCAACACATTTCAAGACCTGGCTTTCTCAGCCAAAATGAGTTTCACAATTTAAGTATAATGCTGCATCTCTTTCTTGCCAAGTACAGGGGACACATTGAGATGTTTTCTCCTCACTGAGCTCAATCTGCAAGTATTATAGGACATTCCCACTGCAGTGTGATCCTAAAGGAAGAAATACCTAATCTATCAAATCATTCTTGATGGGGTATCAGGAGACATGAGGTCCACTTAATGTCCTTTCCATCAGTATCAGTATTTTAGGAAATATCCCAAATGTTCTAGCTTACCTTGATGCTGTATGTTCTTTCACATAAAGAATAAACCTTTTAGATGAACATTTTAAGCTCTTCCTAGTTTGATGGTAACTTAAATTGACTCTTGTTTAAAGTCATTTTTTCATCATTGTTAAATGTGCTTATTAAAAGCATCTTCTAGCCTTGGGGTGCAGTGAACAAATCTGTTCTGGATGTTATTGTTTCTATAGAACCAGCATCCCGTCTTCACTTAAGAGCCCATCTTGCTTCCATCCTCCCACTACTTTGGGAAACTTTCCTTTATCTGTGTTTCTTGGGCCATCATAATAGGGAAGATGATCCTTCATTATTATTGCTTTTGAAAATGTTCCTGGCATTCTTTATACACTTATTCTTCCATGTAAAATTTAGAATACTTTTTGTAAATTGTATTCCCCCATAGTCCACCAAAAATGAGATTTTGACTGACACTGATTTCTATTGTTTAAACAACTGAGGGAGAATTGAAATATGCCCATCTTGAATATTTCCATATTTACCTTGGCAAGGCTCTCCATTAATTCAAGTCCTATTTTTTTTCAAGTTTTATAGTTTCCTCTTTTGCAGATCACTTATTTAGTTTATTTCTGTGACTCTTTAAATTTTGTTGCTCTTGCGAGCAAGATATTTTCCTTACACATTTTTTAACTGGATGTTGATGATGTCTAAGAAAGCTATTGACATGTGTATCTTCTAACTTATTAAATCATTTTGTCAATTCTAAAAGATTTGGTTCATTCGTTTTATGGTTAGGTACAATCACAACATTTGTGTATGGATAATAGTAAAACAAAAAATGATTTGACTCATTTTTTAATATTATATTTCTCTTATTTTCTCAGTAGTTATCATTTGTCAAGATGCCTCTCAGACCTTCCTAGTATGAACACATGCTATGCATTCTGTAAGACCCAGGTCAAACACTTTCTCTAGAATGAAGAACACTCCACTAACCTCAACAATAAGTAATATCCTCCTTTTAGAAATCTGCATACTATATTACCTCTCTTAGAGTTTATAGCACTTTTCTTCTCTATATTGTGCTTTTATATTTAACTTCTCATTTGTATTGGAAGACAGAGTTCATGTCTTTGCTTTTAATACATTCCCTAAAAATTTGCGTAATATATATACGTTTCACTTAGTATGTAGAGTTTTCTCTTCAACAAAATGAAGATAATAGTACTTACCTATTAAGTTGTGTTAATAATATTATTATGACAAATAAATTAATAAAATGAAATAATAAAAATAAAATAATAATATAAAATAAAATAATAAAATATTATTATGACATAAATAAATTAATAAAATAAATAATTATGATTTCCCTTTATAAAATTATGTGACTGTTTCTTCTACTTTTTAAATTAATAGTTCCCACCAGTTTGTCTTTTGTGGAAGAGATCTTTGACACTGAGGAGTCATTCCAGAACCATTTAGGGTTACACTGGCACTGTACATTTTTCCAGCTTGTTAGCTTTTTCATAAGGACAGGCTGTCTATTTTTTTTTTTTTTTTTTTTTTTTTTTTTTTTTTTTTTTTTTGCGGTATGCGGGCCTCTCACTGTTGTGGCCTCCCCCGTTGCGGAGCACAGGCTCCGGACGCGCAGGCTCCGGACGCACAGGCTCAGCGGCCATGGCTCACGGGCCCAGCCGCTCCGCGGCATATGGGATCCTCCCAGACCGGGGCACGAACCCGTATCCCCTGCATCGGCAGGCGGACTCTCAACCACTTGCGCCACCAGGGAGGCCCCAGGCTGTCTATTTTACTAAACAAATAAAATTGTGCCCTTGAGTTTCCTCAAAATGTTTGACTGGGTGCTATGCACAAGTAGTGATTTATCTACTTCAAGTTTATCTATTCATCTACTGGGTCTTCTTAGCATGATTAGATCTAGTACCTCTAAGTTGCCCAATTCAAAGGTATTTTTGGCTTTCACTTCCGTCTTTACAGTGTAGACTAAGGCAACTAAATTATTTGGTTTTCCACTATAGCCTTTTTATCCCTTAGTGCACCTTTTATTTAAGGGTCACTAAATGGCTGCGCTGCTTCTCTAGATAACTTACATAAAAAACATTGTGTTGCTAACTTTGAAATACCAGCAAAATTACTATGAGTTAACCTTATTGGTCATTTTTCATTTCTAATATGCAGTCACTTACTATACAATATGTGTTTCTTTATTCACCTCGCTTTGATGACCCTTCCCCTAAAGTGTTGTATTTATCACTTGACATAATCTTTTGGTAGCTTTTTGAAACTTTCAAGTCCTTGGTGATCAGTGTCGTATGGTCCCCTTGCCAAGGGTTTCAAGAGGTTTTTCAAATATTCTTTAGGTCTCCTATTTTTCTCTACTTTTGCTTTTTGTAAATTGTATTCTTTTTCTAACTAATGCTATTATTTAGTCAAAGTATTTTCCATTCTCACATTCCTAAAAGTACCAGTGACTTAATTACTTACTAGTCTCATTTGGGAGGAAAGGGTCTCTTTTAATGTTTTGCTTTCTGCTTCTCTCATCAGGGTCATGAGTATAGCTGGTAGGTTATGTCCTGTACTGGGTCACCCAGATGAAGGGGCAAATACATCTGAAATCCAATCTGGTTTCTGCTTGCTAAGATGACCTGGACTGTGTCCACTCAGAGTCAAGGGTACCTTTTGCTAATTTACAGAAAGTCATTGTATATGCTAAATGTGATCTTGCCCCTCATCTGGAGACATTTTTTAACCAAAAGATAAAAGAATGAAGGGAAGAAAAATGGATGAAAGTACGAAAGGAAAAAAAAAGGAGGGAAGGAAGGAAGGAAGGAAATGGGAAAGGAAAAAAGATAAATGACTACTCTTTTGAGTATTACCTTTTCAAAGGGATTATTTGGGGGTGGTTAATAAGTATAATTTGTTGTATTTTCTTTGTGAGCTCTATTACAGTAGAAATGATAATTAAAGAGCTGGGAATATTCCCACAAGTAGATATTTGGGTTATGTGTGTCTCTGCAACTTTGAAACTTTTTTTTAGTCACATGTATTGGATTAATTTTTTTTTGTTTATGACTTCTCTTTAGGGATCTGATTGTGAAGCAATGTGATTAATTTAAAAATACTGTTTAAAATGCATTTTGTTAAATATTTCAATTTTAAGGAAAATTGATTGTCTAATTAAGTACCCTATAATATTTAAAATATCTGCTGAGGCATATGTATAGATACATTTGATATTGTTACAGAAGCCTGCATCATTTAAATAGCTTAATATAGATAAATTGATGGCAATAAAACCATGAGAGTTGATTGCATCCTTTGTTCATTAGTAACCATTTTCATATACATCAAAACACTATTAGGGGCTTTCCTGGTGGCGCAGTGGTTGAGAGTCTGCCTGCCGATGCAGGGGACATGGGTTCGTGCCCCGGTACGGGAGGATCCCATGTGCCGCGGAGTGGCTGGGCCCGTTGAGCCATGGCCGCTGAGCCTGCGCGTCCGAAGCCTGTGTTCCACAACGGGAGAGGCCACAACAGTGAGAGGCCCACGTACCGCAAAAAAAAAAAAAAAAAAAAAAACCCAAAAAACAAAACAAAAAAACACTATTAAATCATTGATGAGGTTTTTCATTATAGTGACTGATGATAAAGATTTAATAGCTTAATGTAAATATATATCAGTGGATGTACTTAGTTCAATTTATTTTTATCAGTGAATTTTACTGACATATAGCACATACAGAAGAGTTTACTAATCATAAATTCAGTGAAGTTTTACAATGTGAACGCACCATGCAATTACCAACCAGATTAAGAGCTAGACCATTACCAGTACATGATAGGCCTGTGTCAGTCCCTAGCCTATCTAACCCAAAGGGAATCATTACCCTGACACCTGATGTTGCTGCGTATAGATTATTTCTATCTATTTATAAACTTTTCTCTTTTGGCTTTTTCATTCATTACTATGTTTGTAAGAATCACCTGTTGTTGCACGAAGTCGCTGTTCTTTCATTCTCATACTTTACAGTAGTCTGTATGAATTGTGTATTCTCCTAGAGTAGGATTACTGAGTCACAGGCTATTTCTAGATTCCGTTGTTCCTCCGTCCTCCCTCTCTCCCTTTCCTCCCTCCCTCCCTCCTTCCTTCCTTCCTCCCTTTCTTCCTTCCTTCCTTCCTCTATTCTTTTCTAGTAACTCTAGCTCTTGATTTATTTAAAGAAACTTATTAAAATACACCGGTACTGTTAGCATTTCCCATGTAATGCTAAGATATTAGAACATGTTAACTCTACCTCATTTCCTGTTTTTGCTATCATGCTTTATTTTTCTATGCGTATTTTAAAAGACATCTTGTTACTGTTTGCGTCGTAATTATTCATTTAGATTTACCCACCTATTGACATTTCTATGTCTCTTCACTTTTTCTTATTTTATATAGGAAATATATGTCTTATATGGAAGCATTTTCATTCTGATTGAATAACTCCTTTTATCATTTCTTTTAGTATTTGTATGCTGGAAAAATATGCTCTTTTTGGGAAAATATCTTTATATTACTTTTATTTCATTATTTTAAATTATTTTTATTAATCTGGTAGTACATGCACATGGTACAGATTTAAGAACTTCATAGGATTTACAGTGAAAAGTAAACCTTACTACACATTCCCAAGTGAGTTAGCTGCCTTCCCCAGAGGCAACCATTGTTACCAGTTTCTTGTGAAAGCTGAAATTGCTCTGCACCAACCAACATTTGCAATACCTATCCAGTCACCCAACCATCTATCTATCTACCTATCTAATCATCTGTATACCTATTTTCATCATCATCTATCTACATACAAATAGTAGAATACTATGCACATTGCTTTCTAATTATTTTTAATTTTAAATCAATTTTACTGTGATAATTTACATAAAATGGCATGCAAACTTTTTAACTCTAGTTTGATGCATTTTAAGAAAATATACACTCTGTATGATCACAGCCATAATCAATATACTAAATATTTCCATCTTCTACAAAATTGCTCTTGTTCCTTTTCTAAATCAGTCCATCCTAACTACCCATCCCTGACTCCAAGTAACTGTGAGATGTTTTTGTCACTAAAGAATAGATATATATTTTCTAGAGTTTAGCATAAATGAAATGCCAGTGTCTTAAGGTGGAGAGTTAGATTGTTGATTTGAGATCTGTCTTCTATTTTATTTAATGTAAGCATTCATAGCTATAAATTTCCTTTTAAGCACTGCTTCAGCTGCATCCCATAAGTTCTGGTGTGTTGTATCTTAATCTTCATTTACCTCAAAGTATTTTCTATTTTGTCTTGTATATTTTTCCTTGACACATTGGTTGTCTACGATCATGTGGTTAAACTTCTAAATATTTGTGAATTTCCCAGTTATTTTTGTTATTAATTTCCAATTTCATTCTGTGTGGTTGGGGAATATACTTTGTATAATTTCAATCCTTTTAAATTTATTAAAGCTTTCTTTATAGCCTAGAATATGATCTATCATGGAAAATTTTACATCTGTGCTTTAAAAAATGTGTATTTTTCTGGAAGGAGAGTTCTATAGATGTATGCTAGATCTATCTTATGGTTTAGTGGTGCTCAGATTTTCTAGTACCTTGTTAATCTTCTGCCTAGTTGTTCTATTCATTATTAAAAGTGGGTATTGAAATCTCCAACTATTATTGTTGAATTGCCTATTTTTTTCATCAGTTCCATCATATTAGTTACATACATTTTGGAACTCTCTTGTTAGGTGCATTTGTGTTTATAATTGTCATAATTTCCTGGTGGATTGACCATCTTATCATTATAAAACATCCCACTTTATATGTGGTAACACTTTTTCAAAGTCTGTTTTTTCTGATATTAGGATAGCTGCTCCAGTTTTCTTAAGATTGCATTTTTTTCTTATATACTTTTCTATTCTTTTATTTTCAGTATCTTTATATAGTCAAATCTAATGTGTATCTACTAGAGACAACATATAGTTGGATCTTGTTTTTTGTCTATTCTGACAATCTCTGACTTTTGATTATTTATTCCATTCATATTTAATGTTATTATTGCTACATTTGGATTTATATCTGCCATTTTACTTTTTGTTTTCTGTATATCTCATGTCTTTTTGGGGGGATAAAGCTTCTGTCCTATGGGTAGAGGTTGGATGGATGAAGAAAACCCCCAGTTTTCAACCACATTCATGAAATATTTAGTTTATTCAATTTAGAGTTGTAGGAGATGAACAATCCTGAGGCTTAAGGGAACCCTACCTGTGGGCCATACTTGCCTAGAATGGAGCTTCCATCCAGTTGACTTTAGGGAAACAATGTGGAGGGAGCAAGTTATGGGTCAAATGCCACAAACTGTTACCATTCTTACCAAGTTTTAGTAGATTTTTATGAAAAAAAATGTTTTTTCACTTCACGTCCTTACGATAATTTCCAGAGACTTTAAATCATTGGTTTCTTGTGTAATTTTTATCAGCTTTTTATCTCACTTTGGGAAGTGTGTCTGCATAGCTCCTCATACTGTCATCCCAGAAATGGAACCACTTACCTTCATCTTTGAGGACCATTTTTGCTCGATACTGAATTCTGTGTTAGCAGTTATTTCTTTCAAAACTTTAAATATGTTGGATATTGAAGATTTCAGACTTTTAGCTTCCGTTCTTTTCCTTATTTCCACTACCTGGAACCCCCAGTTACTGCCTGCATCAGCTGTATTTCAAACATTTAAAGAGATTTTTTAAAACGTATTCAGATTTTTGAGAACATAGGCAAAACATCCTCTAACATAAATCATAGCTATGTCTTCTTAGGTCAGTCTCCCAAGGCAATAGAAATAAAGAGAAAATAAACAAATGGGACCTAATCAAACTTCTAAGCTTTTACACAACAAAGGAAACCATAAACAAAATGAAAAGAGCACCTACGGACTGGGAGAAATATTTGCAAACAATGCAAGTGACAAGGGCTTAAATTTCAAAAAAGAAAAGCTCATATAACTCAATAACAAAACAAAACCAGAAAACCTACCCAATCAAAAAATGGGCAGAAGACCTAATTAGACATTTCTCCAGAGAAGACATACAGATGACCAAAAGCACATGAAAAGATGCTCAACATCACGAATTATTAGAGAAATGCAAGTCAAAACTACAATGAGGTATCACCTCACACCAGTCAGAATGGCTATCATAAGACAAATGCTGGAGAGGGTGCAGGGCAAAGGGAACCCTCCTACATTGTTGGTGGTAACGTAAAGTGGTACAGTCACTGTGGAGAACATTATGGAGGTTCCTCAAAAAACTAAACATAGAGTTACCATATGATTCAGCAATCCCACTTCTGGGCACATATCTGGAGAAAACTCTAATTTGAAAAAAATGAATGTACCCCAATGTTCATTGAAGCACTATTTACAATAGCCAAGACATGGAAGCAACCTAAATGCCCGTTAACAGATGAATGGATAAAGAAGATGTAGTATATATGCATACAGTGGAATACTACTCAGCCAAAAAAAAGAATGAAATGATGCTGTTTGCAGCAACATGGATGTACCTAGAGATTATCATACAAAGTTAAATAAGTCAGACAGAGAAAGGCAAATAACATATGGTATCAGTTATATGTGGAATCTAAAATATGATACAAATGAACTTATTTATGAAACAGATACAGGCTCACAGACATAGAAAACAAACTTATGGTTACCAAAGGGGAAAGGGGGTGGGAAGCAATAAATTAGGAGTTTTGGATTAACAGGTACAAACTACTGTATATAAAATAGATAAACATCAAGGTCCTACTGTATAGCACAGGGAACTATATTCAATATCCTGTAATAAACCATAATGGAAAAGAATATAAAAATGTATATATATATACATATATATATATACACACACACATATACATGTAACATATGTATGTATACATATATATGTATATAACTGAATCACTTTGCTGTACACCAGAAACTAACACAACATTGTAAATCAACTTTATTTCAATAAAAAAAATTTAAAAATGTATTCAGCTTTTCAAGTTTTTTTCATTAGAAGTTTTGGTCTCTTACAAATTTTTATCATAGGCAAAAATAAAGTTTGTTTATTTAATGCACTTAAAGCCTAAGTCTGATAAGCTAACTACCAAAGTGAAAGACATGAATGTCAAAGAAATTAACAACAGTAAACCTAAAAGTATTTTTTAAATGACTCAATAATGGCTGATCTGATCTAGTTTTTCTAAATAGTAAGTAAAGCTCAAGGAAATTGAGAATTGTAATTTTCTGTTATACAAATAACTCTTTTCTCTTCCCACTCCCCACAATCCCAAACTCAGTCATTCTTAGGGTCTCTGTGGCACAAACAGTTGGTGGAGTGAACACTTGAATGAATGAAGAAGGAAATGTCTCTGCCTACTGTTTTGGGATAAAAACCTGTCTACATCATCCTGGGCTTCCCTGGTGGCGCAGTGGTTGAGAGTCCGCCTGCCGATGCAGGGGACGCGGGTTCGTGCCCCGGTCTGGGAGGATCCCACATGCCACGGAGCGGCTGGGCCCGTGAGCCATGGCTGCTGGGCCTGCGCGTCCGGAGCCTGTGCTCCGCAACGGGAGAGGCCACAACGGTGAGAGGCCCGCGTACCGCAAAAACAAAACAAAACAAAAAAAAAACCTGTCTACATCATCCTGACAGACTTCAGGTCCTTTTATCTTTTTTTTTTTTTTTTTTTCTTTTTTTTCCGGTATGTGGGCCTCTCACCGCTGTGGCCTCTCCCGTTGCGGAGCACAGGCTCCGGACGCGCAGGCTCAACGGCCATGGCTCACGGGCCCAGCCGCTCCGCGGCATGTGGGATCTTCCCGGACTGGGGCACGAACCCGTGTCCCCTGCATCGGCAGGCGGACTCTCAACCACTGCGCCACCAGGGAAGCCCCTCCTTTTATCTTTAAACTCAAGTGTTAAAATAAAGATGAAGTTCATTATCATATATAAATAACAAATCTTCCTGACAAAGAAAAAATAAGGAGACTGAATAAGAGCTTAAAATTTAAAGATACTATGAAAACCAGCCCATCACAATTTTATACTCTGTTTCAACCACTCTCATCCAGCAATTCCTTTAAAACTTAAATAAAGGTGTGTAAAAGAAATTATTTATTTTGATATGACTGGCGTTTTATGCAGTCGTTGAACGTATTCAAAGACTTTATCCATTATTAGGGGTTGAGTGTTCAATTCTATTTAGAAGGAAGAAAACAACAGAACACAGTCACAATCAAAGGACCCAATCAGCATAAATTTAACTTAAAGAGTAGTTTGCCTTTTTATAACATGAGGTCAGCCAGCACATAAGTTTCTATATTATAATTAAGAATAATAAAGATTTCCTGATCCTAAATTCTACTTTTCTCTGATCATCTCTAACTTAACTTGCAATTTTAAAAAAATCACACACTAAAGGAGTTGGTGTCTCTGTTGACTTGCTAATCAATTGTTTGTTTTACAAATCCATTCTTTTTCCAAAACTGACCTAATTTTCACAGGCTTGATTAAACTGAGAACCAAATTAGAGGGTTTGTTTTCTTCTTCACTCCTCTACATTACATTGGTTTAGAGGTGAACAAAAATATACACAGAATCAGTATGCCTTTGGATGAGATTTCCTTGCCAGGTTTAAGTATTTGTTGAAACAAAATCTGTTTAAAATGTGTGAAACTTGTCCATTATTCTTATTTTAAAATGTGTAATGAAAAGGGCTTAATTGATGCAAGTAAAATCATCATAGCTAATATTTACTCAGTGCTTATTATTTTCACTGTATTAATGTGCTTTGTGTACCTTATCTCCTTTAACTCTTACACCAACCCTATGAAGTAAGTATTGTTTTATCTCTGTTTCACAGACAGGATAGAAAACTGACCTAGAGAGGTTAGAGAAGTTGCCTAAAGTCATGCAACTTTTAAATGAGTAAATCAGAGTTCATCTTCACATAATTTGACTTAAGAGCTAGTGTGTATAAGCAGCCCCTAATTCTACTTCCCTTCTTTCTTTAAAATGTAAAAATTACTTTTTGCAACTCACTGTTGAAGGAGTAATGAGATACACGTGCCCTCTAAAATATATGATTTATGCATTTTATCAGCATTAAACAAAATTACAGTTTCTCCTGTTCACTTTTTAATTGCTTAGTATAATAAGAAATTATGATTAAATCCATATGAAACAACCTGGTAAATTGAAAATCTAGTTGATTTTTCCAAATTATTATATACAATGTTAGAAACTAAAGTATTAGTCTAGTTGAGACAGTAAGATGATCAAGGAAGCAACCATCGGCTAATTGGTCTATTTGTTTTGTTTTCTGTAGAAAAATGAATCAAATTGACCATGGAAAAGGTAAATGAGCTCTACCATAGCATTTGATCTAATTTGCAGCCTCAAAAACTGACCCTTATCTGTGGAGTCGGAGAAAAAAGTTTTCCCTTGTTCCCTTTTAGGTTTTTTAACTGGTCTAATAATTAAACTGGCATAAGGTAGATTAACAGGAGAAAACAATTAATTTTATACATACGAGTACCCAAAGGTATGAAACTCTTATATAGTCAGGTATTTGAGGCTTATCTGCCATCATGAGCTAAGGAAAATGAGGTATGGGTCTGGGACTTAAAGGGGAGGGAGATGATTTATAGGCAGATGGGAAGAGCAGATGTTTGGTAAACAGATGTTTGCCATGTTATGCAGATAAATTTGTGTTGTAAAATGTTGTCTCTGGTATTAGCCCTCTTCCTTGGTACACACCCTCTATCTAAATTATTTTAGGCAGTTTAGGGAGAGGTTAGAAAAAAATATTTCTGCCTCTCTTAGGTCTTAGTTACCTTCAGCTAAAATAATCCACATGCCAAAGTGGAATATTTTGGGGTCACATATTCTGCTCCCCCCTCACCTGTAAATCATAGAAGGCTCCAAATGATAGTAAGAAAAATATATTTGGATTCCAAATAAGCTGCCTAATTTCGTAGGTATCTGTATATAAAACTGCTTCCGTAACAACTTCTCTCCTTCTACCCTTTAAACTTGGTATCCAAAGTTGCTACCTGAACTGTGAATTCCTTTAGATTTCAGTAAGAATGCTTGATCACAAGTACTTGCTTATCTCCATAAAATCTGAGGTTGAAGCAGCAATAATGTTAATCATCTATATTTGCATCTAGATGAGGCAGTATATAAGGCCAATTTTGAAAAGCAGGAATTATTTTTTTGATTGCCTCCTCCAAATTATTAAGCTTTTACTCTTTGGAACTACCACTGTAACACTTTATACAATTAATATTTTCTAGTCTTTTAATCCAGTAAAATCTAGCTATAAGGTGCCCTCATTTGCTCAAACATTTTATCTTTACTAAATAACAGCTAAATAGATATTCTGAATGGTCAATGCCTTGTTAGATAAGTGTTCACCAATTACCATAGTTAATGTATTTAAATATTATGGAGTAAACTATCACTTCTAAAGCAGATACTATGTGCCAAATATTCTTCTAAGTATTTTACATATAGTATGTCTAATCCTCACTATAAACCTGTGATAAAGCTATTATCATCCTTATTACAATATGGAAATTTACCCTCAGAAGGGTTCATTCACTGCCCTATGGCCACATTTTTACTCCAAGTCCCAAGTCATATGAAGAGGATTTACATTAGTGTTTAATTTTTTAAATGGATGCTTTTTCCATGATTCCAGAATTCCTGGAACTCGAATATATGACTCTGTTGTCACTGTCATTTAGTTAGTCAGAGACAGTGGATTTAAGAAGCAGATTAGAAGTCCCAGTCTCAAATATGTCAACATATTTGAGAAAATAGCCCAGTCAAGCTAGCTGACTGGTTTGAAACGTTGTTCCCTCTTTATGTCAAGCAGTGAACAGCAGAGATATTTGCCCTGGAATGAGAGAATTAGGAAAAATTCTCTTCATTCAGAAGGCCAACTGGTATCAATATTATTAGTGGTTAAGGGCTTGGGGGCCTTCAGACTACCAGCACATTCTATTTGACAGCAATCCTGTGGCTCATTCATATTCACTGAAAGCAATTCATAGTAAATAGAAATAGTACCTCAAAACAGGTGAATATGGAATCCCAAATGAAAATATAACACATAACTAAACAATGACAAGCATTTGAAAATCAATATCAAAGACAAACAACAAAATTGAAAAATGGAAAAAATAACATACAACCCACAATGTTGATGGAGCAAATGCAAGGGTTTTTTAGATGTATTTTATATTTTCAGAGAGTGGGAGTAGATATTACATTTTGGGGTATTTGAGGGGTGTCTGTTTTAAAAGGAGTCAAATAAATACCTTGAAAATGGAAAAATATCAAGGAGAAAATATTTAGATAGGCACTTGGGTAGAGTAGACAGATTTTTTTTGAGTTGAAAAATGGAAGAAACTTACTGAAAATACAGTAAAGGACAAAGATTAAAAAATGTGAAAGAGAATTTAAAATCCTTAGATGAAAAAGAAATATAAAGCCATATTCACCTAATACAACTTCTAAAAAGAAAAATCAGTGAAAAGGGGAAGGAAATAATCAAAGGCAATAGAAGAAAATATCAAGAGCTAATAAAGTTATAATTATTCACAGAGAAAGTGACTGCCAATTCTCAAGTGAGATACATGAAAAAAGAAGTACATCATACATGTTGTGCAGAAAAGATTAAACCAAGGCTGATGAGGAAATCTTATGACTTTTAAAGATAATTTAAAATAATTAACTACAAAATAAGAGCCAGCATCCCAGCAGAACCAAGAGGACTGCTAACTGTTACATGACAATGAAATAATAATACAAAATTCTATATCATCTATAGCAACATTCAAGAGAGAAGGAATAGCTTCAGTAATGTAGGAACTGAGAATTCTAACTACCCACAAACATATTCTAAAACATTTCAAGAGAATATATAGGTTAGCAAGATAGATTTAAACATTCAAAAACAGATACAAAGTAAGAGAAATAACTGCAGAGAAACCAGTTAGTGATATGATTAAATACAAAAACCTTTTGATTGTAAAATATAATAATCATCTGGAAAAAAAATCTCAAAAAATAAAATGATGGGGAAGGAAATTGTGAAGTCATGCTAGAATACACTATCACTTAATGTCAAGCATAAAGCATGGGAATTCTATCGTTTATGGCTACATACATGTAGAAAATTATAAACACATGAATGGGAATTATGCACAATAACTTCAGGAAATTAATGTTCTCTAAAGAGAGAGAGAGAGAGAGAGGAGTAACATTAGGAATGGAAGGTGGTATTATCTGTACTGATTTTTTTCTCCTCTAATCTCAAGCAAAAAAAAAAAAAAGGTTATGATTAAATATAGCTGAATAGTGGCCACTCATTGGTTGCTATGTTTATTCATTGTGATTTTCTAGATGTCTGAAATATTTCATAATAACATAAAATATCAATAAAGTATGAGCAAGTGAATAAGGGGAAAATGGTGATATTTCATGAAACAAACTAATTAATAAAAATGTTCTGACTTTCTATTTAGAAAACAAAGTTAGAACACTAAATCATAGTATACAGAAAAATACCTCCCGGATAGGCTAAATAGTTAAATTTAGGGCCAAACATAAAAGCTTTTGAAAGAAGTTTTGAATAATCGTTATAACTTTCTGGTAGGAGCAAGCCTGCCTAAGCCTGAGAATGCACCCGAATCTTAAAGAAAAGCTGATAAGTTTAACTATATAAAAATTAAATGCTCTGTAGAAATGAAATATTTAAACAAAGATAAATTATCTATTGGCATAATTGGGTAAAATATTTCTTTCCTCTGTAAAAAAAAAATGGCTAAAAATTAACATCAAGGATGTAAAAAGAAATACTAAAATCAATAACAAAAAGACAGCTTATAAAAAAAAGACAAAAGGGCTTCCCTGGTGGCTCAGTAGTTGAGAGTCTGCCTGCCAATGCAGGGGACACGGGTTCGAGCCCTGGTTTGGGAAGATCCCACATGCCGCGGAGCAACTAGGCCCGTGAGGCACAACTACTGAGCCTGCGCATCTGGAGCTTGTGCTCCGCAACAAGAGAGGCCATGACAGTGAGAGCCCCGCGCACCGCGATGAAGAGTGGCCCCCACTCGCCACAACCAGAGAAAGCCCTTGCACAGAAATGAAGACCCAACACAGCCATAAATAAATAAATAAATAAATAAATAAATTAAAAAAGACAATATATGAATAAGCTAGGCACAAAAGAAAATATGTAATATGTTTATCAATAATCGTATGACAAGATAACTGAATAGGGAATGCAAATTAAAATGGATTTATTTTTGCCTATCACATTTGCAAGACTAACTAAAAGTGATTAATGATATCAATTTTGGGTAAGATTGTAGGGAAACACAATGTCTCATTTACCGATGATAATATATATTTACAAAACGTTCTTATGAAGTTAATTTGACAGTAACTATCAAAATTTACAAATTAGCTTACCTATTCTTCTAGCCACTATTGTAGAACTAGGTATTTATCCCAAATAATTACTCACACATATGCACAAAAAATTCACAAACATGAATGTATATTATAGCAGCACTTATAATAGCAAAAAATTGAATATAACCTAAATTCCCTGCAATAAGGAATATTTAAATATACAAAAGTGCCTTCATACTTTGGTTTACAATACAGTAGATAAAAGGAATGAGGTGAAACCTATATGGACATATCTGGAAAGATTTCCTTGTCACATTAGTAAGTGAGGAAAGAATATTTCAGAACAATACACACAGTACCATTTCTGGCTAAATCATATAAAACAAAAGCATATACTTTAATGCTACATATATATGTTTGCAAATACTTAAACAGAGGTCTTGCAAAACAAAGAGCAAGCTATTTACAAGGATTCCCTTTGAAAAGAGAAATACATCTCTGAACCTTCCTCTCAATTTTGTTATAAATCTAAAACTGCCTTAAAAAAATAGTCTTAAAAAAAGAGATTGCAACTGGGGATGAGGAAAGGTGGAAGCTATGTGTTTTTCAGTTAATATACTTTTTGATAATTTGAAGGTTTGTCATGAAAATATATTCATATATTTTGTTTCATTAGGTAAATATATTTATTATTTATAAGATCAAATGTTTCAGTACCAGCTGGAGACCCTCTACTTTTTTTCTTTGAGGCACTTATCTAAACTTTATAATAGTTGAAATTACTTGAGCAAATCTCTGTTTAATCCCCTTGGTCCTTCCCTCCTGGTGGCTTGAAAAGCTTCAGGCCTCATGTCTGTGATAAAAGCAAGGAAAAAGTAGGAAGGAATGGTGCTGGCTGTAGCTGTCACTTATTATTACTGAGTAAGAAATTCTCAGAAAACCACCAAGAAAATTCTGCTTACATCTCACTGTATATAACTGTGTTGCAGGGTCAAGGCTAGCTGTAAAGGGGGTTGTGAAAATTAGTATTTAATTTTCCAAACTTTTTACTTAGATGGAACAGGGAAAAAAATTGTAAAGGGCAGTTGGGTCAGCATCTATCATAACAGGTTTTAAATTTTTTACCTGATAATTTAAATTTTATATAGATTTTGTTGATTGCATTTAATTGATAACATAAAATATTTGTACTCTAGATACTAGCCAGAAAATATAATTTCTAACTCACTGCCTCTAAATAAGTATGCATAATTATACATAACTGTGGCTGAGAGAACCAATGTTTAGGAAGAGTTTACTGGAAAATATGGCCTCTCCATTCCAAATACTTTAAGTTCTGTTCTGCAAGTAAGCATCCAGCTCAACACCATGCACTCTACTATTTTGCTCCTTTTGCTTTAAATTGTCTTTAAATTGCTTTTCTCAAATTGGTCTTGGCAATGATACCATCATCCATTCATGAACAATATTATAAGAAACCACCCTGTGGGGCTTCCCTGGTGGCGCAGTGGTTGAGAATCTGCCTGCTAATGCAGGGGACACGGGTTCGAGCTCTGGTCTGGGATGATCCCACATGCCACGGAGCAACTAAGCCCGTGAGCCACAACTACTGAGCCTGCGCATCTGGAGCCTGTGCTCCGCAACAAGAGAGGCAGCGATAGTGAGAAGCCCGTGCACCGCGATGAAGAGTGGTCCCCGCTTGCCACAACTAGAGAAAGCCCTCGCACAGAAACGAAGACCCAACGCAGCAAAAATAAATAAATAAATTAATAAACTCCTACCCCCAACATCTTTAAAAAAAAGTTAAAAAAAAAAAAAAAAGAAACCACCCTGTGAAACTAATTACTATGTTTTCTTACAAATTATATATCTGTAGTATTGCATAATATAAAACTCCATCAATTAAACAATTGCTATGTTTTGAAACCTTTTTTTTAAATTTAAGGATAAATACTAAATATTTTTCTTCTGTGAGATCATATAGTTTTCAATGTGATTTTTAATATCTGCCTTTTGGTTGTTGTATTGATGTGCTATAATTTATTTAACTCTCTCCTGCTACTCATACAACGGTTTCTGGTGTTGTTGCTATTATAAAGTTTCAATGAACATCCTTGTCACTAAATCTTTTTGACCCTCATTGACTATTCCCAGAAATGAATCAATGGATAAGGATGGGTTTAAGTCTTTTAATTTGCAATGAAGTGGTATTTTAAGGGAAGTGAGTGACATGAGCTGGTAAAGAGGAGGCTGGGGAATACTTTATTTGAAAGAACTTCAGTGATCAAAGAAACTGCAGTAAGCCTAATATACGATTTTGGCACAGCAAACATATTGATTTGGTAGGAGTGATGATAATTTTGGAGAGTTGAGGACAGAAATTCGTTCATAAAACATGCTGACAAGTAAGAAGATGGGTCTGACAGGGGTGATAAACAAAATCTTGCATCGTAATTTGAAAGCGTTTGACTGGATTTACAGGTGGTATAAACCCTATGGTGCCATTTGCCTAAGAGAGGAGGATAATTCAAAAAATAGCTTTGGAGGAAGCTTAACCTGATTACAGTGCAATTAAGCTGTATGAGGTGGCAATTGGAATAATAAAGATATGACGTGATATCTCTGGGATTTATTAAATTGCGTGTCAGGACTGGTTTTGTGTTTTCCTTTTAATGTTTAGCCTTATACTTTAACTCAGAGATATACGAACAAAGTATATATGAATGTAAAAAGTGATTATATGTTTGTATTCTTTTTTTTAAATATTAATTAATTTATTTATTTTATTTTGTTTATTTATTTTTGGCTGCGTTGGGACTTCATTGCTGTGTGTGGGCTTTCTCTAGTTGCGGCGAGCGGGGGCTACTCTTTGTTGTGGTGCGCAGGCTTCTCATTGTGGTGGCTTCTCTTGGTGCGGAGCACGGGCTCTAGGGTGGACAGGCTTCAGTAATTGTGGCTCATGGGCTTAGTTGCTCCGCAGCATGTGGGATCTTCCCAGACCAGGGCTCGAACCCGTGTCCCCTACATTGGCAGGCAGATTCTTAACCACTGCACCACCAGGGAAGCCCCAATGTTTGTATTCTTAGATTAGTATTTTCTTTGACTCCCGCTCCATAGTTCCTACAAGGATATATGTTTTTCTTCATATATAAAGAATCCTATCTATCTCTATATGTACACACAGCCATGTATGTATACTCAGGTACTCGCTTCTATACAGTGTACATATACAATACCCATCAAAGGTTTTTTAATTGTTTTTCAAGAGGAGATCAAATTAGGACTTCCCTGGTGGCGCAGTGGTTAAGAATCTGCCTGCCAATGCAGGGGACATAGTTTCGGGCCCCGGTCCTGGAAGATCCCATATGCCGTGGAGCAGCTAACCCCGTGTGCCACAACTACTGAGCCTGCGCTCTGGAGCCCATGAGCCACAACTGCTGAACCCACGTGCCACAACTACTGAAGCCCGTGCTCCTAGAGACTGTGCTCCCCAACAAGAGAAGCCACCACAATGAGAAGCCTGCACACCACAACAAGGAGTGGCCCCCACTTGCTGCAACTAGAGAAAGCCTGTGGTGCACCAAGAAGACCCAATGCAGCCAAAAATAAATAAATAAATTAATTAATTAATTTAAAGAAAAGAGATCAAATTATACATAAATATTTGAAACTTTGTTTTCTCATTCAGTAGTACCTCTTGCAAACCATTTGGGTCATCTGGAATATTTTTAATTCTTTTCTTAGATTGTACAAATTTTCACATAATGGATATCCCACAATTTATTCAACAATCCTTCTTTCTGAGCATTGTCTTTGTCTCCAGTTTTTTTCCATTATGAACAATGGTGTCTCACCCATTCTTGTTCATGACTGTTTCAGACCTAATTTATGGGACTCTCCAGACTGACTTAGACTCATCTATATGCCCATCTCCACAACTGGCTTTTTGCTACAGAGAAAGTCTAATGGCCACCATTACTTCATATCTTCATCATTGGTTCTCTAATCCTCCCTCTGGGGTTAAAGGAGGGTTTCTATCACACCTGGTATGAAAGAAGCACTAACTTCCAAAGTGGAGGAAATTTAGCTAAGGCAATGTCCTTATATTTTATTTAGTACATTATTTTTCATGAGAAAGGTGTGTATGTGTGTGTATAATCTTGATGTTTTCAGATTACATTCTAAAAAGGTAGCTCATGTTTTCACCATCAGTGCTTGAGTACCCTTTGTTCCACATTCCTACTATGGGGTGTTACAGTTCTTTTTAAATTTTTGCAGGACAAGAGTTTGTAAAAAATAACTCAGTGCCACTTTAATTTTCTTTTATCTGACTATTAGTAAATCATACCATTTTTAGTGTTAGTTCAGTATATTCTTCATCTCTGAAATGTCTAGGGATAGTCTGTCTCCATATTTCAAATAGATCCTTTGTGGCCATCTTGTCAATGTGTAAGATGTCTTTGTGTATTACAGATAATAACCCTTGTCATCAAATTTACATTTTTTCTATTTATGAACTTTATTTTTTAACTATTATTTTGGTCAATTAATATTTTTAATCTTTATATTTTTACATTTGGCTCTATCTTTTTTGTAGCTTTTGGAATTCCAGTCTCTGAGAAATCTCTCCTATTCTGTGTACCATGAGATGACCCCTGATTGTACATGTAGTCTTCTTGATTATTTTGCAAGAGTATATTGCATATTATTTGAATTTGTTTTTAATTCATCCATAATATTTAATTTTGTAAATGTGAGAGTCTGGGCATTTTTTCCCCAGAAGGATAGGTAGCTTTGCCAGCACTATTTGATTTCCCATTGAATGATTGCCTTTGCCATAGCACATGTAGATCCCATGCACAGGAGGATCCTTCTGGTTTAACTACTCAGTTCTGATCCTGTATGTATTTTTCTATACTAATACCATATTGATTTGATCACAGAGGCTTTATAGCATATATTATTGCTGGCAAGGTATTTTTCCCATCACTCTTCTTCCATTTGCCCTTTAAGATTATTTTATCCAGTTCTTTACAAAAGTGGCCTTTCTTTGGTGTTATAATTTCAGTTAATTTTTATATTAAATGTGGAAGAATTGACATTTTATGATATATTTAGGCAGAATTTTCTGTAACATATTCCTTTTACATGTATTCTTATGAATTAAAATATTTTCTTGTTACTGTAAGTAAGATTGCTCTCTCTTTGGTTTATTATACTTACAGGAGTATAGAAAAGCTCCTGATGCTCTTATATTTGACTTTCATCCAGCCATCTTACAAAAAATTCTTACTAAATCTAGTAATTTTCACTAGATTCCATTGGGTTATCAGCTCAAAATAAAGAACTTAATAAATTTTCCAGTTATTAACTTTCTTGTCTGTTGCATTTATGAAAATTTTCAATATAATATCAAGTAAAAATTGTATTAACAGGCATCACTTTTTAGTATCTGATTTAAAATAAGAGAAGATTAGCATCTTAACACTTAGAATAATATTTTCTGAAGGTTTGGAGTAATAGAATAATATTTGCTGAAGGTTTGGAGTAATTGGTCTTTTTTTTCTTTAAATATTAAAGCCATTTACCTCTATTCCCACTTTAGTTAGAATCTTTACAAAGAATGGCTGCTGAATTTGATCTTAGCACTTTCCAACATCTAATGATATGATCCAACACTTTTTCTAAATTTTTGTATAAAATTTTTCAACTAGACATGAACATTAGTACAATGAACACATGCATAACCTCTACCTTTATTCAACAACTATTAATATTTTATCATATTTATATATATGCTATATGTATATATATGTAATATATATTATATATAGAAAGGGGGAACCACTTGAAGTAACTCCCAGACATCATAATACTATATCTCATGCATATCTTAGTAATAAACACTTTTTTATACAAAACCATAATATAATTATTGCCTTTAAGAAAATTAATAATATTTCTGTAATATCATCTAATATGTGGTACACATTCTGATTTCTGTATTTGTTTTATATACACTTTGAATAGCTTTAATGAGGTATAATTTATAAACCATGGAATTCACTCAATTTAGATATACAGTTCAATGTTTTTTAGTAAATTTATAGAGTTGTACAATACCACCACAATTCAAATTTAAAATATTTCCATCACACCAAAAATATTTCTCAATCAATCAGTCTCTGACCCTTAACTTGCTTCCAGCCCCAGGCAACCACTAATCTAATTTTTCTCTATAGATTTGTCTATTCTGACCATCTCATATAAATGGAATAATACAATATGTGGTAATTTGTGACCAGCTCAATTTACTTAGCAAAATGCTTTTGTGGTTTATCCATGTAGTAATCAGTATTAGAAATTTATTCCTTTTATTAGCAAATAGTTTTCTGTTGTATGGATATATCATACATAGCGTGTTAAATTTATTGGTTTGTGGTTGCTAGGGTTGTTTCCACTTTTTGGCTATTGTAAATAACACTGTGAACAGTCACATACAAGCCTTTGTGTAAGCATATATTTTAAATTTTCTTGGATAGATACCTAAGAGTGGAATTGTTGGGTCATGTGGTGAATTTATTTTTTTGATAACATAAAAATATAAAATATTTAGGGATAAATATGACCAAAAGTGTGTGTAAGACTTATGGACCAAAATTCACAAAACATTGCTGAGAGGAATTAAATAAGTGGAGTGATATATTGTATTAATGGAGGAGAAGATTCTGTATTGTTTAAGAATTCAGTTATTCCCAAAATTATATATCGATTCATTCCAACTCCAATAAACATTCAAGTAGAGTTTATATAAAATCGACAAGCCATTTCTAAAATTTATACAGAAATACAAAGGACTTAGACAAAACAGCTTTGAAAAAGAACAGTGTTGGAGGATTAAAACTTCAAGGTTTACTTTAAAACTTCCTTGATGAAGGCTGTGTTAGCAACAAAATAAAGGAACAATTTAATGGAACAGGAAGAAAGTACGGAAATAGACCCTTACTTATGTGGTCAATAGATTTTTGACAAAAGTGCAAAGGCAATTCAGGGAGAAAGGATTGTCTTTTTAACAAACCCTGCTCAGACAGTTGTATATCTATCCTCCTACAAAAAAAAAAAAAAATTTTGATCCAAACCTTGTACCATATGCATACATTCACTCAAAATGAATCATAAACTTAAACATAAGAGCTAAAACTATAAAACTTCTAGAAGAAAATATAAGAAAAACTATTTATGACCTCTGTTTAGGCAAATATTTATTTGGTACAGCAAGAAAAGCCTGGTCTATAATTTTTTTTGATATTTGGACATAATCAAAATTAACATCTAGTCTTTAAAAGAGAGAATTAAAAGATAAGCCACAAACATGGACTTGTATCAGAGTATATAAAATACTCTCAAAACAACAATAACAAATGAAACAAATTTTAAAAATATATACAAATATTGAACACTTAATCATTGAAGATATTTGAATAGAAAATAAACACTTTCAATGATGTTCAGATTATTAGTCATTAGGGAAATAAAAAATTAAAATGACAGTGAAATAACATGAAACACCTATTAGAATGTCTAAAGTTTTAAAAAATGACCATACCTGATGTTGGCAAGGAAATGAAGCAGCTGGTAACCCCATATGTTGTAGTGGAATGTAAAATGGTGAAACGACACAGGAGAACAGTTCAGTAGTTTCTTTAAAAGTTAGGTGTACATTTACCATCTGACTGGACTCAGCAGTCCTACTCTTTGGCACTTACCAAATGAAAATATGTGTTTATACAACACTTGTACACCAATGTTTAAGAGAAGATTTTTTGTAATTACAAATAATTTGTAATTTATCTGAAAAATTGCAAATGACCCAGATATCCCTCAATAAATGAATGGTTAAATGAAATATTGTAGATACAGTGGAGCACTATTTAGCATTAAAAAGTAATGACTATCAACTATTGATACACATCAAACATGGATGAATCTAAAAATAATTATGCTGAATGAAAGAAACCAGGAAAAAAAAAGAGTACATACGATTATGTTTGTATAAAATTCTAGCAAATTCAAACGAATCTATAGTGATTCTATAGATTCTGTAATCTTTAGCAAACAGATCAGTGGTTGTCTGGGGATAAAGTGTGGAGGGAGCAGTGTTTGGAAAGGGTAGGAGGTGGTGATTATCGAAGGATATGAGATAACTTGAGGGGATAATGGACATAGTTATTTACTTGCTAATGGTGTTAGAGTCCCTGGTGTATACTTAACAAATCATACACTTTAAATATATGCAGTTTATTGTGTATCATTGATACCTCAATAATGCTATCTAAAAAAATTAAAGACAGAAAGGTGGATGAGAAAGGAGGAGGTTCTTTTATAATTGGAATATAGTTGATTTAAAATGTCATGGTAGTTTCTGCTGTACAGCAAAGTGAGTCAGTTATACATATACGTATACCCACTCTTTTAAAATTCTGTTCCCATGTAGGTCATTACAGAGTATTGAATAAAGTTCCCTGTGCTATATAGTAAGTTCTTATTACTTATCTATTTTACACACAGTAGTGTGTAAATGTCAATCCTCATCTTCCAATTTATCCGTCCCCTATCCCCCTTGGTAACCATAAGTTTGTTTTCTACATCTGTGCCTCAATTTCTGTATTGTAAATAGGTTCATTTGTATCAGTTTTTTAAAAATACACATGTAAGCGATATATATTTGTCTTTCTCTGACTTACTTCACTCAGTATGACAATCCCTAGATACATCCATGTTGCTGCAAATGGCATTATTTTGTTCTTTTTTATGGCTGAATAGTATTCAATTGTATATATGTACCACATCTTCTTTATCCATTCATCTGTCGATGGATACTTAGGTTGCTTCCATGTCCTGACTATTGTAAATAGTGCTGCAGGGAACATTGGGGTATATGTATCCTTTCGAATTATGCTATTCTCTGGATATATGCCCAGGAGTGGGATTGCTGGATCACATGATAGCTCTAATTTTAGATTTTTAAGGAATCTCCATACTGTTATCAGTAGAGGTTGTACCAATTTACATTCCTACCAACAGTGTAGGAGGTTTCCCTTTTCTCCATACCTTCTCCAGCATTTATTGTCTGTAGATTTTTTGATGATGGCCGTTCTGACCTCTGTAAGGTGATACCTCATTGTAGTTTGGATTTGCATTTCTCTAATAATTAGTGATGTTTAGCAACTTTTCATGTGCTTCTTGGCCATCCATATATCTTCTTTGGAGAAATGTTTATTTAGGTCTTCGACCCATTTTTTATTGTTGTTTTTTTTTTGATATTGGGTTTTTTTTTTTATATTGAGCTGCGTGTGCTCTTTGTATATTTTGGAGATTAATCTCTTGTCAGTTGCTTTGTTTGCAAATATTTTCTCCCATTATGAGGGTTGTCTTTTTGGTTTTTTGATGGTTTCCTTTGCTGTGCAAAAGCTTTTAAGTTTAATTAGGTCCCATCTGTTTATTTTTGTTTTTATTTTCATTACTCTCAGAGGTGGATCAAAAAAGATCTTGCTGTGATTTATGTCAGAGAGTGTTCTGCCAATGTTTTCCTCTAAGAGTTTTATCATATCCAGTCTTACATTTAGGTCTTTAATCCATTTTGAGTTTATTTCTGTGTATGGTGTTAGAGAGTGTTCTAATTTCATTCTTTTATATGTAGCTGTCCAGTTTTCCCAGCACCACTTGTTGAAGAGACTATCTTTTCTCCATTGTATATTCGTGCCTCCTTTGTCATAGATTACTTGACCATAAGTGCATGAGTTTATCTCTGGACTTTCTGTCCTGTTCTATTGATCTATATTTCTGTTTTTGTGCCAGTGCTTGCTATCCTGATTACTGTAGCTTTGTAGTATACTCTGAAGTCAGGGAGCCTAATTCCTCCTACTCCATATTTCTGTCTCAAGATTGCCTTGGCTATTTGGGGTCTTTTGTGTTTCCATATAAATTGTAAAATTTTTTGTTCTAATTCTGTGAAAAATGCTATTGGTAGTTTGATAGGGATTGCACTGAATCTGTAGATTGCTTTGGGTAGTATAGTCATTTCCACAATGTTGATTCTTCCAATCCAAGAACACGGTATATCTCTCCATCTGTTTGTGTCACCTTTGACTTCTTTCAACAGTTTCTTATAGTTTTCTGAGACAAGCCTCTTGCCTCCTTAGGTAGGTTTATTTCTAAGTGTTTTATTCTTTTTGATGTGATGGTAGATAGTATTGTTTTCTTAATTTCTCTTTCTAATCCTTTGTTGTTAGTGTATAGGAATGCAAGAGATTTCTGTGTATTAAATTTGAGGAAGGTTTTGTGTGTGTGTATGAGTATATAAGTTACATTTTAATCTTTTAAAATACTCTTCATATATTTATAGAATACACATACACACGTTGTTGTTGTTGTCAATAGGTGTTTATCTTTCTCTTCCAGCAGTCCAGCAGTTTTGTTTCACTAGTACTGTGATTATTTTACCTTATTTTCATCTTGATATTATGATCCCTGAGATAGGCTATTATTCTGTTGTCCACTGAGCTCGCTTCTTATTGTTGGAGTGTTTTATATTGTAGGTATCCTTTGGATGAGGAGAATCAAAAAGGTTCTCTAGGACTGAGTTTTGTAGAGAATCTGGAATACCCTGGAGTGGCATCCTTCTGGGCTCCAAGGCAGGGAGACTCAGCAGTCTTAGCCTTTTGGAGTTCAAAGCGATCCTTGATCCTTTTGAAGTTAAAGCATACTCACACACATTCAATGGTGACCACTCTGTAAGAGGTTCACAAGTCTCTAATTTGAAAACTTACCTGAATGTATTGCCTTCTTGTCCTCATTTCTGTGACCTGATATTCTCCATTCTCTCTCAAGCACTTCTGGGAAGGAAGCCCTTTACGTCTCTGACAAGATCACAGCAGAGCCCAAGGCATCACGACACCCAGTCAACCGGTTGTGCAAACAGCTGGTTGGCACTGGAGTGTCACAGTTAGTGTAGATAACTGCAATGTTATCATAACTTCTCAGGTGTTTCAAGAGATTTGTTTTCAAGAAAAACAGTGGTCAAGTTTCTGATGGCCCAAATGGTTTGCAAACTTCTGAAATCACAGAAGACGGAGCAATGATGCCTATATACTCATAAGACTTTTCATTAGAGCATCATTTAAAAATATAATTGGTCTTGGTGGTCAAGTCAGAGCCGGTTCCAGGGAGGTTGACCACTGTATATCTCTCGAAGTACAGCTGCAAAGCATCTCTGCCAAACACCAGTCTATAGATGAGGAAACAGACAGTGAGGCACAGAGAGGTTAAGTCTCTTGCTCAAAGTCACATAGACAAGCCGTGTGGCCGACAGGGTCTTGGTGCTTTGGCCAGGTGTCAGGCCTGAGCCTCTGAGGTGGGAGAGCCAAGTTCAGGACACTGGACCACCAGAGACCTCCCGACCCCACATAATATCAACTGGCGAAAGCTCTACCAGATGTCTCCATCTCAGTGCTAAGACCCAGCTCCACTCAATGACCAGCAAGCTATAGTGCTGGACACCCCATGCCAAACAACTAGACAGGAACACAACCCCACCCATTACCAGAGAGGCTTCCTAAAATCATAATAAGGTCACAGACACCCCAAAAGACACCACCAGATGTTGTCCTGACCACCAGAAATACAAGATCCAGCCTCATCCACAAGAACACAGACACCATTTCCCTCCACCAAGAAGGCTACACAACCCACTGAACCAACCTAACCCACTGGGGGCAGACACCAAAAACAACGGGAACTACAAAACTGCAGCCTGTGAAAAGGAGACCCAAAACACAGTATGTTAAGCAAAATGAGAAGACAGAGAAATATGCAGCAGTTGAAGGAGCAAGGTAAAAACCCACCAGACCAAACAAATGAAGAGGAAACAGGCAGTCTACCTGAAAAAGAATTCAGAGTAATGATAGTAAAGATGATCCAAAATCTTGGAAATAGCATGAAGAAAATACAAGAAACATTTAACAAGGAACTAGAAGGACTAAACAGCAAACAAACAATGATGAACAGCACAATAAATGAAATTAAAAACTCTCTAGAAGGAATCAATAGCAGAATAACTGAGGCAGAAGAATGGATAAGTGACCTGGAAGATAAAATAGTGGAAATAACTACTGCAGAGCAGAATAAAGAAAAAAGAATGAAAAGAATTGAGGACAGTCTCAGAGACCTCTGGGACAACATTAAATGCACCAACATTCGAATTATAGGGATCCCAGAAGGAGAGAAAAAGAAAGGGACTGAGAAAATGCTTGAAGAGATTATAGTTGAAAACTTCCCTAACATGGGAAAGGAAATTGTCAATCAAGTCCAGGAAGTACGGAGAGACCCATACAGGATAAATCAACAAAATTCAACACCTATTTATGATAAAAACCCTCCAGAAAGTAGGAATAGAGGGAACTTACCTCAGCATAATAAAGGTCATGTATGACAAACCCACGCCAACACAGTT
Source organism: Mesoplodon densirostris (assembly GCF_025265405.1). Lineage (NCBI taxonomy): Eukaryota > Metazoa > Chordata > Mammalia > Artiodactyla > Ziphiidae > Mesoplodon > Mesoplodon densirostris. The sequence goes on along the minus strand of NC_082663.1, from coordinate 168,744,101 downwards.
CTCAATGGTGAAAAACTGAAATCACTTCCACTAAGATCTGGAACAAGCCAAGGTTGCCCACCCTCACCACTGTTATTCAACATAGTTTTGGAAGTTCTAGCCACAGCAATCAGAGATGAAAAAGAAATAAAAGGAATCTAAATCAGAAAAGAAGTAAAACTGTCACTGTTGCAGATGACATGATACTAAGGGAATCCTACAGCTAATCAAAGAATTTGGTAAAGTAGCAGGATACAAAATTAATGCATGGAAATCTCTTGCCTTCCTATACACTAATGATGAGAAATCTGAAAGAGAAATTAAGGAAACACTTCCATTTACCACTGCAACAAAAAGAATAAAATACCTAGGAATAAACCTACCTAAGGAGACAAAAGACCTGTATGGAAAAAACTATAAGACACTGATGAAAGAAATTAAAGATGATATGAACAGTTGGAGAGATATACCGTGTTCTTAGATTGGAAGAATCAACTTTGTGGAAATGACTGTACTACCCAAAGCAATCTACAGATTCAATGCAATCCCTATCAAACTACCACTGGCATTTTTCACAGAACTAGAACCAAAAAATTCACAACTTGTATGGAAACACAAAAGACCCCGAATAGCCAAAGCAATCTTGAGAAAGAAAAACGGAGGTGGAGGAATCAGGCTCCCTGACTTCAGACTATACTACAAAGCTACAGTAATCAAGGCAGTATGGCACTGGCACAAAAACAGAAATATAGATGTATGGAACAGGATAGAAAGCCCAGAGATAAACCCACACACATATGGTCACCTTATCTTTTATAAAGGAGGCAAGAATATACAATGAAGTAAAGATAGTCTCTTCAATATGTGGTGCTGGGAAAATGGGACAGTTACATGTAAAAGAATGAAATTAGAACACTCCCTAACACCATACACAAAAATGAACTCAAAATGGATTAAAGACCTAAATGTAAGGCCAGACACTATAAAACTCTTAGAGGAAAACATTGGCAGAACACTCTATGACATAAATCACAACAAGATCGTTTTAGACCCTCCTCCTAGAGAAATGGGAATAAAACCAAAAATAAACAAATGGGACCTAATGAAACGTAAAAGCTTCTGCACGGCAAAGGAAACCATAAACAAGATGAAAAGACAACCCTCAGAATGGGAGGAAATATTTGCAAACGAGTCAATGGACAAAGGATTCGTCTCCAAAATTTACAAGCAGCTCATGCTGCTCAATATCAAAAAAACAACCCAATCCAAAAATGGGCAGAAGACCTAAATAGACATTTCTCCAAAGAAGATATACAGATTGTCAACAAACACATGAAAGGATGCTCAACTTCACGAATTATTAGAGAAATGCAAATCAAAACTACAGCAAGCTATCACCTCACACCAGTCAGAATGGCCATCATCAAAAAGTCTACAAACAGTAAGTGCTGGAGGGCTTCCCTGGTGGCGCAGTGGTTGAGAGTCTGCCTGCCGATGCAGGGGTCACGGGTTTGTGCCCCAGTCCGGGAAGATCCCACATGCTGCAGAGCAGCTAGGCCCGTGAGCCATGGCTGCTGAGCCTGTGCGTCTGGAACCTGTGCTCTCCAACGGGAGAGGCCACAGCAGTGAGAAGCCCGCCTACTGCAAAAAAAAAAAAAAAAAAAAAAAAGCTGGAGAGGGTGTGGAGGAAAGGGAACCCTCTTGCACTGTTGGTGGGAATGTAAAGTGATACAGCCACTATGGAGAACAGAATGGAGGTTCCTTAAAAAACTAAAAATAGGGCTTCCCTGGTGGCGCAGTGGTTGAGAGTCCGCCTGCGGATGCAGGGGATACGGGTTCGTGCCCTGGTCTGGGAGGATCCCACATGCCGCGGAGAGGCTGGGCCCGTGAGCCATGGCCGCTGGGCCTGTGCGTCCGGAGCCTGTGCTCCGCAATGGGGGAGGCCGCAACAGTGAGAGGCCCGCGTACAGCAAAAACAAAACAAAACAAAAAACTAAAAATAGAACTACCGTACAACCCAGCAATCCCACTACTGGGCATATACCCTGCGAAAACTCTAATTCAAAAAGAGTCATGTTTCACAGTGTTCATTGCAGCACTATTTACAATAGCCAGGACATAAAAGCAACCTAAGTGTCCACAACAGATGAATGGATAAAGAAGATGTGACACATACATACAATAGAATATTACTCACTGATAAAATGAAACGAAATTGAATTATTTGTAGTGAGGTAGATGGACCTAGATTCTGTCATACAGAGTGAAGTAAGTCAGAAAGAGTAAAACAAATGCCATATGCTAACACGTATATATGGAATCTAAAAAAAGAAAAAAAATGGTTCTGAAGAACCTAGAGGCAGGACAGGAATAAAGGTGCAGATGTAGACAATGGACTTGAGGACACAGGGAGTGGGAAGGGTAAGCTGGGATGCAGTGAGAGAGTGGCATTGACATATATACACTACCAAATGTAAAATAGATAACTAATTGGAAGCAGCCACATAGCACAGGGAGATCAGGTCCATGCTATGTGACCACCTAGAGGGGTGGGATAGGGAGGGTGGGAGGGAGACCCAGAGGAAGGGGGTTTGAGGATATATGTATATGTATAGCTGATTCACTTTGTTATAAAGCAGAAACTAATACAATATTGTGAAGCAATTATACTCCAATAAAGATGTTAAAATATATATATATATATATATATATGATTGGTCTTTTTAATGTATAATTGAACATGGACTCACAGGCTGTTGCCAATTAAAATCAAACCTTATTTGTCTTTTAATACAGTATTATATTCTTGTGTAATTGAGTAGGGATTGATGCCAGCTGTGTCATGAACAGTAAGCTTATCCGACATGACACAGATAGATTTCCAAGAAGACAGGCTCTGCTGTTTTTGTGTACAAGGGGGATGAGTAGACCATATCAACAACATTTAATTATCTGTAGGTAATTCATTTGAGGAACACAACTTTTCAGAGAAACAGAAAAGAAGACAGACCAATACAATTACTATTTGTCTAAGTACACTGGTGGGAAACCATAAATACTTTTTCATTTAATTTATGTGACGTGATTTAAAAAAATAACAAGGAGAAGTTAAATGCATGTATTTAAAAACAGAAAGCTTGCACGTGAGTTAACTTTATAACATAGGTGGATTTTTTAAGGCAAAAGTACAAGTGGTAATTTCTCATATTTAAATTAAAGCTAATCAGAGTTTTACAAAGAAAGTCACTTAAAATGCAAAGTTTCATGAAATATATTCTGAAAACCCAGTAGGATATTCCATTATGGATATTTTCTAGTCTTATTTGTGTGCTAAATTTTAAATTTGTACATGTGAATTTAATTATAAAAGCTCAGTTTCTGTGTTTAATATTATATCTCTAAAACGATGCATAATTATCTGTATTTTGTTTGCTACACTAAGCTTATTAATGTACTTCTACCAGTATTACTAGAGAAGAAAAATCAGCATCACTGTGAAGTGTACAAGTTAAGCCCAAAACATGTGTTCTTCAGTAGAAAGCTTGCCAGTATTTCATTTTACAACACAAAAAATCTTTTCCAACATGTAGATTGAATAATTGAAATGGAAGGATGGATTATTCTACTCATACATTTCAATTTTGGCTTGAATTAGCTTCGTTCTAGGTAAAAAATTATTTTATATCTTATCATTAATAATTTTCTAAGCCTTAACACCAAAGACCACTGGCTGTTTTTTTTGAACCATACAGACATTTGTCCTCTATCATACTCACCTGGCAAAACCATGACTCTAGTAAATATATACAACCTGCTGCTTGTATCGCACCTTTACCAACACAATTGAACACAGGTGGAGACACACAGGGCCTCTGCTCTCCCACCTTCCCAACTGACTATTTTAGATCTCTTCTTTCTTTTCTCAAATCTCAATCCTTGCTTCCAATAGAAGCATTCAGAAGAGAAATTTTATAAACTCCTCCCACCTCATATCCTGAACTACTTTCATGAGCGGCAATACTCTGCCTTCTCCAAATACTATTCTGAATTAACGGTGATCGCAGCTAAGGCCAACATCTTTGTGCATAGGATCCCTTCTCCTCTTGCACGTGTGAGTATTGATCTTTACTTCAGTAATTCTTCCCTCTTTGTCCTACATTATCCTCTTTCCCTGTTAAGAAAAACTATGCAAACTTGGAAATAAGGTAAGGTTACTTTGTGCTTTCCTAAAGTTATAGTAGAGTATTTTCTAATTATCTAACTTAAAAATCATCTAACACTTGGGAATGTATTTTTCCTAAAAAAGTTTTATTTCAACAATTATCAAACATTGCAAATTAAAAGAATTTTACAGTGAACAATACATTTATAACCAAAATTCTATAATTAATATTTCACTATACTTGTGTTCTTACACATCAATCCATCATTTTACCCTAATGTCCCTCCATTTATTGATCTTTAGTGCATTTTAAAATAGATTATTAAAAATGGTATAATTTTGTTTGATGTACTATTTACTATTGATTATGGCTCCAAACCTGTAAAGTTTGATGTTAATTTGCAGAAGATTGATAAATTGCAAATTATTTTCACCTGCAAAGATAAAAAGATTTCTATCCTACAGGGGAAAAAATGACTCCAAAGATTATAGTTTAATTACTGTAAGATATCAGTATGTTCTGTGTATAACTTTGCAATCTTACCCTGCATATTTTATACTTTACAATCTTACCCCAGATTCTTTTTTTCCAAGCTTTCCTTTTACTGAATCTTCTTCACTATTGTTCTGTCTCTCATTATTAAGTTAAATAAAGAGCTGATAATAACTATATTTGTATGAGACTAACATGTTTTAACTTTTGATATTTATATTTTCATACCCTCAATCAAATCTTTTTCAGTATAAGATGAATATGCTATTATTTCTTCCTAAAATAACCTTCTCTTGACTGCACTTGCCTTTTTAACAATTACTCCATTTCTTTCCATTTTATAGCAAAACTCATCAAAAGAGTTAATGTTCTCCATACTCCCTTGAACTCACACCAGTCAGGTTATCTCCCTCAATTCTCCATCAGATTATCTTATCAAGATCACCAATCCTCTCCACAATATTTAATTCAGTTATCCCATTTCACATTTTATTTAGCAGCAGCATTTTGCACCGTTTATCTTTCCATTGTCTTTAAAAGGCTTTCATCCATGACTTCCAGTCCACCATTTTCCCCTGGTTTTATTTCTCTTTCACTGGATGCACTTCTTAATCTCCTTTGCTGGTTGTTTCTCTTCTTCCAGACCTCTTAATGATGATTGCTCCAGAGTAAGTCTAAGATACATGGATCTTAATGGATTTTGCATGTGCTATACTTTAAAGTTGTATGAAATCAAATACAATGATTCTTTTAAAAAATATCAACTGGCTACTGGCTATTTTAGAAATGTGCAGTTGGTCTGTTGCATTCTGCATGTATGAGTATTCATCTCTCACAAACCTTAGTCATATAGCAGTGAATTTAAATTATACGCATCCATAAGATAAATTTATTACACTGCAACTCATAACTAATTACTAGTCTATCATATTTAGAAATAAATTTGAACTTTTTTCTAACCATACCCTCATTGTACTTGCAAATAATAGAATTATTATGAGTTGGTCTGACTTTGTTTTGTAATTTGAGACTGTGTAACTACCATAATGTTTCCTTCAAACCAGTTTTTTCATTGCATTTTTTAAATGTAGGAATATTCAACATAAGTTATCTTTTAATATAGTTTCTTTTAAAAGGTGCAATAATTTTAGTAACATATCTCAACATTGAATAGGAAGACTTTCACATACTCTTGGAAATTCCCTGGTAAACTGAAAAGGCAATTTGAATGTGATTTTTAATTCTGCGACTTTCTTGCCAAATTGAAACTCTGCATAACTAATATAGACCGGAGTTACTATTTTACATTTGAGTCCCTACTTGAAGTCTCTAGTCCTTTTAACTGAGCTCTAGCTAATGTGTGTTGTTGATTATAGATGGAGGACTTCAAGTTAATAGAATAGTCCTACTTTGGTCATTTTAACCAGAGTCCTAAATTCCCTCAGGAAATATCTGATTGCAGGTCAAAATTCTCTTAAAAACTTCAGAATCAGTAATGGAAGTTTCTATTTCATCATGTCCATAATAATACCTGTAGACTGCATGTACATTTTTCCATGTAACTAAATTAATGAGGCATCAAATGATTCTTCGAGTATGTATGTACAAATGAAGAATGTGCTTCAGAAAAATAACAGTAATCAGGTTTAGATGTTTTCTGGTTTTGTTGCCATTATCCCATACCTTCATAAAATACTTCTTGTGCAATTATCTCTGACTTAAGCTTAAATAAATATGAGCTTAGATAAAAATCTCATTGCAAATAACCTAATTTTTTTAAACCTCAAGCCTATTCCAAGTCTTCTAAATCACTCACCTTTTAGTTCTGGATAACTTTAGACTGTTTCCATAAAATGAAATGCTCAAGGAAAAAACTATTTAGAAAAAATTTAAATAATTAAATAACATGCTGTGAAGGCTATTTCCTAAGAAAGATGACAAATATATTTTGAGAAAAGGCATTATTGGAAAACATATAGTCTCTAAGAATATGTCTCTTAATTCACTTGTGTACAAAGATTTCTGATTTTTGGTCTGTTTTTTCTGAGAGAGTATGCTGTGCATCTGGTTTTAAGACTGAGTTCATCAAATATGTTATACTCTCTTTGAATTTGGAGACTGGATAATGGGTTCATTTCCCATTTAATTATTTCTAGGACAAGGACAAACTCTTAGTTTATTGGCTATGTGGAGCCAAACTCATAATTTGATCATGGGGCTGAGGGCTTCTAGATCATGAATATTCTTATCTTAATCCAAACAAGAAACCATTGCATGTCCTGTTTTAGATGCCTCAGTTACTAAGTACCAAATAGATGTGAGAGGAGGAAGGAATAGAAAAGGAAGGAAATAATCTCAGTCTCGTGTGAAGAACTGTGAATAATAGAAAGTTTCAGAGTAAGCTCTGAGAATTTGGGTTCCCCAGCATAAGCTCTTTTCTTTAAAAGTAACTATGTGGAATTTTAAGGAAAATTAGACATTTACAGTTGTTACAGATAGCTTCTCTGATGTCCATAACTTCAATTTTCTGCAAAATATGACATCTCTTTTAAAAATCATTTTCTAATATCAATATGTCACTTTGGTCAATGCATTTCCTGTTCTTAAGTAGTAAAGTATCTTGCCCCTTAAGAGCTTGCTTTTCAACACACCTGAGACATGAAATAATTACTCAGATATGCTACCTATTTGTCCAAATGCTCAGTATTCACTGATTTTACTCACATGTATTAACACATTCAAGCAAATTTCATCATTTTCATGGGAATGCTACTGACAATTTAAAGGCATAGGCTCTGGTCAAGTCTAAGAGTTCCCTTTGGCCAATGTTCTGATGTTCTTTTCCCTGCATCTGCTTCCTTGTGCAGCATTGAAATGAATGAACCAACACAAGGTGTAATGGAAAGTGAGCATTATGACATTTATGGTGTAATTTCATCTTCCTTGGGACCTACTGATCAGGTCACTAGTTCTCTTACTGATGTAAATACGGCTACCATTTAGCAGACTACATTTTGAACTCCCCTATTATGAATTTTGTTTTAATGTAAGAGGAGTTCCTTTCCTGGTACCAACTATAAGAAATATTTTATTACAATACCTCTAAGAATCTTTTAAAGACATTTTATATTTTAAACACATATTTTGTCTTTTTCAGTATTCAGATCATATGTGATCAAAAGCAAATGTCTTTTGAAAGATCTCAGTCCATAATTCATGTTTTTTAAAAATCAGAAATAACTGAAATAATAATAATAATTTTAAAAGTTCATTGATTTAGCATGAACATTCAAACTATGGGGGACCATAGAATCGAGGGAAAAACCTTGATAATTTATCTTTTTTTTTTTTTTTTGGACTTTAAGTAGATTTTGATTAGCATTGGTTGGTTTGAAAACTCGAAACTGATTAGTTTTTCGGCAGTAAACTTTCTTCTGAATGCCAGTCATTTAATCATTTAACTTTATGGGCAGAGGGTGGAGGCTCTGGGTAGAAGCTGACAGAAATTTTGTAGTATAATGAGAGCACCATAATCAGCTTATGGGTGACTTTTCTAGAATCAGTAGTCAGTGGAATGAAGAACAGAAAAAAATCCTAGGGGGTCTGATGAATTATCAAAAATCTGTATTCAGATTCAGAAAACTGTTTTAGCCTCTCCAGGATCATTTGCCCAACTACAAAATATATAGATGAGAGTCAGGCAATCACTTTTTTTAAGTTTCATATATTTTTGTGAGCAAGAAAATGTTATGTTACATTTTGTGATATAGTCATTGTATATGAGAATATCAATTGGTTTTTTTTTCAGTATGGAAGATTTTTTTTCCAAAGAGGGTTTTTTCAAACTAATTATGGAACATGAAGCCTTCATTAGCAGAAGTTATTTCTTAAATATTCATGTTCCCTACTCATATGTGATCCATTAACTGGTGCCAATCTGAGAACTGTTTATTGCTGATCTGCAATGAGATGATACAGAAATTAAGAGTGTCTGTTTGGAACCTTTTATAGCATGTTGACATTGTTGTGATATTCACGTGTGATCATTTTTCTCTTAATTTACTTATTTACAGAAATATCACTCTGCAACTGACAAGTCATTTTAAAAAACAAGCTGGTGGTTTTTCACAGAAGTCTTAGAAGCACTGCCCTGTAGTCTTTGAATGCTGCTATGTAGTATAGATTCTGATCCTCATGGATAGAATATTTAGGCTAGTGCATCTTTTTGCTTGTCTTCTCCTTTGTCCCTCAGTCTAATACGATAGCACTGGGACAAGGACAAAGCAGAGTGAAGTGAAAGTAAAGGGAAGAAACTTGTTCTCTCGATTTTACTTAATAATTACATTATTTTCAATTACATCTCATACTTAAAATATCATAACTTTTAATCCTCCTAATTATAGTTCTCTCGGTCTCCCCATAGGAAAAGAGCTTAAATTTGTTAGGTTACATTTTTTTCCACAGTGGTCACTCAATGAATCAGTGTGATATAATATTTGAAATAAAAATTCCTTAGGTACTAATTTAATTTTATTAAAATTGTTCCATGTTTGAGAATATTTATTAAAATATAAAGTATTGGGCTTGCCTGGTGGCACAGTGGTTGAGAGTCCGCCTGCCGATGCAGGAGACACGGGTTCGTGCCCCGGTCCGGGAAGATCCCACATGCCGCGGAGCGGCTGGGCCCGTGAGCCATGGCTGCTAGCCTGCGCGTCCGGAGCCTGTGCTCCGCAACGGAAGAGGCCACAACAGTGAAAGGCCCACATACTGCAAAAAAATAATAATAAAATAAAATAAAATATAAAGTATTGTTGTTTGTAATAGAAACACCTATGCTTTGATGTTTTCTGAATCCATTGGAAGGAGGACTCTGAATTCAATCTGATGATCTCGTTGGCATGGAGGAAGACCTTGTTGAATGCCTGTGTAAAACCTATACCACCTACTGGGAAGAAAGAAAGAGTTCAATAACCATGTTAAAGTCAGGTGCAATGAAAGAAAATAAGGAAGAAAGATCTCTGATAGCATCTCTGGGGAGGTGCAGAACATTGTGTAGATCAAATTGTGTACCAGTTCTCTTGCTCCCTGCTTCCCCTAAACTCCAAATGAGTAAAATCACACCAAAATACATACAGTGTCACATTGCACAGGAAGCCGAGGGAAATGGAACAAAGGGTAAGCCTCAATTTGGAGATTTTAGAGAGGTGAATTAGGGTGATGGACTGTAATATGCTACAGCTACTCATCAACCTGCAATAGTATTTAAACTAATTCAGAGGATAAGTGTTTGTAAAAACTATTTCCCAAAAGTTGCATATAGTTTTCTACATTGTCATATTTGTTATAACTATAATTGTATAGATTAAGCAATCTCAAATGCATTTTTGGAAAACCATACAGAGAATAAACAAGATGAAATATCCATTGTTAAATTGAAACTGTGTCCAATACTATATCTCAAAATGTATGTTTAATTTTTTGCCATTATTTAATATCTATGATTTTTTGATGACTTTGTTAATGAATATCACCACTGAACTCCTTAGCCCCCAGTCTTACAGAGTTACCAGGGACATGTCACAATCATCACCATATAAATGAAAACATAATCTCTGGATCAGCTTATCTGGATAATAACACTGAAGATCTCTTTGTCCTGGTAGAGTTCATATTTACTTAGAAATTAAACAGTTCTTCATAGAACACCTAAAAAAATATAGTCGGTCAATTCCACTATTCATTTTTGAGTATGTTCAGTGTGGTAACTTACCAAGTTTTCTAAGAACCAGTTTCCTTTGTGAATACTCTAAGAATTATTAGAAGTTCCAATTGTCTACCTATAGGTCACAAAAGCAATATGATAATAATAGTAAATGAAATTAATAGCAATGATAATAATAATAGATAGTGTACTTTGAACCTTTATTATAATTTGGGTACTTTTACATGTATATATATAAATAAATCATATGTATTTATATGTGTATATATATAAATATATGACATGTATGATGGGAATAAGAGTAGTTCTTTGATCATAGAATTATTGTAAAGAATAAATTAGCTTCTATGATCAAAGAACTCTTATCCCCATTTATGGATGAGAAAACTATGGCATAGAGTTTAAGTATCTTGTTGAAAATCAGACAGAGCACAAGGCAAAGCTAGGAGGGTACCATATTTTGTCCAGAGCTGGCCATATTTTTCTGTATACAGTTGGGAAAGGAGAATAGATTTTCAAAGTGATGCCATGAGAAAAGAAAAGAAAAGAAAGAAAGAACTAGAAGGAGGGAGGAAGTGAGTAAGGAAGGAAGAAAGGGAGGGAGGAAGGAAGGGAGTAAGTCTCTAGGAGCACACTTTTACTATTTAGTGTTGTCTTAAAATTTGTCAGAATTGAGTATAATATTTAAGGAATATTTTACCAGTAGATAATTTAGTGTTGTTGTTATACCCCATCATCTTGACACCATACCTTTGTCTGACTAGTCAGGATTCTGTTTGAAATGCTTAAATTATTTCATTACATGTTTAGTGCATATCAGCCTTTTAGGTACAGTGATAAATGGGGATTAAGTATTGTGCTTTAAAGCTATTTTGTTAAGCTTTAAAGCTATTTTGTTAAGCGTTATATTTTGCTAATATTTATTTGAAAGAGGCAGTATGCCATTAGCTATGCTCCTAATTTAAAAAAAAATTCCACAGTATCTTTATACAGGTTGAGTTAAAGTTAATTAAAGCTAGATCAGAGATGTTAATGAATTAACTACCCAAACTGTTTGTGGATAAAATCAACCTACTATGGTAAACATAGTTTACAACTTTCAAGTGAGCACAAACATGTTTCTACAGCAAACATTTTAACGAATGTAGTTTCTTATAACAAACATTCAGACTCACCTATGAAGATAAAAGACACACTTTTAGTATTTAAGCAAGATGTCGTTCTGAGCAAACTTTTTTCTCTTCCAGTTTTATTGAGATATAGTTGACATCTGGCAGTGCATACGTCTAAGATGTACAGCATAATTAATTGACTTACATACATCATGAAATGATTAGCACAATACATTTAATGAGCATCCATCATCTCATGTAGATACAAAATTAAAGAGATAAAAACCATATTTTTCCTTGTGATGGGAACTCTTAAGATTTACTCTCTTAACAACTTTCATACATAACATATGGCAGGGGTCCCCAGTCCCTGGGCTACGGGCCACACAGCAGGAGGTGAGCAGCAGATGAGCAAGCAAAGCTTCATCTGTATTTACAGCCGCTCCCCACTGCCTGAGCTCTGCCTCCTGTCAGGTCAGCTGCGGCATTAGATTCTCATAGGAACACGAACCCTACCGTGAACTGCGCACACGAGGGATCTAGGTTGTGCACTCCTTATGAGAATCTAATGCCAGTGATCTGAGGTGGAGCTGAGGCGGTGATGCTAGCACTGGGGAGCGGCTGCAAATACAGATTATCATTAGCAGAGAGGTTTGACTTCACAGAGACTGTAATAAATCAGTTGCTTTCAGACATATCAGAACCTTATCAGTGAGTGGCAAATGAAAACAAGCTCAGGGCTCTCACTGATTCTGCATAATGGTGAGCTGTATAATTATTTCATTATATATCACAATGTAATAATAATAGAAATAAAGTGCACAATAAATGTAATGTGCTTGAATCCCAAAACGATCCCCACCCCTCCCTGGTCTGTGGGAAAATTGTCTTTCACAAAACTGGTCCCTGGTACCATAAAGGTTGGGGACTGCTGACATATGGCAGTATTAATTATATTTGTCATGTTATACATTACATCCCCAGTACTTATTTATCTTATAACTGCAAGTTTGTAACTTCTGACTGCCTTCATCCCATTCCCCCTCCCCCCACCCCCCATCTCTGGTAACCACACATCTGATCTCTTTTTCTATGAATTTGTTTGTTTTTGAAGTATAATTGACCTACAACACAATGTTAGTTCCTATTACACCACATAGTGATTTGATATTTCTCTACATTTCAAAATGATCACCATGATAAGTCTAGTTATCATATGTCACCGTACAAAGATAATACACAGTTATTATTTATTCCCCACACTGCACATTTGATACCCATGACTCATTTATTTTGCACCTGGAAGTTTGTACCTCTTCATGTCCCTCATCTATTTCTTTCATCCTCCTACCTACCTCCCCTCTAGCAACCACCTGTTTGTTCTCTGTATCTATGACTCTGTTTCTGTTTTGTTATATTTGTTCATTTATTTTGTTTTTTAGATTCCACATACAAGTGATATCATATAGTATTTGTCTTTCTCAGTCTGATTTATTTCACTTTGCATAATACCCTCTAGGCCCATTCATATTGTCACAAATGGCAAGATTTCTTTCTTTTTTATGGCTGAGTAATGTTCCATTGTATATATATATCACATCTTCTTTATCCATTCACCTATTGAGGTGCCCTTCGGTTGCTTCCATATGTTGGCTATTGTAAATAATGCTGCAATGAACATAGGGGTGCACATATCTTTCTAATTAGTCTTTTCATTTTCTTTGAATAAATACCCAGGAGTAGAATTGCTGGATCATATAGTAGTTCTAATTTAAGTTTTTGGTGATTCTCCATACTGTTTTCTCCAGTGGCTGTACCAATTTACATTCTCATCAACAGTGCTAAGGGTTCCCTTTTCTCCACATCCTCATCAACACTTGTTATTTGTTGTCTTTTTGATAATAGCCATTCTGACAAGTGTGAGGTAGTATCTCATTGTGGTTTTGATGTGCATTTCCCTGGTGATTAGGGAGCATCTTTTCATATGCCTGTTGGCCATCTGTATGCCTTTTTTGGAAAACTGCCTATTCAGATTCTCTGCCTATTTTTTAAATTGGATTGTTTGCTTTTTGATGTTGAGTTGTATGAGTTCTTTGTATATTTTGGATATTAACCCCTTGTGGGATATATCATTTGCAAATATCTCCTCCCATTTAGTAGGTGGCCTTTTTGTTGTGTTGATAGGTTCACTTCATGATAAAATAATATATAATAAGAACAGACTTAATCTACATAGTATCATAACTGGTATATAGATATTTGCTAGCTTCTCCCCTCCCCTTTTAACCTATCTAATGTGTATCAAAAATTTCTCAACTCAAAGCACTGCATCAACAAATAACTATTCTTTTAAAATTATCCATTACCCCTGAGGTCAATTTGTTTCCATTTCAGTTGCTTTCTAACCAAACTCCTTCTGGTCACCTTTGTATGTGGCTTTGTTCATACGAAGTGCTGCAATCATATTTTCCTGAACTAATTCTCAAACAGTTGATATTTCTTTTCTTTTAAATGTACGCTGTTATACAGATAAGTGCTATATACTTGGTTTTAGCCTATCTGTGGATTTAAGTTTAAAAAATAATTGCTATGGTAGAACACTGACTTAAACCCTGCTGGATGGAGTGTCCTTGGAAATTGGTACTGAATCTTTTTTTTTTTTAACATAAACAGCAATTCCCTGGACACTTTCATCTCACAGATACATTTTGTGTGTGTGTGTGTGTGTGTGTGTGTGTGTGTGTTTGGCGGTATGCGGGCCTGTCATCGTTGTGGCCTCTCCCGTTGCGGAGCACAGGCTCCAGACGCGCAGGCTCAGTGGCCATGGCTCACGAACCCAGCCGCTCCACGGCATGTGGCATCCTCCTGGACCGGGGCACGAACCCATGTCCCCTGCATTGGCAGGCGGACTCTCAACCACTGCGCCACCAGGGAAGCCCTTGTGTGTGTTTTTTACAATGTTAAAAAAAAACAAATTACTTGTCAATATTTAAAAACTGGCTGATTTCCTATAAAATGAGAATATCTGTCTTCTGCTGAATACTCTGAAGATGTGGCTGAAGTGGGCCTGCGTTCCATTTCCATGTGGCAAATATTGAACAGAAGTGGATTGTAGCAGCTTCCTTTAAATGGGTACTGGCACCTTCCACTGCATTCCTTTCCCCACCTCTCCTCTGTAGCAATCATTCTTCACTCATATAAGATACCTGCTTTACCTCTGTAAGAATTTGGGTTTGTGATCCTTTTTAAAAAAACATATTTAATACATTTTCTCAAAAAAACAGTTATATTTTATTCACATGGCAGTAATGGGAAACTTAGAAAATATTCTGTGTAATAAAGCTATTCTATGGTAGGTACAACATCTGTGAATCACTTAAGACCTTCCCAAGCATAAGTCATCAAAGAAGAATAGTGTTCAAAGCAGGAATAAAAAAATTAAGCCCATTCATCAGTTTTATTCTTTTGATATTATTTTGTCAAGTATAATTTGTGAAAGTGAGACTTTTCTATCATAGTTTTCAGTATACCAGCCATTCTGCATGCTAAGCTCTGCAAAATTTATGAAACTCGTACATACAGTAGTGCACATTTGTTGTCATTTGTTGTTAGGCAACAGTGAAGATAGAATCAATAATAAACAGTAATAATAATAATAGTAAAATAGGGAAATGAAGCATAAGATTAAACTTGCTAAATTACTTTTTTATTCATTTATTTTTGCTGTTACTCTTTTTTTGCCCATTGCAAATTTTGGTCAACTTTTATACTTGCGTATTTACAAGTCTACAGACACATATGACCCACTATATAGCATATTATTCTTTAAGATTAAGTATATTTTTACAATGAATTGTGCACTAAATCTGCACTTTTCTTATTTATTTTTTTGTTGAGGTTAAGTTCATATAATATAAAATTAAAGTTCATGATTCAGTGGCATTTAGTACATTCACAATGTTGTACAACCACAACCTCTATTTAATTCCAAAATATTTTCATCACCCCAAAGAAAATCCTATATTCATTTTGAACTCTATTTCCCTACCCTCCCTCCCCTAGCCACTAGCAACCACAATTTGCTTTCTGTCTCTATGTATTAACTTACTTTAGATATTTCATATAAATAGAATCATGTTATACATGGCCTTGTGTGTTTGGCTCCTTTCACTTAGCAGCATGTTTCCAAAATTCACCCACAGTGTAGCATGAATTGGTACTTTATTGCTTTTTTTTTTTTTTTTTCGGTATGCGGGCCTCTCACTGTTGTGGCCTCTCCCGTTGCGGAGCACAGGCTCCGGACGCGCAGGCTCCGGACGCGCAGGCTCAGCGGCCATGGCTCACGGGCCCAGCCGCTCCGCGGCATATGGGATCCTCCCAGACCGGGGCACGAACCCGTATCCCCTGCATCGGCAGGCGGACTCTCAACCACTGCGCCACCAGGGAGGCCCCTTTATTGCTTTTTATGACTGAGTAATATACCATTGTATGCATAGATCACATTTTGTTTATCCAGGGGCACTTTTTTCCAGAGTCTGAACACTTACTGTGTTTAACTACTTTCAACTCCTTCCCTTCCTTCTTTTTTTTTTCTTCCTTTCCCTTCCCCTCCTTTTTCTTTTTGTTTTTTTTTTCTTTCTTTCTTTCATCCCCCATTATCAACACCCACCACCAGAGTGGTGCATTTGTGCAAATATGCATTTTAAAACTGCAGACCAATGGACTTCCCTGGTGGCACAGTGGTTAAGAATCCACCTGCCAATGAAGGGGACACAGGTTCGAGCCCTGGTCTGGGAAGATCCCACATGCTGTGGAGCATCTAAGCCCATGTGCCACAACTACTGAGCCTGTGCTCTAGAGGCCACGAGCAACAGCTGCTGCACCCGTGTGCCACAACTACTGAAGCCTGCATGCCTAGAGCCCGTGCTCCACAACAAAAGAGAAGCCACCGCAGTCAGAAGCCCACACACCACAACGAAGAGTAGCCCTGCTCGCCACAACTAGAGAAAGCCTGTGAGCAGCAACGAAGACCCAACACAGCCAAAAATAAATACATTAATTAATTAGTTAAAAAAAACCTTGCACACCAAGGATTCTATTTTGATTTAATGCTAGAATTAAAAGCTGTGACATCAGTATCCAAGGTAGCAAAATTGCTTAAAACTAAAAGTTACTTGGTTACAAGTTGCACTCTTGTCCCAAATGACTAAAAAACTGGAAATAATGAAATAATATAAGATAAAAATATATAATATGTGATATTGATGAAGCATGCAGTAAGAAGAACTTAAAAGTGTGAGTTCTTCATAAAATCTATAAGGATGTAAGAAAATAAGCCCAACTATTCCTCTAGTTAAGTAATTCTTTATTTACACTAGTATCCATCAGGAAAAATATTGAGCTTTGCTATAGATTTGTTCTTTGCTTTACAATATGTGTTTAAGTTATTCTATTTAAAAATAGCAATTATGATCCCTTATTATAACTTTTTCTTATTCCACAAATAGGGAGTTTAACATAGTGCTCAAGAGAGCAGACACACATAAGTTGAATCCTGACTTAGATGTATAACCTTGAGCTAATTAATTAACTTCCCTTAGCTTCAGTTTTCTATCTCCTGGTACAGTGTATAAAAAGCACTTGGCTTGAAATGTTTTATATTTACATATCTATAACTGTGTCTCTGTCTACATCTAAAACTATACTAAAATGTTCATATGTATATATGAACATACACGTATGCTGTTTGTGTAATCTAATAGAATTTAAAGAATTACAAAATATTTTTATTCAGTGTGCTTTTGATGGTTGCTTATTCTTTCATTGTGTGGATTTATCTTAATTTGTGTGAGCTCCTGTTGTTGAGCAGTTAGACTACTTCTAATATTTTGATATTAAAAACAAAACTGTGATGAACTCTCTTTTAAGTATATTTCTGTGCAAGTTTGATTAAAAGAAGGCATTTAATTTAATACTGCATCATGTTCACGGCACTAAAGGATATAATATATATTAAATATATATGTGTATAAATATGTGAATGAGTATAAATATATATGTGTGTATTTTCCCTCTTCCATGAAGTAGATCTTAAAAAGTTAGAAAAATAGAGTTCTCAAAAAAGAAATAAGATGCTCTGAGAAATATCTCTCATTATAAAGGAAATATATTATTCTCTGACTTTTTGTTTAATTGATTTTTTTAAATATAGGCAACACATTGCCCAATGTGATGAGGCTGCTAAAATGTTTAATTCTTTTATACTGGGTGGGGTTAAAGTAATTTTGTGTTATGTGCAGGACTACAACAACTCATTCATCCTCAAGAAATGCAGTCGCTGTTGCTCTTCTTGTGAGAATCTATTTTATAAGCTATCTCCACAACACTAATGTACTGTTAAATTTTCTGGAGTAACTGTATTTCAAAATATTGAAGGGAATATTCTTTTCTACAGAGAGGACACTTTCTGTGGAGAGCAACTGACATGGCATTTTTATATTTTAGCATTATATCATGCATTAGAAAAATACGGAAATCCCTGCATAATTTTAAATAGGGCATGTCAAACTTATCAGTTATTTGAAAACAAGAAACTAAGCAAGCATGGGGGAAAATATCAGAAATTGAGTCTCAAGTTGGAAGAAATTATAAAGACTCCACAAATGTTGACAGTTCAAAGAGAAAAATAAAATGATTAATTATATAATACAAAGAAACTTTTTAATACAAACATTCATTAGCAAAAATGAAAATTTATTGTCATTTATTGTTAACAATGGCAAAGAGAGAGGTCTTAAATAACATGGAGAGTGACAAAAGAAACAAGTAGTCTAGCATTTTATGTTTATAAGATTTTGAAATAAATGAGTCCACAATTATGGAGCTGTAGTCCATTAGTACTAAGATGTCTGGATATAAGCATCATAATAATAATAATTTTTTTAAAACTGCATCAACATTGACAGATAACTTCAGCAGCAATTATAAAGAAAAAAATACCTTTAACTTGAAAAGATTTTATTTAAAGAAGCTAAAAGTAAGTAATGCCCAATAATAATAGCTAACATTCATGTAGCGTTTATGGTGTGCCAAATAGAGTTCAGTACCTAAGCACAGTATCTAAGTAACTGAATTAATGAACTCATTTCATTAACCCTATGAAGTAGGTACTATAACACACAACAACCCTATGAGGTAGGTACTAAAATGGTATCAAATACTCTCCCCATTTAGCCAGAAGGGAATCTGAGGAACAGAGAGGATAAAATACCTGGCCCAAGGCCTCAGAGATAGGAGGTGGGAGAGCTGGAATCTGAACCCAGGCAGCATGGTTCCAGATTGTACAGTGTTACAGTGTATCATATGGTCTCTTCCAACAAGTCACCATATTGAGCCACATGAAACTGTAGATGCTAAATTCAGACGATATCAAGTTCCCTCTAGTAAAAGGAACTGAGGTCAAATAAGCTTGTGAAATGCAACATTCTCAACTCTTGTTGGGGAATTCCCATTTTGCATATTTATCTTTAAAAATAAAAACAACTCTTGATGTACAACAACTTAAAGTACTTAATTCTATCCAGAAATATCTTCTTGAATGAATTGACTAAAACAATCTAAACTAGCTATGTAATCAAGGGCAGGACAGAATATGCCATTAAATTAGTGGTAGGATTTTTTTCCCCCCCTCAGGCTGATGGCTGATGTGTCATGGCTCAGTTAGCAAGATGCACAATTAACCTTAACTTAAGGACATATACTAACAAGAAACGGATCTAGTTCAAGTTTCAGATCCTCTTCTTCAAGTGGCTGTAAAAAATGTATGGATAAGAATAAAGGAGATTATGTAACAACCTAAATGGGAAAAGAATTTTAAAAAGAATAGATATATGTGTATGTATAACTGAATCACTTTGCTGTAAACCTGAAACTAACACAACATTGTTTATCAACTATACTCCAATATAAATTAAAAAGTTAAAAAAACACAAAGCCATTTAAAAAAAAGAATAAAGGAGATTTTTGAAACTACAGAAATACAGTTTACCCTTGAGCAACGTGGGAGTTAGGGGCACTGATCCTTCACACAGTCAAAGTTCTGCATATAATTTATAGTCAGCCCTCTGAATCTGCAGTACCTCCATATGTGCGGATTCAACCAACCAAGGATGGTTGAACTGTAGTACTGTAGTATTTACTATTGTGTAAGTGGACCCACACAGTTCAACCCGTTGTTCAAGGGTGAACAGTAATCATTATATATTCTTGTTATTGGGGGCATTATAAGAGAAAATAGAAAATGACAAAACTTGCCAAACTTCAGGATACCTGACCCTTCAGCCATGGCCCTCATTCTGAATCATGCTGTTAGTGGCACATTTACAGCTCACTTCTGATTTTCTCATTCTTCCCTTAAATTTTCATGTCTAATGACAAAAATTGTGGTCAGATGTTTATTCCAAAGTGAAATAGGAAAAAATGGGGATAAGATTGTAATAGTGGAAAAATAGAATATGGTTGCATTAATCTTCTAGGTCAGATACACTTGTGATCCATGACTACTTCAGAAATAATACGGTGTATGTATGTAGCCCATGCTGTTTTTCAGCAAAAAAGTTCATGGTGTTCAGGAGAGTTTTCTAGTTCCTATCATCTCCAAAATGTTTGCTATTCATACATTGAAGAGGCAAATGTAGTCTAAATTAGGTGGACAGCATTATGTTTTATGTAATTTTAGTTTTAGCAAAGACACAATTTAACCTTGAAACAAAACAAGAACAAAGGCACGTTTGAGAGAGAATAAGTAAGAAAAACAGCAAATATTTTTGTTCAAAAATGAATTTGTTTTTGGATAATGCTTTCTTAGGCAGATCTTATGAATTGAATTGTTTTATATATCATTATGAAAAATATAAAATTAATGCATTTGACTTTTTCTGTATTATTTTTAATATGTAATATATGAAAATTATAGCATGTGTATTTTATTGCAGTAATTATAGACATAACAGTTCATTATAAAGCTGTTTTTAAAATGTTTGGTTCTTTTTAGTGTCTTCTATGTATTTGGACATATAGGACTATTGTGATGTCAGTCAATTGTGATTGAGGGATGAGGGTAAGGAAAATGGAACTTGGCTAATCTAGAGTTTACTCTGAGCTGCATAAATGCTTTATAAATTTCATATGCAAAACCATCTGGATAAGTGGACACAGCAGTTTGATGATGTTGTATAAACTCACCATTTATATTAAGGTAGCATGATCTTATCCTAAGGATTTGTATAGATGTCAAGAGGATAAAAAGTTCAAGAGGGTGAGGAAGAGGGGATGTTTTCATCAGAAGGGGGTACTTTAAAAGCTCATTTGTCTGTCCAGAGCATATAAACATAATACCTGAGTCATTTTAAATTGCCACAGTTGTGAAAGAACTGTTATCCTAAAAAGGATTTTGGATAAAACCCTGCCAGGTTAAGGCTTCCTAGGAACTGCTTTGCATTTTTATAAGTAATAGGACTTTCTGAAATTCTAGCTAAATATTGTATTTATGAAGGTTAGTATTTTTCAACAGTAATAGTCCGTGCAGTTCGGGGATGATCTGTTAGTTGACTTTCTAAACTCAATTTTTAATTGAATCTTATTTTTCATATTCTCTCCTTTATTCCCCTTCTCTCTAATGTAAAAATAATTGAAATACTAATAAAGGCTTTACAGCATTCTACAAAAGATTAGCAGAATCATCAGGTTAGGAGCTATATTAATGAAGAGAAAAGTGTTGTTGCCTCAATATCTTTTTTGAGTCTCTATATTTTCCCTTTCAAGTAAATATTAAATATCCACATTTAATTAAAGTAGGGGAATCTTGTAAGGGTGAAAAAGAACAATAGGAAAACAAATAAGAATAGAAAACTGATATAGACAAAATACATCTGAATTCCAGAAACTGGGCAAAATAAGAAAATAGAAGACAAATAATATTCAGGAAGAGATATGCTGAATTCTGTCACATATTTTAGGAATGAGTTAGTCAGTGTTATGACCAATAGTGACACTTAAGAATAGATTTCAACTTTAAAATGTATCTTTATATTTGAGGTTACTATGACAGTTTTTCTAAGGAGTCTTGGTGCTGAAAGACTGAAAATCAGTAACATAGGTAATAGCTACCTTCCAAAATCAAAATTAAAAATATAAAAAATAAAATTTCTGAATATCTGTCATGTCAATGACATTGTTTAAATTAGTAGTTCCTAAACTGGATTGTTGAAACGTCATTTCTTTCATCAAAATCTCTTTGAATTTATATTAAGAGATTAAAAATCAATATTTAAAAAGATTAGTTAGAAATAATTTATGATTGCAGTGATGTGTGATTTTTTGAAGGTTTAATACTGTATTATTTGATAGTTAATTTATTATATTGTCATGATTGTCAAATGTTGCAAAACCAATTAGAAAATTACTTAATTGTCTATGCATCATTCTTTTAAGGAAATTGAAGCAGGATATCTATGAGGTACATCCAGTAAGTAGCTAATACCTTAAGCTGCAGTCCGCAGCCTTTTTGGCACTAGGGTCCAGTTTTGCGGAAGACCAGTTTCCATGGGCGGGGTGGGGGGATGGTTCAGGAGGTAATGCAAGCGATGGGGAGTGACATATGAAGCTTTGCTCGCTTTCCCACTCACCTCCTCTGTGCGGCCTGGGTTTTTAACAGGCCGCGGACCGGTGCCAGTCCATGGCCAGGGTTTGGGGACACCTGCCTTAATGCAAAGGTTATAAACATTTGTAGTTACTTTCTATCAATTTTTCAAAGAAATCAGGTTGCTACCAAAATGGAAATGAAAGTCTATTAGTTTATTTTTGAAGGACCATTATTTATTTAATAGAGGTCCCAAAATGGGAATCAAAGTCTTACTATTGGACAATAAGAAATGTATTTGTGTGAACTAATATAGATGCATGATGGGATGTGGAGCAAGGGCAAGAAAAATGAATCTAAAGAGGAAAATGTGTGGGGGGGTTCTTGGGAAGAAAAACGGGGAATATTTATTAACATGCTTGTGTTGTTAGCCCAACATGGTTCCATCAGTCAGAAAGAGGGCTACAAGTGAAAGCTAATGTAGCTATTTTTCTTAGTGACTGCAAAACCAGATGCCTAAGCGGAGGTTTTTTGGGAGTCCAGTAGTCAAAGATACAGTTGGAGAAATGGCCAAGCTTCCCACACCTCCCTGCCCCATCCCCCTTTTCTATGGAATATATCATGGTTCTATCTCAAGAGAAATGAGAGGGAACTAGTGCCCTTTGTCAATTTAGGGAAAGCAGGTGTATGCTGTGGAAAGAATGGTATTAAACAGAACAGAACCGTATTTCTCCATAACACAAGCAACTGTAACCATTGATTATAAAAATTGATTCGCTTTTTTAACATGAACATATACTGGTGATAGTGCATACGTTGAAAACTTTATATTCAAAGAAGTGAAGGAGGAATTTCCTTATGTAGAAGAAATTGATTTTTGCTTGAGTAAAGATCAAACCCTCTTCTGGCACACAGCGGCACAGTTTCTGTAGTGGCTAAAGAGAATCAGTGGAAACATCTCCCTTTAAAATGTGATAAGGTTTGCAATAAATCAGCTACTTTACTAGACTTGCTGTGTCATTCACAATGAAACATCAGAGCTGAATGTCCCCACCAATATTTCATAGTTTTATTTTGAAAAAGTATCATCTCTAGTGTTCTGCCAGGATTGTATGATTTACTGTTCTACACTCATTTCTGAAATATCCATCCGCATCTCAGCTATTGTATTCTTGGCATCAGAAAAGATTTTGCTTCGGGTTTTATTTATTCAGAGCCTGTTAATGTTGTAATTTTTATATCACTGTCATGTCATTTTGCCACTAATGTCATATATTTGATAAAAGAGCACAGGGAGAGGAGCTGTGTTCTTATTAATTAGAGCGGTCTGATAAATGGATTATCTTATTTAGTAAGCAAGTCTTTGACAGGCAGGTGAATACAGATGGGCATATTAATGCTGGGTTAACATGAGTTTTAATTTCTTTGGTAAATTTCTGAACATCTCCTTGAAAACTGCCTAATAATGGCAGCTAAAAGTTATTTAATGACAACCATAAATTATTGTATATGCTCTATTCACATGGATTACTTCATTTTAATCCTTTCATCAGTCCTATGAGGGATGACCTGTTATTACAATATCCATTTACAGATGTGGTAACTGAGGCAAAACAAGGTTATAGTAACACAAGATTTCATGGCTAATAAAGGTAGAGTTGCAATGAGCCCTGGTAATTCTTCTTTGAAGATGCCTTCTTTACTGTCTTTGTAAATGTTGACCTCCTGTAACTCTCATTGTGACCTTCTGATAAATCTATAAATATTTATATAAAATATATATTTATATAAAAATTTCATAGTAGCTTTTTATCTGGATTTTATCTTATTATTTTCTCATTGAGGAACTGTACAGTTTCTGCTTCCATTCTATAACACAATACTAACTTGCTCACTATGCCCTTGATGGGGACTCTGAGTAATGTTGCACTTTAAAATGTAAAAGAATATTATCAAAATTTATCTTGTTTTTATGTGGGAAAAAGTAATTTCCATCTGAGCCATCATTCAGATAATTTCCACTTTGACAATGAGTCTGTTTTCCCTCTGCAATCCTCTTTATTTTCTGTTGGCCCGATTGCTGACTGGCTTCTTGTACAGAAGGTACGTAGGAATGATTGGTTTCTTACACCTGTGTTATAGCTTTGCCATTTTGATATTTATTTGCTGGCACTTGCCTTGGAACACACACATGCACACAAATTGGGTTTTAAGCGTTAATTTTATGAAAAGATAAGCAGAAACGTATGGTAATACCTGGATATATCTTTATTATTTGTATGTGGAAAACCTATTCAAGAGGAGTTTCAAGAAGAAAAACGTGTTTATTTTAAAAGCAGTATAAGACAAAACTGAACTCATTTCCAATTCCAGTGAAACTCAGCTGTGTTTTTCTTCCCTGTTGAGTGATCCTCATTCATCTGGTTTTGTCCCATTCCCTGCCAAATCTTTCCCAGGATTTGTGGGATGTTGGTATCAACCTCTATCCAACTCTGACCAATTGGATTCCAACTGTTCCTAAAGGCTCAGCCACAGTCCGTGCATGAGTCTTTCCCAACCAACTCAGGGAGGACTTTATGAGCTTCCACAGTCCATAAAAATGAGTCAGAGTGGAAATGCATTAGGCTTTTGTAAGCTTAGCACTTTAAATTCCCCAAACTTAGTATTTGTTTTGCAGTTTGTAGGACTGCTCTTCTACATTGGTTTCCAGTCTCCCACAGGGACTTAAGTCCCTCTCAAAGCCATAGATTCCTTGGCTGGAGCCCTAACACTGGTCTCTATTCTGTCAGTTACCTCCTTGAACGCTTCTCATTATTCTCTCATTACTTGCTGTGGCTCTGTCTGTCCCAAAACGTTAGTCTACTGGTATTGAAGGCTAGATCCCTTTGACTTTGAGTTTTATCACTTCACAGAAACCCTTGCTTTCTCCTCTACCAGATTACATCCTCTTGGACATTGACGATGGCCTGGGTCAAATCTGAATGCACTAACTTCCTGAGGGCAAACATTAAGCGTTAGAGTGTTACCTATGGAGCTCAGTCCCAGGGGTTGTTTAGCTGTTATCCTTATTATCATGACTTCCTCCCTTTTCCCAAGCTTAGGCCACCAAGTTCCCAGCTTGTCTATGAACTAAACCCATGTGAGGAATAGCAGTAAATATATGGCTTTTCTTCTCAAGTACCTCTGGCTGAATCAAATGGATTACTCACAAATGCATCCTAGGTATTGAATATTGCTTTCACTTCTGTTTTTTATTGTAAAGGCTGAAGCAGGCTAGAAAAGGGCAATGTGGTCCCTAGTTTTCTGCTGATACAGAAGCTGGAAGCTAATTTGATAATATCCTCCATTGTGACATACTATACAATCCACTGCTCATGATGGTCTGTAAGGGATTTCAACTTTCAAGTGCTTAACTACAAGGTCCTGCCCTTTTTACATCCTGTCACCACCTCACCTCACTTTCCATGATGGTACTCAAATTAGCTGGGTTGACTTATATCAGTCACTGAGCTTGATAGTCTTTTTCATTAAATCAAGGAGGTGGACAAGATGCTGTCTACTTTTAGTTTCTGATATAAGATATCTTACTAAGTGTCAAATCATAATTCCAGTGACTATACCCTTATAGCAGCTTCTAAAAGACTGGAAATAGAAAGAGCAGGAATTGCTTCTGTCCAGTGTCTGGTTCTACTGAGAACTAGCTCTGGCTTGCATCTGCTTCATTGTGATATGGCATTTTGTACATTGTTGTCCTTCCTATATATTGAATGACTTTAAGTTTGTATCTCAAATATTTTAAAATTTCCATCCAAACTTTATGAGAAATAGATTTCTCTACCTTCCCAATTTTACTCAAGAAAGGTTTTTGGAATGTCTTATAGTGGAAAAAAATACATATTTTCATTATCATTAGCATCAATCACTTTCTTATTTCTCGTTTTTTTGCTTCGCTTATTACGAAGAACATAGGGGGAATCACTCTACCCAACAAAGTTAAAAAAAAACCTTTTAAAAATTTACACAGATTCTCTTTTATTCCTTCAAGTTGCACAGGCATGGACATATGATGGATAGAAATATTCTGAGGTAAATACTCAGAATTTTGAATTATTTTCTGTAACAACAAAGTATCCCAATAATTTCTTGGAGATTCAGCTGACTAATTACTACAGATTTGGTTGCAACCCAAGTCACTTTAGTACCTTACAAAAAGTGAGAGGCTTCAGGTAAGATTATCAGCATGAGAATAAATGAGTTAGCAAGCATTGATAAACCTGGAGAACAACAGGGCTAAATGTTTAATGCATCATTTGAGTATGTGCCACTGCAGAAAACTGAATGAACAGCTTTTTGGTTATGTATATTGGAAGTAAGAAATTTTTAGCATTGTTTTGCATTTCTTTTGGTGACAGACTTATCAAAATGAACATTTTCTGATAGAGAATGCCTAGTAGGCTTTCTCTCTTTTAGAGCTTAGTGGTGTGTGTAAAAGCTCCAACCAGTCACCCTTTGTATTTACCTTCCTTCTCTTATGAGGAATCATTCACCTGTAAAGCATTTGCTGAATGTTGACTCTGTGTCAGCATCAGGGTTACACTGTGCTCACGCTTAGGGCTACAATGAAAGAGAAGTATGTCGTATAGTCTAGACAGTCACCAAGTCTACCATTGGTTCTGGAGCAGTTTTCAGCATTCAAATTTTGTTAGATTCTTGAACTATGAATGATGGTATAATGTCAATAATTTTCTTAACAGCAAAAATTTTCTGAAGAGCTATCATGTGCAGAGTGGTCTTTATTTCAGACATAAATGGTGCAGTTCCTAGCCTCAGGAAGGGCATTCTAGTGAGTTCACATAAGGACTATCTGCTTCCACATCATTCTAGTGATAGAAAAGGAGAAGGAGGAAAGGCAAGAGAAGTGGAAGGAGGAGCAGGGGGAGGAATAATAATAGATAAAATTTTGTGTGTCTAATGTATACTAGGAACTCTAGATTTCAAGTGAAGCATAATATGATCTCTTTAAAATGACTTATCTAGCTGAAGTAGAAACTAACATTCATTGTGCACTTCCTATTATGTAATTTCAGGGACTCTATAAAATAATAATCAATGTTCATTGAGAAGTAAGTACTAATTGAGAAGTGAGAAGTAAGTAGTAAGTAATCCATGCTTTACATGGATTACCTTTGTGTGGATGCTTGTATCTAATCCTTTACATGATTTTTCAATCCTGCTTTACAGGGGTTATTTTATCCAGTCATCTGCAAACCCCTATGAGATGGATAGGTACAATGTCTGTCCCCATTTTGAAGATGAGGAAGTCTAGGCACAGAGAGATTGATAAATTGCCCAAATTCGCATAGCTAATGGGATGTGGAGCTAGGATTTAATTTCAGGCAGAGAAGGAGATTTTCCATGAAACTAATGGAATTTAAGATTCAGGAACACTCACTTTTACAGACTAGTTCCAAGGATTTATACTTAAATTGTATTTGTAATTTTGAATTATTTTTCTTAGAAGGACCCTAAAATGTTTATAAGCTTCAGAACCCAGGCAATTGGGCCTTCTACAACAACTTCAACTTCCAGCTAATGAAAGTGTAAACCTACCTGCTTCTTGAACTGTCTTCTTCCCTCTTCTGATGGTAGAGGAAGTGGATTTCCTGGAAATAAAGGCCAATCTGTCACTTTCTCCTCAGGAGCCTATTTTCTCTCCATTTCAGAGACTGTGATCTGTCAGTCATATTTATTCTAATTCTGTCTCCTTCATCCCTATTATCAATCTATTTTTCTCACTATATTAGTCCCATCAGCATTCAAACATACTTTTTTCTATTTTTAGTTTTTTAAGGAACCTCCATAATTTTCTCCATAGTGGCAGTATCATTTTACATTCCCACCAACAGTGCAAGAAAGTTCCCTTTTCTCCACACCCTCTCCAGCATTTATTTTTGTAGAATTTTTTGATGATGGCCATTCTGACTGGTGTGAGGTGGTACTTTATTGTGGTTTTGATTTGCATTTTTCTAATAATTAGTGATGTTGAGCATCTTTTCATATGCCTCTTGGCCATCTGTATGTCTTCTTTAGAGAAATGACTATTTAGGTATTCCGTCCATTTTTTTTTTTTTTTTTCGGTATGCGGGCCTCTCACTGTTGTGGCATCTCCCGTTGTGGAGCACAGGCTCCGGACGCACAGGCTCAGCAGCCATGGCTCATGGGCCTAAACACTCTGCGGCATGTGGGATCTTCACGGACCAGGGCACGAACCCGTGTCCCCTGCATCGGCAGGCGGACGCTCAACCACTGCGCCACCAGGGAAGCCCCCGTCCATTTTTTGATTGGGTTGTTTATAACCCAGCAATCCCACTAATGGGCATATACCCGGAGAAAAATGTAATTCAAAAAGACACATGCACCCCAATGTTCACTGCAGCACTATTTACAATAGCCAGGACATGGAAGCAACCCAAATGTCCAGCAACAGATGAGTGGATAAAGAAGATGTGGTACCTTATATACAATGGAATATTACTCAGCCATTAAAAGGAACAAAGTTGGGTCATTTTTAGAGACGTGGATGGACATGTCAAAGAAAGTGAAGTAAGTCAGAAAGAGAAAAACAAATGTATATTTACACATGTATGTGGAATCTAGAAAAATGGTACAGATGAACCTATTTTCAAAGCAGAAATAGAGACACAGATATAGAGAACAACCATATGGACACCAAGTGGGGGAAGGGTGGGTGGGATGAATTGGGAGATTGGGATTGACATATATACACTACTATGTATAAAATAGATGGCTAATGAGAACCTGCTGTATAGCATAGGGAACTCTGCTTAATGCTCTGTGGTGACCTAAATGGAAAGGAAATCCCCAAAAGAGGGGATATGTATATACATATGACTGATTCACTTTGCTGTACAGCAGAAACTGGCACAACATTGTAAAGCAACTATACCCTAATAAAAAAAAATGAAAGGAAGGAAGGACGGAAGAAAGGAAGAAAGAAGGAAAAACTACTGAGTTAACCAATGCCTCTATTCACAGTATGTGAATACAATTACTGTTTGCCATAGTAGCAAATGAAGTCAGTCATGTAAGAAAGCTAAAGAAAAGCAAAACAAAAAAACCCCTCTTTTTCCACCATTAAAAAGGAAAGATTAAGCAAAGAAAAAAATATTCCCAGTCTCCCCATTTCCATCCCAGCTGTTTCCAAACCACTCAACTTGCTTTCCCAGCTAGCAAAAGAACTCTTCACTGGATGTCTTCACTATACTCATTTTTTTATTTACTTAAAAAATACTTATTGATACCTGCTAGGTGTCAGGCTTTGTGCTAAGTCACAGGATTAAAACAAAGAACACAGACTTCATAGGAATAGTAACTTACAATAGGAGCTTGTATCTGGTACATTCTATTGCAGATGCATTTAAGAAATAATAATAGAGATCTTAGTATATTGCATTTAATACTCTCTCTTATTAAACATATCTAGGTTTTGGAGACTTGGTATGCCCATACCCAAATAAACTACCACTGCTTTAAAAAAATTTTGCAAAATGTTAGAGAAACTTTTAGATTTTAAACCTAGCATTTGTATCTATATACATTTATCACTCTTCATTGTCATCTAAATTCATCAGTCTGCTTTTAATTTAAGATATTCACTTTACCTAATTATTTAAATATTTGAGTGACTAAAGTAAATAAAATCTCTCATTGGTGTGAGTCCAAACAAGAGGGCCATTAGCCTACAAAATGAGATTTTCCTGGGCATTTCTATTAATATTGATAAGTTTTATTTACCCCCATTCTATGGATTAAACAATGAGCATTGCAGATAAATGAATAACTTTCCCAATCTCATCCAGTCAATGATATACACAAACAAAATTCAAATACAACTCTCTTTGATTGCACAGCCTAAGATCTTTCAAATATACGTTTTGAGTGTAGCAAAATCAAGAGACATAGGATGGGTGCGATTGGTTGGGGACTAAAGGACCACAATAATGAACATTAAAGAGCATGACCTCAAGGGGAGGAGACAAGGGGAAAAGCTGTATAAGAAAACCTTAGGTAGAAAATATATAATCGTTTGTGCTTGAGTAGAACAGAAAACTCACAGCAGCAGTGTCAATAGCTTAGCTTTGTGCCCTTTGAAGTCTTCCCTATTGTGTCTCTGGTCTCTAGCCATGGAAGACGGACATTTAAAAAGTTCGGTCAAAGAGACCTCAGTTGATAAGTGGCTGTTTGTACTATTGATAAATTGTTTCGCTATCATTTTCTGTAAAACCAGATTCAGTGTTTGTAAAACACTCACAAGCTCTTGCTATTTTTGCTTTCAAAGTATTGGATTCTTTTGCTGTTTTAGGAGAAGCATTTTAAAGGGAGGATTTGTTCCTAGTTTCCTTTAGCTGATTTTAAGTTTATTTGAAATTTTACATGATTTAGTGTTCTGCAGAGAGCTCTGTTCTTTCCTTCCCTTAATGTTGACTTGAACAGCTTGATGAGAGTTTAATAGAATTTGTTTAAAGTTATTGCTGACCTTGAATTAAGTGGGAACCAGTATATCCCCATGCAGGTATGGGCTTCAATTTATGGCAAATATGTTTGTCTTTACAGTCATGCATAATTTCCAAATTCCAGAAATAACTTCTGTTTTATAGCTGTACCTTCCAAACCCATCATAAGGAGGGCTCTGT
Organism: Mesoplodon densirostris; assembly: GCF_025265405.1. Lineage (NCBI taxonomy): Eukaryota > Metazoa > Chordata > Mammalia > Artiodactyla > Ziphiidae > Mesoplodon > Mesoplodon densirostris. Next base: position 168,713,280 of record NC_082663.1, on the reverse strand, counting down.
CAGCATTTCTATTACATTATTTACTTTACAGGGGTTTATAACATGGTCATAAAACTCACTCCAGGATTAGTTTCGTCAGATAAACTCTCATCTCGGGAAGAAAGGTGTTATTTTTTTCCAATAGTTTAAAAATAATATACTGACTTGCTTCTTCTCATACAATTGGAGTTCATAGACTCCTTTTTTGCCATAAAGCCTTTCTTTCTCTGAAAGAAGATGTCCTAATTGGCCTTTATGTATTTATGCACTAGAACCTCTCCTTTCTCCTCAGAAGGGAGAGCTACATAGCAACACAGAGCTTGGACACAAAGAGTTCAATAGACAGGAGTTCAAATCCCTATCTATGACTTAATAGGTAAGAGATTGTTAACTACTTATGGAATATGATAAGGAATTAATAAGTCCTGGCTATAGAGGTATATATTATCTCATTATTTTGAGTCCTGTTATCACTTAGGAACTTAATGAACTCCTTAATCTGATGCATATCTCAAATAATGAATTAAATTTTTTCTTTCACTTACTCATTCAGTACTTATTGAGCATCAGAGTGGATGCTAGAGATACAAAGGCAATATAACATGACCTCTGCCCTCAAGGGATATGTAGTTCAGTAGGAAGAGTCAGCCTTGTACAGAGACGAAGTACAGAATATTTAATGCTTACCTTGAAGCTGGGACAGCTCAGAGCAAAGTCACTTTACTCAGACTAGGGCATCACTGAAAGCTTTTTAGGTAGTAGGTAGAAAGGTGGGTATTTCTGTACTGAATACTAAAGGATGATAAAGGAGATAGATAAACATCCTTGGATCATGGAAGCAGCAGTGTGCAAAGCATAAAGAGGAAAAACATGGCATAAACTGGGAACTAGAATATGACTGCAGTTAAGAGTATAGGGGGATGGAAGAGTAACAAGAAGGTATAATGGAAAGATATTTCTGTTGATTCTCCATCATAATGAACCTGCCTAGGTTCTCTCTTGGCTCAGTTATTCTGCATGCCATATATTTCTCTATTATGGTTTACACCTTTATTTTGATGAAGCACATTATCCAGTTACTTAAAAAAATTGTATGGAAGGTATACTATTTTAAGGTTCTTATATGACTTAAAATGACTCTATTCTATGCTCTCCTCTTGATATATAATTTAGCTGAGTATATAATCTTAAGTTGAAAATTATTTTCCTTTAGAATTTTGAAGGCATTGTTCCATTGTGTCCAAGCATGTGATAGTGATGTTGAGAAATCTCAAGCCATTCTGATTCCTAATATTTGCATATGACCTATACTTTTCTGTTTGGAAGATTTTGGAATAACCTCTTTGCCACTATGTTTCTGGAATTTTAACTATTTTTACTAGTTGTTTTTGACAATCTGTTGGACCTTTAACTCAGAAACTCATATCCTTTAGGGCTGGAAATTTTCTCAAAATATTTTATTTGTTATTTTTTCCAATTCTTTTTTTCTTTTCTCAATTTTTTGAGCTCCTCTTATTCAAGTGTGAGATAATATTGTCATATGCTCGACACAATACTATACACAGATAATCCTAAAAATGCCACCAAAAAACTACTAGAGCTAATCAATGAATTCGGTAAAGTTGCAGGATACAAAATTAATGCACAGAAATCTCTTGCATTCCTGTACACTAACAATGAAAGAACAGAAAGAGAAATTAAGGAAACAATCCCATTCACCATTGCAACAAAAAGAATAAAATATGTAGGAATAAAACTACCTAACGAGGTAAAAGACCTGTACTCAGAAAACTATAAGACACTGATGAAAGAAATCAAAAATGACACAAACAGATGGAGAGATATACCATGTTCTTGGATTGGAAGAATCAATACTGTGAAAATGACTATAGTACACAAAGCAATCTTTAGATTCAATGCAATCCCTATCAAATTACCAATGGCATTTTTTACAGAACTAGAACAAAAAATCTTAAAATTTCTATGGAGACACAAAAGACCCCAAAGAACCAAAGCAATCCTGAGGTAAAAAAAGACAGAGCTGGAAGAATCATACTCCCTGACTTCAGACTATACTACAAAGCTACAGTAATCAAGACAGTACAGTACTGGCACAAAAACAGAAATATAGATCAATGGAACAGGATAGAAAACCCAGAGATAAACCCATGCACCTATGGTCAACTAATCTATGACAAAGGAGGCAAGGATATACAATGGAGAAAAGACAGTCTCTTCAATAAGTGGTGCTGGGAAAACTGGACAGCTACATGTAAAAGAATGAAATTAGAATACTCCCTAACACCATACACAAAAATAAACTCAAAATGGATTAAAGATCTAAATGTAAGACCAGACACTATAAAACTATTAAAGGAAAAAATAGGAAGAACACTCTTTGACATAAATCACAGCAAGATCTTTTTTGACCTTCCTCCTAGAGTAATGGAAATAAAAACAAAAATAAACAAATGGGACCTAATGAAACTTCAAAGCTTTTGCACAGCAAAGGAAACCATAAACAAGACAAAAAGACAACCCTCAGAACGAGAGAAAATATTTGCAAATGAAGCGACTGACAAAGGATTAATCTCCAAAATATATAAACAGCTCATACAGCTCAATATAAAAAAAAAAACAACCCAATCAAAAAATGAGCAGAAGACCTAAATAGACATTTCTCCAAAGAAGACATATAGGCCAGGAGGCACATGAAAAGCTGCTCAACATAAGTAATTATTAGAAAAATGCAAATCAAAACTACAATGAGGTATCCCTCAGAATGACAACCCTCAGAATGAAAGAAAATATTTGCAAATGAAGCGACTGACAAAGGATTAATCTCCAAAATATATAAACAGCGCATACAGCTCAATATAAAAAAAATAACCCAATCAAAAAATGAGCAGAAGACCTAAATAGACATTTCTCCAAAGAAGAAATATAGGCCAGGAGGCACATGAAAAGCTGCTCAACATAAGTAATTATTAGACATGCAAATCAAAACTACAATGAGGTATCACCTCATACTGGTTAGAATGGCCATCATCAGAAAATCTAGAAACAATAAATGCTGGAGAAGGTGTGGAGAAAAGGGAACCCTCTTGCACTGTTGGTGGGAATGTAAAGTGATACAGCTACTATGGAGAACAGTATGGAGGTTCCTTAAAAAACTAAAAATACAGTTACCATATGACCCAGCACTCCCACTACTGGGCATATACCCAGAGAAAACCATAATTCAAAAAGACACATGCATCCCAATGTTCATTGCAGCACTATTTACAATAACCAGGTCATGGAAGCAACTTAAATGCCCATCGACAGACGAATGGATAAAGAAGATGTGGTACATATATACAATGGAATATTACTCGGCCATAAAAAGGAATGAAATTGGGTCATTTGTAGAGACATGGATGGACCTAGAGGCTGTCATACAGCGTGAAGTAAGAAAGAGAAAAATACATATTAACACATATATGTGGAATCTAGAAAAATGGCGCAGGTGAACCTGTTTGCAAAGCAGAAATAGAGACACAGATGTAGAGAACAAATGTATGGACACCAAGGGAGGTGGGTGGTGGTGGTGGGATGAATTGGGAGATTGGGATTGACATATATACACTAATATGTATAAAATAGAGAGCCAATAAGAACCTGCTGTATAAAAATATTAAATTTAAAAACCATGAAAAAAATATTGTCATATGATCTAATATTCTTGTCTTCTGTCTTCTAAATATTATTGCATACATTTGGTAATGCTTAATGGGTTATTCTATAAACTTTAATTTTAAATCCTTCTATTGATTTTTTTCATTTTTTATTATGTTTTTAATTACCAAGGGCCATTTTTATTCTCTAAATAATCATTCAAAAATAGCATACAGGGGGCTTCCCTGGTGGCGCAGTGGTTGAGAGTCCGCCTGCCGATGCAGGGGACACGGGTTCGTGCCCCGATCCCGGAAGATCCCACATGCCGCGGAGCGGCTGGGCCCGCGAGCCATGGCCGCGGAGCCTGTGTGTCCGGAGCCTGTGCTCCGCAACGGGAGAGGCCACAGCAGTGAGAGGCCCGCGTACCGGAAAAAAAAAAAAATAGCATACAAATTTATTTGGATGAGGGCATAATCTCTTATTAACCTGAAGGTAATGATGATAGTTTTCTTTTCTGAATAATTTCTATTTCACTTATATTTTGTTGAATTGACTGGTTTTGGTCTCTGTCTTCCATATAAGAGGGTTTCTTCAGATGTTTGGTAATCCTGGTTGCTTGCTCATGATTAGATTAAGAAAGTTAAGAGGTGATTTAAAGCTATGAATACATAGGTGGTGTTTGTTGACTGTGTACTTAACCAGGCAGGCCATTTGTTAGGGATTTCTTAGATAGGTAATTTTTTTTTATATTTCTTCTTAGACTGGTCAGATTTGCCAGAGAAAGCTTTTTCAAACTTCTACTAGAGAGTAATGGGTAGGTACTGATATTATAGGAGCTAGCATTCTGGAAAAAGTGTTGAGATTGTCTGAGTTCAGCATTCCAAATACATGTATTCACCAGTTTGAGGTGGAAATCAAGTTAGGTTCTAGATTTTTCCCCTGGCAGTTTGCAAGTTTTCTCGCTAGAGACTGGTAAATCCCTTTCTCCTCATCCATCACATTTCCAGCTTCCCACAATGTTACTGCTGGTTTCTTTTTTCCTGTTCTTCCCACTCTATGTGTTTATGCCTAAATGACAAACAAAGGAAACATGTATTGTAGTTGCAGTGGTATTTGGAAGGAAGAAAACGCACATACAAGTGTTCAATCTGCATTTTTAACTTGAAAGCAGTTCTCTCTTAAACATACATCATTCCAACTTTCCTCTCCACCACTCGTGATAAATTGCATGTATTGAGATCACTAATTCACCTGAATTGCTAAACTCAGTAGGTTTTTTTTTTTTCCCTGACTCTTCATCATACTTGGCCAGTGTTTGCACAGTTGAGTAATAGTCTGTCTTCCTTAAAACACTTTCTGAAATTGGAATTTAGGAATTCTCCTGCTTTTCCTCCTATTTCTATGCCTACTCAGTCTCAATCTCTCTTTCAGGTTTCTCATTTCCTCATCCTCTAAACGGTAGAGTCTCCCAGGGTGTAGTCCTTGTATCTCTTTACCTTTTTTTAGTCTCACTCTCATCATGTGCTTATCTAATATTATGACTTTAAGTACTAGTTACATGCTGATGACTTGTAAGCTTTTATTTGCAATCCTGATATCTCTACTGAACACCAGACTCACATGTTCAATGTCTACTCCTGGATCTCAAAGTTAACATCAACAAAATTGAGCTTCTGATCTCCTTCCCCAGACCAGTTCGCTCCTCCTGAAATCTTCCCCATTGTAGTAAATAGTACATGCTCTCTGTCAATCACCCAAACCAAAGCTTGAGTTGTTCTTGACTTTGCTTCCTCAATTCATCTAATCAGAAAATCTAGTTGACTCTACCTTTAAAATGTATCAGGAATCTGATCTCTTTTTGTTATTTCCATTGCTATCACTCTCATTTAAACTACCATTTTCTTTCATGTTGATTATGGTGGCCTTCCTGCTACTTCTCTTGCCTTGCTCTCAACACAGCAGTCAAACTGATTATATTCAAAGTACTCCAGTGGATTCCCATTCACTTAGTGTAAAATCAAAATCCTTGTGATGGCCAGCAAGGCCCTGAATGAGCTCCTCTTCTCTTACTTCCCATTCTGAATTCTCTTTATTGACCTTTTCTATGTTTGTTGCAATTTTTCATCACCATAGCCACTTTGCTTTCTTGGTAGTTCCTTGAACAGGTTCTCTTGCCTCCATCTGAGCACCTCTGCACTTGCTGTTCTCTCTGCCTAGAACTTCCTCCATCCTTGCTCCTTCCCTCTACCATATTTATACCTCCTTCAAATCTCTGGTTAAATGTCACCGTCTCAAGAAAGCACACCCTTCTAATTACAACGCCTGTCTAAAATAGAATTCCCTACCCATTCATCTTTTATATTTACTTTGCTTTCACTTTTTATAAAGTAATAACATATTACATACTATGTTTATTTTGTTTAATAACCACTAGATTATATGATCCATGTGATTAAGAATTTTCATCTTTTTTCCTCACTGATATACCTCCAGGACTTACAACATGGCCTGATACAGAATAGACTCTTGATAAATAATAATATACACTGAGTAAATAATTGAATGAGGTAGATTAGTTTCATTATCCTTTTGCATTTGAGGAGACTGAACCTCAGGATTAAGCAACTTGCCCAAGGCCTCAAAATTCCTTAATGTGTGAAGCACAATTTAATTCAGATCTCTCTGCCTTCAGTGCCTATGCATTATCTAAGAATAAACTGCAATTGGTAAGTTAATTAAGATAAAGATGAGAAATTGTCTAGTGGACTTAAGAACAAAGAAATTTTCTGGTGGCCTTGACAGCAGCAATCCCAGGAAAGTAAGGAGACAGAACCTGTAATGTAATAGGTTTAGGAATGAATGGAGACAAGTTTAGCTACTCTTTCAAGGGCATTAAAAAAGAGGAAAGGGGTACATAGGGAGATTTTTTTTAAGATGAGAGAATCATGAGGTTGTTGACAAGCAGAAGATGAGAGCCAGTTGAGAGTAAAAAAGGGAGGAAGGAGAGAAAAGTGATGAAGAAAAAAAACATTGAGTGGATGGGAGAGAATGTGATAGGAAAAAGAAAGTGTATAGGAATAAAGTTTTATTTTCCTAATTATTTAATAATCATTTAATATCATGAAATTAATTATTAATGATTATCAATAGTATTCAGAGTTATTACATTCATTCATTTTTTTCATCTGATCAATACTTATCAAGCTATAAGGCCCTAGGCACTGTTATTTGTTCTGGGTATCTGATGGTGAATAGTCATGAGTAATGTTATTGAGACCTATGCATTATCTCATCCTATCTTCACAAAAAACTTCTGAGATAGATACTGTTTTTATCCCTATTTTTTTATACAAGAGGAGGCTGAATCTTAGAGAAGGGAGTGGTCTTGCCCAAAGTAATTCATCTAGGTAGTGTTGGTGTCTGAATTCAAACCACTGCAGTCTGACTCTACAACTCACCTTTAATTACTTTTCTCCACCACTTAAGACACTTATATTCTGGTGAGAGGGACAGAAACAAAAAAGCAAGAAATCATTAAACATCCTACAAAGATCATTATACATTCTACAAAGAGATTTAACTAGCTTTATAGGATAGATAGTGACTGGGTAGTTGCTTTGGGTGATCAGAGAAAGCTTCTCTGAGGAATTGGTATTTAGGCTTAGATCCGGGGTTTAATCAGAAACTAGCCACTAAAAGACTTGGGGGAAAAGCATTTCAGGCCCATGGTAGAAGTAGTTGCAGGCCATTTGTGGATTTCAACTTTTTATAATTGAGAATATAAAGCTAGTTTGGAGAATAGGGAGTGAAGATAAAAAATGGTGGGATCTCAGACCAATTCAAACAGGTATGTGGCACCCAGATCAAGTGGGAATTTGTGGTCCTGTGGAGTTTAAATTTTATATTAGGAGCAATGACTTGCCATGAGAAAGTGTTAAGTATGCATCTAGTGTCATATAGTTTACATTATTTAATGATTACTCTGATTTTAGCAGGACCTAGTGATCAGATTTCTTAATGGGTAATGTAAATTAGAAACTTAAGTTAACTTTGGTTTCTAACATGTCTCTCAATCTACCAGTTTATTAATGCAAAAATGGAGCATATAGGGTCATCTCTGCCTTCTTTACTTGGTGACTATAAAGATATTCAATTCCTCTTCCCAGCTTTGTGAAATGGAGAAATGGATAAGAGTTGTTGGTAGGATATATTGAGAGGGAAAGTGAATTCATCCCTTAATTTTGTCAACATTCACTAGTTACTTACTGAGCACTGTACTAAGTGCTGGAGGAAATGGAGCCTTAAGGAAAACATGATACATGCCCACAGGGGGATGGAAGTGGGCTGTTGAATGGTCAGTAAAACGGTAACCAAGTATTGATATTGTAATCACTCACTATATTCACCAACTGAATTAGAGATGAGAGTATGAGAAACTAATGGAAAGGAATTTAATTGGTTAAACTGAAGAATTTAGATGGACTAGTAATAGTCACTTCACAAAGACCAAGCAAAGAGAATAAAATTCCATGGAGAATGACATTACACTATATGTGGTCCATAGATGTATCTAGTCAACAGAGCAATATAAAACAACAAAAAGAAGAGGATTTAGGAGGTAAATTGGAGAATGGTAGAACAAAGTATCTAAAACAGTGCCGTTTAGAAAATTACTTCAAAAAGATGAAATGCACGAATGATTATGTTAAAATGGCAATTTGTTTAAAGCTTAAAGTTTGTGGAAATTTTTCTATTTGTTGATTCTCTCTAGCTGGCTAGGCTCTGCACTCCTTCAATACAGAGAACACTGTCATGGAAAGTAACGTTGCATGGCTCTTAGGAGGATGTGGAATTAAGCAAAAACAACAATAAAAACCTGGATTCAAACCCTGACTGTAGAATTTATTAGTTTTTTATTGTGAACTTGAATAAAGTAATCAGCAACAGAGTGACCCCCTTTCCAAAAGAAAGACAGAGTTTTAGAACTAGAAGAAAACTTGATTATTTAACTCAAAACACTTATTTTACTGATAAGGAAGTGCAAATTCAAAGTTGGTAAGTTATTTGACTAAGTTCCCATAAATTGCTACTGTTCAGAGCTCCACAATCACAACCATGCTGAGAACATCATTCCCTTTTAGAGCAGAGATGGCAACCTTAAATGGTACCTGGAGTGCTTAGTAAACTTGGAAGTATCCCAATCAAAATTAAGGCACATCCACAGAAAAATCCCAGTGGTTGCATCTGATCAGTTTTCTTTTCAATTTCTAGGTTTGCCAGTTCTTGAGTGCAACTTTCTTCAACTCCCTCCTTGAAATATATCTTATTTGTGACTTCTTTCAATAGCCCTGCAAACTTTTTAAGCACACTCTACTTAATTTGTGCCTATATTTCCCATTTTTCTCTCCCGTTCATTATGGGTCCAACTAGACATGGGAAGAATTTCTCAAATAAAAGAAGCTGTAATATCAAAGAAAGGTAAGGTATGGGGAGAACTACAGCAGACAAATGACAATAAGACAGTAAAGTGCCTTGTATCTCTTTCTACACATGACTAGTGTTACATGTATCCTAACATATTCATTTATATATAGATATAGTTGTATTATACCTATTGATATTTGTATAAATGTATATAGATATACCATAGCTATATGTGGATAGATAGACCTATATTATATCTGTAGCTATATCTATATAGATGTATATAGATATATAGATGTAGCTCTACCTATACCTCCAGTTAGGCAACTGCCAAGTGTCTATAGAATCCTAAGTGGGATAATCCAGTGATCTACAACACAATGTCCATCTCAATCTGCTTGAGTTGAATACCCTTCATAACTGTTTGCTTCAGGAGAGAACTTGTGTTTAAATGGGAGCAGATGCAAGTGATAAACTGGAGTCAAAATTTGGAATTTTCTGATCTTCAACATAAATAGTTTCTTCATATTCTAGTGATGTTTGCTGGAACATCAGTATGCAGTAAAGTATACTATAAATGGCAAAACAGCATTTCTCCTGCTCTATGGCAAAGCCCCAAATATATTGACCTTGTTTTTGTCATATCAGGCTGTAGTGCCAAAACACTAAGTCTATTAAAGATACTTGCCATATACATACAGTGCTTTGAACCCTTTTTAAATTTGTTCATCACTGACTTAATGCATAATAACTAGCCAATTAAAATGATTTTAGAATTGGCATATAAACATGTGGCCATTATAGCCATCTTTTCAAGAGTGGGAAAACTCCTGCTGAAGCTACAGCTGGAAAATAATTTGCTGAAAAATCAGCTGAAGCAGGAGGTTCCAGCTCATTGAAACTCAATTTATTATATGCTCAAATGACTCCTGGAACAGTGGAATATGTAAGCAGTACAACTAGACAAGGTGAATTCCGTGCTGATAACAAATGTGTAAAATTCCAGTACCTATTGGAGAAGTGATAGCAGCCAAAATTCTATACTTGCCAACTAGTAGAAAATGTGAACATGCTGTTAGATAATTAACATTTTCCTTATCATGCAGGACTGGGTAGTGAATATGTAACCCAACTTTTTTTTCCCCCCTCTGGATAAGTTGCAACTTGAAAAAGCATATGATTAAAGCAAAGCGCAGTTTTCTGAGAAACTTTGTGATATGTGCTGTAAACTTGTGATCTTTTAGCTTGTGGTTTGGGTGTTTGATCCTCCTTTGTTCAGAGTATAGGTTACTACATTTTTAAGATGACAGATACGTAATCATGGACCTCAGTTAATAAGATCAAATGGGTGGTAGCTTAGACATCTTATCTTCTCACAATTCTGTTAAACTTGAAACTAAGTAGTATTGAAGATTTTCTATGCTGATACTGTAACCCATTTGCCATCTTACTATTTATATGTATAGATAACGCTTGAATGGGAACTCTCAAAGCCACACAATGTAATGTAGAATTCAAAATGGTCAGTGATACCAGTTATTAATATTATGACATTTTGAGCATTCATGTGCTTTTAGATGAAATATGTTTATAATTGGTTTGAATTTCTAGTATTTTTATGCTAAAATGAAATTTAACTATTACCTGATGATGCTTAAACTATTGATAGAGTCATGTGGTCCAGACCTTTCTATATATTACAAGTAGACTTAATATTTGCCACACATGTTGTGATAATTGAGAATATATTTGCAAACAGAATTTTATTTTACCTTTCTCTTTAACCCAGATGATACCTCATTTCAAAGACAATTCTTTGCATTCCGAAAAGTGGCCTTATGATGTTACTTTGTTTTGTCCTTGTGCAAAGGGTTTAGCACAAACTAAATTCCAAATTGGTGTTCAGTATATATTTCTTGGAAACAATTGATTTGCACTTATTTTCTTTGAATCAGTTTAATCAAGACTGAAAGACCTCAATGATTAGACCCTGTTATTCTCTCTTCCTTTTTTTTTTCCCTTCTTCTCTCTAAACTTAAACTCATAACCGAGGAAATCATCATGATAACTAACTATCCACCATGACCATGAGTTCAACCATTGATATGATCAGTTGCTTCCACGGTGATGGTGATGATGATTGAATTTGTCCTTACTTATACTTTTAGAAAGTGAAGATAGGGATGTTAAGTAGCTAGGCAAACATATAGACCATAGGTTAATAAATTATAACTCTACAGCATATATCATACTGGCTAACTCATATTTAAAGTTTTTTCAGAAAATTGTTTTATCATTATCATCATCATCATCATTGCCATCATCTTCCTCATCCTCTTTATAACTTATTGAGTATCTACCATAGACCTGATCTTCTGCCAAGAGTCTTCTGTACATTATCTTTTGCTAAATCTAGCCCCTCTCAATTCACCTAACTACCTTCCTTCCTCACTTAACCTTGAGAATACTATACCCATAGTATGCATTGTTCCTCTCTTGTGTATCACCCTACTCTTCCTTTGATAAGCTTCAATAATACTTCATAACTTGTCCTTTAAATTTATATCATTAAGGAAATGTTCTACATTTATTAAAAATTCAGATTCCCTGCACTTCTCTTTATAATTAATCACATAATTATTTTATTAATGCCTATTTCCTCCATGGGAATGTAGCTCCATGAGGGTAGGGACTCTATCTAACTTATGTACTTATATATCTCCCTTGACTAGATAGTACAAGGCATATAGTTTAATAATCATTTTAAATATATAAATGATCTCATTTAGTCACCTCATTTAATCTTTCCAGCAACTCTTATCTGTTAAGTATGGTTATGTCTAGTTTACAGATAAGGAAGTAGACAGGCTACATAAATTGACTGTAGTCTACTTTATAAGCAGTAAGTCCAGGATTCTAATGTTAGTTTTTTGGCTCCAAATTCCAAGATCCTTAACTTTAGATTATCGTTATTGAATCTTAGGTAAGATATTTATTCAGCTGACATATAATGAATATCAGACACTATGCTAAGTGGCAGGAATTGAAAGATAGCTAAGACTTAATACTTGCTTTCAAGTAGTGCAGAGTCAAATGGATAAAATAGAAAAGCCTAAACATTTTTCTAAAGAGAAATAATCCAAATTTTGATTCAAATTCCAAAGTTATTTTCTCTTGCATCATATAAGATGAAATTCGTCTTCAGAGGATCTCTGGAAGACTGGCGTCATCAAAAACAAGAGATGTTGTCAGTTTTTATCCTAAATGAGAGAAGTCAGAGATATGTGAAGAAGAGGATTTTAATCACAATAATACATGATTAGGAAGTAGACACCTTTTTATTTCATAATGATAACCAGGGATAACATTTCACTGAGGGGTGCAGCTTTTAGCATATGTATTTGTAGTCCCTTGTCCAGGATGGAATTTGTCAACTCAAGAATACTAAGTCAGGGCTTCCCTGGTGGCGCAGTGGTTGAGAGTCCGCCTGCCGATGCAGGGGACACGGGTTCGTGCCCTGGTCCGGGAAGATCCCACATGCCGCGGAGTGGCTGGGCCCGTGAGCCATGGCTGCTGAGCCTGCGCTTCTGGAGCCTGTGCTCTGCAGTGGGAGAGACCACAATAGTGAGAGGCCTGTGTACCGCAAAAAAAAAAAAAAAAAAAAAAAAAAGAATACTAAGTCAATTTAAAATTAGCTTCTAAAGTTTAGGGGTGATTGTTAAATTCACAATAGTGTGCCTCATTACCATTTTATAATCTCTCACTAACAATAATGATAATTACAGATACTGAAAGATTGCTAATAGTTTTCTTTAATTCACATTGTGTCTTTATGTTCCAAAGTAGTTTTTTTAGTTGAAAAATAGGAAGGGTGCCACAAGAATGTTAAGTATCATGAATAAGATGGTATTCACAGTTTGTGTCTAAGCACACTCTAACCTTTAGAGCTCCCAACTTACAGCCTGCTTCCTCTCAACATTACAGCAAAATTCCAGAAAGTCCAGAATCTATTATTTTTTAAATCACAAAGTATTAGTTAATATTCTTCTTTCAATATTAAAAAATAGGGTAAAAAGTGAAATACCCTCTTCACCCCACATCACCATAAATTGTATTTCCTTTCACAAGCATTAGATTTATTTTCTTGTGTATTTCTTACATTTTTTATGTAAAAACACTTTATTTTTTCTTATCTTTTTTTATTGGAGTATAATTGCTTTTCAGTGGTGTGTTAGTTTCTGCTGTACAACAAAGTGAATCAGCTTTATATATACATATATCCCCTCTCTCTTGAGCCTCCCTCCCACCCCACCCCCATCCCACCCCTGTAGGTCATCATAGAGCACCGAGTAGAGCTCCCTGTGCTATACAGCAGTTTCCCACTAGCTGTCTATTTTACACACTTTTTTCCACAATGTATTTAAAGAGATATGCTTTCAGAAATGTAGTTTGGAGTTTTGTGTGTGTGTTTATGTGTTTGTGTGAATCTATGTTTTTACATAAATGTTCTTGAGTAATAATTGTGCACCTTTTTTTTCAGTTTAAATTATCTTGTGGAGAAATTCTATAGATGGACAGATAGATAGAGAAATAGATAATCTATACATCTGTTTCAAACCTATGAATACTATTCTGCATTGTAGACATTTTGTTAAAGCATTTATTAAAGCATTATTCTATTTATGGAATTTAGAATACTTCCTTTTTTATATAAATAATAAGAACAGTGAATATCTTTCTACCTGCCTAAATGATAAGATTCTGCATTAGAAAGTTACAAGCAGAATTGTGAGTAAAAGAGAATACACTTTAAAAAGTTTGATAGATAACTAAAAATTGGTTTCTAGGTATACATGATAATTTATTTCCTTACATCTTTGTCAGCATTAGATATTTTCACTCTTTCAGATATTTCATTGTTTTAATTTGCATTTTTTCAGATTACTTATTAGTCATTTGTATTTCTCCTTTTATAAATTTCTTGTTCATATACATTTCCATATTTTTTATTAGCTCCATTGTCTTCTATTGAATTTTAGGAGTTCTTTATATATTCTAGATATATGTATGTGAGAGAGAAAGAGAGAAATTAATACATATATAAGAGAGGGAGAGAGAAATTTTGCAAAATATTTTGTTTTATGTACTTACTTTCATTAACCTGGTGCCACATTGCTCAGTGGAGGGCTGGTAAATTTTACAGTAGTAATATTATTTATCAGATATTGAATATTATAAGAATAGGAGATGCTGAACTATATTTTTATATCTGTCACCATTTTTTTATTAAATCCTTCCAGATAGGAACTGATGTTTACACTTTATAATCATGAAAACTGAAGCTCAGTGAGATGATATGATTTGTCTAAAGTTAAACACTAGAAAATAAAGGAGTCAGAATTTCAGTCAGGTTATACTGGTTCTCCTGATTACATTGTGCTACTGATATCTGTATAGATCATGATATTAGTGGTATCTATTTATCTGTGTTGGTATCCATATCAACAGGTAGAGCTCTTGTTATATCAATATTATGTAAATCTATGCTATGAATTAATTATAAGCATTAGGTGTTCTCCTAAAATACTTTATTCCTGTTTGGAGTAATGTAAAATACTGTGTCCTTGAAATTTTTAAGTTAGCATGGGAAATGTTGTATTTTACCTCACTAAGTGTGTAAGAGTATCAACCAGTTTTCATTAAATAGTAACCAATTTAAGAAGTAGATATTCTTAAGGCAAAACAGTTAAATAGGTATTGTTATGTTTGATTATTCTATACTTTGTGACCCCTACTTCTCTTAAACTCATACTATCTCTACAGCCTGAAATCTTCATACTTTCCCTCCAAACTCATATTAATCCCTCCAACCTCCTGCACAATATACTATACCATGATAGAGTAGGCTTTCACAAATACCTGCTTTCTATGGCATAATAGCACAACCCCAGACATGCATGAGTTTAGAACCTTAACAGATGATCAAACTAAAAGCCAGAGAAATACTGGGTTTGGCTGTTTAGGGTAGCTTAATATTGTGATTCTTTTAATAGAGGTCAGTGGTAAAGGGTATGCTTTTGAAGTTATTCGGGCCATGCTTTGAATTCTGCATTAGTTTTGTGACCTTGTAAATAGAACTGTATGACATCTCTGCACCTATTTTTATCTATTTAAAGATTGTTGTAATTGATTTTACTAATTAAGGAAGATAATTTGTATAATATATTACCAGATATACAGAGAACTTCAATCAGTATTGATAATGATGATTATCAATCATTTGGAAAGTTAGCAAAAATCTTCACTGTTTTTCTCCTCTCTACTCCCACCCCTCAAATTTGGTTCCTATCAAAGCATATTCTTGGCCTGAGCTTAGACATTCCTTTCTCAAGAAGTTCTACCCAGGCTCTTCAGACTATCTCACAAAAAATCTCTCAGTGCCTTGTACATCTCATTTAATTGAACATATCAGACTGTAATTTTCCCTTTAATACCTGAATACTCTCCTGTTTCCTTAGACTTTAAATTCCAAGAGGGTGGGGACTTTGTTTTGTTTTGTTTTTAAACTGCTATATCTCTCATCATGCTAGCATATGTCACAATTTTTGCTGAATTTTATAAAAGAATGAATCTGTACATGAATAAATGTTTTCTGATATAAATGTGTGTATGTCTGAAAGGGTGGTTGAATGGTCGGCCATATAGTTGGAAGCATGGGTAGATGGATAGGTGAATGCATTTCCACGAAGACTAAGGAATAATGTTAATGTCAGTTACAATGGTGGCAAGTAGAGAATATATTTTTAGATTGGCTTTTTGAAATCATTTAAACTATACTAAATGTCATGCCTTCACAAAGTGCTGACCTCAACTGCCTCAGTGAGTGTAAATCCAAGGAAGTTGAAAACATAGTGAATTTTACTTGGTATGTGGCAGGCTGAGTCTAGAGACTAAATAATATGTCACAATATGCTTAAGTTTTCCTCCCAACACATTAAGAAAACACTTCCATAAACACAGGTCCATCTCTACCTTCTATGTTCACTTAGCATATGGTTAAAATATGAGATATTTTATTTCATATACTGTACATTTCATTATTCTGTATTACAGAATCACTGGATTCTTTCGAGGTGATTCATTATGCAATTTAATCTGATAGTGAAAATCCCAATACAATGCAGAGTGACCTACAAATTTGCAATGAATTTTAAGCCATACATCTTGATTAATGTGTGTGCTTATTTACCCAGCACATTGAAATGAAGTTTATCAGGTATTTGATTGTTAGGAAAACTGTAAATAGTCTACACATGTTCTGCATATTTTCAGATATTAAAACTATTGTTCAGCTTGATTTGATATCATTGAGATTTGACAATGGACCATATCCGCATCAGACTAGCACAGTAGATACAAGAGTGATGGGAAATGTTGTCTGCCACAGCTGTGGTACTGACCCCTATTTGCTAACCTTAAGAAGACTGCAAGGTAATTTTTTTCCCCCAAACTGACCTTTCCCATATTAATTACTCACATCCAATCTTGATTATGTTTCATCTGTCATTCTCCAGTATTAATTCCCTGTAAAACATGGTTGAATGCGTGTGAACTTGTCAGCCTTGTTTTGTAAAATTAATTAATGGTGATTGGATATATGAATTTTAACAATTTAGAATATGTTTACTGATGTAAAATATATTTCATAACATATAATTGTTTTCTTTGAAAAATGTTTTATATTTCTCTCGAGAAGGTTCCAAATTATATATACACCCAGGCAGCATATATCTATATATCTACATATAGATATAGATATGTATGTGCATCATAAGTAATAGGTACTGTAGATATAAAGGAATAAATCTGAAATATAGAAAATAAGCACTTGTTTCAACCAAAGTACTACAGGGCAGATTTTATATTATTTATTTTTAAGGATAAATCAGGTTCCAATTAAATGTCAAACATAATTTTGTATTCAAAATTTAATATATGTGATTGTCCTTAGAGAAAAGCTTAGAACACATGTCTTCTCATAATAGTGAACTATAAGGTTATAGCTCACTTTTTGGCAGGGTGCCACTCTATAAACTGCTTGGTAAAGCTACTAAAAACTTCAATCTGAAATACATTTATCTAAGTTAGGAGTTCGAATTTTCTATATAAAAAATGAAATGCCCTGGCGTCTCTTAGTTCTTAAAAAAGAGAGCAAATTCTAAATTCTGTTTATTTCCACATCTCTTCCTTTAACTGATGCAGACATAAATGCAAAATGAATGTTGACATATTTGTTTAGCATCCCTGAACGGATTAAACTGCTTTAGAAGTTCTTCTGTAATCAGGCTTGAAAAATAGAAACTAGTATTCACATCCCTGGATAGATTAAATTGTTTCAAAAGTTTCTCATTAATCAGACATGAAAAATATAAAAGTAGCAGTAGTCCTTTGAAAAGTACTTGAACTTTTCCTTGCAACAAACTTTTTTACAGTTTCACAGCATACTGCCATTTTTGATCATACACATACTAAATTATAAGAATGTATCTTGTCTGTGCTCTCTGTAGGTGAGCTGCTAAGCAGGAATGAGTACTGTCCTTTGGGAAGTACAGTGTGTGTATCTAAAGAACACTAGGCCTGACTGTAGAGCTGCTAATTACTTGTGATGTGTCTTTGGACAAATAAAATGGAAAGAAAATATAATTTTTAAAAATTTGAACTTTTTTCTAGGAGAATTGAAAATATTTGTTATTCTTCATAATGATTCTGTAAGTTTAACAGTGTTATACCCACTTTAGAGATGAGGAAACAGAATTTCAAAGATATGAATTGACTTGTCTCATATAATATAGCTGTTAAATAGTAGAGACAATATTCAATATTAGACCTATCTCACCCCAAAGTTCCTGTTCCTCCCATTCTGTGCCATTTCTCTGATACTAGTTTTTTTTTCCTTGTGAAATGAAGAGATTAGGTTATATTATTAGTACTTTGTCTCTCAAATTCTCTAAATTCTTGCTGAACAAGCATTGAAACTTGGGATAAGGAAAGATTCATTTATTATAGAAATGATATCATGGGCCTCCCTGGTGGCGCAAGTGGTTGAGAGTCCGCCTGCCGATGCAGGGGATACGGGTTCGTGCCCCGGTCTGGGAGGATCCCATATGCCGCGGAGCGGCTGGGCCCGTGAGCCATGGCCGCTGAGCCTGTGCGTCCGGAGCCTGCGCATCCGGAGCCTGTGCTCCGCAACGGGGGAGGCCACAACAGTGAGAGGCCCGCATGCCGCAGAAAAAAAAAAAAAAAAAAAAAAAAAAAAAAAAAAAAAGAAATGATATCATTCTAACATTGTGAGTTCTTAACCTCATTTTTATTACTCAGCCAATGAGTATCAATGACTCAAACTTTGTTAGGCACCATGCAGGCAATAAAGACATATGAACCACTAAGTTTTTATTTCATTTGATAAATTTACCCATAGGTTTGAAGGTAGTTAATAATGAATCACCAATAGTTACATTAATTCTCTTAACAGTCTTGCCATTCATACGTTATTCTTTTTTAAAGTTGTATGACATTGAGCTGTTTCAATTGCCAAATAGTGACCAGGAAGGACAGGTCATATTCTCTGTTTTTAAGGAATGTTTTGAAATTTAAAATCTATATAAATAAATTTTAATTTCTATTTTTCCTCACATGCAAAAATCATTAGATTCATTTCATTCATTTAGAAGGGTATATTTACTATGGCTTATACACAACTTTGAGCTTTGTTTCAAAGAGGCAATTGTACTATAGAGCAGCTTGGGTAGTCAAACAAGAAGTCAAAATTTTAGTCAAGTGTCTCATGACACAAAGGATGCCAATATTATTAGGATGTCATAGGCATATTTCTGATTTCAACCATGATGGAGTAATCTGTATCTGACTTGCCTCCGTATATACACTGTGGAATTGTGTAAGATATATGAGGCCACTATATTCAGACACTGGATAATAGGCAGTACCTGGAACAGGTCTTTGAGAAAAGAGAAATGTAAAAGATATATTCAACTTCCATTCCAGATTTTTACATGGAGATACTTTCTAAAATGTGACCCAAGGGAATGGAACTCAAATAGAAACGAGGGATCTCACTGACTGGAGAAAATAGAAATCACAATTTGGGGTTGCTGAGGGGTGCTGGAATTTGTGGATCAGGGTCTTAGGGACGAGATCTGTGCAGAGAAGGAGTCTTGGAAATCTGTATAAGTGTCCACTTGAATATTTAGCCAAAGATTAATATGTGCATGTGATAAAATACTGCAGTACTTGGCAGAGAACAGCTATTGAAGGTCTGTGAGCTGAAAACAAAAAAATTCAGAAATTACACAGTGATGGGACACACTGGTGATCATGTAGTCAATAGTGGAGAAAGCTTTCTGAACTCACCAAATATTCTGTTGATTCCTCAGGAAGCCCAAACTTTGCAGTAAGTTTATTTTAGCCTCATTCTAACAAAGCTTAAAACAAAGCTTCAGTGGGATAAAATTGTACAACTCAATAACTGTTAAAACAATAACAACAACAACACAATTTAGACTCTAAAAATATTGTCCACAATATTAAGAATAACTCTAAAATGAGTAACCATTCCCTCTTCACCCTCACTAAAAAGTAAGATGAACCATAAATGAAGAAAAAATTAGTCAGTAGAATATTACCAGAGACTCCATGTGTATTGGAATTAGCAGACAAGAACTTTAAAAAAGCTATTATGGAAATTTTCATTGTTTTAGTGAAAATATGTACAAAATGAATGACAAATGGAGAAATTCAACTGAGAAATTTTTTAAAATATGAAACTAGCAAATGGGCATTCAAGAAATAAAATTTTTCTGTACAGGTAAGCTGTAGACTAGAAAATAGAGAAGAAAAAATTCAATAGACTTAAAGGCATATCAGAAGAAATGAAACAAACTAAAGCACATTTAAAAAAACTAGAAAAAACAAATGTGTTAGTGACTTGTGGAAAAAAAATGTCATGTTGTCTAATGTATATGTAATCAAAGAAACAGAAGAAAGGAGAGGGATCTTCCAAATCTGACAAAATATAAAACTCACAGATCAAAGGAAAACTTACACAGAGTCAAGTCTTGAAAATCAGAGACAAGGGGAGAATATTATAAGTGGCCAGAGATTATAAGAAGCTTTATATATCAGAGAACAATGAAAAACTACTGACTTCTTATCAGATACAATGTAAGTCAGTAGATAAAAGAATCATATTTTTAAAGGACCAAAGGAAATAAAAAGCCACACAGAAACCTAATCCTATGGGTTATATCTTTTAAAGATAATGGTAAAACAAAGACATTTTAATATAAGCTAAAGCTGAGAAAACTTGTTACAAGCAGAATTTCATTACGGGAATATTAAAGGATGTTTGTTCCTCAAGGTGAGTGAAGATAATATCAGAAGGAATCTAAGATTTACATGAAGGGATGAAAACTAGAGGAAACAGTTAATATGTAAGTTAATAAAAATAATTTATTTCATTGGCCAAAAAGTTCATTCGGGTTTTTTGTACCCTCTCACAGAAAGACCAGAACAAACTTTTTAGCCAACCCAATATTTAAAAAATTAACACCCAGTATAATAGCAATATGTTTTGGATGTAAAATATGTGTAAAGTAAACATATATAACAATATCACAAAACTCTGGAGGGTGGTAAATGAAATTGTTGTAAGCTTCTAAGATTACATGTGAAGTTGTAAATATTATTTAAGGTATACTTTAATCCTTCCAGAAATCACAAAGATTATGAAAAAAGAGATATACCTAATAAGTCAATAGAGGAGATAAAAGCTGAACACCAAACAATACTTTACTAATCAAAAGAAGACAGGAAAGGAAGGAAAAAGAGAAATGAAGAGAAGAAAAATGGAGAAAATATAACATGGTAGACTTAAAATCAACCATTTCAATAATTGTATTCAATGCTAGTTGACAAAGCCTTCAAAGCAGTAATTGTCATATTAAATGAAAGCAATCAAAACCCAAATATATTCTGTTTACAAGAGAAGAAATTTAAATTTAAGGAGACAGACTAGAAGTAAAAGGATGAAAACAAAATATTCTATGTGAAGACTAAATCACAATAAAGCTGAAGTGGATATATTATTATCAGAAAAATTAAACCTCAAGACAATGCATTTTACTAGCAAAATAGAGGAATATTTATTCAGGATTAAACCTGCAATAAATCAAGAAGATATAGCAACCCTAAATATGTATGTACCTAATAAAAGAGCATTAGAATACAGAAAAACAGAAACTGACAGAACCCAAGGACAAATTCACACTCAGATATAGATACTTATCTCTCTAACAGAAGTGGGTAAAGCAAGGTGACAGAAAATCAGTAGGGATAGATTTAAACAACCAACTTGATAGATTATCAGCCATCTTAAACTAATTGACATTCGTAGGAGTCCAACCAGTATCAACAAAATACACATTTTTTTGAAATGCACTTTATATTTTTCATGAAATACATCATACTCTATACCATACATTTTCAGTAAATTTCAAAGGATTTAATTCATCCAGAGTATGTTAACTGATTAAAATAGAATTATATTAAAAACCAATATCAGAACAAAATTTGAAAACTTCCTAAAATTTAGAAATTAAACTACATATTCCTAACATTATTAAATTACCTTTGGGTCAATGAAGAAGTCAGAAAAAGAAGTAGATAATCATTAAAATGGAAATCAAAAAAGGTATATCAAAATTCATGGAATGCATCAAAAGCAGTGCTCAGAGAAGAATTTGTGCTTGAAGTGATTTTATTAGTAAAGAAGAAAGTATAAAATTAATTATCTAAAATTCTACATTAAGAAATCAGAAACATAAGAATAAATGCAATATAAGCAAAGAAATAAAGATAAGAGTGCAATCATATAAAATGTAGAAACCATTGGGAAATGAAAATTTTAAATTTGACATTTTAAAAATATTAAAACTTTGACAGACTGCCCTGCTAATAATAGTGAAAAAAAAACAGAAAACAAGTGGAGTCAATGATAGTGTTCATTAAATATCCTATTATTACTAAAAGAAAATAAGGGAATTTATAAATAATGTTATACAGATACTTTTTACAATTTTTATTATGTTAACAATTAAAATGAAAGATACATATTATCAAAATTGACATTAGAAGAAACAAAGACTCTGAGTAACCTTATTTCTATTAAAAAAACTAGATTTGTATTTGTAATTAAGAACTTTCCCACAAAGAGAGGGTCTGTCCCAGATGTATCTAAGAAATAAGTAATACCAGTCTTCCATAAATTCTTTCAGAAAATAAAGAGAGGGAACACATTCCACCTTAGCATAACGGTGATACCAAAATCAGACAAGAACATTACAAAAATTAAAAAAAATAAATTACAAGGAATATCCCTCATGACTATTCATGTAGAAGTTCATGACAAATCATTAGCAACTTGAATATAGTAATATATGTATGAAGGATGATACACCATGGCCAATTTGTTTTAATTCCAGGAATGCTAGTTGGTTCAACATTTGAAAATCAGTCACCAGACTAACAGAATGGACAGTAAAATCCATAAGGTCAGTTCAATAAATGCAGAAAAACTATTTGATAAAAATTAATACCCATTCATAATAAAAGCATCCAGAAAACTAGGAATAAAGGGTACTTTCTTATTCAGAAAAAGAGCATCTTAGAAAATCTTGCAGCCAACAAAATATTGAATGATGAGTGAGTGAATAATTTTTTTTTCTAACATTAGAAACAAGGCAAATGTAACTCCTCTTACCAGTTCTTTCAACATTATATAGTGGGACCTATCCATAAGTAAAACAAAACACAAATCTTCAAAGGGGGAAGTAAGACTCTTCATTTACACACAACATGAATATAAAAAGTCCTAATACATCTACCAAAAATATACTAGAGCTAATATATTTAGAAAGTTCCCAGGATAAAAATATACATAAGTATTACTGAGAGAAATTAAGGCATATCTAAATAAATTAATTAATTGTATTTATTGGATTGATTAAATGAATTGTTTGGAACACTTACTGTAAATAAGCTTTCAGTTATCCCCAAATTGATGTATAGATAAAATGACACCTCAATCCAAATGCCATCAGGTTTTAAATTTGTTTTTGGTAAAATTAACAAGATAATTCTAAAATTTATATAGAAATACAGAGGACCTTGAATAGTCAAGCACTCTTTAAAAAGAAAAAAAAAACTGGAATACCTTTACTACCTGATTCAAACTTACTATAAATCTACGTTAATCAAGCCAGTGTGGTATTGAAATAAGGTTTGACAATTAGGCCAATAAAACAAAATAGAGTCCTGAAGTAAAACCAGTCATACATGTTCAGTATATTTTCAACAAAGCCATCAAAGGAATGCAATGGGTGAAAAGCAAGTCTTTTCAACCAGTGCTTATGAAGTAATTCAAAATCTATATAAAGAAATATGACCCCTGGAGAGGACCTTCAAGATGACGGAGGAATAAGACGTGGAGATCACCTTCCTCCCCAGAAATACATCAAAAATACATCTACATGTGGAACCCCTACAGAACAACTACTGAATGCTGGCAGAAGATCTCAAACTTCCCAAAAGGCAAGAAGCTCCCCACGAACCTGGCTGTGTGGCTTACAGGGTCTTCATGCTCTGGCCGTGTGTCAGGCCTGAGCCTTGGAGGTGGGAGAGCCAAGTTCAGGACATGGGACAACCAGAGACTTCCCGGCCCCACATAATATCAATTGGCAAGAGCTCTCCCAGACATCTCCATCTCAATGCTAAGAGCCAGCTCCACTCAACAACCAGCAAGCTCCAGTGCTGGTCACCCCATGCCGAACAATTACCAAGACAGGAACACAAACCAACCCATTAGCAGAGAAGCTGACTAAAATCATAATAAGTTCACAGACACCCCAAAACACCACCAGACTCAGTCCTGCCCACCAGAAAGACAAGATCCAGCCTCATCCACCAGAACACAGGCACGAGTCCCCTCCACCAGGAGGCCTACACAACCTACTGAATCAACCTTACCCACTGGGAACAGACACCAAAAACAACAGGAAATATTAACCTGCAGCCTGCGAAAAGGAGACACCAAACACAGTATGGTAAGCAAAATGAGAAGACAGAGAAATACACAGCAGATGAAAGAGCAAGGTAAAACCCCACCAGACCAAATAAATGAAGAGGAAATAGGCAGTCCACCTGAAAAATAATTTGGAGTAATGATAGTAAAGATGATCTAAAATCTTGGAAATAAGATGGAGAAAATACAAGAAACGTTCAACAAGGACCTAGAAGAACTAACGAGCAAACAAACAATGATGAACAACACAATAAATGAAAATAAAAATTCTCTAGAAGGAATCAATAGCAGATTAACTGAGGCAGAACAACAGATAAGTGACCTGGAAGATAAAATAGTGGAAACAACTACCGCAGAACAGAATAAAGAAAAATGAATGAAAACAATGGAGGACAGTCTCAGAGACTTCTGGGACAACATTAAGGGCACCAACATTCAAATTATAGGGGTCCCACAAGAAGAAGAGAAAAAGAAAGGGACTGAGAAAATATTTGAAGAGATTATAGTTGAAAACTTCCCTAATAGGGGAAAGGAAAGCATCAAGTCCAGGAAGCACAGAGAATCCCATACAGGATAAATCCAAGGAGAAACATGCCAAGACACATATTAATCAAACTACCAAAATTAAATACAAAGAAAAAATATTAAAAGCAGCAAGGGAAAAACAGCAAGCATCATACAAGGGAATCCCCATAAGGTTAACAGCTGATCTTTCAGCAGAAACTCTGCAAGCCAGAAGGGAGTGGCAGGACATATTTAAAGTGATGAAAGGGAAAAACCTACAACCAAGATTACTCTACCCAGTAAGGATCTCATTCAGATTCAACAGAGAAATTAAAACCTTTACAGACAAGCAAGAGCTGAGAGAATTCAGTACCACCAAGCCAACTTTACAACAAATGCTAAAGGAACTTCTCTAGGCAGGAAAGAGAAGAGAAGGAAAAGACCTACAAAAACAAAAACAAAACAATTAAGAAAATGGTAATAGGAACATACATATCGATAATTAACTTAAATGCTAAAACTGAAAGTTGTAGACTGGCTGAATGGATACAAAACCAAGACCCATATATATGCTGTCTAGAAGAGACCTACTTCAGACCTAGGGACACATACAAACTGAAAGTGAAGGGGTGGAAAAAGTTATTCCATGCAAATGGAAATCAAAAGAAAGTTGGATTAGCACTACTCATATCAGACAAAATAGACTTTAAAAATAAAGACTATTACAAGAGTGACACTACATAATGATCAAGGGATCAGTCCAGGAAGGAGATATAACAATTGTAAATATTTATGCACCCAACATAGGAGCACCTCAACACATAAGGCAAATGATAACAGCGATAAAAGGGCAAATCAACAGTAACACAGTAATAGTAGGGGACATTAATACCCTATATTCACCAATGGACAGATCATCCAAAATGAAAATAGGGCTTAGATGGTGGCGCAGTGGTTGAGAATCTGCCTGCTAATGTAGGGGACACGGGTTCGAGCCCTGGTCTGGGAAGATCCCACATGCCGTGGAGCAACTAGGCCCGTGAGCCACAACTGCTGAGCCTGCACATCTGGAGCTTGTGCTCCGCAACAAGAGAGGCTATGACAGTGAGAGGCCCGCACACTGTGATGAAGAGTGGCCCCCGCTTGCCACAACTAGAGAAAGCCCTTGCACAGAAACAAAGGCCCAACACAGCCAAAAATAAAAAAATAAAATTAATTAATTAAAAAAAAAGAATAAATAAGGAAACACAAGCTTTAAATGACACATTAAAAGGGATGGACTTAATCGATATTTATAGGACATTCCATCCAAAAACAACAGAATACACTTTCTTCTCAAGTGCTCATGGAACATTCTCCAGGATAGATCATATTTTGGGTCACAAATCAAGCCTCAATAAATTTAAGAAAATTGACATTGTATCAAGTATCTTTTCCAACCACAACACCATGAGACGTAGATATCAATTACAGGAAAAAAAACTGTAAAAAAATCAAAACACATGGAAGCTAAACAATACACTACTAAATAACCAAGAGATCACTGAAGAAATAGAAGAGGAAATCAAAAAATACCTAGAAACAGATGACAATGAAAACAGGACGGCCCAAAACCTATGGGATACAGCAAAAACAGTTCTAAGAGAGAAGTTTATGGGAATACAATCCTACCTCAAGAAATAAGAAAAATCTCAAATAAACAACCTAAGCTTACACCTAAAGCAATTAGAGAAAGAACAACAACAACAACAACAACAAAACCCCAAAGTTAGCAGAAGGAAAGAAATCATAAAGATCAGATCAGAAATAATGAAAAGTAAATGAAGGAAACAATAGCAAAGATCAATAAAACTAAAAGTTGGTTCTTTGAGAAGGTAAACAAAATTGATAAACCATTAGCAAGACTCATCAAGAAAAAAGGGAGAAGACTCAAATCAACAGAATTAGAAATGAAAAAGAAGTAACAACTGACACTACAGAAATACAAAGGATCATGAGAGATTGCTACAAGCAGCTATATGCCAAGAAAATGGACAACCTGGTAGAAATGGACAAATTCTTAGAAAAGCACAACCTCCTGAGACTGAACCAGGAAGAAATAGAAAATATAGAAAGACCAATCACAAGCACTGAAATTGAAACTGTGATTAAAAATCTTCCCACAAACAAAAGCCCAGGACCAGTTGGATTCACAGGTGAATTCTATCAAACATTTAGAGAAGAGCTAACACCTATCCTTCTCAAACCATTTCAAAACATAGCAGAGGAAGGAACACTCCCAGACTCATTCTATGAGGCCACCATCATCCTGATACCAAAACCAAACAAAGATGTCACAAAAAAGAAAACTACAGGCCAATATCACTGATGAACGTAGATAAGAAAATCCTCAACAAAATACTAACAAACAGAATCCAACAGCACATGAAAAGGATCATACACCATGAGCAAGTGGGGTTTATCCGAGGAATGCAAGGGTTCTTCAATATACTCAAATCAATCAATGTGATACACCATATTAACATATTGAAGGATAAAAAACTATATGATAATTTCAATAGATGCAGGAAATGCTTTCGACCAAATTCAATGCCGATTTATGATAAAAACCCTCCAGAAAATAGGCATAGACGGAACTTACCTCAAAATAATAAAGGCCATAAAGGACAAACCCACAGCCAACATCATTCTCAATGGTGAAAAACTGAAACTATTTCCACTAAGATCAGAAACAAGACAAGGTTGCCCACTCTCATAACTATTATTCAACATACTTTTGGAAGTTTTAGCTACAGCAATCAGAGAAGAAAAAGAAATAAAAGGAATCCAAATTGGAAAAGAAGAAGAAAAGCTGTCACTGTTTGCAGGGTACCTGATACTATACATGGAGAATCCTAAATATGCTACTAGAAAACTACTGGAGCTAATCAACAAATTTGGTAAAGTAACAGGATACAAAATTAATCCACAGAAATCTCTTGCATTTCTATACACTAATGATGAGAAATCTGAAAGAGAAATTAAGGAAACACTCCCATTTACCATTGCAACAAAAAGAATAAAATACCTAGGAATAAACCTACCTAAGGAGACCAAAGACCTGTATTCAGAAAACTATAAGACACTGATGAAAGAAATTAAAGATGATACAAACAGATGGGAAATTATACAATGTTCTTAGATTGGAAGAATCAGCATTGTGGAAATGACTGTTCTACCCAAAGCAATCTACGTATTCAATGCAATCCCTATAAAACTACCAATGGCATTTTGCACCGAACTAGAACAAAAAATATCACAATTTGTATGGAAACACAAAAGACCCCGAATAGCCAAAGGAATCTTGAGAAAGAAAAACGGAGGTGGAGGAATCTGGCTCCCTGACTTCAGACTATACTACCAAGCTACAGTAATCAAGACAGTATGGTACTGGCACAAAGACAGCAATACGGATCAATGGAACAGGATAGAAAGCCCAGAAATAAACCCACACACATAGGGTCACCTTATCTTTGATAAAGGAGGCAAGAATATACAATGGAGAAAAGACAGCCTCTTCAATATGTGGTGCTTGGAAAACTGGACAGCTATATGTAAAAGAATGAAATTAGAATACTCCCTAACACCATACACAAAAATAAAATGAATTAAAGACCTAACTGTAAGGCCAGACACTATAAAACTCTTAGAGGAAAACATAGGCAGAACAGTCCTTGACATAAATCACAGCAAGATGCTTTTTGACCCACCTCCTAGAGAAATGGAAATAAAACGGAAAATAAACAAATGGGACCTATTGAAACTTAAAAGCTTTTGCACAGCGAAGGAAACCATAAACAAGATGAAAAGACAACCCTCAGAATGGGAGAAAATATTTACAAATGAAGCAATGGACAAAGGATTAATCTCCAAAATATACAAGCAGCTCATGCAGCTCAATATTAAAAAACAAACAACCCAATCCAAAAATGGACAGAAGACGTAAATAGATATTTCTCCAATAAAGATATACAGATTGCCAACAAACACATGAAAGGATGCTCAACATCACTAATCATTAGAGAAATCAAACCAAAACTACAATGAGGTATCACCTCACACCAGTCAGAATGGCCATCATCAAAAATCTACCGACTATAAATGCTGGAGATGGTGTGGAGGAAAGGGAACCTTCTTGCACTGTTGGTGGGAATGTAAATTGATAAAACCACTATGGAGAACAGTATGGAGATTTCTTAAAAAACTAAAAATAGAACTATCATACAACCCAGCAATCCCACTCCTGGGCCTATACCCTGAGAAAACCATAATTCAAACAGAGTCATGTACCACAATGTTCATTGCAGCACTATTTACAATAGCCAGGACATGGAAGCAACCAAAGTGTCCATCAACAGATGAATGGATAAAAAAATATGTGGCACACACATACAGTGGAATATTACTCGGCCATAAAAAGAATCAAAATTGAGTTATTTCTAGTGAGGTGGTTGGACCTAGAGTCTGTCATACAGAGTGAAGTAAGTCAGAAAAGGAAAAACAAATACCTTATGCTAACACATATATATGGAATCTAAGAAAAAAAAGGCTCTGAAGAACCTAGGGTCAGGACAGGAGTAAAGAGGCAGATGTAGAGAATGGACTTGAGGACATGGGGAGGGAGAAAGGTAAGCTGGGAAGAAGTCAGAGAGTGACATTGACATATATACACTACCAAATGTAAAATAGATAGCTAGTGGGAAGCAGCTGCATAGCACAGGGAGATCAGCTCCATGCATTGTGACCACCTGGAGGGGTGGGATAGGGAGGGTGGGAGGGAGACGCAAGAGGAAGGGGATATTGGGATATATTTATACGTATAACTGGTTCACTTTGTTATACAGGAGAAACTAACCCAACAATGTAAAGCAATTATACTCCAATAAAGGTGTTTAAAAAAAAAAGAATAAATATGACTCTTAACTCCTATTCATACCATTTATAAGCATTAATGCAAGATGGATGATGTACCCAAAGATAACAGCAAAATGATAAAGCTTGCAAATAAAAACACTTGAGAAATTTCTCATGACATGGTGGGAGGGTAGGGCTAGGGGCTGATGTATGTCAATCCTAATCTATCAGTTCATCCCATCCTTCCTTTCTCCCCTGGGTCCACATGTCTGTTATCTATGTCTGTGTCTCTATTCCTGCCCTGCAAATAGGTTCATCTGTCCCATTTTTCTAGATTCCACATATATGCGTTAATATACGATATTTGTTTTTCTCTTTCTGGCTTACTTCACTCTGTATGACAGACTCTAGGTCCATCCACATGTCTACAAATGACCCAATGTCATTCCTTTTTATGGTTGAGTAATATTCCATTGTATATATGTACCACATCTTCTTTATGCATTCATCTATCGTTGTACGTTTAGGTTGTTTCCATGTCCTGGCTATTGTAAATAGAGTTGCAATGAACATTGTGGTACATGACTCTTTTTGAATTATGGTTTTCTCAGGGTATATATGCCCAGCAGTGGGATTGCTGTGTCGTATGGTAGTTCTATTTTTAGTTTTTTAAGGAACCTCCATACTGTTTTCCACAGTAACTGTATCAATTTACATTTCCATTTGTAATGTATATAGCTAGAGGGAACATGCTGTAAAGCACAGGAAGCTCAGCTTGGTGCTCTGTGATGCCCTAGATATGTAGGATGGGGGTGGGGTGGGAGGGAGGTCCAAGAGGTAAGGGATATAGGTATACATATAGCTGATTCACTTCCTTGTACAGCAGAAACTAACACAGCATTGTAAAGCAATTACACTCCAATAAAAAAATTTAAAAAATAAAAGGTCAATATTGTTTCTTAAAATACAAAAAATATAAATTTTGAAAATTAGGAAGAAAAAGACACGATGAGCCATTAAAAATGGATAAATTTCACTTCTGCCCTTTGATGACATAATTAAGACAATGGAAAGGCAAGTCAGAAACAGAAAATAGTTTCAAAACATATACATGACAAAGACTATTGCCTGTTAAATACAAATATGAACTCACATAAAGATAATGCCAGGTTTCCCCTAAGTCTTCCTTAGAAACTAGTGGAAATTTAAAATAATACACCAGTGAAAGTGGAATATGGTAGAACTACTCTGGAAAAAAATTATTTATTAATTTAAATATATGCTTATCATTTAACCCTAGGTATTTACCAAAATAAATGAAAACATATCAACATGAATTGTACATGAATATATAATTTGTACATGAATATTAATAGCATATATATTCGTAGTAGTCCAAAACTGGGGAGAAAAAAACACAGTAGAATAGAAAACTAAATTCTGTGTTACTCCAGTGAGCAATACAATAGTGATAACTATTCAGTTATTACAGTGCATAATAATATGGATGATCTTAGAAACATACTATTGAGGTGGAGAAGATACAAAATTCCTTTTTGTATAAACTGTATGATTATAGCTATATAACGTCTAAACTGTCAGTAGTGTGAGAAGTCAAAATGGTGGTCACCCTTTTTTTAAAAAAATTTTATTCGAGTATAGTTGCTTTACAATGTTGTGTTAGTTTTTGCCATACAGCAAAGTGAATCAGTTATACGTATATATATATCCCCTCTTTTCTAGATTACCTTCCCATTTAGGTCACCACAGAGCACTGAGTAGAGTTCCCTGTGCTATACTGTAGGTTCTCATTAGTTATCTGTTTTATACATAGTAGTGTATATATGTCAATCCCAATCTCCCAGTTCATCCCACCACCCCCTTCCCCCTTTGGTATCCATAAGTTTGTTCTCTACATCTGTGTCTCTATTTCTGCTTTACAAATAAATTTATCTGTACCATTTTTCTAGATTCCACATATAAGCAATATTATACGATATTTGTTTTTATCTATCTGAGTTACTTCACTCAGTGTGTGACAGTGTCTAGGTCTATCCACATCTCTGCAAATGGCACTATTTCGTTTCTTTTTATGGCTGAGTAATATTCCATTGTATATATGTACTACATCTTCTTTATCCATTCCTCTGTTGATGGACATTACTGTTGGTGGGAATGTAAATTGGTACAGCCACTATGGAGAATAGTGTGGCAGTTCCTCAAAAAACTAAAATAGAACTACCATATGACCCAGCAATCCCACTCTTGGGCATATACCCAAAGAAAACCATAATCCAATAGGATATATGCACCCCAGTGTTCATTACAGCACTATTTACAATAGCCAGGACATGGTGGTTACCCTTTGAGGGGGCAGTTTGTAAAGGGGCATGATCGTACTTCTTGAGTTCCAATGATATTGTTTCTTGACTTGGATGCTGCATAGAAGACTTTCTTAATTTTTTAAAAATCCATTGTGCTGTAAACCTATGATTTGTGCTTTCTTCATCATCTTTGTTATATACTTTTTAAATTACACAAAAATGTTGTAGGATTCCAGAAATGGTCATATGAGCTTGAGGTAAAACTGGGATTTAGTATGACTTTTGAAACATGATTAGAATTACATTATCCCAAATATTTTTATTCTAACAGTCATAATTTTGTATACAACATCTAATGCAATGTTTGGGAAATAGTAGGCACACAATTGCATTCATTTTTGTTTCAATAATGAAATTGAGTGAGTTACTACTATATATAAAACCAAGTGTAATATTTATTATTATTTTCACAAAAGTAAAAATATGATGGGAGTAAAGGCACTCAGGGGTGATCAGAGCAATGTATTTTTCTTATTGTATTAAATTCTAATATAGTAAGATATATAGATGATCAGTCAAACTTGTAGCGACTTACTACACATGATTTTTCATTTAATTATTTTTTGCCATAACGGCTCTTGAAAGCTGAAACCTTTATTGACAATGGCTTGTTTTTTCAGTACAATGAATTTTTAATCCTAAAACATTCTAAATAACATGTATTTTTACATGATAATTTCAGGCAATGAAACACTCATTAATTTTCATGGCACTAGTTTATATTCAGAACATATCGTACAGAACAAAATTGAATTGTGCACCATTGAATTCTTAATGATCCCTACATGCTTTTCTTTGTCTATGTATGATAAGTGAGAAGGAAGTGGAGGTAGCATCCTTGATAAATATTTGTTCGTATTTAGGTTTTGCATTTGTTTTTGAAGTACCCTAATGTTTGTCTGTAATTTTGCACGAAAAATACTTTAACTTAATATTTAAGTATGGACTGAGTGCAAGATGACTATGAGCCTGTAAAGTCTGTAAAGCTGGTGAAGAAAATGTATCAAAAAGAATGAAATTTTTTCCACAGAATGACTCCCTTACACACATTGTCTGCCAGTCACCAGCTACGATTACACATCCTGCTTTGGCGAGCACAATATAAATTCATTATATTGCACGTTATGTACAAACTACTGTGTTTATTTTCAAATTGTTACCTATCACTTGTATAAACTTGTTTTTATTACAAATTTATATAATTTTCCACCTGTAAAATTGTGTATCTTGGGTTAGGTTGGACCGCATCATAATTTTTCTTGTTAGAATTAAAGGAAAATATTTTTTCATGTTACTCTGTTTTTTCTTAGCAGTAAGGTTTATAGTAATGAGTTGAAGTAAGCAAGGGATGGGTGTGTATGATCTTCTGAGAAGACCAGTAACTCTAATTACAATAAAAATTTTAAGGAATTAGCATTTTACAGACAAAATATATTTTTCCTTTAAATGGAAATGTCAACTATTACAGACTGGTGGTTCTTCTTAATTTCTACATTTGTTCACTTAAATCTCCTTCAGATTTCCAAATTCAGCATGTTCAAAAACAAACTCATGATGTGCCATCCTCAAAAACCAAAGGTTCCCTCTTTTGAATTTCCTGTCTTGTTTAATAATCTTGAACTCACTTACCACCTTAAAAACCATGATCAATCCTCACCTCTCCTCTGTGAAATGCTTCCCTCAAAGTGTTAAAAAAAAATCTCACCATCAGTTCAGACATCTTTATAAATGAGCCTGACTTTTTCTCTGATTTGTGAATGCACATTTAATATGCACACACTCAACAGCCAATATATACCCGTGCTTATATTTTCTGTTCTCTGGGAAGTCACAATCTAGTGAGGTAGAGGGGTCTTTTGCTTTCTTCCTCTCCACATATATTTTTTTCTTTCATTAATGTGCTCATCAGTAGAGAAGTTAGAATTATGAATCCTTCATCACTATTAAAAAACCTCTTGGGATGTGTCCAGGAAAAGCCAGCATTCCCATTAATTTATGCACTTATTCCAAAACAAGGGAATGTTTTTGCTTGTCAGGCCCCATATTACCAGTGGAGTGATATAGTGATGAATTAAGATGCAGGATATACCCTGCAGGAATCAATTGTCCACTAGAAGAGAAAAGTATTCAACAAATGATTAAATAAAATGTGGTCAGGTCAACACAGTACTCTGGGAATATTGTGGAGAAACCTCTAAGCTTGTCTTTGACAGGACTAAGAAGGCAGTCTGGAGGAAATGACTTTTAAACTATGGGTAATCTGAGTTATCTAGGGAAAAACTGAGAGGAATATGTCTCATTTGAAAAATGTGGAAAGGATTGAATGCAAAAAGAGTCCTCTATGAGCCTGTAACTTCTGTAAAACTGGTGAATAAAATGTATCAAAAAGAATGAAATGTTTCTGATACATTTCTTCTGTTTCTCTTCTTCCCCTGTTGGAGTATTATAGATGCTGTTTATCAATTACCCAATATTCAACACCTCAGTGTTGAATCCTCCTTTCTAACAGTAGCCAGATTTTCCTTTGGCCTTGCTCCCCTTCCTCAAGGCAACCCAGTGGAAAGTGACACTACCTCAGGCTCTTGGGTTGGGCACTCATTTAAGCTAATCAGCAGTTTCCAACCCTCTACCTTAAATAGTCCAATCCCAGTGAACTTCACTTGGAATCTCCTTCTGGGTGGGGCGATGTACACATGTGAAGACTAGAAATGCTGTAATGATTTTTCCATCATTGCAAGATATCAGCCGTGGAATGAAGCTGACACTGAAAGGCAGATCAGAAGGCAGAAAGAAATTAATTCCAGCCTCTTAATCAAACGAAGTTTGAAGACAAACTTATCTCTAAACTTTCAGTTGTGTGAGACAGTAAATTCCCTTCATCATGCATTGCATGTTGGGTTTTCTGGGAAGTAAACTTTTAGCTGGAGATCAACCTGCAAGAAATATATTAGGTAGTGTTCATGGGATAAACATCCATGGAAGGGAAGGAAGAAGGCAGGATTAGGCAAAGGAAGAAATTAGGCTGCAATGCTAATTCCTAATTTGTCTGAACTAGGTATGGTCCTCCAGAGCAGTCCCAAGTTCCGACAGGGGGGCTGGATGTGGACTGCCCTAAAAGGTGAGGTCATCTTAGTCACAGCAACTTGGTCAGCCAAGGTAATTCCCAATTCCCAAAGCATTCCTGTCAATTGGAGACTAAGTCCTTAGGTCCTAAGGGGGATTAGGTGGTCCATTACTGTGGTCAATACATTGTTGAAGTCAGTTGGTGTTTGGCTTTCTTTTAATAGCTATAAACCAAAGGCATCCCCACTGATACAAGGAGACACTGTGACTTGAAGGAAAGACTGAGTATGTGTGTCCATGGACAAGTTACTGAATCTCCTGGAACTTTCTCTTTTATTAATAAAGATTTTTGTACAAGTTAAATAGTAAATTACTCAGCACATACCTTGCCAAAGGTATGAGAGTCCTTTTTCTTTTTCTCCTTTTTTGTGAGGTGACAGGGTGTTAAGGCTGAAAGCATAGACTGAGGAGCCATTTGGCCTGAGGTCAAATCCCATCTCTACATACTTACTTGCTCTGGCACCCTGGGTGTGCTACTTGCCATCTCTGTTGCTCAATTTCTTCATCATTAAAATAGGAATAGTATCAAAACACATAGATTTTAAGGCTATTAATTAGCTAATACATACAAAGCATAGTATGTGGAAAACAGTAAGCTCTTTATAAGCATCTGCTATTTTAAGTTTTATGTTACACACTAAGTATTTTCTATGACACATTTTGGCCCATCTACACAGTTTCAAAAACTGTAAAATGATAGGCAATTACCCAACAGTCATGTTTAAGGTTTTATTCCATAAGCGTGTCTAAGAGATATTAGTTAATCAAACAATAAAACATGAAATAAAATTTGTACAGTCAACTCCAGTAATTTTTGGTAGAAGTTTCAAAGCTTAATATGGAAACTGAATCACTATGCATGTGAATCTGAAGGGATGGGGGAAGCTTAGTGGGGAAAAAAAAAAAAAGACCTGAGAATCTCTACTATTTCAAGTGTGAAATTCTAGATTTGCCCATGGCAAATTGTTGATCAGATTCTTTAATGGCACTTGAAATATCAATTTTTGAATATATTACTAAAATATTCACTGCATTGACGGTTGGGAGAGAAACAAGAGTAAATTATATGGAGGTAAAATTTGTTCTTAAAATAAATCACAAAGCAATTTCTGCACATTCATTAAAACTCTTGACAATACTAATTTAAAGTAGCACTTTATCAAAAACATAAATAAAGAGTGATATATGTTTATGTGAATAGTGATATGCATATATGCATATGTCCATATAAATCACATTGCTAACATAATGATTTAAAATTGACACTGTACTGCTAACAGAAAATTGATCACATTGTTGGATTAATGAGAATATATATTTTTATTAAGAAAGACACTGTATTATGTTTCTAGAACGTAAGCTTGTCTAAAATATTTGAAACATAATTAATTGAGTTTGTTTCTGTCTTAGTTCTTATTTTAAAGATTAAAATTTCCCCTAAAAAAACTACCATTATTATATCTCCTGGATCTGTAAGGGATTAAGTCTCCTTTGCTTCTTAATCTTTAAAAATTTGATTTAAATTTGACTTTGGTATAAAATATAATTGTCAGAAGGAGATGCTGCAGAAAGTTCTTTGAACAAGATTAATGCAATTCTATATTTATTACTCCTGCCTTAAGCATAAAATCCAGAACTCCATGATGACATGTACTATCTCAGAATACACTTTTTAATACATCTATTTTGAGTTATTTTAAAGTTTTCAAAGTATGAGTATTAAAGTGGGAATCTGATTCAAAGTGAAAGTCTCAGAAGTAAGAATTCAAACCATTTTCTTATAAAGCAGAGATAAGAAGTGGTATGGACAGTCTTGGATTCAGCTCAGAATATTCCTTGAGCTTTCTAAAGCAAATGTTGTTCAATTAAGAAAATACTGGGCTTGACAGTACACTATAATAATGAAATGTACTATATTTCCCAGTCTCTATTCCTCTTTTGAAACTTACTTGGGATAATTAATTTGCTTATTATCTCTTTTCTTGAGGGTAGTTCGATTTTAATTTGTTTTTCTCTTGTCTGCGGTATCAAATGAAATTCTTTTGGTTACAAGCAACAGACACCTCAATCAGACTAGCTTGTGCTGAAAGAAAAAGACAAAGAATAGAATATACCAGAAGAATATGGGCCATCTCAGTCAAAGGTGAAGTAGTATAGTTCTTCCTCTGAAAAAGAATGCACAAAAGAACTGGAATGGCAGAAAGGTATCTTTGTCTCTCTGGTGCTGTATGCTCTTCTGTCTCTACTTTTCTTTGGATGTGTTCTCATTTCACTCTCTACACACTAGTTTTTCTCTGCTTCGGTGCCCTAGTTTTTGGAAAACACAGACTCTTGTCACTACATAGAATCTCTTAATTCTAATTCCAAATACCAGGTAGGGAGAATACGAATGACTTCATTTGGGTTAGGTGTTCATCCAGTGTGCTATGGCCAAGGTTGGTGAGGAAACAGTGTAATTATTCGTTCTACAGGAGTAATAGGATGAGAATTAAAGCAGGGGACTTGGGAGCAGTGGATGTAAGTAATAAGGGAGGGGACAGGGGGGTCGGTAATAAGCACTTCTAAGGAAAGGAGGCACAGATCCAACGGGCTCACAGAAACATTGCCTACACTCACACTGACAGTGTTCACTTATCTGCATAGTTTAATACTAAGAATTCCTTGAATCAAAAATTTTGTACTTGCAATGAAAACCTACCCAATATGAAAACCTCATTCACATCAATAATCCTTAAAGGGTTTTAATATTATGAATATTATTATAACATTATAATTGGATTTGATAAAATTTAAGAATCCTGACCCTGTCAACGTAAATTTCATAAGTGCTTTTAATCATACTTGATGTACATAATAAAATAATCTTAAATATTTATGAAATAATTAAGAGAAAGTAGTCTTAAGGTCACTGGAAACAAAATATAATTGACAGAATTAAACATGATGGAAATAATATAGAGAATATTATATAAAGTAGGGAAGAAGTTTGTTTTTATTTGATTTTTATGGATGCCCTACATTTTTTTTTTTTTTTAAGTTGAATCCAGAAGCATTGGCATGGATCACCGATGCTTCGCTTGAATGGAACTTTCCATTTTTCCTTACCATAAGAAGAGCAAAAATCCAACCTGGATTTGTTCAGCTCCCTCTTCACCTCCTGAGACAATCAATGCCTCCAGGATCTCAGCAACAGGCAGAATGTTGCCAAATGAAAATGTCCACAGGATTCTACTTTCTCATTTTAGCTATTGGCTTTGAGGAGTGCAAATCTCCCATTGCCTGCCCTGTGTGTTTCTCATTCTAAGGTAGTTGTGGGTCAAAAGTGAAACCAGCCCTCAGTGATAACAAAAGCAAGATAACAGTCTTTGGATGATCGAATCAGGACTCATTGCAGATTATATCATCTTCCCCAGCTACTCAATTGAAATCTTGAATCAAGAAACAAAATGATGTGTTCTTTACTTTTCCTTTTTAACTTTAAGTGCCCAAAACCAAATATACCTTGATGGCTTCATCTTAAAATGACATCAAAAAAAAAAAATGACATCAAAAACAATAGGCTTGGGACTTCCCTGGTGGTGCAGTGGTTAAGAATCCGCCTGCCAATGCAGGGGACACGGGTTCGAGCCCTGGTGTGGGAGGATCCCACATGCCGCGAATCAACTAAGCCCGTGAGCCACAACTACTGAGCCTGCGTGCTGCACCTACTGAAGCCCGCGAGCCTAGAGCCCGTGCTCCGCGACAAGAGAAGCCCGCATACCGCAACGAAGAGTAGCCCCCGCTCGCCGCAACGAAGACCCAACGCAGCCAAAAAAAAAAAAAAAAAAGCAACAGGCTTCTAGCTCAGTAGTTGTCCAAGGATGAGAGATAGTTCTCAAAGATGACATTCTAAGTTTTAGTGACAGGAGAGAATATGATTGTGTAGGGTACTTTTTTTTTTTCTTTTCCTGACACCTGCAAATAATTCTCAATAGCATTTTTATCTAATTTGAATGAAGCATTTTATCCCTTTTTAAAATAAATACAGTTAGCACCTGAAAATATTATCTTGGCCTATGGCTGATACAGTTTCTCAGCTCTACTAGTAATTTAAGAGCATGGAATAATTCCATGTATGATGTGTACAGCATATCAAATATAACTATACATCAGCAAGTGAAGGGAATATAAGCAAACATTTGGCTGTTTTGAAAAATTAAGTTCTACCACCTAAACAATGCAACTCCTAAATGGAGTTCTATTTCTAACCATGAAAAAACACTTGGTAGTATGTGAAAGCAAATCTGTCTTAGCCAAATTCCTAACACCAACATCTTGGTGAAAGAGATACTAAAGATAATGCCAAGTTTGCTTATATGTTATGAGTCAGTCAGAAAAGGTGATAAACTTTAAGACAGTTTATTGCATGAGAGAAGGAATTTATATAAAGCCCTGTAAATCATATAGGATCATCATGTTGGGAGGTGAAATGAACTTAAAGAAAACCTAGTCAAAATTTCCTGCTTTTACAAATAAGGAAACTAAAAGGTGAAGCATCTTACCCTTAGCCTATTGTTTTCTCCTTTGTTTCATATTCTTTCAGTTAATCCTACTTTGGTTACATTTGCATAAAGGTTTAGGCAGTCAAAGTACTAGACCTCTCTAATAGTCAAGTTCTCTTAGTTGTCTAGGATTATGCGAATTTCTCAGTTTCTTCAAAGTGGGAATCATGGTATTCAAAGAAGTTGTTGAATGCTTTTTTTCACTAAGTAAAAGCTCCCAGTTGAAGTTATGTTTCACAATAATTATTTCCTAATATAAAATCAGAATACAAGGGGATTTAGAAAGGGGAAAAAAAGCTTTCAATGCTTTACTTGACTAGATTTAAGTTTTTTTCAAAAGGTTGAACAGTACTTGGGCTTTGCTTTTTTTTTTTTTTTGCGGTATGCGGGCCTCTCACTGTTGTGGCCTCCCCCGTTGCGGAGCACAGGCTCCGGACGCACAGGCTCCGGACGCGCAGGCTCAGCGGCCATGGCTCACGGGCCCAGCCGCTCCGCGGCATATGGGATCCTCCCAGACCGGGGCACGAACCCGTATCCCCTGCATCGGCAGGCGGACTCTCAACCACTTGCGCCACCAGGGAGGCCCTGCTTTTTTTTTTTAATGACACTTAGTAATATTAAAGTAGAGCCCTGATGATCTTGAATAAAGAAACTCAATCACCCCTGAACTGTATGAAAAGGAATTTGATGAACAGAATCATCTTGTTCATATGGTGATATTTTAAACTTTTCCTTTAGTGAAGCTTTCATGGAAACATCAATTTATCTTTCAGTTTCAATAGTATGTATAACAACTAAGTCAATAGGCATTTATCTAATTCAAACAAGTTAACATTGTAATACAGTTACGTTTTCTAGAACACTTTCCATGAGTTTGTTTTTCCTTTTAGGTACCTTCTTACTGAATATTATATTACTAAATCTGTGTTCATTTCTTTAAATTGAAAAGCTAAATACAAACAAACTAATGTAAAAGTGCATGGCTATTTGCAGGAACTATAAATCAATTGTTTAAAAAACAAGCATATATTAGATTAGGCATTCAAATCCATTAAAAAGACTTTCATTCTCCAATAATTAAAGTTTTAAAAATCAAGGAACATTTTCTTAGCATCAGTGATACTAGTTTTATTGGTTAAAACATTCCTGAAACTTTAGGAACCTTCATTAAAATTTATTTTTTTCACCTCCTAGAAAAAAGCTATTGCAAAACTACCATGTCTTTATATGGCATCCTGTAAGCCAGACACACAGGTTGTCTCATTCTAATAGTGACTATTTTCAAATAAAAGCTTCCTCCAGATGTGCTAAAGGAAACAGTATTCAAACGCAAGCTTCACCATCTCTAATATATGCTACTCCACTTGGAGTTTTTTCCTTTGAATTCTTAATTAAAAAAATCTTTTAATGAGAAGCAGCCTGAGTGTGAAGCTGACAGTTCTACCCTCATCCTTGATGCATACCAAAAAAAAAAAAAAGAGAGAGAGATTTCACTTTTAAAAGAAGCTCCAGTTTCTTGAGACATTTGTATTCAAACATAACTCTCTCTTTCTCCTTCTTTCTCCTGGGAGAACAGCTCTACTCTCCAAATGAAAAAGAAATAATAAAACACATCAGGAACAGCGGACCTCAGACCTAGCGTTTCTCTCCTTGTTTGGGAATGTTATTTCCATATAGAAATCTACTCTAATGGGCCACTTGTAAATGGCAGGGAATTTAGCCCTTGTGGAGTCCTCTTCAGAAATTGGATTTTTGCTTAAGCAAACAGCAAACCATGCAGCGGGGGAAAAGCTATTTATCTGGCTGTCTGTTGAAGAGCCTTACAAAAATACAATTCAGTCTGCTCTGACCATTGAGTCCATCGGTATACATTGGAAAACAAAATCCAGTTACTTGTGTCAGGTGTCAGATGAGCTCTTTCATGTAACAGTTAATCTCAAATACACTTTAATGATATTTTTCTTGATTACCCTTTTCTTAGACATAACAGCTTTTGCAGTTTACTTTCACATTAAGGAAGGGTAAAAGGCTTATACAAGCTGCCAACTTCTATCCAGTCTTTTGGGAGATTATTTATAATCTTTGCTGTCCAAAAACAAGCAAATTTGTATTAAGGAAAGTTAATCTCCAGTTTATGCCATTTAATAATGTCATTCAAAAGTCCTTATGACAACACATTTACCTTCTTAAATCACATTTAGTTTCTAAAATGTTCTTATGATTTATATGATAAATATTTCATAATCTTTTCATTTGCTTCCTAATTTAAGTGTCAGACATCCTTCCACACACATTGATGCTTTTCTTCTTTAAGCACGTACCTCCCCCACCAAAAAATCTTTTTCTAATGTCTCCAAAGTGTCCTTCTAAAGGATAAGAGGACATATCTCTACTGAAGGATCTTCTTTTAGGGATAAGAAAGATAAAGATAATTCTTAAGAGGTGACAGATCTACTAATTTAAGCTTTGTGAATATTCGCTTATACTTGCTGACATTTTGGTGTGTCCTTTGCAGCAGGTAGAGCTTCTTTCACTGTATTTCTCAGAAACAGCTTTTCTACGCTAAAATGATTTCCTCCCTTTTACCAAAAATTTCTGTAGTTAAATATCAATGAAGAAAATGAATACTTCTCTCTGATTTTTTCTTCTCCTCACCTCCCAACCTATGAAGACTTGATATTTCACTGTAACCAGCATTCTGCACTCTGAAGGAAAGTATGGAACAATGACAGCTTTCTAAGTCAAGTATGTTTGTGATTTAGAGCCAGCTCTCTCCCGTAAGTCCAAGAATGATTTGCTCAGGGAGAGATCTTTGTTAGTGAAATGTGTTAGAACCCAGAGCATTTAGAACTAGCATGGCTGGGCATTTTCTAGGCATTGTGGTGGAGTTTCCCAGGCAAATATTTAATCAGACTCCTTTGTTTATATTATGTGCTAGACAAGGTTTAAGTACTCAATATCATTGCTGAGCATATAAATGATTGTATAGATATTTTGTAATAATTTATAATATTCATTT
Source organism: Mesoplodon densirostris (assembly GCF_025265405.1). Lineage (NCBI taxonomy): Eukaryota > Metazoa > Chordata > Mammalia > Artiodactyla > Ziphiidae > Mesoplodon > Mesoplodon densirostris. The sequence continues at coordinate 168,670,602 of NC_082663.1, read as the reverse complement.
TAAAAGTACATATTTCTTTTTCATTGAAGCGTTCATGTCTGTCCATAGTTAACATGCAAAAATCACAAAAGGTATGCATTAGAATGTACGTTTATTTAACATTATAGCAAAAGCCGTAGTTTACATTGGTGGGGGCAGGGGGAATAGTTCAGTCTACTTCTTTCTTTTCTCCATAAGAAATAAATGATATCAAGCCTAAGCCTTCACATACTGAGTAAGAAATTTAAACAAAAGATCTTAACTGACATTTCCAAATTATAAATATTCTGTTCTAAACTGTATGGAGTGTAATAAGAAATGTTATCCTTGTTTTTTGTTTTTAAAGCTTTTTTAAAAAATTAATTTATTTTATTTTATTTATTTTTGGCTGTGTTGGGTCTTCGTTGCTGCACAAGGGCTTTCTCTAGTTGCAGTGAGCTGGGGCTACTCTTTGTTGCGGTGCGCGGGCTTCTCATTTCAGTGGCTTTTCTTGTTGCGGAGCATGGGCTCTAGGCACGCTGGCTTCAGTAGTTGTGACTTGCGGACTCTAGAGCGCAGGCTCAGTAGTTGTGGCTCACGGGCTTAGCTGCTCCACTGCATGCGGAATCTTCCTGGACCAGGGCTCGAACCCGTGTCCCCTGCATTGGCAGGCAGATTCTTAACCATTGTGCCAACAGGGAAGCCCTGTTATCATTGTTTTTAAAGTTATAATTTTATTTCCGAGATATGATGTATAAGCAACAATTGATTGCAGAAAAATTATATGTAACAAAGCAATAATACATGCACATTTGCTTAGAAATGCTTATTTGTAATTATTGGACTTTTGTTCATAGTAGAGGTATTTAAAAATATAAAACATTATAAGGAAGAAAACTAAAATTATATATAATCCTGTTTCACTAATCATCAAAAATATGCTAATTAAAACTACAAAAAAATATTACTACATGCCCACCAGAACGGATGAAATTAAAAAAAAAAAAAGACAGAATAATGTAAAATGTTGACCAGGATGTGGCAAAACAGGAATCCTGCTGGTGGTAGTGTAAATCGGTAAAAAAACACTTTGAAAACTCTTTTGCAGTGCTTAATAAAGTTGATCATAGTCATGCTCCATGACTCCATTCCTAAGACTCTAACCAACAGAAATGCATATATACATGCTCTGGAAGAGAAGAAGATTGAGGATCTTTGTAGCAGCCCTATTTGTAATAACTAATACTGGAAACTATGCAAATATTTATCAAAAGTAGAACTGATATAAATATATTGTGTGTGGTGTATTCATAGGGTGAAATGCAATAAAGTGATGAAAATAAATGAATTGCAGTTCCACACAACAACATGGATACATTTCATGTACATGATTTTCAGCCAAAGAAGCCAGACATAAGAGTACATATCACATTATTACATTTATATAAAATTTGAAAATAGTGAACACTAATCATGGTATTAAAAGTAAGGATAGAAACTTCCTTTTTTCTTATGTAGGGACTGAAAGGGCACAGTTGGTTTCAGAGGGTTTATCAATCTTTATGCTTAGGATTTGGGCATTTTCTTAATGTATGATAATAATTTTGCAAGAGAAAATCACATATACTCAAACAAAAAAAACCATGCATTTGTGTGTTTATTTGCAGCCATTTAAAATGCTTAAAAATTGAATATTTAACATAAAATTTTAACATAAAAATTGGAATCATAACAAATTTTATTTTTTAATTTAATAATGTAATGTGTATTTATCTTTCTTTTTTTTAAGAACATAATTTTTAATAGTTACATGGCAACCAATTATGTAATAAATAAAAGCCAACAAATTTAAAATAATTTCTCTTGGGTAGTTTGCTATGCATTTTCAGTGGTATAAATAATGCTGCAACAAACATCCTTATATATTGATGATTTTCTTCAGTATTAAATCTAAGTAGTATGATAATTGAGTCAAAAATATGATCATATTTTGGGCCTTTGATACATTTATCAAATTGCTTTAAAAATATTCTGTCAGTTTGTACTTCCATCAACTGATGGGAACAAAATAATAAAGTTTAACGATCTTTGCCAAATGGGCAAAATAATCTCATTATTATTTTAATTTGAAGAATATTTACTTTCATGTAGTTTAACTTTTTAATAAGCTTCAATAGATAACTATATTGTTTAATGTAGCCAATTTCCATTCATGATCCATTTCCATTTTAGCTGGGAGATGTTTTTCTCTTTTTTGCTTATCCTTTTTCTTTCCTTGATTTCAAAGCATTCTTTATCAATCATAATAGCAGTTTATTTATTGCACATATTCTTTCAAGTTACTTTATTGCCCTTCTTGGTAATTTTTTTTAAGTAGAGTTTAAAATGTATGTATGTATCTTACTGAATTTTTTCTTTAAAACTTCTTGAATTTATTTTGACAATATGTGCAATAGTTTTATCTGTTACAGTTATTTTCCAATTACATGTTACTTAAATTAAGGTATACATTCTTGACACATAGTTGTCACACTGTAATGGGTTATTGAATGAAAGAATTGAATCTTTTAAATAATGAACTAAGAGCCTCTCATCAGAATTTTATACAGGAGCAAATACAATTCCTAATCAGATATATAGAAGCTGGGTTTGAATGGACGTTTGATAATGATTAATTTTTATAAATTTTGAAATTATATTTAAGGCTTAGAGGCAAATTTTAGCATTTATCTAGTTAAATCAATCAAAAGATGATTGAATTCACTATGTAATATTTTTCAGTTTGTCTTTGCTCGCATTTGGAACATGTGACTCAGAATGGTAAATAGTACTTCAAGTATGGTCTCCTTCTTTAGACATGTCTAGATCCTACTTTCAAACAATGCTGTCAAGAATTCGTGACTTTCCACTTCCTAGTTAGGCTTTCCTTTGTGTTGGCTTGATTCTCAGGCAAGTTGTTCCCATAGGTTACTAAGATAGCTGCCAGAAACTCCAGGCAGCTCCAAGCTACAGCTGAGCAACCTTAGTAGAAAGACAGTCTTCTTCTTAATAGTTCTAGTAAAAGTCTTGGAAATGGTTTGATTCACTCAGCCTGTATTACTTTCCTATGTCTGAACCAGTCCTGTGGCTACAGGGATGCAGATGTCTCATTGCCCACACCTAAATCACATGCCAACACCCAGGAATCTGGAAATGGGATCTGATATTAAGAGTCAGTTACTGGCCTGAGAGTTGAGCAAACTGGTTCTTTAATGGAAACCATGTTTCTGTTACATGAAGAGTAGATGGATTTAGGCATGCAAAAAAAAAAAAGATGTTATATATATTTTATATACATATATTTAAACTATAATTTATATATATGAAATTATAATTATGTAATTATATATAAAATACATTATAAATATATTTGTATTTGTATAAAATATTTTTAAGGTAACCCAAACCCTCATCTACTCTTTACTTTTACAATTGCTTATTAGATAAATCAAAATGCAAGAATTACATTTACTGATAAAGTATCATCATTAGATTTGGTCTATCATTCTTAATATTTTAGATCTTTATGGTTCATATCTTCCAAATTAGGGTCATATGCAAATTTAGATAATCAGCATTAGATTAATGTCCCTGTGCAGGTCATCCAGAAAATGTTGAATGGTACAAGGTTAAGTTCATACAAACTTAGACAGAGAGCTGTACACCACATCACTAGAGAATTTTCTGCAGGTTGTCACCTATTCTTTTATGAGGACCTCAGGATAAGGATTTAGTACTAGTTGTAAATATATCTAATTATATCATTATTAAATCATGCTTCTTCATCATGTCCTGTAAGGATATCATGAAATATGTTGTTAAATGCCTTCTCAACTCCAGATATACCATGTGTTTACATAATCTTCTGTCAGTCTAGTTCCATTACCTAAAAATACACTAAGCCAGTCATGATGCAAGCATTTTGGTATTGAATACTTTTCCTTGCTTTTCTAAATACTCATACATCATGCTTTTTGACATTTTCACAGAGTCAGTTACAAGCTCTCTGGCCCACAGTTTATTTAATTTAGCTTATTAATGTGTTAGAAAAAAAAATCCTTGTATAAAATTCCTTAAATATTACCTGTCTGCCAAAAAATCACATTTCTAAGTTCTTTCAGGACAATGGAATGCAACTCATCTGTATCTGAACCCATTTTAGATAGGCTTTTAAGAATAATTTATTCACTTAATTGGCCTTTAATTATCATTCTACATTTTCTAGTTTGAAGATCATTTTCTTGAGAAATAATATTGAGCAAAAATAGTATTTGACTGTATTATACCATATACCCTTCATCAAACATTAGTTCTTTGCCTGGTTGTTGCTTCTATTTTAAATATTACAACATTTCTGATCATTACTTTTAGCATTATTCACCAGCTTAATTCATTTTAAGCTTTTGTTTTCCTGTTACCATTTTTACAATCTAGTCAACCATTTATCTTCATCCCTGAAGTTTCTAATCCTTTTGTATCCTGTTGTGAAATTCTTTTTCACTGAATTCCTGATTTCTTCCTCATTAGGACTTCTCCTAATTGTACTGTCAGATGTTAAGTTTGTAAGTCTCTGAAAACTCATGCAGTGACTTCCCCAACTCAAACAATAGGTTATCGCCACATTTTTTCTGTGATTTTAAAAAATCAGATTTAAGCACATTTAACTATCCCCCAGATTCCCATACTTGAATATTATAACCTTAAGGTAACAAGTTCATTTGGCAGTGTACACTAGAGAAAAAACTTATTAGTGTAGTGTTTCAAGACCTAAATTCAAATTATTGGTGGGTTCCGTGTTAGCTCTATATTCAGGGACATATCACTAAATAACTCTAGGTCTCATTTTTTTCTCAGTTGTAAGTTAGAATTAAAATTAAATCATGTAAATAATATAGTATGACAAAGATTCTGTGAGTATAAAAATAAGACAGAGAACAAAAATGATGTAGAAAGGGAATGAGAGAGAGAGAGAGCACTCAGTTTCATTTACTTCCCAAGCTAGTTCTGCATTGCTTAGACTAGAAGTTAACTGGTCACTTTCTCTTTATCCTAAAAAGTAGAGTGGTTGGCAAGTAGATAGTTTATTATTGAATGCTACTTTATTAACACATTTTTGACCGGGAATGTATTACAGCCACAGGCGTTAGTTTCTGCAAAAATCCCCCTGTCAATAATGTGTTGAATTTAAGGTGTATTTATTTTTCTGATTACCAAAGTAACATTTTCATGTTACAAAATAAATTTAGACATTTCAGAAATACAGTACAGAAATTCAGAAGCCTCTATAATCTCACTACCTGAGACAATCATTGCTAATTACTGCTGACAATTCCCATGTATATTTTGCTATATTTTTACCCTATATGTTCACTAATAAACATACTTTTATAAAAATGAGACCCAAGTTTAGCAATGTGCTTATTTGCTTTACTTAATACACCTTGCATATTTTTCCATATCATTAATTGTTGATATGTTCATTCTTTTAATCAGGATTTTCTGCTGCTAGTGGAATGAAAAATGTGTAAAAGATATCTGGAAAGTTGGAGTGTTCTATTCCACTGGCTCCTGCCACATACCAATTTAATTGAGTGTCCTATAGAACATTGTCACATAAATATAATTTCTGGTTCGCTATTCTTTATTCTGAACTTTCTTTTTTGGTTGGACCACATGAAGTTGCTAATAGTCAGCAATTTTGGATCCACTACACAGCAGTTTCTTATACTTGAAACTAATATTCCTAACTTTAGATCCCATTTATGACTCCCTAAGACATTGCTCAACCAGTCTCCAGTGTCTGATTGCATATTGGTAGGATAGGGTGCAAGAAGAGAGGGTGCACGGACCTAGTGCTACAACAAAGTTATCTCATGGAAAATGACTGAGTCTGTTTATACCCAGTTGAGATAATTTCTCCCTCACCAGTTATATCACTTCATGAAATTCAAAGTTAGGAAGATATATTCTTTTTTCTCTCTCCTGCTCTGCCCCCTCACCTCCTACAATAAGCTGATTTTTTACTTCAACAAGCCATGCAACTTCAAAGTCTAAAGCTACTGGTCTCAGAGGCTCTGTTCAGTCTCACAGGTCACAGATCCTTCCACCCTGTCCAAGCTTGTACAGATCAGCTTCTTTGTAGGATTCCATTGCTTTGATCTTTGATAGAATACTGGCCAGATCAGGATTTCCAGGGAAGCAGATTTGAGAGCATTTTGCTGGGGGGAGAAAATTTGGCAAGCTGTTCTTTAAAATTTTGTTACAATAGAAGGACATATCCACTATTGATAGAGTATTATGTAGTATATTGTTGGCCTTAATAAATGCCATCTAGATTATAATTTAATAATAATAATGTACATACTGAAAGCGAGGGGATGGAAAAAGATAGTCCATGCAAATGGAAATCAAAAGAAAGCTGGAGTAGCAATTCTCGCATCAGACCAAATAGACTTTAAAATAAAGACTATTACAAGAGACAAAGAAAGACACTACATAATGATCAAAAGATCAATCCAAGAAGAATATATAATAATTATAAATATTTATGCACCCAACATAGGAACACCTCAATACATAAGGCAGATGCTAACAGCCATAAAAGAGGAAGTCGACAGTAACACAATAGTAGTAGGGTATTTAACACCCCACTTTCACCAATGGACAGATCATCCAAAATGAAAATAAATAAGGAAACACAAGCTTTAAATGATACATGAAACAAGATGGACTTAATTGATATTTATAGGACATTCCACCCAAAAACAGCAGATTACACTTTCTTCTCAAGCACTCATGGAACATTCTCCAGGATAGATCATATCTTGGGTCACAAATCAAGCCTTGGTAAATTTAAGAAAATTGACATTGCATCAAGTATCTTTTCTGACCACAACACTCTGAGACTAGATATCAGTTACAGGAAAAAAATCTGTAAAAAATACAAACACATGGAGGCTAAACAATACACTACCAAATAACCAAGAGATCACTGAAGAAATAGAAGAGTAAATCAAAAAATACCTAGTAACAAATGACAATGAAATCATAACAACCCAAAACCTATGGGATGCAGCAAAAGCAGTTCTAAGAGGGAAATTTATAGCAATACAATCCTACCTCAAGAAACAAGAACCATGTCAAATAAACAATGTAATCTTACACCTGAAGCAATTAGAGAAAGAAGAACAAAAAAACCCCAAAGTTAGCAGAAGGAAAGAAATAAAGATCAGACCGGAGATAAATGAAAAAGAAATGAAGGAAACAATAGCAAAGATCAATAAAACTAAAAGCTGGTTCTTTGAGAAGATAAACAAAATAGATAAACATTAGCCAGACTCATCAAGAAAAAAAGGGAGAAGACTCAAATCAATAGAATTAGAAATGAAAAAGGAGAAGTAACAACTGACACTGCCAAAATACAAAGGATCATGAGAGATTACTACAGGCAACTATATGCCAATAAAATGGACAAACTGGAAGAAATGGACAAATTCTTAGAAAAGCACAACCTTCCAAGACTGAACCAGGAGGAAATAGAAAATATAAACAGACCAATCCCAAGCACTGAAATTGAGACTGTGATTAAAAATCTTCCAACAAACAAAAGCCCAGGATCAGATGGCTTCACAGGTGAATTTGATCAAATATTTAGAGATGACATAACACCTATCCTTCTCAAACTCTTCCAGAATATAGCAGAAGGAGGAACACTCCCAAACTCATTCTATGAGGCCACCATCACCCTGATACCAAAACCAGACAAAGATGCCACAAAAATAGAATACTACAGGCCAATATCACTGATGAACATAGATGCAGAAAACCTCAATAAAATACTAGCAAACAGGGCTTCCCTGGTGGTGCAGTGGTTGAGAGTCCGCCTGCCAATGCAGGGGACACAGGTTCGTGCCCCGGTCCGGGATCCCACATGCTGCAGAGCAGCTAGGCCTGTGAGCCATGGCTGCTGGGCCTGCGCGTCCGGAGCCTGTGCTCCACAACGGGAGAGGCCACAACAGTGAGAGGCCTGCGTATCACACACACAAAAAAATACTAGCAAACAGAATCCAACAGTACATTAAAAGGATCATACACCATGAGCAAGTGGGGTTTATCTCAGGAATGCAAGGATTCTTCAATATACGCAAATCAATGTGATACACCATATTAACAAATTGAAGGATAAAAACCATATGATCATCTCAATAGATGCAGAAAAAGCTTTTGACCAAATTCGACACTGATTTATGATAAAAACCCTCCAGAAAGTAGACATAGAGGGAATTTACCTCAACATAATAAAGGCTATATATGACAAACCCACAGCCAACATCATTCTCAATGTTGAAAAACTGAAACGATTTCCACTTAGATCAGAAACAAGAAAAGGTTGCCCACTCTCACCACTATTATTCAACATAGTATTGGAAGTTTTAGCCACAGCAATTGGAGAAGAAAATGAAATAAAAGGAATCTGAATTGGAAAAGATGAAGTAAAACTACCACTATTTGCAGATGACATAATACGACACATAGAGAATCCTGAAGATGCTACTAGAAAACTACTAGAGCTAATAAATGAATTTGGTAAAGTAGCAGTATACAAAATTAATGCACAGAAATCCCTTGCATTTCTATACACTAATGAGAAATCTAAAAGGGAAATTAAGGAAACACTCCCATTTACCATTGCAACAAAAAGAATAAAATACCTAGGAATATACCTACCTAAGGAGACCAAAGACCTGTATTCAGAAAACTATAAGACGCTGATGAAAGAAATTAAAGATGATACAAACAGATCGAGAGATATACCATGTTCTTGGCTTGGAAGAATCAACATTGTGGAAATGACTCTACTACCCAAAGTAATCTACAGATTCAATGCAATCCCTATCAAACTACCAATGGCATTTTTCACAAAACTAGAACCAAAAATTTCACAATTTGTATGGAAACACAAAAGACCCCGAATAGCCATAGCAATCTCGAGACAGAAAAATGGAGGTGGAGAAATCAGGCTCCCTGACTTCAGACTATACTACCAAGCTGCAGTAATCAAGACAGCATGGTACAGGCACAAAAACAGAAATATAGATCAATGGAGCAACATAGAAAGCCCAGAGATAAAGCCACACACATATGTTCACCTTATCTTTGATAAAGGAGGCAAGAATATACAATGGAGAAAAGACAGCCTCTTCAATATGTGGTGCTGGGAAAACTGGACAGCTATATGTAAAAGAATGAAATTAGAACACTCCCTAACATCATACACAAAAATAAACTCAAAATGGATTAAAGACCTAAATGTAAGGCCAGATACTCTAAAACTCAGAGGAAAACGTAGGCAGAACACTCCATGACATAAATCACAGAAGGGTGCTTTTTAATCCACCTTCTAGAGAAATGGAAATAAAACGAAAAATAAACAAATGGGACCTAATGAAACTTAAAAGCTTTTGCACAGCAAAGGAGACCATAAAAAACATGAAAAGACAACCCTCAGAATGGGAGAAAATATTTGCAAGTGAAGCAACTGACAAAGGATTAATCTCCAAAATATACAAGCAGCTCATGCAGCTCAATGTCAAAAAAATAAAAAACCCAATCCAAAAATGGACAGAGGACCTAAATAGACATTTCTCCAAAGAAGATATACAGATTGCCAACAAACACATGAAAGGATGCTCAGCATCACTAATCATGAGAGAAATGCAAATCAAAGCTACAATGAGGTATCACCTCACACCAGTCAGAATGGACATCATCAAAAACTCTACAAGCAATAAATACTGGAGAGGGTGTGGGGAAAAGGGAACCCTCTTGCACTGTTGGTGGGAATATAAATTGATACAGCCACTATGGAGAACAGAATGGAGGTTTCTTAAAATAACTAAAAATAGAACTACCGTACAACCTAGCATCCCACTACTGGGCATATACCCTGAGAAAACCATAATTCAAAAAGAGTCATGTACCACAATGTTCATTGTAGCTCTATTTACAATAGCCAGGACATGGAAGCAACCTAAGTGTCCATTGACAGATGAATGCATAAAGAAGATGTGGCACCTATATATAATGGAATATTACTCAGCCATAAAAAGAAATGAAATTGAATTATTTGTAGTGAGGTGGATGGACCTAGAGTCTGTCGTACAGAGTGAAGTAAGTCAGAAAGAGATAAACAAATACCATATGCTAATGCATATATATGGAATCTTTTTTTTTTTTTTTTTTTTTTTTTTTTGCTGTACGCGGGCCTCTCACTGCTGTGGCCTCTCCCGTTGCGGAGCACAGGCTCCGGACACACAGGCCCCGCGGCCATGGCTCGCGGGCCCAGCCGCTCCGCGGCACGTGGGATCCTCCGGGATCGGGGCACGAACCCGCCTCCCCTGCATCGGCAGGCAGACTCCCAACCACTGCGTCACCAGGGAGGCCCTATATATGGAATCTTAAAAAAAAAAAAGTTAGTTCTGAAGAACCTAGGGGTAGGACAGGAATAAAGACACAGACATAGAGAATGGACTTGAGGACACGGGGAGGGGGAAGGGTAAGCTGGGATGAAGTGAGAGAGTGGCATGGACATATATACACTACCAAATGTAAAATAGATAGCTAGTGGGAAGCAGCCGCATAGCACAGGGAGATCAGCTTGGTGCTTTGTGTCCACCTAGAGCGCTGGGATAGGGAGTGTGGAAGGGAGACACAAGAGGGAGGAGATGTGGGGATATATGTATGTGTATAGCTGATTCACTTTGTTATACAGCAGAAACTAACACACCATTGTAAAGCAATTATACTCCAATAAAGATGTTAAAAAAAATAATAATAATAATAATGAAAGTGATTTCTATATATTTAGAGAGGAAAATATGGTATAGATCATCATGTTATGCTATGTTAAGTGTTACTTGACATAGAAACAGAGTGTTACCCAATACTTCCTGACTGAGTGGAATAACTATTACTTATCTTTCCTATTAAATCACATCAATACTCCAGTGTCCTATATGTGTAGAGTTTGCTAATTCTTTTATAGTAAAAAATAGATTTAGCCTTTCTAGAATACATTTGTTTACTTCAGTCAAAAAAAGATATCGACATTTTATTTAACTTTAAATTGCATTTCTTTTTGTATAATTCTAGTGTTGTTATATTTTATTTTAATTTCCTCTTGGTTTTTTGATTTGTTTTTAGTAGAGCAGAAAACTTGCTTCTTTGTATCTTATGCTAGTTTGAAAAACATAAAGAAAAATTCATTTCATTCATTTTTCATTGTTTTATATTAAGCATCCCCTTGTGGATTTGCATTTTGTGTTTCAAAACAGATTAGTGGAATGAGAATAATGACAAAAATCTTGTTTCATTTCTAACTGTCCTTAAATCACTTATATTTCTGCCTTAAACATTTGTTAAAGTGGTAGGAAACCATGACATGCTTTATACTTTCTAGTTAAAGCAGAAAATATTTTAATGGTTTGGGTGAAGAAATCTCTCCAAAGACTTCTGTCCAATTGTGGTATTTAAGTGTCAATTCAATTAGAGCTAAGTGAATATTCACCAAGAGAGAAAATGGACTTTATAAATTTAACAAAGAGGCAGGTGATGATTAATTCTTTGACTTCTTTCTCTCTTGCTTAATATCGAAATGACTCAAGTGCATTATAGAAGGAGCAGTCCATTGGAATTCCTTTCCTTTATGGAAGGTGTGGAGAAAAGGTAGTATTCTCTAACCACCAGAGTCCAAAATCATGATTTGGGCTGTTTTCCTTAGCATCCATTGGTGGTCTGGGGGGAATAAATCACAGATAGTCACTGAGAATGCCTATTAATTTGAGGGCTGAATTTGTGAATAGCTGATATTATCCTATTACCCATAATATTGAAAGTGAGAACACCTTTATAAATGTTTAAAGTATTTATGGAGAAATCTAAATTTAAGTATCAATATAAAACTTAATAAATGAAGCCTTCCTAATGTGGAGAGGTATATTTCTTTTCTCTTTCAACTAGTTTCCTTGGTGCTTTCCCATGGAAATAGGATCATCTTATATATTATACCTTAGCCTGTATGGCTATAGTCCCTTAAATATCAAACTGCATCATATGCTTCATGAAAAAGAAAGCCAGAGGTTTCTAGATAATAAGATGCTCAGTCAAATTGCGTCAAGTCAGTGTTTCTCCAAACATGTTCAAACCCTTATGAAAGGGCAAGTTCATGTTCACACCTTTATGAAAGGGCAAATTGTGTTCTTTTAGTTTTGTTTTTTTTTTAATTGAGGTAACACTGGTTTGCAGCATTAATAAGTTTCACGTGTACAACTTTGTATTTTGACTTCTATTTACACTACAGCATGCTCACCACCAAAGGTTTAGTTTCTGTCACCAAACAGTTGACCCCCTTTACCAGTTTTGCCCACCTTGCCCCTTCCCCTCTGCTAACCACTACTATGTTCTCTGTATCTATGTGTTTGTTGGTTCGTTTATGTATGTATGTTTGTTTTTTTATTCCACATATAAGTGAAATCATACGGTATTTGTCTTTTTCTGTCTGAATTATTTGACTTAGCATAATATCCTCAAGGTCCATCCATGTTGTCACAAATGACAAGATGTCATCTTTTTATTTTATAGCTGAGCAGCAGTGTTCTTTTAGATTTTTGAGGGGTTGGCTGTTAGATTTGACCTAATGACAGTAACAATGTGTACTTGTGAAGTACTTAATATATACTATGTCCCTTTCCTAAGTGTGAGACATCTATCATCTCATTTAATCCTTACAGTAACTTTATACAGTTATTATTTTATATTCACATTTTCCAACTGAGAGACTAAAATATAAAAAGAAAATAAAACATTTCCAAAGATCATAAGACTAGTTCACAATTGATCTGAGATTCATATCCAGGAAATGTGATTCTAGATCCTGGTTCTTAACTACTGTATAAAAAGAGGTCTTCCCAGACCACTGCATATAAAATAGTAATCACTCCCTCCACACCATTAACATCATATTGGCATTCTGTATCCTCTTATCCTGTCTTTTTTCTCTACAGCTCTTATGATCCCCTGCATATATTATATATATTTAATATTTTGTTTGTTTGTTTATTTTAGCTTCCCTCTACTTGAGTATGGGTCCTTGTGGGTAGGGACATTGTCTCTTTGGTTCTTGGTTATATCCCAGGTTCCTAGAACAATGTCTGACTGAAGTAGCTCCCTGCTCTCACCCAAATAGTTAAGTACATAAGGAATGTCAATCTTTGGGAATTTCCAGCTGGAGTGAAACTGAGATGATTCAAGGAGAATTCAAGGCTCTCACAATGGGGGGACATAGATAAAGAGATGATTAAATGATAGAAGATGAGAGGAATTCCAGGAATAATATCATATGCATGGCCAGAAAGTGGGATCAAACCAAATAAGGGCATGGATCCTGAGCTGGAACTAAGAAGTGTGAGTGATACCTGGTGTGGCAGGCTAGAATTCTAGAAGCTAGAATGCTTCTTTGGCAAGCAATATAGATGTTCTAGGAAATCCCTTTGCTTGCACAAGATCTGAAGTTAATGATGCCCTTTATCCTAGGTCTTTGCAATCTGTTTGGCTAGCTGTAAGCTAGACAAATTCTTCTGTCTCCTGAAGAGCTCCCTCTTAACAAAGGCTGTACCTTCAGTAGCAAGGACCTCTTATTTTACACTGGAAAAATCAGAGATTTAACCTTTTGGTTCTTCTTGTTGAAGTCCTCCTTTGCCAAGGGTTTGACATGATTCCAGGAATAGATTTGGGTCACTCTCATTCTTTCTTTGATAAACAACCTATTATTTCATCTCTACAAAGCAAGGTAGAAAGTATCTGTGGTAACAGACCATTAGGCTACAATCTTTGTCTGAGGCTATAGACTGAAAGACCGATCGCTTTTCAATTAATATACTTTCCATAGTTCCTATTCAGTACATTGATAGGCATTTGAACAAGGACACAATAGACTATCTTGGTCTCTGTCCTCAATAATTTTAAATTTTAAAAGAAAGTATAAATTTTAAAAGAAAGTATAGGCAATATGTAAATTAGTAACTCCATAATGGAATAGAACATAATTACTCTAGCAATACTCAGTATAAAAAAATTGTTTTGGCTGGAGCACCCTCCCAAGGAGATAAATGGCTAGAGTTTGAACTAGGCCTTTAAAAATGGGTTAGGGGACTTCCCTGGTGGCGCAGTGGTTGAGAGTCCGCCTGCCGATGCAGGGGACACGGGTTCGTGCCCCAGTCCGGGAAGATCCCACATGCCGCAGAGCGGCTGGGCCCGTGAGCCATGGCCGCTGAGCCTGCGTGTCCGGCGCCTGTGTTCCGCAACGGGAGAGGCCACAACAGTGAGAGGCCCGCATACCGCAAAAAAAAAAAAAAAAAGGGGGTTAGAAATCAATAGGTAGAGAATCAGAAGGAAGGTATTCCAAGTGAGAGAGAGCAAGGACATAGTGTGAGCATGTGGACATTTACTGGCATTACTTATTAATATCTGGCTTTGTTTTAGACTGTAACTACATAAAGGCATGGTCCCTTTTTGTTTTTATACCCCTAAACTGGTACTGTAAATATTGCACAAATTAGGCACTCAATAAATAACTGTTGAAAGAATTAACAATGAAATGAATGTTTGAAAAGCATAAGAAATATTTCAGAATATTGAATATACCAGTTTGACTGAAAGAGAGATAATAGTTCATAATAATAACAACTTTTGTTGAGCCCTTATTGTGTGTCATGCACTAATCTAAACACTTTGCATTTAACTCTTTTAACTCTCAGAAAATCCCTCTACGGTAGATACTTTTATCATCTCTATTTTATAGCTGAGGAAAATGAAACAGAAAAGTGAAGTAAGTTACCCAGTGTTACACAGCAATTACTGGTAAATAGGTAATTCCAGCCACTCTGTCTATGCAGTCTGTGCTTTTAACCCTATGCTGTACCTTCTCTTTAAGATAAAGCTGTAAACATGACTAGAAAAAATTTTTTCTGAAGGTCATTGGATGCCAAGTTAAGATAAATTGTGCAGTTATTTGCTTTTTGTTTGTTATATTCCTTTTTAATCTTCTTTTTAAGCTTTATTTGGCTGTACTTGACAAATAGAAATTGTATGTACTTAAGATATACAACTTGATGTGGGTTTTTTTTTTTTTTTTTTTTTTTTGTGGAACGTGGGCCTCTCACTGTTGTGGCCTCTTCCATCGTGGAGCAGAGGCTCCGGACACGCAGGTTTAGCGGCCATGGCTCACGGGCCCAGCCGCTCCGTGGCATGTGGGATCTTCCCGGACTGGGGCACGAACCCGTGTCCCCTGCATCGGCAGGCGGACTCTCAACCACTGCGCCACCAGGGAAGCCCAACTTGATGTTTTGATGTATGTGTACACTGTGAAGTGATCACCATATTAAGCCAGTTAACACATCCAGAACCTCACATAGTTACCTTTGTGTGTGTGTGTGTGTGTAGATGCATTTTTTAAAAAAATTGTTTGTTTCCTGTTTTTACTGGAGGGGATTCTATAAAAGGGTGAGGTTGAAAGGCGTCTTGCAGCAGCATATACAGTGGGTCAGGGGAAAGGAATGGAAGCTTGATTTCACAAGCATCACGGTAGTTAAGTGTATGAACCCAGGTGATGGCAGTAACTGGAAATGCATGAAGGAATGTGTGATGTGATAAAAGTTGGAAGAATATGATTCCAAAATGATTCTTCTTCTCAGAACTGATTGTCAGGGAAAATGATGATACTCTTCTGATCTGGAGAATGTATTTCTTGGGGCCAATTTTAGGAGAAATATTATAGGTAGATAAGACATTTGAGTCTGCCGTAACTTCATAAAATCTAAACAGATGTGAATAGCAGGTAGAGCATAAAGTGAAGATTATTCCCATGGTTAAAAGGGAAATTCCTGTTCCTTCAGGGAACCTAATTCTTATTTTAGGAAACTTATAATTAGACTCCAGACACAGTAAATGCAGATTAACTAAACATTTGTTTGTGGAGAGAAAAAAAATATTCTAGGAGGAAATTCTGGATGTTGAACCATAATTTAAAAAGCTGCAATCCACCTTAGAGATAATCTGGTCCACAAAGCAGGTTTTACTAATGAGATTCTGGAGATCTAAAAAGGTTAAGGAACATTTAATGAAAGACAACATTAGTCTTAGAGTGAGAGAAAAAGTCAGTCTCATCCTCCAGGTTACTGGTAGTTACACTGGAAAGCCAAGTACAGTAAGTCCCCTACATACGAACCTTCAAGTTGCGAACTTTCAAAGATGCAAACGTGTATGCCAGCCCTTGTATGCCAGCTGTTGTACTGTACTACTGTACTTTTCAAGGTACTACTATACTGTAAGATTAAAAATGTTTATTTTTTGTGTTTGTTTTTTATGTACATATTACTCTTGTGAAAAGTATTATGAACCCATTACAGTACAGTACTATATAGCCAATTGTGTTAGTTGGGTACTTAGGCTAACTTTGTTGGACTTATAAACAAATTGGCCTTATGAATGCACTCTTGGAACAGAACTCATTCGTATGTAGGGGACTTACTGTACACTGATGTCATCTTTCAACCAGCCTCCTATCTTCTCTTCCTACCTACAGTAGGTGCTGTTGTGCCCTTCCTACATCCTCTTTGCTTGACAGGACAACTTTCCTCAAGCTGATGTGATTATTGATACTAAATGGCTAATAGAAACACTTTTCTCTGGAGCATTGCCCTTGCCCGATGGGAGTCACTACACACAGAGATATCTGCAAGTATATTCCCCTGCCCATCCCGCTACCATGGCACACAATAGTCAATATGACTGATAATGCTGGGCCCCCTCCCGTCAAGGTGGAATAACTCTATGGTATTCCTCGTGCTCCAGAGCTCCCTGGGGGATCAGTCTGAGGTGAGATTTTCATAGCTGCCACATCTTTACTTGGCTTTATCCCATGCTCTTTTCTGCTCCTCTCATTTCCCTATCGGTCTGTGATTGATGGTTTTATTCTGAGGGCACTCCCTCAGTATATCACCTGTACAAGCCTCCGTGTCTCAGACTTTACTTCTCAGGAACCCCGTCTAAGACAGTAACCAATCCTGACACTCAAAGCATCGCTCATAGCTGCCGAATTCTAACACAGAACTGTTTGGTGATGCGATTTGTGCTGTTTTTGTTGGGAGTCTGAGCAGCTGATCATGGAGTCTCCAGAAGCAGCTTGGCTAAAGAGTTGACTGAGAGCCTGGGGTCAGATAGGAGTCAATCCAGGTTTACATTCCATTGTGGGACAGGTTGACTCTGTGTTTAAAATAATCTACTTGCCTCATGGAATTTGTCTGAGAGTAATTAGTAGAAAAAAAAAATCATAGTTTAGCCATAGTGACTTTGAGTGAATAATTAATAGTAACAAAAAATAACATTTTTATCTAGATTATATTAACAGCAAAATAACTGTAGTACATTTACTTAACATTAAAAAATAATTCAAATCAATAATCTAACCCTCTAAATTCTAGTTGATAATTTTATTTGTAAGCTATCACTCTATATAGAACAGGGAGATTTATCAGAGTGGGGAACAACGGAAAAAAATAGTTTATCACTCACCCCACAAAAAACATTTTTGCTTGCCTGTGATGGGTGAGTAGGTTGGTATTTTCAAGCATAGCTTAAGTATAACTTTTCCAAAAGCAGCTCAATTGAGAACTGAAACATTTCTAATTTCAGAGACCAGATTTTGTAAATGCTAGTGCATGTTATTTTGCTTATTTGTTTGATTTTTCCCAATCTACTGAGTAAGAAATTTTCATCCACAACCAATGGGTATTTTTGTGTTTAAGATTCAGAGATGAGAAAACAAAAGAATTGGCAGTAAGTGACCTAAAATGTTAACCTCTGATTTGTATATTGGTGCTACCCTGGTGATTTTTAGAGTCATGAATATTTTCTAGCTTGAAATGAGATGAACAAATATTTTTTTAAAAGAAAGAAATGAAAAAAGGAGAAGAAAAAAAGGAGAAAAAACACTATCAATGAATATGATATAAGCACCCTTCTGGTCAGAAGATTGAATAAAATATATTTAGAAAATGTATCTTCTAATCAGCTTTCCTGGGTGATTTATTTTTAGTCACCCCTATGCTTTTACTACATGGTACCTGGTACCTGATCAATTATTAGTTTGAGCATGGAGTGCTGCTTTTTAGAGAGCTACCAACCCCCTTGAAGTAAATTATATCCTGTGGCTAAAATTTGACATGGTTCAGGAAACACATACATCATATATTCTTCAGTGGTGGGTTGCTATTTCTCAGACCCCTCAGAGGCATTTACATTCTCAGTGTTTGAGCCAAACTTTTCAGGGCTTGGATTTTTTGAACACTTCAAATGCTCTGTACTGTTATCAGACCAGTGGTGAAGCTGATCTCAAAGTCCACTATTAAAACTCCCCTCAAGGACATTTTCATTAGAACTTTGTACATGGGCAGTTTAAAAGATCCAGCTATTGATTTTTGTTCAGAAGTCCTGTCTCCACTATCATATTATGCAACTTTTTTGACAGACTTTCAAAAAACCACAAACTGTGGTCTGCCTGTGATTCCAGCCTGGATTTTGTGCTGCTCATTTGATTTCCTCAGGCCACATCCTTCTCGTGTCCTTGTCAACATTGCAAGGAGAAGAGCTGTCTTAGAAGATTTGCTAAAAAGCAGAAGCAATTTCACAGCCATAGAAGAAAAACATCTGACCTTTCAATGCACACAAAAAATCTCACTTAAGTAAATAACCTTTTGAGCTGTAAAATTTTGTTGTGGCATTCATTTATCAGACACATAGATAATCAGAGTGTTTATCTCTTTTCACCATTTAAAATTTCATAAAAGAAGTCAGGAACCAATGTGAGTAAATTGTAGCAAAGAGCCTCTAGCATATGCGCTCAGCACACATTTAATGGAATTATCTATTGGAGAGTAGGTGGCAGAGACAGCTGAGGAATTAATTATTGGGATGGATATTTTATACCTCTCTGCCAGTGCCATGTGAAATAAGACTTGTCTCCATATTACTTCTGTCACGTTGTGTGGCCTTTCAAAAGTGGCAGTTTCTCAAAAAAGAGAATTGGATCATGTGTTTGGTCCTGAGCTACACCGTGAGCATTTCATGGCCCACCAGTTCATTCTGAATAGAACAATTTTGGTAGAGTGTGTGGAGTTCAGCTGTGAGACAGCTAAGTGGAAGCAGTGAAACAGTAGGGACCTCACTGGTTTCAAATGTGCAGATATTGTACAAATAGAGCTTTATATATCAGAATAAAGAACAAACTCTGTAGGAAAATCTATGTAGTTCTTTTTTCACACATATGAGTCTTCTAGTAATATTACTATTACTCATTATTAGAGTGAGCTTTTTACTGAGTGGTTACTATTGCTAGGCATTGTATGATTGACTTCACGTACATTATCAGATTAGTTCTCATAATAACCCCTTGAAATAGGTGGTATTAATATTCCCATTTTATGGATGAGGAAACAATGGCTTAGAGAAAGTAAGAAAATTGTTCAAAGTCTATAACTAGTAAATTTTGAATGTAAGACAAGGTGAAATTTTTGCTCTGTTTGTGCCGTTAAAAAGAATGAGCCAGGGCCTCCCTGGTGGCGCAAGTGGTTGAGAGTCCGCCTGCCGATGCAGGGGATACGGGTTCGTGCCCCGGTCTGGGAGGATCCCATATGCCGCGGAGCGGCTGGGCCCGTGAGCCATGGCCGCTGAGCCTGCGCGTCCGGAGCCTGCGCGTCCGGAGCCTGTGCTCCGCAACGGGGGAGGCCACAACAGTGAGAGGCCCGCATACCGCAAAAAAAAAAAAAGAATGAGCCAGAAGTTATGAGATCCAAAGATTGACCCAGCACAGAGAGCGCTGGAATTCCAACTCCATGAGATCCTTGTTATAATATTGCATCCCACTAGGGGGCAACATAGACTTTCCATCTACTTGAGCCCCTTTGTTCCCAAAATGTCTAAAAGACCCATGGAACAGCAACAAAAAAAAAGACCAGTAAAAGCACATAAACCAAACACTTCAGTATTTAAAGCAGAAATAATACTTTATTAAAATGTCAGTTGTCCCTTATTAGTGATAAAAAAGTCACCTTATTTATCAAAGAAAAATAGACTCTTATTGATTTGAGTGCTTTAACTAACTGCTTTATCTTTTTCTTTCCTGACCCCACTTCCCTCCACACTCAACTTGCAGTCTACCGTACAGTACAATGACAACCAGACAGTGAAACATGGTCTCATCTGGGTTTTCTTGTCAACCTTTTCAAGGAAGGATTGGGAGTACAGTAGGTTTACCTCACATAAAACATTGTATCCAAGGCCAGTTTTAAAATGTCAGACAGTGAAGAGTTCCATGCTGCCACCATTCAGGATGCTAGTGGACACTGGTGAACACTCAGATGTGTCTCTTTTAGATCAAATGTAGGAAACGTACTGTTCCTATAAAAAGCTGTTAGCAAGTTCATGAACCTGATGGCACAGGGCAACAGCTTCCTATTGTAGGAAGAAATGAAAGCATATGATACTTGCTTTTCCTGATACTTCTCTCTTATTTGATCCTTTTGAATTTATTTTCATACTCCCCCTGCTGGACTTAATCAGGCCTAAACAAATGAGTTTGGGTGGTTGAAGCCTGTTGACCCGTGGATGACACATTTCATATCAAGTTGCCCAGGAGTTCTATTCCTTTATGCCTTGTTGAGTAGAAATCAGTCATTTGAGGCCAACCACCATCTCACCCTTTTGTTATTTATTGTATGCTGAAACTTATAAAAGAAGGGCTAAATTCTGTACTGTGTGATTAAGCTGTTTCAGTTCCAATAAAATGTCAGAAGCAAATGAAGTGCTCCTGTAAAATACTACAACAAGAGTCAGATTCAAGAAATTTGGCAAACAATCAGTTTCGTTGACTTTGGGGAACCAAAAATTTACACAGAGTATATGAGAGATAAAATCATGTGGTAATTGAAGAAAAACAGTATCTAGCATACTTATCTTTTATACTGCCTTAAAATACATACATACATACATATAGATATATTTTCAATATTGAAAATAAACACAGAAATAGAGATCTCTTCATTCTTGGATTATTACAATTACTAGCTATTTATTGAGTAGCCTCTGGGAGTCAGGCTCTAAACTATGCTCTTTGTAAATAAATGAAAATCTGTAAATAGAAATTGGGAAGTTTTTTTTTCATGTCACGGTTCTTGGACATCTCTTGCCCCAGATCAAGAATTGAATTATGAACAAGTTACATGTAAATTACAGGAGATTCTTTTTTCATGGTAGCATTTCAGTCCTTCTAGTTCCAGTTCCTACAGCTTCCTGGCAGGATGACAAAAAGAGGATTGGGAGAGGGAGAGTCATCAGCTTGCCTCTGCTATTTTTACTCCTTATTTGGAACATTGCCCTTGAAAGTCTCTTATCTTATCCTTATGAGTCTGTGGCACTATGTGACATGTATATACTCACACAATTACTGATGGCTTTCAGCCTATTTCTTGTGCTCCTCAGGTGTTTTGGAGGGTCCTCATTTAGCTTCAGTGAATGTGTTGAATGCCAGAATCCCATAGATCCTACATATCAACTAGTAAGAAGAACAAGATAAAATATTATGAGACAAATAGAGTGCAGTTTATCCAGGTTGTTCTGTTTTAAAAATTAGAAATACAGAAAGATAGAGAGCTTAACACTTCGAGAAGAAGGAGAAATGTGATATTAATAGAAAAAACTTAGACTTCACGCCACTCTATTAAATAGGTCCAGATTAGCTGTCTCCATTTTTCCTGACAACAAGGTCAACACATTGCCTCATGTAATCTTCAAGTACATTCTACAGGATTCATATTAATCACATTATCAATCCCTATCCTCTTAAGAGTGCCTCAAAGAGATCCTTCCTGGCCATCCTTTTGAAAGACCACCACTTTCATTTTTTTTAATGTTTTAAAATTATTTTACATGATTTCAGGTATTTTTAAAAAATTGTGTGCTTAGACTAGTTCTGAAATAGAGTAGGTTTTTTTGCTTGCTTTTTTTGTTTTGTTGGATAAGTTCTACCTTTTTTTCCCCTTTTTATTTTTCCCAGTTTTACTGATATGTAATTAACATGTAACATTGTATTAGTTTAGGTGTGTAAAGTAATGATTTGATGTATGCATATATTGTGAAATGAGTGTCACCATAAGTTTAGTTAACATCCATGACCTCACATGGTTGCAATTATTTTTTTCTGTGGTAAGAACTTGTAAGATCTACTCTTTCAGTAACTTTCAAATATACTATACAGCATTATTAACTATAGTCAACATGCTGTACGTTACATTCACAGAATTTATTAATCCTGAAACTGGAAGTTTATACCTTTTGACTACCTTCACTCATTTCTCTCATCCCCACCTCTCACCTGTTGCAAGCACCAGTCTGTTCTTTGTTTCTATGAGTTCTTTTTGTTTTTTTAAGATTCCACATATAAGTGAAATCATACAGTATTTGTCTTTCTCTGTTTTATTTCACTTAGTGTAATGCCCTCAAAGTCCATCCATGTTGTCATAAATGGCAGGATTTCCTTCTTTTTTAATGGCTGATTAATACTGTATACATACATACTGCGTTTTCTTTATCCATTCATTTGTGGTTGAACACTTAGGTTGTTTCCATGTTTTGGCTATTGTAAATAATGCTACAGTGAACTTAGGGTTGCAGATATCTCTCAGAAACAGTGGTTTTTGTTTCCTTCAGGTATACACCTGAAGTGGGGTTGCTGTATCATATAGTAGTTTTTAATTTTTTGAAGAGTACCCATACTGTTTTCCACAGTTGCTGCACCAATTTACATTCCCACCAACAGTGCCAAGCGTTCCTTTTTTTCCACATCCTTGTCAACACTTGTTATCTTTTGTCTTTTTGCTAATAGCCATTTTAAGAGGCGTGAAGTGATAGCTCAGTGTGGTTTTGATTTGTATTTCCTTGATGATTAGTGATATTGGGCACCTTTTCATGTACCCGTTGTTCATTTGCATGTCTT
The DNA here is from genome assembly GCF_025265405.1 of Mesoplodon densirostris. NCBI lineage: Eukaryota > Metazoa > Chordata > Mammalia > Artiodactyla > Ziphiidae > Mesoplodon > Mesoplodon densirostris. Next base: position 168,647,501 of record NC_082663.1, on the reverse strand, counting down.
CTTTGGAAAAAAAAATTGTCTATTCAGTTTCTCTGTTTTTTTTTTTTTAAGTTTGCCCCTTTAATATAGGTGTCCTGAGCACCTGGAAGGGTACCAGACGTGTATTTGGTATTGAATAAATATTTATTAAATCCATTGTAATCCCGTTATTTGGGACAGTAGAAGAACAGCAGGAAGATCATTATGTGCAAGTCTAGATATTCACATCTAATATACTGTAAAAGAAAAGGTCAGCCCCTTTGTGAAAAAGAATAGGGAATCTTATGACTTTACATAAAACATTGGCCTCTGAAGCAATAATGGTAATATTAAAGATTTAATGAACCCTTAACAATGTGCCAGATACTATGTGAAACATTTTAAGATATTTGTTGGAGTACTCACAAAAACATTTGTTTTAATCAGTATGGGAGACTAAATCTTAGAAAGGTGAAGTTACTTACCTAAAATCACTTGAGTAGCAAGTGGAATTGAGTCAGTGCTCCAACCTAGATCTCCTAAGTTACTCTCTTTATTGCCTTTCTATGATCCTGCAGGATTCCCTTTCAAGTTAGATTATTTAAAATCATGCTTATCTCATATTAGCCACTCACAATCAGTCACAAAGTTCTATATAATCTGTTTCAGAAATTGCTCACCAATTTATTCTGCATTTTGTACACTTATGGTATACCTCTTAAAATCTAAGCCCTCCATAATTCTCATCTGTGTTATTTTGATAGTTTCATATGGTACTCCTAACATAAAACTCTCCTATCTCCCAGTTCAGTGTTGTTATGTTTTGTTTTGTTTTTGCTTTCATAGTATTCCCAAAACTTACATTTCTTCAAAATATGCCCTCACCCAAATTACCTCTTCAAATTTATTTCTTCCAACACGACATTATAAATCCTAGACTTTGGCCACAGGGAACTTTTCACAGTTTATCCACGTTCCTCATATGAATCGTTCATCTTCGGCTGTGTGCTTCTCATGAATTGCCTCTTTGCCTTAAATGCCCTTGCATACTTTCTCTACTTTGAAGTGCTCTATTTATCCATCAAGAACATGTTCAATTATGAAGCTTTCACTAGTTTTTCCAAAGCAGCATTATTCCTATAGTCCCACAGCACTTTTCATGCAATAACTCTAATATATCATCATTAGAATTTACATATTTGTCTCCTGTTTTAGAAGTCATGTTTTATTCATCTTGTATTTCTATTCAGTATCACATTCCTAGCCACATAGTTTATGTTTATAAACATTTTAGGAAAGAACAAATGAGGGTAAATATTTAGTCAAATATTTAGTTAGTCTCAAATCCTTTACAGAAAAAAAAAGGGGGGGGGGTTAGTGGCAGAAACTCTTTACCAAGAAAAATTTTACATTTAAAGTTCAGTATTAAAAAAGAAAGATGAAAACATACTAGGAAGAGTGAACAGCCCACCTCTCACACCCTAGAGTAGCCTGCAAATAACCCTAAGATTCTATGCAACTTCATGTAAAAAGCACAGGCACATGATGTCAAGAAACTTGTGTGAATTTTCATTTTTTGTTATTATTTTGGCAGCTCATATTTGAAAGCCAGTTCACTTAAAAGAAATACTCGTGTTCTAAAATGCATTCATGTGATATTCTTCTTAATTTGCATTTCTCTAAAATGTTTTCTTTTCATTACTGACTTTATTATCTACTTCTGTGTGGACATTTTATCTGAGAATTCCAAACAATGTACCTGAGAAAATACTAAAACAATGTTGAAAGGGTCTTTCTAACATGTACTTGGATCCAACTAAGAAAGCTGACAGCAATTTGGGAAAGATTCTCTGAAAGAAAGAAACCAACTCTGGTGAACTAAGAAAAAAAAAGTGTTTGCCTTTATCTTAGTAACTTACTGGTTCAAATGCAAAGAGTCATATAGGGACTGTGGCTATCTTCATTAAACCTAATTGAGTTTTAATTAAGTCTTTCACTTAAAAAGCAGCTGTTGGAATTAAAATACTTCAAGAAAGTTATTTTAAATATGTAGAAATATTTTGTCACTTATCAATATATGTGTGTTTTTATCCTCTTATTAATGAAATTAAAAACTATGATTTATTAAATATTAACGAGGCACTAGGAATCCACTGTTACAGGTACTTTGGGTTACTATGATGAGCAAGAAAGGTACCTTCCTGTCTTTAGAATGCTTAGAATCTGTTATAGAAGACTGTTATTAAACATGTAACACCTAGTAACACCAAAGAGAAGTACTGTGGAAATACCTAATTGTGGGAGCCCCCTGTGGTGTGGAGAGTCTCAGGGATGGACTCCCTAAGGAAGTGAAATTTTAGGTTGAGGCTTAAAGAAAAATTGCAAGTTAGACTAACTAAGAAAGGGGTCTGGGAGTGCTCCAGGGAGAGGGGAGAGCAGGTGACAATTCATGACTACGTGGATTTGTAACTACTTTAAATTTATGCAAAATTTCATTAGCTAGAAATGAAAAATCATCTTAAATATAGGAAAAAATTGCACAAGCTTGCTTACTGAACCATCTTTTTTAATAATAAAATGTTGTAAACCATCTATATGTCCAACGCTATGAAATAGACTAGAAAACCTGGGTATTCCCTTGCGATGTTTAGACCATTTTAACCATTCAAACACTAATTGCATTGAGGATTGTGATGCAACATGGAAAACACATAATTCATAACATTATATGGAAATATAGGATGCTATTATATAAGTCCCTCATGATTGTATGAAAAATGGATATGAAAGACACTGGAAATATATATTAAAATTGTGTTTGTATTAAAAATGTGGGTTCCTATGCCAAAAAGATTTATTTTCGAACTTCGTGCAGTATAGTCATATAACTTTAAAAATGAACAAAAGAAAACACTGGATAGAGGAAGTTCTGTTTTAAAACTTACTACAACCAAGCAGAGTAAATCTCATTTTGAAATGAATAGCATGAAGAAATTTTTCAGAAACAAAGAATTCCAGCTCCAGTAAAAAGAGTAAAAATGATTTATCATGTTCTTTTTAATGAAGCCAAATAATGGCATGTATTCTATTTTATTGATTTAATAGAGCATCTCACAGAATGGTAGAGCTGGAAGGTTACTTTATGTTAATCTCACTCTATTTCCTCTCTTTGTAGATGAGGAAACTGAGAAGGGTCATATATGCATATTGAGCAGGCATTATGAACTTGTGTATTGTGTTATCAATGAGCCAGACACAGTAAACGAAGGAATACAAAACTGTAAACTCAGTCTCCTGTCCTCTTTGAGATTAAAATTTGTAACGAGGGAAGATATAACGAGTATCTCCTAACTCTCGTTTCCTAGGCTCTTTCCACTTTCATTTCCATCATGGTTGTAAAAATGCACAAGAGTTTTTAGAAAGCAAACCACACATTTTCTATTTGTCTAACTACCATTTCTCTCATCATAGGAAAAACTGACAATCTGTGCAGAGTGTTACAGATTCCTCACTGCCACAATAACAAATGGCTCTAAAAAATGCCATACTAGTCGTCTTCCTGCTCCCCTTGTTGGGAACAAAACCGATACAGAAGGTTTGGGCTGTGAGTCAAGAAAGTAGATAAACAAACCAAACTAACAGTTGGGAGTAGCATTAGAGAAAATGTTCTCCTGAGATTTCTATTGTTAGAAGAATGGCTAAGGCTGCTAACAATAAAGCCAAATAAAGCAGTACGCACACATAAAAGACAAACTCTCAACTTGTTGCCAGCAAATAGGGCAAGAGACAAAATTGGGTTCAGCAGGAATGGACAGTTGTGGGGTTTTTGTTGTTGTTGTTGTTGTTTTTTCCCTTGAAAAGTATTGGCTCAGCTTGTATTTTTTTCTTATTTTCGTCTTGTAAAGTTATATGCTAATTCAGTTTACAGAGTCATTATTTATCCATAGCTTTCACTAGACATATAGTTGTTGTTTATGGAGTCACGTATTGTTCAGACACAATTTTTTCCTACCTTTGGCCCATTTTGAGGCAGGTTAAATGAAGTGGGAAGTTATCATTTACTGGTGAGATCAGTAAATCTGAGAGCCAAAAGGTAATTTGAGCTCAATGAACATTTTCTGCAAAATCTCTCTTAGAGGATAGAGTAATTGTTGATATGTTTTTCCAGATATGTTTGAGTATTGACTAAAAATTAGTCAATTCAAATAGGTAGGCGAATGTACAAAAATCAGTCAAATTAGATATCTGAAACCTTGTAAATATCAATACCATCACCTGTTAGATTAACATTTAAACCATGCTTTGCAAAAGATGAGATTCTGAATCATTGAAGGCCTTTGTTTCCCATTTTGTCAAATGGTGATACTGGGTTAGATTATCTACAAGGTCTTTTCCACCCCTAAATTTTGTAACTTTTTACTTAAAACATATTTTTGACTACTGCTAGGGTAAGAACATGTTTTTGACAGAGAAATTGGATTTCTCACAACAGAATTTGACATCTGCCTTGATGGCTAGCCTTACACACTGGACCATACTGCTAAGTTTATAATTTATAATATTATATTTCATGCTAAAACACATTATTTCTAATTTAATTTTGTAGTTCACATCTGTTTTAATGTTTGCAAATACATATTCATAAGATATCTTTGTCTTCTCTTCTCAAAAAAAGCAATTCAGCCAAATATCAGTTAAAATATAATTAAAAACAACAATTGGGAAAAACACATATTCTGATTCTTCAGTGAAATGCTCTATAGAGTCATAAATTTATGTCAAAATGCTTACAAATGTGATTTTAAACTTCAGAATAATACATTTCTATTACAGCTTACAAGAAGTTAAAGAAGCCCTAGACTCTGATTTATAGCCTGGGTTCTGGGTTCTAAAAAGCTTCTAGAAACTACTCAAGACTGGCTGTAAAACTGCCCCAAGGGTTTTAATTTCTGGCCTATAAAGTCCAAATAGCATCTTTGCCTTCCATGTCCTTTTATTTTCTAAAAGGAAAAAGAAGTTTTACAGATTTCAGGGAAAAGAGAAACATCAATAAAAGGAAAATAGTTGGCAATGTTAAATCTAACCAGAAAGCCAAATATTTGCCCTTTTCACTAGGACACTTTGTCAGGGGGATGGATGGAGTAAATCAGGCATTAGGCTCTGAGAAGTGAATCTTTGTTTTTATATAGATAGCCAGAAAGCCAACTTGTTGGTAGAAAAATATATGAAATTACTTAGCTTAATGGATTATGGATCATATGTGTGTGTGTGCATGTGACTTTTCTTCTCTCAGTAATGTGGCAACCTGTACTTTTGAACTGAAAGGGAATTCCAAGTTGTTAATACCTGATGGAATGTTTAAATTCTGAAAGAAACAGACATAAGAGGAGAGTTAAGGTTTAAACTGAATATTTCAGGCTTTTATCCTGAAAAGGATTTTATCCAGATCCTTCACCTTTCTACAATGTAGCTTCCAAAGTGTCAATATAATTAATGCTTCTCCTAAATAATGTTCTTGTTGTTGCCTAAATTATCATCCATTTGCCGCTTAAGTCTTAGACATGATTCCTTGATCTCCTAATTGTCTTATCCTTTTTCTGATTTTTCTTCACATCAAGGAGGAAGTTGGTTCAGTTTTATAGACTCCCCCTTGCTTGTCAGAGTTATACCTCACCAGCATTTCTTGATGCAGTCTCCTCAGTAAAATTGTTAAATTTACTCAGCTCCTTTTTATTATATAGATCTGTCACCTGTTTTAATTTAACAAGATGAAAATGTGCCTCTTTCTCATCTTTAAAAATATTATTTATTAATCCAAGTCCAAGTACGTCACACTTTTTTAATCAGCCAGTGTGTGAAGCACCTGAATTAATTCTAATGGGTTAAGGTGTAATCCTTTTGAAAATTAACATCTACTTCATAGCAAAAAGCAAGGTAATGTGTTTCATAATAAGCCACTGAACAATGCAACATTAATGGAAGTGGAACTCTCTGATACTACTATGATATGTAATTCTTTAGTATGATCATTTTTATTCATTATATTTTATTTGTTTACAGGCTGGAAAGTTTTAAAGACATTTTCTTTATTCCTTTTCTTCTGATATTTCCTGATAATATGCTTCAGCATAAATCCTTTTCAATTCAGTCTGGAAGTTTATATCCTTTGCTTCTGACAAATTATAATTTATTATTATTATCTGTTAATTTACTTCATTCCCATTCTAATAGTAATCCCTTTTAATTGGACATTGGCCCTCCTTGTTAATCTTCTCATTTCAGTTTTTTTAATGCGATTTTTTGGCTCTCTTTTATGTTCTACCTCTTTGTCTTTAAGTTCTATTTCGGGGAAGATTTCCTCCATTTTGCTTCTAAGCCTTAATCTACTTTTTATTATATTTATGCTATTATTTTTATTTATACAAACTCTTCCTTGTACTCAGAATGTTCTTCTTTTAGAATTGTTTTTGTTGTCATTCATATGCAACATTTTTTGTGTGTGTTTCTCTGAGTAAACTTGTTTTGAAGTATTTAGCTTTCTCTACATTATTTCTTGACTCCAGTATCTTTGAATTAGCTTATATTTCCTTTTTTTTTCCAAATAGGAGAGTTTGAATTTTGATTATTGACTTTACTCACACTTAGCAGGGAGAAACTATGTAAAAGGTTGAATGTTCTATGTGCAGGAACAAGCCTTGTTTTCTCATGTGGAGTCATAGTGGGGACATGACCACTTTCTTGGGAACCATTCAAGCTTTGGTATCTGAAAATCTTGTATATGGGACTTCTCAGCTTCCAAAGAGAGGAGTAATACAGTATTCTTCCTTGAGGGTAGGGGAGATGTGAATGCCAGTGTTCTGAGAGCCCCCTGTGTTTTAGAGGGCCTTCTTTGGCAGAAGTTTCCCTCTCATGCTTTGGACTGCCTGGGGCCAGTAGAACCATCCAGGAAGCTTTGAGGATGGGGAGAGTCCTGAGCCTGGACTCCAGATCTATATTCCATTTCTTCACTTTGGGGCACTTTCCTCACCCATTCATGTGAGGTCAACCAGATACCCTGAGGAAATCCAGGACTGAAACCTCTGGGTCATCCCAGGTCTCCATGGCTGACCCCAATTACCAGAACAGCAGTCTGGCAAGTGAATCACTCCCACTGACCAGCAAGATATTTCTTTTATAAAATTGTGTGATTTGGGGCCACCAGAATGGTACCAAAATATACACTTGTGGTGGCTCTTACTCATATCAGACACAAGATGAGATCAGATCTCTTGGCTACCAATGGTTTATCACTGACCTGTGAGGTGGAGCCTGTGTGTGAGCCCATGTGTTAGCTGTTGTCATCCATGTTCCCCCCACAATACTCCCTCTGTTCTACAGCCTCCAGTGATGGTAGGGTGGCAGTAGGTAGTCTTTACTTTATTCATACTTTGCCAGTGTCATCAACCCACTGCAGAACTTACACCAAATGTCTGGTGATCTTTCTAGTGCCTGTGTCTATCTCCTCCTAAAATGTTCAAGGCCTTTGTTTTGCAATTCTGATTTCTTGCCTCTGTCTTACATGGTGAGGTCCTAGTCCCCTAGTTTGGTGTTCAGCCACGTTGGACAAAGGATGGACATTCCTTGTGTTAATGGCTCCTCTCACTCTGCCCATCAGCCCCTTCCCTGTCCTTCCTTGTGGTTGAGGTGGTGTGGTAATGTCAGCACCATGAACACAGTGATTATAGCCTATAGAGCCCAAGTGAAGACATAGTTGAAGGTGTGTTTTGTTATCTTTATGCTAAAATTCTACAATGATGAGAAAAAATTATCCTTCCCGCATTCCAGTGTGCTCTGGTCAGACTTGTACTTATGTTCTTCATCAACAAAGCATAGTTATAGCCTTTGAGAGAGTCAATAGAATCCATTACTCCTGAGCAACATAGTGAATAATGCAGTGCCATGAGAAATGATTTAACCTTAATTAAATAAATGGTAGTAGATAACTACAGAGGTGAGAAGGTTTATATTGTTTTAATATAAAAAGAACGGCATTGCTACCTTTTTCTTTCAGTAAAATATATGAATTACCCAGAAATGATATATTTGACAATCTAGAACGGGAATATATGATTCTGAAGTTGAAGATGAAAAGATAGTACCTTTAGACTATGAAGAATCTTCACGTGCGCTGAATGGATAATAAACAAATATGTACATACATTACTCCGTTGTTCAAAGTGTTAATCGATAAATCGTATGCCTTACATGAGCTCATGCAACTCTGTTAAAGTATTGTCCAGGCCCCACACACTCTAGTGGTTGTCCCTTTAGCCAGTGAATGACTCATATGAGGGTACAAAAACCTACCTCCTTTCCTGAAGGGGAGAAAACTCAGTGATGCCATTCCCACTGTACAGCTTCCCATGGGATCAGTCTGAGATTAGATTTCAGCAACACCACATTTTGTTCAGCTTCCTCCTCTATTCTATCCTGCTTCCCTCATTTCCTTATAGACTTCTACTGAAAACAATCCTTAATGAATCAAGTGCATAAGAATTCTCATCTTAAGCTATTTTTCTTAACATCCATCCCTACCTAAGGCAGGGTCTAACGAACGACTGTTTTATTCACACATTTATTTTCATCTCTACGCCACACTTTTGCCTTAAACTTTAGTGCCTTGAATCCCGAAGCTTGTCATAGTTCTACAACACACTTAGCCCACTTCTTGTTAGCTCTTACCACTCTCTCGACTCACTTGAAGGAAATTCATTTTTAGCTTTCTTCACTCTACTAAGTCAGATGTCAATCCATTTTGCATCTTCCAAAATTGGTCTGGCTTCTATCAACTGGTTTTGCCTCTTCTCACATTATTTTAGTGTTTTTTTTTTAAATTCCCTTATTGTAATTTTACTTCTATTTTGGAGGGAAAGGAGAAAAAACATTTGTTCAATCTACTTACTTAAAATAAAAGGGGGGGCTTCCCTGGTGGCGCAGTGGTTGAGAGTCCACCTGCCAATGCAGGGGACATGGGTTCGTGCCCTGGGCTGGGAAGATCCCACGTGCCACGGAGTGGCTAGGCCTGTGAGCCATGGCTGCTGAGCCTGTGTGTCCGGAGCCTGTGCTCCGCAATGGGAGAGGCCACAACAGTGAGAGGCCCACATACCGCAAAGAAAAAAAAAAAAAAAAAAGAAGTCCTTAAAGGTATGTTACATCATAGGTGCAGGTAGGACAGGCAGCTGAATTGACTGCATTATATCTTACATTAGTAATTAAACAGAGGCCCATATTGTGACAGTGAGGCAGGTATCTATGTTACCATTAGAGAGTGTGAGGAAGGCATACTGGGAATGGGATGATATGGATGAAAATGGAGTTTTCTAAATTTTCATCTGGAAGTTTTGTATCCAAATCCTAACACTAGTCTTGAAATCAACACATGTGCAGCAAATAAGATAAACCACAAACAAAATTACCAAATTTTAAGCCACCAGTTATTTCACCGTGATGATTTCCAACCGCACAGCAACTATATCTGGAGTATTTGCTTGAGAGTTAAGGATAGATTAGGAATTGGCAATTGCAGACAGAATACAGGCAAATCCTCCTAACAGACTAAAAAGCCAACTCTGATCTAGTAAAACTCAGGCAAGACAAATATCATCTGCCCCTACCATAATCACCTGCCAAAAAGCAAAACTAAGTCCCTGGAGGAAGATATCCAGAATCTCAGATTATTTCTGTAGTACTTCTGAAAAAGGAAAACATGACACTTGGAATTTTAATTTAATCACCTTTAGTAAATGCACCCCTTTCCTAATCCTTGTCCCCATACATTCTTCCCACTTTGAAGAAGAGCAAAATTAATTCCCAGTCAAAGCAGGGGTGTTGATGAAGTGTTTTCACACTCCTTACCTTGCCAGATAGCTACCGTTTTCCAGCATTGGATAATTTCCCCTTTTTTGTCCCACCCTGATGCAGACAACCAGTATACACATCCTCTGTTCTCTCGTCTCTTTTCGTCTTTAAAAAGCCACTGATAATTGCATTTACATTAAATTTTCACGTCTCCAATGGGACATTTAATTTTGTAGATAAAACAAATCTTTAAAAATGTATGAGTGAGGATCTGATTTTGGATTCCTTTTTTTTTTTTTTTTTGCGGTATGTGGGCCTCTCACTGTTGTGGCCTCTTCCATTGCGGAGCACAGGCTCCGGATACGCAGGCTCAGCGGCCATGGCTCACGGGCCCAGCCGCGCCGTGGCATGCGGGATCCTCCCAGACCGGGGCACGAACCCGCGTCCCCTGCATCGGCAGGTGGATCCTCAACCACTGTACCACCAGGGAAGCCCTGATTTTGGATTCTTATCTATTAGTCTCCTAGCAAGGGAGGTCTTCCCACTGCCCCTGAAATTTACTTTAGACCTTATTTTATTTAATATTATTAATATTCATAATAAATAGTTTCATCATTCATGAAAATTTGCTTAAATATCCAGTGCTACTTAGTAAAAGCGAGAATTAACTTTAAACACAGGGTGTGATTCCATATCCTTAATTGCAACTGACAGTTACGTTCTTTTAGCCTTTTGTGCTGTCCTACTTTGTCATCTTTAACTCTCATTTATTATTCAGTTACTTCATCAGATAAGCCTTTTCTGATTTGAGACTGGATCCAATCTCATTCAGTACTCTTATAGCACCTTCTAACTCTTTTTCATAATGCTTATCAGAATAGGACTTTTATATTTATTTGTGTGTTATTTCTATAATGTTCTTTTTGTTAGTGAGTTTTGTTTCTTAAACAATGTTTATTTTGGCAGAGCACAGAGGATTTTTAGTGCAGTGAAAATACTCTGTATGGTACTGTAATGATGGAGACAAGTCAGTCTACATTTTTCCAAAGCCATAGCGTGTAGATCACCAAGAATTAACTGTAATGTAAACTATGGACTTTGGGTGATATGATGCGTTGATTCAGGTTCATCTATGATAACAAGTATCCCACTCCGTTGGGGGAATGTTAGTAATGGGAGAAGTTCTGCATGTGTGGGGACTGAGGGTATGTGAGAAAGCTCTGTACATTCCTCTCAAATTTTCTGTGAACCTGAAACTTCTCTTCAAAAAGGTCTTTTAAAAAACACACACATGTCCACACAAAAACCTGAACACAGGTATTTATAGCAGCTTTATTCATAATTGCCAAAACTTGGAAGTAACCAAGATGTCCTTCAGTAGATAACTGGCAACTGTTCGCACAGCATTTACATTTTATTAGGAATTACAAGTAATCTAGAGATCATTTAAAGTATACAGGAAGATGTATGTATGTTATACGCCAATACCATGCCTTTTTATATAAGGCACTGGAACATTGGTGGATTTTGGCATCAGCATCCTGGACCAATCCCCCACAGATATTGAGTGATGAGAGTATTTTAAATGTTTAACAAATGAGAGGAAACCATGTCTAAATAATTAAAAGAAAGTATGAGATTCATGTCTCATCAAATACATATCCATACAGAGATAGAAATTATTAAAATGAACCAAATAAAAATCCTTGAGTTAAAAAGTACAATAACTGAAATTTTAAAACTCCTAATCACTGTATGAGTTTAAGTTGTGCAGCATGATGGTTTGATTTACATATATTGTGAAATTATTACCACAAAGCTTTAGTTAACATCTGTCATCTCATACAGGTACAATAAAAAGAAAGGAAAAAAGGGCTTCCCTGGTGGCGCAGGTGGTTGAGAGTCTGCCTGCCGATGTAGGGGACACAGGTTAATGCCCCGGTCCGGGAAGATCCCACATGCCGCAGAGCGGCTGGGCCCATGAGCCATGGCCGCAGAGCCTGCGCGTCCGGGGCCTGTGCTCTGCAACGGGAGAGGCCACAACAGTGAGAGGCCCACATACCGCAAAAAAAAAATAAAGGAACAATGCCTTAGAAACTCAGGACATCATAAAGTATACAAACATACACAGAGAGGCAGTTCCAAGAGGAGAGAAGGAGGAAGGGGCAGAAAGGATCTTTGAAGAAATAATGGCCAAAGATTTCTCACATTTTTTGGGAAAAATCTGCACAGCCAAGAAGCTCAACAAAATCCAATCAATCAGGATAAACACAAAAAATTTATACCAGGTCTCATAATCAAACTGTCAAAATCCACAGACAGGGCCTCCCTGGTGGCGCAGTGGTTGAGAGTCCGCCTGCCGATGCAGGGGATGCGGGTTCGTGCCCCGGTCTGGGAGGATCCCATGTGCCGCGGAGCGGCTGGGCCCGTGAGCCATGGCCGCTGGGCCTGCGCATCCGGAGCCTGTGCTCCGCAGCGGGAGAGGCCACAACAGTGAGAGGCCCGCATACCGCAAAAAGGAAAAAAAAAAAAAAAAAAAAAATCCACAGACAGAATCTTGAAAGCAGCAAGAGAAGTGACTCATCATATCCAAGGAATCCTCAATAAGATTAACAACTGATTGCCAGTAAGAAACCATGGAGCCCAGAGGTAGTGAGGTGACATAATCAGTGTGCTAAAGGAAAAAGATGGTCAACAAGGAATTCTGTATCCAGCAAAACTGTCCTTCAAAAAAAAAAAAAAAAAAAGACTTTTTTAAAATAAATAAGACATTGCCAGAAAAACAAATTCTGAGAAACATTTTTTTGCCAGCTGACTTGCCCTGCGAGAAATACTAAAGAGAATTCTGCAGGCTGAAATGGAAAGACAATAGACAGTAACTAAAATCCACATAAAAAATAGACCACATATATAAATATACAATACAGTATAAGTGTATCTTTTGTTTGTAATGCTTTTCTTTATGATATAGGAGACACTTGCATGGAACAATAATTACAAATCCATGTTCATGGGAACACAACATGTAATATGTAATTTGTATGACAGTAACAACACAAAGAACAGGGGAGGGGATGGAGCTATACAGGACCAAAGTTTTTGTCCTTGGTTTTGTTTTTGACCTATTTAAATTAAGTTGGTGTTAATCTGAACTAGAATGTTATAAATTAAGATGTTAATTGTAATCCTCAGGGCAACCACTAAGAAAACAATTTAAAATATATGTTAAAAGAATCAACAAAGGAATTAAAGTGGTACACCACAAAATGTCTATTTAACACAAAAGAGTAGAGGAATAAAGAAACTAAAAGTTATAGGACATATATAAAATAAATAGCAAAAATGACAGACATAAATTCTACCTTATCAGTAATCGCATTAAATATATGTGAATTAAACACTAATTTGATTTAATTAAGAAAAACTCCTATTAAAGTTCAGATATTAGCCAAATGGATAAACATAACATGATCCAACTATATGCTGTCTATAAAAAATGCACTTTAGATCAAAGACACAAATAGAGTTTCCTCAGAAAATTAATAATAGAACTACCATATGATCCAGCAATTCCACTTCTGGGAATATATATTTTAAAATGGAAATACTAATTTTAAAAGATATTTACACTCCCATGGTCATAGCAACATAATTTATAATAGCCAAGACAATGGATGAATGGGTAAAGTTGTGATATGTACATATTTATATACTCATATATATGAGTATTTATTATTCAGCTATTAAGAAAATAAGGAAATCCTACCATTTGCAACAACATGCTTGGACCTTAAAGGCATTATGCTAAGTAAAATAAGTCACACAGAGGAAAGATAAATACTGTATGATCTCACTTATATGTGGAACCTAAACAACAAACTCACAGAAAAAGAGTTTGGATTTGTGGTTACCAGAGGCAGGGGGTTGGGGGAAGGGGAATCAGAGGATGGTGGTCAAAAGGTACAAACTTCCAGCTATAAAATAAATAACTACTAGCACTGTAATGTACAACATGATGACTATAGTGAACACTGTTCTGTGATATACAGGAAAGTTATTAAGAGGGAAGATCCTAAGAGTTCTCATCACGAGGAGATTTTTTTCTTTTTATCTATATGAGATGATAGATGTTAACTAAAGCTATTGTGGTAATAATTTCACAATATATGTAAATCAAACCATCATGCTGCACAACTTAAACTGATACAGTGATGTATGTCAATTATTTCTCAATAAAGCTTAAAAAAAGACACAAGTAAGTTGATAATAAAAGGAGAGTAAAAGATACATCAGAAGAAACCAAGAGAGGGCTGGATATAATAATATCAAACAAGATAGCTTTTAAGACAAAATTCGTTGCTAGAGAAAAATGAGCACATTTATAGTGAAAAAGGATCAATCCAGCCAGAAGACAAAACATAAATATATATGTACCTGACAACAGAGACCCTAAATACATAAAGCAGGAGTATGAAGAATTGAAGGGTGGAATAGATAATTCAACAGTAATCATTTGAAACTTGAAAAACTCCACATTTAGTAATAGATAGAACAATTAGACAGAATATCAACAAAGACATAAAATACTTAAATAGTACGATAAACCAACTAGACCTAACAGATACTTGGAATACTTTTCCCAGCTACAATAGTACACGGTTTTCTTCTTAAGGACACATGGCATATTCTCAAGGACAGACTGTATGCTGAGCCATAATACAAGTTTTGGTAAATTCAAAAAGGATTGAAGTCATTCAAAGTATATTCCCTTACCACAGTGGAATGAAATTAGAAGTCATAACAGAAGAAAACTTGGGAAATGGGCAAATATGTGGAAAGTAGACAGTGCATTTCTAAATAACCAGTGTGTCAAGGAAAAAAATAACTAGGAGAATTAGAAAATATATTGGGATGAGTGAAAACAGAAGCTTCAGTATCTGGACCACTTGTGCATCTGTTTTTATTGTCTATATTCTTCTTTTAATTATCAAACATATTTTCTTCCTGCTTTGAATGCCTGTTAATTATATACCAGAGCTTCTGAGTAGTGAAAAGAGAGAGTGTTCTGATGATTTCATCTAGTTCCATAGAGTTTTCTTTTTAATCTGTTAAGTAGAAGAGAGAATGATGACCTCAATTCAATCAGGAATTAAGCTGGCTGGGGCCAGGTTGCAGTTTTAGTAAGACTCACTTTATCTCACTTTTACTTTTGATTAGGAATTAGGCCTATTGGGCTTTTATTTGAGAGCCTGGTTGGTATATGTATTTTCAGCCATGAAATCCTGTGGAAAATTCCTTTCTTACTTCAGAAATTCCTAGCCCATCTTTCTATGGTTATACAAAACAGAACTTTAAAATAGAATAAATATCTTAAGGGAAAGACTATATACTTGAGGTAGACCCTTTCTCTCTAGCAGATTTGTTTTATAAACACTATGAGGAAGAAGGAGATTTTATTTTGCCTTTTAGATTTCTTTATTGTGTACCCTGTTTCCTCAGACTCCTGCAGCACAGCCCTAACTCAGGAAATGCCCCTTAGAGGAATCTGGCCATACTTTCAAGACCACTGGAATCTTTGAATTTTTTTGTTCCATCACGTGTACCCATTAGAAAGTTTGTGGATTTCCTTTCCCCCCCCTACAAAGGCCCTCTGGCTGTGATTGTTCTGATCTTCCATCCATGTCCATAATTAGCAAATGTCCCCTTGAAGAAAATTGTTTCTTCTCTTAAGGATTATAGTTCATCTAGTCCTCTTTGCTTCCCCACATCTCTGAGGTTTTTAACAATATGATTTTTAAATTTTTATCTAGATATTTTCTAGTTGTTTCAGCAGGAGTCTTCCATAACCTATTGGAAAGTGAAAGTTGCATTTCCTGTGTTTTAGGAGCAATTGCTTTCCATCTTAAACAAAGTGTTTCAGAAGTGAAAAAGCTTATTTTAAGACTGGTAAGGAAGATCTTACTAAGAAAGTGACCTTTAGCAGAGTTGAAAAATGAGAGAATGAACTGTGCTGCTACCTGAGAAAGGAAACTTGCAGATAGAAGGATCAGCAAGTGTGGATTTCTGGGGTGGGAGTGGTCCTAGAATTGTGGGAATAGCCAGAGGAGAGGGTGGCTTGAGCAGAGTGATAAAAGGGGAAAATATTAAGGTATGTATGGTCAGACATGGTAGTAATGATAATAAAGTTAGTATTGGATAACACAGTCTCATAGATCTCAGGAATGCCAGAGTCCTAAGACTTTCTGAAATAAACCTAATCTAACCTGTCCATTTTACAGCACTGTAATATAGGAACAGAGAGGAAAAAACTGTCGTACAGTTTTGTTTTTTCAAGTTTTCTTTACCTAAGATGTTTCGGATATGACTAACTCCACTTCTGCATAGAATCCCCACACAAAATCACCTATCCTATTTAGTTTAGTAAGGAACCTCCTTTGACTATTCAGAAACAAATTTATCTGACAATCTAGCTACAAAATATATTTGCTTTGTGTACTTTATTTTAATTTTTAGTACAATGGCCATTTTCAGCAAGAGCAAAACCATATAATGTGCACAGTCTAATGAGCACTGATAAATATTACATTCCCTTACAGTGAACAAAATCTTGCCCCCTGCTGTTTCCTTAATAGCTTACATTAACAGGCCATGATTGCTGGAGTTTCATTGCTCTTCATCAAAGAAATGGCTGTGATCGTCTTTTTCCCACACTCTGCATCCATTCATCACAGAGACTCTGAGCTGTAAATATAAACCATTTCTATTACTAATGGCTTAGTCTGTCTTACATTAACTGTCTTCCAATATAGCAATGCATCTCGAAGTCTTTTTTTACTGAGATCATTTGTTATGCTATTATGTACTATGCCAGTCTCTACAGTATACTCTTCACATGCTTTAATTCTTCATTTAATTTTCACCAATCTACAGGTTACACATTGTCATACTAATTTTGCAAATGAAAAATGTAAGGTCTTAGAGACTTTGTTTGCTAGAAAGTGGCAGGGCAAAGATTTTAATCTAATTCTTTCTCCAAACCCGCACTCTTTCCAGCCCTCCCTATTGCCTTCTTTTTGTTCAATTCTCAAGACTTTCTTCCCTTTGGGGGGTATTCTTTAGAATAGGAAAAGTCAATTATAAAGTATACCATTCACCCACATCCTGTAATTTTGAGTCGTATTATTACTTTATGGAAAATGTTTGTGGAATTCTAGTTTGGGCCACTAGACCCAAGAGGCTAAGGGGAAAGGGGGGATCATATTCAAAAAGGGATTGATATTGGTGCAAAAAACTAAAATAATGACTGCACTATGTCAATCACACTTTTCTTCAAAATTTTATTATGAAAAATTTTAATTATACAAAAATGTTAAAGAATAGGATAATAAACATCCATATACCCACCAGCTAGCCTAAACAGCTGTCATATTAGTCATATTAATTAATAGTAATATCTCTTAAAATAACTAATATCATCTAAAATCTAGTCCACATCAAAGTTCCAAAATGTCCCTAAGAATTATTTTTGTTTGCTCTGCTAAACCAAGATATAAACAAGTTTTTCTCCTTTATGTAACATCTCATTAGGCTCTCCTAATCTCTGCAGTCTATCTCCCTACCCACCCTATTTTGTCGTTGTTTCCCATGACACTGACTTTAAAAAAAATATACCAGAAAAGTTTCCTTTTAAAATACCCTGCACTTGAGTTATTCCTAATTGTCTACTATACAATTGAGCCTGGGCCTTGTCTCTTGTATTTCCCATAGCCTGAAAGTTAAATCTAAAGATTGAATAGATTCAGGCTAACATTCTTTTGGTGTGATGCTACTTACTTCATATTGCATCTCATTGGGCTGCAAACGATGTCAGGTTTTCTCACAGTTTGACAATAAAGGTGATTACTTGGCTCAGGGGGCAACCATCAGAACTCTTCAGGTATTTTTTTTTCCCCTTAGAAGTAAGCTTTATGGTTAATAGTTGGCAACAAATAGTGTTTTTAACATTTATTAACCCTTGCTTGAAACAAAAATTTTACTGGGAGTTGCAAAAAGTGATTTTCTAATTCCAACTTCTGTAATTCAAAGAAGGATGAACTACCATATCTCTTCAAAACACAGCGGGTAAATGCCTCATTCTTACCCTTCAATTACCAGTTTTTTTAGTAAGTTTGTAACAGTACCTCCAATGGTGGCAAATAAATTCATCTCCATTTTTTCCCTGTTTCCCCTCCCACATCTTTACCACTGTGAACTAAAGGGTTTTTATTTATTACACATTACAGTTTCTTTTTTCTTTTGTTTTTAAATTGAAGTATAGTTGATATACAATATTATGGTAGTTTCAGGTGGACAGCATACTGATCCAGCAAACAAATACATTATGAAATGATCACCACAAGTCTAGTAACCATCTGTCACCATACAAAATGATTACAGGATTATTGACTATATTCCTTATGCTATATATTACATCCCATGACATATTTATTTTATAACTGGAAGTCTTTGCTTCTTAATTCCCTTCACCTTCCTCCCCTCTGGCATCCACCAGTTTGCTCTCTATATCTATAATTCTGTTTCTGTTTTGTTTTGTTTCTTTGTTTTTTGATTCCATGTATAAGTGAGATCATATAGTATTTGTCTTTCTCTCCCTGACTTATTTCACTTAGCACAATACTAGATCCATCCATGTTGTTACAAATAACAAAATTTCATTCATTTTATGGCTGATTAATATTCCTTTACACACACACACACACACACACACACACACACACACTACGTCTTCTTTATTCATTCATATATCAATGGACATTAAGGTTGCTTCCATATGTTGGCTATGATTATTAATGCTTCAGTGAACATAGGGGTACATATATCTTTTCAAATTAGTGTTTTTGTTTTCTTTGGGTAAGTATCCAGAAGTGGAATTGCTGGATTGTATGGTAGTGCTATTTTTAAATTTTTGTGCAGACTCCATAATGTTTTCCATAGTGACTGCACAAATTTACATTCCTACCAACAGTGTACAAAGGTTCTCTTTTCTCCACATCCTCATTAATACTTGTTATTTCTTATATTTTTAATGATAGCCATAGTAACAGGTGTGAGATGATAACTCATTGTGGTTTTGATTTACATTTTCTTGATGATTGGTGATGTTGAGAATCTTTTCATGTGTCTGTTATCCATCCATGTCATCTTTGGAGAAATGTCTATTCAGATCCTCTGCCCTTTTTAAAGTCTGATCATTTTTTGTCTTTGTTTATCTTTTTATATTG
Organism: Mesoplodon densirostris; assembly: GCF_025265405.1. NCBI lineage: Eukaryota > Metazoa > Chordata > Mammalia > Artiodactyla > Ziphiidae > Mesoplodon > Mesoplodon densirostris. Next base: position 168,628,425 of record NC_082663.1, on the reverse strand, counting down.
AGCTGTGTGATTTTTTGGGGTATAATTTGGATATTAACCCCTTATCATATATGTCATTTGCAAATATTTTCACCCATTCAGTAGGTTGCCTTTTTGTTTTGTTGATGGTTTCCTTTACTGCGTAAAAGGTTTCAGTTTGATGTCATCCCATTTGTTTATTTTTTCTTTTGTTGCCCTTATCTGAGGTGACAGATTCAAAACAAAATATTGCTGAGATTGATGTCAGAGTACATACTGCCTATGTTTTCTTCTAGGAGTCTTATGGTTTCAGATCTTGCATTTAAGTATTTAGTCCATTTTGAGTTTATTTTTATATGTGATGTAAGAAAATTATTCAGTTTCATTCTCTCACATGTAGCTGTTCAGTTTTCCTAACACCATTTATTAAAGAGGCTGTCTGGGCTTCCCTGGTGGCGCAGTGGCTGAGAGTCCGCCTGCCGATGCCGGGGACACGGGTTCGTGCCCCGGTCTGGGAAGATCCCTCATGCCGCGGAGCGGCTGGGCCCATGAGCCGTGGCCGCTGAGCCTGCGCATCCAGAGCCTGTGCTCTGCAACAGGAGAGGCCACAACAGTGAGAGGCCCCCGTACTGCTAAAAAAAAAAAAAAAAAAGGCTGTCTTTGCCCTATTGTATATTCTTTCCTCCTTCGTCATAGACTGTTTAACCATATAAATGTGGGTTTATTTCTGGGCTCTTTATTCTGTCCCATTGATCTATGTATATGTTTTTATGCCAGTACCATACTGTTTTGATTATTATAGCTTTGTAGTATAGTTTGAAATCAGGGAGTGTGATATGTCCAGTTTTGTTCTTCTTTCTCAAGATTTGGCTATTTGAGGTCTTTTGTGGTTCCATTCAAATTTTAGGATTATTTGTTCTTGTTCTGTGAAAAATGCCATTGATATTTTGATAGGGATTGCATTGAATATGTAGATTGCTTTGGGTGGTATGTATATTTTAACAGTATTAATTCTTCCAAACCATGAATATGGAATATCTTTCCATTTCTTTGAAATCTGAAAATCTTTTATCAATATCTTACAGTTTCAGAGTACAGATCTTTCACCTCCTTGGTTAAATTTATCCCTAGATATTTTATTCTTTTTGATGAAATTGTAAATGACATTGTTTTCTTAATTTCTCTTTCCGATAGATTGTTATTAGTGTACAGAAATGATACAGATTTCTGTGTATTAATTTTGTATCCTGACATTTTATTGAATTCACTCATTAGAGCTAATAGATTTTGGTGGAGTCTGTAGGGTTTTCTGTGTATTTTATCATGTCATCTAGAAACAGTGACAGTTATATTTCCTCCTTTCCAATTCAGATGTCTTTTAATGTTACTTGCCTTACTGCTGTGACCAAGACTTATAATACTGTGTTGAATAAAATTGTTGAAAGTGGCACCTTGTCTTGTTACTGATCCTAGAAAAAATGCTTTCAACTTTTTACCATTGAGTATGATGTTGGCTGTGGGTTTCCCATATATGGTGAGGTATGTTCCCTCTATGCCCACTTTGTTGAGAGATTTTATCGTAAGTGGATATTAAATTTTGTCAAAACTATTTTCTGCTTCTGTTGAGATGATCATATGATATTTATCCTTCATTTTGTTGATATGGTGTATCACATTGATTGATTCATGGATATTGAACCATCATTGCATCCCTGGGATAAATCCCACTGGATCCTTTTAATGCATTGTTGAATTCAGTTTGCTCATATTTTGTAAAAGATTTTTGCATCTATGTTCATCAGTGGTATTGTCCTGTACTTTTCTATTTTGTGGTGTCTTTGACTCGTTTCCATTTTAGGGTGACACTGACCTTGCAGAATGAGTTTGGAAATATTCCTCCCTCTTCAATTTTTTGGAACAGTTTGAGAAGAGTAGGTGTTAACTCTTCTCTGAATGTTTGGTGTAATTCATTTGTGAAAATGTCTGGTTCTGGACTTTTTTTTGGATGGGAGTTTTTATATTGCTGATTCACTTTCATTACTAATAATTGGTCTGTTCATATTTTCTATTTCTTCCTGATTCAGTTTTGGGAGATTGTATATTTCTAAGAATTTATCCATTTCTTCTAGGTTGTCCATTTTATTGGCGTATAATTGTAGTAATCTCTTTTGATCCTTTGTATTTCTGTCTTATCATTTTGAACTTCTCTTTAATTTCTGATTTTATCCAGGTCCTCTCTCTTTTTGTCTGCCTAAAAGTTTATCAATTTTGTTTATCTTTTCAAAGAACCAGCTCTTAGTTTCATTGATTTTTTTTCTTTTATTTTTTAGTCTCTATTTCATTTATTCATTCTCTGATCTTTACTGCTTCTTTCTTTCTACTAACTTTGGGTTTTGTTTGTCCTTCTTTTTCTAGTTCCTTTAGGTATAAGGTTATATATTTAAGATTTTTCTTGTTTCCTGAGGTAGGCTTTTATTGCTATTAATGTCCTTCATAGACCTGTCCTTGCTGGTCCCACAGATTTTTAATTGTTTTGTTTTCATTTTCATTTGTCTCCAGGTATATTTTGATTTCCCCTTTGATTTCTTTAGTGACCAATTGGTTTTTGTGGCATGTTGTTTAGATTTCATGTGTTTGTATGTTTTTTCAGGTTTTTGTTGTTGTTGTTGATTTCTTATCTCACACTGTTGTAGACAAAAAAGATGTTTGATAAATTTCAGTCTTTTAAATTTATTTAGACTTGTGTTGTGGCCTAGCATGTGATCTATCCTGGAGAATGTTTCATATGCACTTGAAAATAATGGCTACCCTGCTCTTTTGGAGTGAAATCCCCTGTGCATATCTGTTAGGTACATCTGATCTAATGTGTCATTTAAGGCGAGTGTTTCCTTTTTTATTTTGTCTGGATGATCTGTCCATTGACGTAAGTGGGGTGTTAAATTCCCCTACTATTATTGTATTACAGTCAATTTCTCCCTATATGTTTGTTAATATTTGCTTTATATAGTTAGGCATACCTACGTTGGCTGTTTGGTGTACATATACTTACAATTGTTATGTTTTCTTGTTAAATTGGTCACTTTATCAATGTTAAGTCCCTCTTTGTCTCTTGTTACAGTCTTTGTATTAACATCTATATAGTTTGATATAAGTATTGCTACCCCAGATTTCTTTCATTTCCATTTTTATGGAATGCCTTTTTCTATCACCTCACTTTCAGTCTGTGTATGTCTTTCAGTCTGAAGTGAGTCTCTTGTAGGCAGCATATAGATGTGTCTTGTTTTTTATACATTCATCTACCATATATCTTGATTGGAGCATTTAGTTCATTTACATTTAAAATAAATATTGATTGGTAGGTACTTACTGTCATTTTGCTAATTGTTTTTGTAGTTCTTTTATGTTCCTTTTTCTTTTGCTCTCTTCCCTTGTGATATGATGACTATTTTTTAGTGTTAGGTTTGGATTCCTTTCTTTTTTGTGTGTGCATCTAATGCAGGTTTTTTATTTGTGATTACCATGTTTTATACACACACACACACATGATTATTTTAAGCTGATGATCTCTTAAGTTTGACCACCTGCTAACCAGCCTACATTTTTGCTTTCCCCACTCCATGTTTAATCTCTTTATGTCTTATTTTACATCCATTTTGTTTGTGTATCCCTTAACTACTTATTATGGCTATAGTTGATTTTTACTACTTTTGTCTTTTAACATTCCTACTAGCTTTATAAGTAGTTGATCCACTACCTTTACTGTATATTTGCCTTTACCAGTGAAATTTTGCTTTCACAATTTTCATGTATTTAGTTGTGGCCTTGTCTTTTCTGCTTAGTCTCTTAAAGATTTCTTGTAATGCTGGTTTAGTGGTGCTTAATTCTTTTAGCTTTTGCTTGTTTGTAAAATTTTTTAACTCTCCTTGAAATCTGATCAATAGCCTATTGGGTAGAGTTGGTTGTAACTTTTTACTTTCATCACTTTGAATATATTGTGCCACTCCCTTCTGGCCTATGAAGCTTCTGCTGGAAAGTCAGCTGATAGTCTTATGGGTGTTCCTTTGTATATAACTAGTTACTTTTGTTGCTTTTTATATTCTCTCTTAATCTTTAATCTTTGCCACTTTAATTATAATGTACTTTGGTATGAACCTTTTTAAGATCCTGTTGTTTGGGGCTCTCTGTGCTTCCTGGACCTGGATTCTTACTTCCTTCCCTAGGTTAGGGAAGTTTTTGGCTATTCTTTCTTCAGATAAGTTTTCTACGCCTTTCTTTCTCTCTTCTTCTTCTGAGACCCCTACAGTGTGAATGTTATTACACTTGATGTTGTATCAGAGGTCTCTTAAACTATCCTAATTTAATTTTTTTCTGTTCAGCTTGGGTTATTCCACTACTCTGTATCCCAGTTCACTGATCCATTCCTCTGTATCATCTAATCTACTGTTGATTCCATCTAGTGTATTTTTTATTTCAGTTACTTTACTGTTCAGCTGTAGTTGGTTATTTACATATTTTCTAACTCTGTTGAAATTCTCACTGTGTTCTTTCATGTTTCTCCTAAGTTTCATGGACATCTTTATCATTACCTTGAAATCCTTATCAGCTTAGTTTGCTTATCTCCACCTTGCTTATTTTCTGAAGTTTTGTCTTGTTTCTTTATTTGGAACATATTTCTCTGTCTAATTTTGCACATTTTCTGTGTTTTTTTCTGTGTGTTATATACGTTGGTTAAGTAGTCTGATCTTGGAGAAATAGCCTTACATGGAGACATCCTATGGCATTCAGCAGCATGCTCCCCTCTCGTCACCAGAGCTATGTGCTATAGGCATGCCACCTGTGTGGGCCACATGCACCCTTCTATTGTGGCAGGCCCTACTACAGTGGGTACACTGGAAGGCAGGGCTGGCCTTGTGACCCAGTTAGCTGCTAGGCCATGTCACATGGCTGTGGGCCTGCTGGAGAGAGAAGTTGGCTTCCTGTGTGAATGGCTATGTGATTTGGCGGTGCACAGGGCTGGTGTAAGCCTGCTGGTAGGTGGCGCTTCATGACTGCATGGCTGCCTCTGTGGCCTGGGACTACTTGGAATTGGTGCAAGCTTGCTCTAGGGCAGGGCCATTACTTCATGCAGCTAGATGTACAGCCTGGGTGGGCTTGGGGCTGGTAGGCAGGGTCAGGTTCCTGTATCTAATAGCTAAAGGGAGATTCCAAAAAGACACTTGCCAGTACTGGTGTTACTGCAATACAACAAGCTCCCCCAAATGCCTGCTGCCAGCATCTCTATCCCTAGGAAAAGTCTCAGTTACTTCCTGCCCCTTTGAGAGGTTCTCCAATATCAGCAAGTGGTTCTAACCCAGGCTCCTTTCAAACTCCTACCTCTGTTCTAGGACTCAGAGCATGCAAGATTTTGCATGTGCCCTTTAAGAGTGGAGATTCTGTTTCCTATAGCCCTCTGGCTCTCCTGAACATAAACCCTGCTGGTTTTCAAAGCCAGACATTCTGGGGGTTCATTTTCCCTGTGCAGAACCCCAGACTGTGACACCCAATGTGGAGCTGTGACTCCCTTTTTCCTTCAGGAGGGACTTTATGATTGTGATATTTCTCCCATTTGTGCATTGCTGACCTAGAGGTGTGTGTCCTGACTGTTCCACATCTCCATCCCTCCTACCTGTCTTGTTGTGGGAGGCTTTTTTGGAGGAGCTCCATTGCTGGCTGAGGGGCTATTTTTGAGATGCACTGACTCTGTTGGGTCTGCAGCTAACTCTGGTCAGAATGAGTGGTGCTATTAGCTATTAGTTTGGGTGGAGAGAATCAGAAATGGTGCTTGCCAGCAGGGGAATGGCTAGGTAGAAGGTAAACCACAAAAAACAAACAAGCAAACAAAACAAAACAAAAAAAACTGTTGCCCACCAATTCCTCTGTACCCAGAGAAATTTCCAACAGATCCCTACCCCTCAACTACATGCTTTAAAATTAGTCAGTAAGTTTCCTTCATATATGACCCAGGTGCTTTTCAGACTGCTGCCTTTGTGCTAGGACTCAGAGTGAGCTCATTTTTGTGCATGTCCTTAAGAGCAGAGACTCAGTCTATAGCAATCTGGCTTTCTAAGACATAAGCCCTCCTAGTTTTCAAAGCCAGAGGTTACAGGGGCTCATCTTCTTGGTTCAGGTTCCCCAGACTAGGGAGCCCCTTCTGGGGTTTGGAGCCTTGGTCCTAAGGAGAAGACTCTGAGGCTACGATATTCCTCCTACCTATGAGTCACAGAGCTGGGGCTGTGGGTAACTGCCAGACTGCATCTGTACCCCTCCTACCCATCTCAATGTGGCTTTTCCTTTTTATGTTTACTTGTGGAAAATCTTTTCTGCTAGTCTTCAGGTTGTTCTCAGAAATTGTTTCTCTGTTTGTAATTATAATTGTAGTGTGTCTGTAGAAGGAGACAAGACCAGGATCTTTCTTACCCCACCATCTTGCCCTGCCCTCTGTCATAATCAGCTTCTGAAGTTCACTTTCCCTAAGTCACAACTGGAATAGAACATTTCTCCAAGAAGACTTGGTTCCTCTTACTTATGTGTGGTATGTGGAAAGCAAGATCTGGGCACTAGGTGTACTCATTGATACTGAGTTGTCATTGCTCTGGGCTTTCTCAATTAATAGGAGGAGAAATGAAATCTATTGCCACCTCTATGCTTATCTTTATCTATGTATAGATCATTTGATGAGAAAAAAGTTTTTAATTTTGATAAGATCTAATTTAAGGTTTTGTTTTCTCTGTCCTGTCTAAAAAATTTTATTACTCTCAAGTCATGCTGATATTCTCCAGTATATTCTTCCAATAGATTTATAATTTTAGCTCTTATGTTTAAGTCTATAAATCCATCTCTAATTAATTCATTTTGTATATGGAGTGAAGTGGAGGTTGAGGTTTATTTTTTTACAGATGCAATTGTTCTAGAACAATTTCTTATAAAGATTTTTTTTATCGTTCTCCTCCATTGGATTGCTTTGGCATTTTTGTCAAAAAATCATATAACAGGGAGGTTCTGTTTTTGAACTCTTCATTTTATGTCATTGATATATTTGTCAAACTTTATTCCAGTTTCACATTGTCTTATTTACTGTAGCATTATAAGAAGTCTTGAAATCAAGTACTATAAATCCTCATACCTTGTTATTTTAAAGATGACTTTGGAGAGTTTAGTTTCTTTGCATTTGCATATAAATTTTAGAGTAAGATTGTTGATTTCTAAAATAAAAATAAAATAAAATAAAGCCTGTTGGATTTTAGTTAGAGTTGCATCAAATCTATACGTCAGGGCTTCCCTGGTGGCACAGTGGTTGAGAGTCCACCTGCCGATGCAGGGGACACGGGTTCGTGCCCCAGTTTGGGAAGATCCCACATGTCGTGGAGCAGCTGGGCCCGTGAGCCATGGCCACTGAGCCTGCACGTCCGGAGCCTTTGCTCTGCAACAGGAGAGGACACAACAGTGAGAGGCCCGCGTACCGCAAAAAAAAAAAAAAAAAAAAAAAAAATCTATACATCATTTTGGGGATATATGACATCATAAGAATATTGAGTTATCTAATCCATGAAAGAGCTATATGTATTTATTTAAATCTTCTTTAACAACTCTCAGGAATGCTTTGTAGTTTCCATTGTAGAAATCTTGCATGCCTTTCATGAAATTTCTTTCTTATTCTTTTATTTATTTATTGGCTTTTGTGACTAGCACCTTTTTAAAATTTAATTTTCCAAATTTTTGCTACTTGTATATAAAAATACATTTCATCTTGTACACTAAACTTGTATCTTGCAATCTTGCTAAATTTAGGTGGTAGCTAGTTTTCCTAGTTATTTTGTAGATCACTTAAGGATTCTTAAACAGTGCAGTTGTAGACAAATAATGACATCTTTATTTCTTCCTTTCCAAACTGATGCCTTTTTTTTCTTTATCTTGTTGTAATTCATCGTCTGTCACTTCCAACAATGATGAATCAAAATAATTAAGGTGGGTATTCTGTTTCTAACCTTCGGAGAAAACTGTATGACATTATAAGGACTCGGGTGTCTACCTTTATGGAGACGTATTACAGGGTAAGTTTTTTTAATGCCTTTTTTGTCAGGATTTGGTATTTGGATAACACTAGCTCATGAATGAAATGTCTTGCACAGTGTAAGGTTGGTGTCATTTCTTCTTTAAATATTTGAAAGAATTCACCAGTTAAACCCAAAAGGACCTGAAATTTTTCTTTTGTGGTTTTTTTGTTAGTTGTACCTTTGGAGGAATTTTTACCTAATATTTGTTGTCAAATTTATTGGTATAAAATCCCTTATTACTTCCTTAGTAAGTAAGGATTTGTAATAAGAATATTCTTTTCATTCCTGACATTGATAATCTGGTTTTTTTTTTCTTGATCAATATGGAGATTTATCAATTTTGTTGATTTTTTTTTCAAATAAATTTTCACTTTTTATTTTCATATTTTTCTGTTGAGTATTTCATTGATCTAGTGTTATCTTTCTCCTATTGTGCATTTACTTTGCTGTTTCCTTTCTAGCTTATTACGATAGAATCTTAGGTGATTGATTCTAGATCTTTCATTTCTAATAAAAGTATGTAAAGTTATATATTTTCCCTGTCACCACCTTAAATTATCCCCCATTTTTTTTTTTTTTTTTTTTTTTTTGCGTTACGTGGGCCTCTCACTGTTGTGGCCTCTCCCGTTGCGGAGCACAGGCTCCAGATGCGCAGGCTCAGCGGCCATGGCTCACGGGCCCAGCCGCTCCACGGCATGTGGGATCTTCCCAGACCGGGTCACGAACCCGCGTCCCCTGCATCGGCAGGCAGACTCTCAACCACTGTGCCACCAGGGAAGCCCCCCCCATTTTTTTATATGTTGCATGTTCTTATTATTCAGTTGAAAATGTTTTCCAATTTCCCTTGAGATTGACTTCATACTTTTTATATTTAGGAATTTGTTGCTTTATTTCTAAATATTTGGGCTTTTTCTAAATATCTTATTGTTTTTTATTTCTAATTTTGTTCTGTTTTGAACCTTAGGATATACTCCTCTTGAATTTATTTTTTAAGAGTCTTGTTAAAGTATAATTGATATTCAATAATTTATACATATTGAAAGTATACAGTTTGATATGTGTTTGACATAGGTATATACCTGTGAAACCATCGATAAAATTAAGATAGTATATTTGTTTCCTTCAAAAGTTTTCTCATTCCCCTTTGTAATGTATTCTACCTATCCTTCTGTATTCTCAGCCCCTAACCTTAGCCCATCCATAATCCAAGATAAACAGTTTCTGTCACCGTAGACCTAGTTTCTGTCACTGTAGATCAATTTACATTTTGAAAAAAGTTATATAAAGACTATACAGTATATACTTTTAAAAATCTTCTTTGGTGAAATATCTGCTTTACACATATTTTACTGGGTTTTTTTCTAATTATTGAATTTTACAAGTTTCTTATACATTATGGATAAAAGTCCTTTATGAGCTATATGATACAAATATTTTCTCCTAGCCTTTGGCTCTGAACAGTATCTTTCAAAAAACAAAATTTATGTGTTCCTAACTTTAGTAAAGTCCAATTAATCAATTCTTGTTTTATGGATTGTGCTTGGGTATTACATTTGGGTTATATTTGCCTAATCCAAATTCACAAGTTTTTTCTCCTATTTATATTATATTATATTAATCACAATGTTATATCATAGAAGTTTTGTAGTTTAGGTTTTCCATGCTCAGTTCCACTGTTTAATTTTGAGTCAATTTCTGTATGTGGTGTGGAGAATGGATCAAAGTTTATACATTTGCACAGGGATATCAATTATCCTAGACTATTTGTTGAAAAGACTATATTTTCTACCTTGATAGGACTAAAGGTATATTAGATAGATGCAGATGTAGTTACAGATATACATGTGCATATAGATATACATAGACAGATGGAAGATAGATCCATGTACCAAAGAGATATAGGAAAGCAATGTATCAACAAGGTAAATATTTTTTGGTGGTGGGATTATGGTTGAATTTTCTTTACTTTATATTTTCTTCTATTTTAGAAATGTTTTCTAGTGAATGGAGACTATGTTTATAATCAGAAAGAAAAGATAAACATTCATTGTCAAAGAATGTGTTTTTTTTCCCAAGTGGTGGCTCAAATACAATTATATTTGCATTTAGTTCAGGCTTCATTAAGATTAATTCAGTTTGTGCCACAATTTTGGTCTTTTTATTTTCTTCCAGTTTTATTGAGATATAATTGGCATACAGCACTGTATGTCTTTTTGTCATTCTTTTTTCTGGTATATCCTTTCAAAAGCATTTGTGTCATCACACTTTTTTCCTGACTATGTTAACTTGAACTTTGCTCTATTTATTTGACATTTTTAAAAAAGAACAAGCTTTTTAAACTTATTTATTCTTTATTATTTCTGCTTTTATCTTTATTGTTTGCTTTCCTCTGTTTTTTTTCCTGTTTACTTTGCCCTTCTATCCAACTTTTTGAGATGAAAAATTAATTTTTTAGCATTAAACATTTTTCATAACATATATTGATATTTTAAGGATCTGAATTTTCCTATGATTTTTGCTTCACTTATTGAATATATCCTACAGATTCTGATATAGTTTTATTTTAATTATCATTAGTTTTAATAAATATTTAATTTTGTTCTGCACTTCTTATGGATGAGTTATTTAACAGAGCATTTGAAAATTTCCAGGTAGAATGCTGTTTATAAAAATTTTAATTCCCTTCTAGTTTTACTACATTGTCATCAGAGAATCTTATTCATATTATTCCAATGTTATGGGACTTATTTTGATTTTTAGAGTTATATAATGTTTAGTTAGCTTTTAAAAAATTACTCATGTATCCTTGAAAAGAAGTTGTATTATCTATTATTGCTGTGCCCAAATCTCTCCCTATATGATTATCTTCTTACCTCTCTTTCAATATATCCATACATACCCATAATATCTATGCTGTCTAGTTTTTCTGTATGTTCTCAATTAAATTTGTCCTATTGATTAATCAATTTAAAGAATGAATCTAACTCTGTCCTGACATGATATTCATATATTCTGCTTGTTATACTTTTATTGGTTTATTCCACAACATTTATTCAGCACTCACTATGTTCTCAGTACTGTGCCAGCGTCTATGAACATAATTATTAAAAAGACCATCATTTTTCCTTCTTTTATGAGACTTTTCTGGGACATCAGTCTTGTGATTCTATGGCATTTGCATCTTCACAGAGATGGTGACTTCTTTTTCTTATAAAAATCTGTCAAAATATGGATCTTAAATAAAAGTCTTCCATCTAGAAACTATTGCAATCTCCATGAAATATGACCACAGAAAAATGGAAAACATTCTCCATTCTTACCAAGCCTCAAAACTTGTCCCACAGAAAACATATGAGCAGTTTTGAAAGATGTTAATTATTAAACAGTTTGATAACATTTTATAAGCTGAAAATGGTTTTTGGACAATCTTTTGGAAAAATAGTAGACTTTAAAAAATTCTGATCTCTTTGATATAATTTATCTCTCCTATTTATTTGTTGTGTTCTGATTTTATGAATGTTATACATCTACCATTGAAAGCAGAGACTTTATCCCAAAACGCTGTAATGAGAGATGCTTAAACATTAAACATAATTGGGCATGTCATTGTCATTTAATCATTGGATTAAATTCCAGGTTGTAGTTCATTTTTGAAATTCATTTGATGATATCATGATGTTCTTGTTATATTAGAGCATCATAACATCTAATTATATTAAAGAAAAACATGTAGAATATTTCCTTCACTTTTAAATATCAGCAACACAAGATGACCAGTAGTTTTCTAGAAAATTTGATGGGTTTTCATAATTAAAGCCCACAAGGAAATATAGATGTTGAACACAATGACTCTGTTTTGTTAATTGATAATAAATTTCCATTTCAAAATGAGTTTTGCCTCATGATGTAGCCCATAATGTTAGAACATCTCACAGTTGTCATCAAAGAGGGGAGAAAGTCAGATATCATTGATAAAAATGACTTTGGAATTTACATTAAGAAAATATTTAAAACAATTTTTGAAGAGGTGTGTGCATGCATGTGTGTGTGTGATGTTAAATATTTCTACTTGGAATATATAGAAATACAATACTAACAATACTACAAGTGGTCAGTCCATAGATTTGTCATTGAAGCCTCTTTAATCTGGATAAGAGCAGCCATGTAGCATGCCCAGATAATGTGAGTCTCTAATGATAATTTCTGACTTTATAATTGTTCTATGAATTTCCATTTGGTGACAACCTTTCTGAGATAATTACACATCATCAATGTTCTAATGAACTATGAGACACTTAATGCCTGGACATGAGGCAAAATAGCTAAGAAACATGTGTCACAGACAGTTTTGCAGGAACTAACATACAAAAATATAGGCTTCATTAACAGTGTTCAGAAAGACAGATGAGTCTCCATCCTGCCTAAACCAGTGGTTAATTTATTGACTGACTTTAACAACGACGTCCCTTTGGAGGGTTTTTAATAGTTTGCTTGCTGAGGTTTTAATAGACATTTGCCTCACTGAGCTCAATAAATATAGAGTGCAGTTTGAAATCTTACAACCTAAAATGTAAGCAACTGACTGAATGAGGTTAGAAAGGATTTATATTTCTTCTAAATATACATCTGAGCTGAAGTACTAGTGAAAATGATTTCCAAAATATCTACCTACTTTTTTGAAAACTTTCTCCTATTTTATGTTAAGACCTTTGGTGCTATAAAACAGAGAGAAAAATGTATCAGGGATAGAAAAAAAAATGACTAAGCAATTCCTTGCAGTTTGCTCCAGAACAGATTTTGGAAAGCTGTGTAGGAATTCAAGACAGGTTGTAACCATTCAGGTTAAGTCAAAATAAGTGGTAAATAATTCATTTCCCAGTTTCCAATTACTTGGAATCAGAGGCATCCTATTATATAAGGACACTATATCATTTATGCAATGCTATAGTTTACCTATTTGGTCATTTAAAAAGTGGTTTTGCCTAGAATATTTTTTAAATACATGCAAAATAATAATAGTTAATATGCATCAAATACTTGCTCTGCTAGACACACTGTGGTGTTTACATGATTATAAACACACTGATACCTTAGAAGAATCCTACAGGGCAGTTTAGGTACATTTTCCAAGATCATACAGCTAATAAATTTCAAAATTTAGAGTTGAAACTACATAGTTTATCTTTAGGACCAGAACTCTAAAACATCAAATTGCTGTGTGGAAATATTTCCTTTTCAGGAAAAGAGGGGGTTTTTGTTTGGTTGGTTTGTTATGGTTTTTACTAAATACAATCAATTTTGCTTAGTTATCAGGCAACTTTCAGTAATAAACTGGATCTGCCAGTTATAAGTGAACTTGAAGAACTATAAACCTAAGATCTAATTTTTTCATTGACTTATAATTTTAATATGTTGTGTTTTTTAAAATCTTTATTTCCAATCATGTTTATTGTTCATTTTTACTGCTACAATATATAAAATCAAGACTTTAGCAAATTAAAACAATAATAACTTTAAATAATAAATATCTCTAATATTTTATATTCTCAATTTTTATTATTAATTTCCATAAATGAAATTGACATAGCCATTTGTATATCATTTCACCTTGGGATTTCATGATAAAAATCTTAAAAACATCATTGTCAGGTTTTGCTTTACCATTATGGAGAAATAGACTGTGAGTTATAATTTTAAAATAACCAAAAATAATATATGTCAATGAAATGATTAATTTTGAGGTGATTGGCCTACTGCCTTCTGAAAATAGGAAAAAAAGATGTGATTACCCTAATACTGTTATGTTACAATGATATTCTTTAGACTGAAAATTATAAGTCAAGTCTGTTTTTAAATAGCAACATCTATCTAATATGAGAATCAGATCATAAAGATTATCATTTTGATATTCATGGTTATAACTGCCCTTTGAAATTTGTACACACTGTTTTCAAGCTTAAGGCTTCAGAAGAAAGGCTGTGGTTTGGTCTATATCCTGGAACTTCAGGTTATTAATACAGTGACTATATAAACTATCACTTTCTAGGAAAATACTTTGGAAATCTTTTTGGTGCTGTTGTTCCCAGTTATATTGGATACTTTTTGGATATTTTCTTGGAAATTTCTTTATAGTGTAGTGGGGTAATTAAGACCACACACAGCAACTGGAGATTTTGGAGGCTGTTTCTTCAGCGGTTTCTCTGAAATGCTATGTGTCTTTTGGTCAAGCTACCTAATCTAATTGAACTATTGTGAAGAGTCAGTGACTTAATCCGTGTAAACCTGTTGTCCCAGTTCCTGGCACATGCTGGGCACTCAGTAATTGTTATGTATCAGGGTGAGATTACGAAGTGTTGCTTCTTCTCTCCCTCATTCCTTTGCTCTGCTTACCAAGCATTCCCTAGTCTCCAAAAGTTTAAGAAAAGCTGTCTCCTCCTCAAGCCTATTAAAGTAATATTTCTTACAAATAACAAATATTATCACATTTATGTTGTATGTAACTTAAAGATAGAAGATTATCCCTTCCTCTCAAACTAAATGAGAAATGTGCCTTGCCAGTACTCCGAGCTTTTCTCTGAGAATATGTCTAAAAACTATCACAGTTGGTGGTTATGTTCAAATTCTCAGATCCTGGAAGTATAGACAGGGTCTTTTTCCTCTTTATTTCTCTAGGGAATCTAGCACATGTTAAAATAGAATGTGGGGAGAACACAGGTGTTTAATCCTTCTCATTTTTTATTAAATATTTTCATGTATATTGCCTTTTGTATTCTTTATAGCACCCGTAAAGCAATTCCTATAGCAACCCTATCATTATCCCCCCTTTGCTATAGCAATTCCTATAGCAACCCTATTATCATCCCCCCTTTGCAGGAGTGACTAAACAAAGAAGAAAGGGAGGTTCAGAGAGATGAGGTAACATACAAGTCACACAACTGAAAACGGTAACAGGGTATTTTCTCTACATCACAACATTTAAAACAATGTTTGGCACATAGAAGTTACTCATAAAATGCTTATTAAACTAAACTTAACATCTAATGAAAAAGAGTACTTATGCTATTAGATATACCTAGACAAATATATATCTAGGTTTACAAAAATTCTGTATTACTACTATATGTGAGCATATAGTAATAATATACTGAGTGCTTATACAAAGATTTACGAAGTTCTAAAAACCAATGAAGAAGCAACAATCAGGTTACCAATACAGTCCATAAAATTAGCCTTTCAACCTAAACTACATCTCTGTTTTCAGAGCCAACAATTTGTGGCAACATTAACAAAATTATCCCTGGGCAGTACTTGCAAGGTGCTTGAAGTTTGCTATGCTATGAAACTATGTATTTCTGAGTTCTTATCCTCAGATCCTTTCCTTCTGTGCCATGTGGTGATATCACTAGGCAGACTCTCCACACTATACAGTCCTTGCATAATTTGTCACTTTCTTCTAAATGCTAATATACATACACCCACTGCTGACACAAATCCTCTATATATCTTTCTCATTATCTATCTCTCATTGTCTATTGGCACTCCGGTGCTTAATGTCCACACCATGTTTTGTGATATGCTACAACAAAGAAGATGCATGGGACAAAGTCTCTTGCTCTGTAATACAGAATTTTCTTTGTTCTCCCTCATACTTAATGCTGTGGATTAAAGTATCATACACAATAATAACAACCATCACAAATATATAGTGTTGCAAATTGTTTGAGTTCATTTCTTTCGAACAAAACTGGAGGATTTCATCTCTACCTTGGCCTCCAAGGTTAAGTCTCTTGAAAGTTATAGCTGCAGCGTGCACTAGTGACCACATTCACCGATAATAGGAAAATACTCATTCTTCCTTACTAAATAGTACACATAATCAGGTTGCCAAAGGAGAACAATTATCTTTCATACTAATTGGCAACTTGTGTTTAACCTTTAATTATCTGTGAATTTTTAATGGCTGTACATGGCCTTTTTCTTTTCTTGTAGAAGGTCATAGGTCATAGAAACGCTCTCTGTTCTCTTTCTCTGCTCTCGCTCTCACCCTCTCAAGATATTATAATAACAGTTTAAATGGAAAATAGAGGCCCTGCAGCTTTAGGTTGTTGTCCTTGTGCATGCTCTGAGCTGCTACATGCATGACAAACTTAAATTGTTGAAAGGCAGGAATCCCTTTTTACTGCTGGCTTCAAAGGGAAATTCAAATAGATTTTTCTTTTTCTTTTTCTTTTTCCTTTTCCATTTGTTTTTCTTGGCACAGTTTGATGCAATCAGTTTTTTTTTTTCCTTCCACTTGAAAGGTGTAGGACTGATTAGCATAGAGACTGTGTCTTCTTTGAGGGTCATTCTGTTCCTGGTTTGGCAAAGATTACTCTAGTTGAAAGAAGCAGGACAGCATTTCCTCCTTCTGTGATGAACACTTCAAATATTGTGTAGGGTATGCTACTTACTTTTGGGGTGAATAATTTATCTTTTGATGTCCTGGGTCCTATAAAAAAAGGAACTTAGTAATGATGAGTGCACTACTTTTTCCTTGTTAAAACGTTTATGAGTAGGAAGACACTTTGACTCTTATAGAGAAAACCACCAAAAATCCTCAAAGGAGGGAGATATTTTTCAACCTGTTTGCTGTATTGACCCTGCAAGATATTACTTGCCATTGTATGATTGAAGACTGTTTTTTTTTTCCTGGATTGATTTTTACACTGGTTAAACCACTGTGTGATTAAATAATTGAATGATATAAAAAGTAGAAGGGATTAGAAAACATATAGCTTAAAAAATCATAAATCAAACAACATAGAAAATAATAATAAATAGAAATGGCTGAGTTACTATTTTCCCTGGAGAGCACTAGCTCTATTCTCAGAATATAGTGAAAGTATTGCTATTTACAAAGACAAGCCATCCTTCTAGTGGAATTTATAAATAGTCCTAAGATAGTCTTACAGTTCCAATCTTCCTTTATTTTCCTCTTGTGGCCCATCCCTTCAGTTCCAACTGACTTCTGCTACAAATAGTTTACCTCTGTTCCTCTAAAGCCGTCCCCTCTGAGTTGTGGTAATATACAAAGATCTGTATAGCAAGCATGGGTGATGCCCTTCTATATCTCCAGCCCTTAGCACTTAAGAATTTACTAGCCAGGTTATCTCGCTACCAGTGCCTGAATTTCCTTGATACAGGATTTTTTCTTGCTGCTGGAGGCTACTTTGTCACCTGCATTGTAAGCCCCAAATTGCAGGGAATTAACATGACAGCCTCCTAGGAGCAGCCATCAACCAATGACATGTGGGGAACTGAGGTTTAAATACCCTAGATCCTCACCCCTTGGGTAGGAGCACTCTTGGGTCTGAGTTTTACAGTGATTTCCAGATTATCTCCAATGAAACAGCATTATTTGCTCATTGTTATATCTGCCTTGATAACACATATCTTGGTTGTCTTCTTGTTCTTGTTTTACCCCCTCATTCAACTAGCTGTAGTTTCTTCACCTTCCAAATAAACCACTTGAATTGGAATCCTTTTTCAGGGCATGCTCTTATGGAAACCCAAACTAAGTTGTTCTCCTACTCATCTTTACTATAATTTCTCTATTAGGGTTGAGAGGCAGAATTATGAACTATTTATATAACACTTAAAACTATGGGACACAATTACTTTGAATACTAACTTTGAGCTCTGTAACCTTGGACAAGCTACTTTTCCTTTCTGGATCTCAGTTTCTCTTCCATAAAAAGATTATCCTATGGTCAAACCTCCCTTTTAACAGGAGTTTGTAAGAATTAACTGAGATAATGTATAAATGCCTAGTATATTGTGAAAAGTCAAAAAATAGTAAGCTGATAAAGTTTGTAACCTGATGAGCTAGGAACCATTACGGCAGGCTACGTGCTTTTTGCTTCATCACCCAAGTACTTAGTGGGAACCTCACAGAAGGGTGAGGGCATCTGCTTACTATTCCTCTGTGCTCTATTCAAAAGTATACAAAATGCACTTGTGGAAGAGAAATTTCTAATGCCATCAGCTATTTCAGCTTTTAAGGGGATCCACTTTCTTGGTCCTTTTGTGGCCACATGAACACATTGTCAGCAAATGCGGAGGTGGAGAGTTATGCTCATTTTAAAATGTATGTTATAGGTTTCTAGGATGCTATTGATGCCGAAAGTTCAGCTTCTCTGTGCACCGGTGCTGAATCAAATCTCCAAGACAGAGTTTTGGGTGAAATAGAAAAGGATAGCTTTATTACTTTGCCAGGCAAAGGGGACACAACAGGCTCCTGCCTCCAAAAACTTTGTGTCCCAAGCCAGGAGGATTTGATAAGGAGTTTTATAAAACAATACTTCCCAAGGGTGGGGTTGCTGACAAGATTAGGGTGTGTGCAGGGCCTTGGGTGGTCATATCTCCTAATCTTGATGAACTTCTCGGGGTCCCTTTAATCTCGCCTCAAGTGGTTTCTTGGCTGTTCCTCCCTTGATTAGCAACTGTTCAAATCTGCCCTTTGGAACTCAGGGAAGGTCATGGAGGCTGGAATCTTGCCTACAAGAAATGGCAGACAGAAAAAAGAGGCCTCCATGCCCAGGGGCCTCACAGGGCCCCACTCAGTTTCACTATCACATGTTTTAGATTCCAGTTCAAGATGGTGACATAGGAGGCTCCTGAGCTCACTTCTCTTGGACACACCAAATCTACACTTCCACATGAAACAATTCCCTCTCAACTAAATCCCAAAATCAGCTGAGTGACTCCTACACATCTGGAAGAAAAAAACTCATGAAAACAGGCAGGAGAAATGGAGATACAATCTCACCATAAACCCCACCGCACCCTGGCATGGTGACATAAGATCAGGAGCAATAAATCCCAGCTTCTCCCTGAGGAATAAAGAGTTTGGACCTAAAATCTAGAACCTGAACTTTTTAAACTTCTGTCTGAAAGATGAGCCCCCAAAACTTCTAGCTCTGAAAGCCAGCAGGGCTTGTGTCCATGAGCCCCCCAAGACTCGAGCAAACAAAGGAATAGTTCTTAATAGGCTAAAGAGGACTCACCAGGACTATATGACTATTACCTCTTCAGTGAAGAGGCAGCAGATGGAAAGGCCTATCTCCCAGTCTCCCCTGGAAAGAGTTCTATTTGCAAATCTTAAAAGCTGCAGCTTGAGAGTCAGGCTCCTAATTTAACACAAAACTAGAGGCTAATTGCAAGCCTCACTAGATATTGGGAAGGCTGTGAGCAGTATCACTGTACTCTCTATCTGCTGTGCTCCCATTCACTGGTATCTCACTGAAAGAAACTTGTGTACACATCAGGCACCTCAGCTTTTACACCCACTACCCAGGGGGCACATCCCTTGATTGCCTGTAGGGCTTGCATTCACAGGTCCACCAGGATGGTGGCAAACAAAGAATGAGTTTTTAATAGTCTTTCCCCTCAGAGCACAACACAGAGGAAGCAGACAGAAACACCTATCTCCCAGTATTTCCCAGAAAGAGGCTGATTTGCATATCTTAAAAGCTGCAGCATGATGGTCAGGCTTCTAATTTAACACACATTTAGGAGCTGACTCCATTCCTCTCTGGAGACCAGGGAAGTTAGTGGGCACAGTCTCCATGTTCTCCCACTGGCCCACTCTGAGTCACTGTTTTCTCCCTGGAAGGAGGTTGTGCAAATGTCTGGCACCCTGGCTTTTGTGGCTGCCACTCGGGACACACCATTTGATCACCTGGCTCTGGTCGCCGGGGGGCTAGTACTTATGAGTCCCACAGGATTATAGCAAATGAAGAAAGTTCTTAACCAGTGATCTCTGTCTGCTAGGCTTAGAACACAGTGAGCAGACAGAAACACCAATCACCCAGCATTTCGCTGAAGGAGGTGTATTTGCATACTTGAAAAGCTGCCCTCTGAGGGTCTGACTTCTAAGCGTCCTGAATCTAAGTGCTAGCTGAGATCCTCCCTTTTGGGACACTAACAGGTCTTGGCATACCATCAACTGCTAGGAACCATTAAGAACAAGGAAGGTAGGTTGAACAATCACAGAGATTTGAGAGACAACCAAGAGCTAGGGTCAGGCCAAACAGTGAGGTTCATTTTTTACAACAGACAACTCTTTATAAAGACTGGGAAAGGTGACTGTTTTATCTAATGCACAGAAACCAACACCAGAGAGTCAAGGATAATGAAGAAATCGAGGAATATGTCCCA
This sequence comes from Mesoplodon densirostris, assembly GCF_025265405.1. Lineage (NCBI taxonomy): Eukaryota > Metazoa > Chordata > Mammalia > Artiodactyla > Ziphiidae > Mesoplodon > Mesoplodon densirostris. The sequence goes on along the minus strand of NC_082663.1, from coordinate 168,608,176 downwards.
AATGAAAGAAAAAGATAAAACCCCCTAGAAACATACCTTAGTGAAACAAGATAAGTGACTTTCCTGATAAAGAGTTCAAAATAGTAGTACAAAGATCCTCAGTGAAATTAGGAAAGCAATGCATGAATAAAGTGAGAATTTTGAAAAGAGATAGAGAATATGAAAAGATACTAAACAGAAATTGCGGAGCTGAAGAATACAATAACTAAACTGAAAATTTAGTAAAGGGGATGAACAGAATACTAGATGAAGTGTAAGAAAAGGATCAACATCCTCGAAGACAGGGTGGTGGAATTCATCCAATCAGAAGAGCAAAAAGAAAAAAAGAATGAAAAAGAGTTAAGATAGCTTAAGGGACTTATAAAATGGACCAATATTCAAATTATAGAGATCCCAGAAGGAGAAAAGAGCCATAAAGAGGCAGAACGCTTATCTGAAAAGATAACAGCTAAAAAATGTCCTAACCTGGGGAAAGAAATAGACATCCAGATCCAGGAATTCCAGAGAGTTCCAAATAAGATGAAATCAAAGAGCCTCACACCAAGATCATTATAATTAAATTCTTAACTGTTAAAGACAGAATATTAAAAGCAGCAAGAGAAAAACAACTTGTTATGTTCAAAAGAAGCCCCCATAAAAATAATAGCATATTTTTCACTACAAACTTTGCTGGCCAGAAGGAAATAGCATAATAATTGCATAATATATTCAAAGGGATGAAAGAAAAACAAAACAAAACACAAAAACAAACAAACAAAAAAACTCCCAACCAAGAATACTCTATCCAGCAAAGTTGTCATTCAGAACTGAAGGAGAGATAAAGAGTTTCACAGTCAAGCAAAAACTGAAGTAGTTTATCACCATTGGACCAGCCTTAAGAAATGTTAAAGGGACTTCTTTAAGTTGAAATGAAAGAGCACTAATTAGTAACAGGACAACATATGAAAGTGTAAATCTCTGTTAAAGGTAAATATATAGTTACATTCAGAATATTCCAGTGTTGTAATGGTGGTGGGTTACTCACTTGGTTACTCACCTTTTAAGAAGGTTAAAAGGCAAAGTGGTAAAAGTAACTATAAATATAATAATTTTGTAAGTGACATACAATATAACAATGTAAATTATGACATCATAAACATAAAAGGGGGGAGAAATTATGTAGAGCTTTAGAATCCATTCAAACTTAAGTTGTTATCAATAAAAATAGACTGTAAAAACTCTAAGATGGTTTATGTAAGCCTCATGGTAACTGCAAAGCAAAAAGCTATAGTAGATGCACAAAAGATAAAGAGAAAGGAATCAAGCATACCACTTCAGAAAATCATTAAATCACAGAAGAAGGGAGCAAGAAAAGAAGAAAGGAACAAAGGAATTAAAAAACAGCCAGAAAACAGTGAACAAAATGACAAAAGTAAGTTCAATCCTATCAATAATTAAATGTAAGTGGACCAAATTCTCCAATCAACAAAAATAGAGTGGCTGAATGGATTATAAAACAAGACTAAACAATATGCTGCCCACAAGAAACTTATTTCAGCTTTAAGGACACACACAGACTGAAAGTAAAGGCCTGGGAAAATATAGTCCGTAAAACTGAAAACCCAAATAAAGCTGCAGCAGCTATACTTATATCAGATCAAATAGGCTCTAAGACAGAGAAAAAGGGGTCAATCCAATAAGAGTATGTAATATTTCTAATTACTTATGCACCCAATATAGAAGCACCTAAATATGTGAAGCAAATATTAACAGACATAAAGGGAGAAATAGACAACAATACAATAATAGTAGGGGACTTCAGTATCCCACTTCTATCAATGGATAGAAGATACAGACAGAAAATCAATAAGAAACATTGGACTTAATGACAATAGACTGGTTGGACTTAGCAGACATTTACAGAACATTCCATCCAAAAGCAGCAGAAAGCATATTCCTCTCAGGTGCACATGGAACATTCTCCAGGATATATCATATGTTAGGCCACAAAACAAAATAATTTTAAGAAGGTGAATATCATATGAAGCATCTTTTCTGACTATAGTGATATGAAACTAGAAATCACTTACAAGAGGAAAACAGGAAAATTCACAAATATGTGAAGATTAAACTACAAACTTGTGCACAGCCAGTAGGTCAAAGAGGAAATCAAAAGAAATCAAATAATATTTTGAGACAAGTGAAAATGGAGTTACAATAAACTAAAACTTATGGGATGCTGCAAAATCTGGGGTGTTTTTTTTTTCTGTGTTTTTAAGTTTATTTACTTAATTTATTTATTTTTGGCTGAGTTGGGTCTTCACTGCTGCACGCGGCCTTTCTCTAGTTTTGGTGAGCAGGGACTACTCTTTGTTGCGGTGTGTGGGCTTCTTATTATGGTGGCTTCTCGTTGTGGAGCACAGGCTCTAGGCGCACAGGCTTCAGTAGTTGTGGCATGTGGGCTCTAGAGTACAGACTCAGTAGTTGTGGTGCATGGACTCAGTAGTTGTGGCTTGCAGGCTCTAGAACATAGGCTCAGTAGTTGCAGCACGCAGGCTCAGTAGTTGTGGCACAGGGTCTTAGTTGCTCCATGGCATGTGAGATCTTCCTGGATCAGGGATCGAACCCATGTCCCCTGCATTGGCAAGCGGACTTTTAACCCCTGCGCCACCAGGGAAGCCCCAAAAGCTGTTTTAAGAGGGAAATTCATAGCAGTGATACAGAATCAATATACAGAATTCTATTGCATTTCTATATGCTAACAACAAATTATCTGAAAAGGAAATTAAGAAAACAATTTCACTTACAATTGCGTCAAAAAGAATAAAATAGGAATAAATTCAATCCAGGAAGTAAAAGATTTGTACAATGAAAACTGTAAGACATTAACAAAAAAAAAAAAAGAAAAAGAAATAAACTGAAAGATATTCCATGTTCATGGATTGAAAGAATTAAAATTGTTAAAAAGCTCATCCTACCCAAAGCAATATACAAATTCAATGTAATCCCTAATAAAATTCTAATGACTTTTTTTACAGAAACAGAAAAAAATTCTAAAATTTATGTAGAACCACAAAAGACCCCAAATAGTCAAAGCAATCTTGATAAAGATGAACAAAACTGGAGTCATCACACTTTCAGATTTCGAACTATTAAAAAGCTATAGTAATGAAAATAGTATGGTATTGGCATAAAGACAGACACATAGATCAATGGAATAGAATAGAGAGCACAGAAATAAACCAACACATATATCATCAATTAATTTGTGACAGAGGAGACAAGAATATACAATGATGAAAGGATTATCTCTTCATAGTGCTGGGAAATGGCATTGGGAAAACTGGACAGCTACATGTAAAATAATGAAACTGGATGCCCATCTTATACCATTCACAAAAATCAATTTGGACTGTATTAAAAACTTCAAAGGAAGACCTGAACATAAAACTCCTAGAAGAAAACAGAGGATATAAGCTCCTTGACATCAGTCTTGGCAATTATTTTTTTGGATTTGAGAAGAAAGCATAGGCAGCATCAGCCAAAATAAACAAGTGGAGCTATATGAAACTAAAAAAGTTTCTGTATAGAGAAAAGAACCATCAACAAAATAAAAAGGCAACCTACATAATGGGAGAAAACGTTTTCAAAGCATATATCTGATAAGGGGTTAATATCCAAAATATATAAAGTGAACATACAACTCAGTAGAAAAAATAACAATCTTATTATTATTAAATAATAAAATAACAATCTTATTATTAGTAGTAAATGGGCAGAAGAAATGAATAGGCATTTTTTTCAGGGAAGACATACAAATAGCCAACAGGTACATGAAAAGATACTAATCATCAGGGAAATGTAAATAAGAAAAACAATGAGCTGTTAGAATAGCTATTATCAAAAGGACTAGATAATAAGTGTTGGCAAGGTTATAGAGGAAAGGGAACACTTGTGCACTGTTGGTGGGAATGTAAATTGGCAAAGCTATTATGAAAATTAGTATAAAGATTCCTCAAAAAAATAAAACTAGAATTACCATATAATCTAGCAATTCCACTTCTTGGTATATATTCAAAGGAAATGAAATCACTGTCTCAAAAAGATATCTGCATTACTATATTCATTTCAGCATTGTTTGTAACAGCCAGGTCACGGAGCATCCACTGATGGGTGAATGGATAAAGAAAATATGGGATATCTATAGATATAGATATAGATACAGATACAGATATATGGAATACTTTTGAGTGATAAAAAAGAAGGAAATCCTGCTGTTTGTGACAGCATGGATGGACCTTGTGGGCATTATGCTAAATGAAATACATCAGACAAAGGAAGACAAATACTGTGTTATCTCACTTATATGTGGAATCAAGAAAAAAAAATGAACTCATAGGAGCAAAAATAGGTAGGTGGTTACAAGAGGTGGGGTAGGGTGACGGTTGGGCAAAATGAGTAAAAGTGGTCAAAAGGTACAAACTTCCAGTTTTCAGATAAATAAGTCCTGGGAATGTATGAACATCATGGTGACTATAGTTAACAATACTGTATTGTATATTTGAAAGTTGCTAAGAGAATAAATCTTAAATCTCATCACAAGAGAAAAAAATGTAACTATATGAAGTGATGAATGTTAACTAAAATTATTGTAATCATTTTGCAATATATATATGTATCAAATTATGTTGTACATTTTAAACTAACACAACAATATATGTCATTTATATCTCAATAAAACTTGGAAACAAACAAACAAACAGGATGCTTTCAAGTATTTTAAACAGGTGTTCTTGGCTAAAATGTTCAGATAAATGTAATAATTCTGAACTGATTAAGAGAGAATGTTTCATATCAATTTTTTTCTCTTTTTCTCCTCCCCATCCCCCAACCCCCGTTTCATTCATTCTTGGTAAGGCTGTTTAAACAATAACACTAATAGTATAGTAAGTCAGCACTTGAATTGCATATTTATATTGAAGAAAAACATAGGTATAAGATGGGTGTGAATAAATCACTTGGTTTAAACTATGCAATTACAAAGCTCCATTGCTTTAAAATGTGTGGAATCAATTAAGAACAAAGACAAAGGAAATTTCTGATTGCATGAGAATTGTGTTAGAATATATATTTTAGAAAAATCTATTGTAGAGTGTAAAAACCCCTGAATTTTATTTGTAAAAATTGTCTAAGACACTGATTGTTTTTTCTGACTTATCTAGGAAGACATTTATCAAGCTTTTTTAGACTCCATCACAGGAAAACTTTCTAGTTCTTTAAGATGGAATGGAGAGATGTGACAGTTAACAAATGAATAGGCAATGAACTCATGGGATTACTGTTTCTGTCAGGGCTCACCAGAGAAACAAAACTGATAGGCTATTGAAGGAGACTTATTTTAAGGAATTGGCTCACATGCTTGTGGGGCTGGCAAGTCCAAAATCCACAGTTTTCGGCATGTTAGAGACTCTGTCAGAAGTTATTGCTACAGTCTTCAGATTTTATTCTCCTAAAGGCACCCTAATCCTATTGGATTTAGGGCCCACCCTGATCCAGCATATCCTCAACTTGATTACATTTACAAAGACTGTATTTCAAATACACGTTTCAGGTAGACAAGAATTTGTCAGGGTGACATTATTCAGCCAAGCACAATCATTTTGTCATTGTGTGGTGATCATTGTTGATTTAAGACAAAGAAAAAGAAAACAGAATAATGAAAAGATCAAGGAACTTTGTCACAGAGCTACCTGGGCTAAAATTCCAGTACTGCCACTGTATAGCTATGTGGCCTTTTATTTAATCACTCTTAGAATATATTTTTTACTCTGTATAATTTGAACGTTAACACCTGCATTACATGGCTATTATCATATCAAATTCAATTACGTATATGAAGTACCTAGAACATAGCCAAGAATATAGCTGTATTCAGATGATGGCAGATATAGTTATTTATTAAAATTAGGAAAAAGATAAATTCATATTAACGAATATTCTGTCAATATAGACATTGACAGCATTCCTATAAAAGACTGAAAAAAATTCAACAGAAGCTTACAGAATTCTGTATGCTTCTTATGGAATATGTTATGGCTTCCCTAGAAGACAATGAGGAAAGTCAGTTCAAGCAGATATCTAGCTACTTCTTAAATGTGGATATTTAGAAATGGTGGTATGTTCTACATGTCTAAGAAAGAGAGAGAGAGACAGAGAGAGAGAGAGGTGTGAAGGAGAGGGAGATGGAGAAGAATAATGATCATTTATTGAATTATGAGTGCTAATTATGTGTCAGGCACAATGTCATATTATCTTCACAGTTAATATTCGTGACAGTACTATGAAATAAATATACTTATGGAAAATCTCTAGAGAGAAAACAACAAAGAGAACAAGTAGCCATTTCCCTCCAGGATATTTTTTAAAAATCTGATATAAGACAGATTATATAAACAAGGTTGAAGAATAACATATACATTGAGAGCCTGTTACAAAATAGCAATTTTTGAAAACATGAATAGATTTGGGGGGTGGTACTGAGGATATTGGATAAAATTTCTTCCAGAATGTGACCATTACAGGTTGCATTTTGTCCCACCAAAAATCATGATTGAAGTCTTAACCCATAGTACCTCAGAATGTGACTGTATTTTGAGATAGATTATTTATAGAGGTAATTAAGTTTAAAATAAGGCCATTGCATGAACCCCAATCTAATATAACTGGTGTCTTTATAAAAAGAGGAAATTAGGACACAGAGAGAAGACCATGTAAAGACACTGGACATCCATCTACAAGCCAAGGAGAGAAAGAAGCCTTGGAAAAAACCAATCCTGCCAACACCCTTGATCTTGGGCTACTAGACTCCAAAATTGTGAGAAAATAATTTTCAGTTATTTAAGCCACCCAGTCTGTCATACTTTTTTGTAGAAGCCCTGGCAAACTAATACTGTGACCTTCAAAGATGGTTGTCTAAGCAAAGGGGACAACTTATAAGGATTCTGAATAGAAACATTTCTTTAGATTAATTTAAGTATTAAGAGAATTTATGCAATTTATCAAACTTAGTTAAATGATGGCAATTTCCAGTGTCATCTATAAATCTACAGAGGTACTTTTGCTTCAGTCTATAATTCATAGCTTTGAATCAATTTTCTGAAACCTAGGGATGACTAAGAAAAGGTAGTAAGCCATTTTGTAATAGAAATATAAAGATAGCTCTTTAATTTTCTCATAATTCCTTTCAGATAACCCATAGACACTCTAGATCTGTGCTATTTGAATCAGAATCTAGGAATCTAGGGATGTAGCCTGTATTGAAGCCCTATATTTTCACTAGATCCTATGTCTCTTATGTATACCTTACGTGACTTAGGAATCAAATGTCAAATATTAACCAACAGAATAAATTGAGGGCCTCAAGCCCATTTTTAACCTTTATTTTAAGAGTAATAGTGTTAATCATAATCATTTTCTTAGTGTGTCACAATAAAGATAATATAATCTAGTGACTTGATAGATTTTTACTCTCCTCCACCCCCATGCAAATTTTTTAATCCAGGGTAATTATGTTTCTTCCTATTGCATTTTTCCTTGCATTTTTCATGATGCTTCAGTTTAATGTGCGTTTATCTTTTGAGGACTGGTCTTATGCAGCTTACTACAATTGTTATAAGCATAGTGTATTTACAATTATAATTTTATTCATACAAATGTGTTCAGATTATACAGTTTATTAAAAATTTAAAGTTATTTATAATTTATAAAACAAATATAACAATTTTGCAGAAAAAATAAAAAAGAGAAATATGTGACCTTTTTAGTGCCCTCAAAAAAGTACATTTAGATATCGCTGAATATCTGGATGACTAACAATAAATCTTAGGGGGCAGGAATGAATGCTCCTTGGCCCAATATTCAATAACATTCTTTACGTTAATGTGTTTGGGGAATTAACAGAAAGATACAACTTTCCCTCAAGATATGTAACAAGCCAATTAAGAAAACTTTATAAATATACTTCTTTTAATACAAGTGACAGAGAAAAACACATTAATTATAACTATTTAGAAACAAAGCATTGAGTAAATAAAAATGTCAGAAAACAGAATAATAAATTTTATTCAGTCACCAAGCATTTATTAAATGTCTCCACAATGTAGAAAACATTAGAATAGGCAACAGGGGATACATCAGACATGAATTTTGCACTTGAGGAACTTCTGATCCTGTAGAGGAGGTAAGTATACAGTCACACTGAGACACACACACACACACACACACCACAATTTCCAATGAAGAAAGTGCCAAGTGCAATAAAAAGAGGACCAGATTAAGAAGAATGGTCATTTATGTTACCAAAATTATATTGGGTTGGCCAAAATGTTCATTCGGGTTTTTCTGTTAACATCTTATGGAAAAACCTGAATGAACTTTTTGGCCAACCCAGTAGTATTAAATCTTTATGGAATTTATAATTGGATATCCTCATTGTGAATTATTTTTGTTTTACAAAAGGAAGGAGGGTCAGATCATGAAGGGAGAAGCAGTAATCTATTAGTAATCTCTTTATGATGATGAAGCCTTGATCATTGATGAATCTCTTTTAAGTTTGTCCTCCTAAACAGCGTGTGTGTGTGTGTGTGTGTGCGTGTGTGTGTGTTGTGAGGGGAGAGGAGTGGGGTGGGTCTTCAGTTCTCCTTCAACAACTGAAACAATTCACAGAAATAATCCTCATCAATCAAGAGTTTTAAAATGTGCTTAAGGTGATGAACCTAGAGTCTGTCATACAGAGTGAAGTAAGTCAGAGAGAGAAGAACAAATACCGTTTGTTAACACATATATATGGAATCTAAAAAAAAAAAAAAAAAAAAAGGGTTCTGATGAGCCTAGGGGCCGGACAGGAATAAAGACGCAGACATAGAGAATGGACTTGAGGACACAGGGAGGGGCAAGGGTAAGCTGGGATGAAGTTAGAGAGTAGCACTGACATATATACACTACCAAATGTAAAATAGATAGCTAGTGGGAAGCAGCTGCATAGCACAGGGAGATCAGTGCTTTGTGACCACCAGGAGGGGTAGAATAGAGAGGGTGGGAGGGAGGTGCAAGAGGGAAGGGATATGGGAACTGACTTATCACTTATTCACTGACTTATCAAGGAAACTTATTTTGTAAACTGAGTACAGCTAAGGATATCAGTGTCTGTTTTGATGTTTGACTAAGAATTTCCCTAAAACAATATTTCTGGCATCACCATTATTGGTTTCACTATAATGGAAGTCATAGCTAATGTAACAAGAAAAGAAAGGTAAAAATTGATGCACATGATAGAAAGAAGATCAAAATTATCATCTTTTAATTACAAAAGTTAGATAAGATTATGAAAATAAGATTGTTCTGTGTGGTGGCTGGATATCAAATTAATAACTTAATAAAACACTAGACAACATATAGGAAGAAATATACAAGACTTTTATGACAAGAACTCCACATATTACTAAAAGGCTAAGAGAAGACTTAAAAAAATTAAAAGATTCACCATTAACTGATAGACATACTCAATATTCTAAAGCCATCATTCTTCCAAACTTAATTTTTGAAGTAATTCAATTATAAAAATTTCTCATTACTATTGTTTTTCAGATCTTGATCACCTAATTAAAAACTGTATCTCAACTACAAACGCTTGGAAGAGTCAGTATTTTATTTTTTTTTTAGTTAAGAAAGTAAGTAAGGGGGACGGCATCAGTAATATTTTTAAAAATATGATAGAGCAACTCCCTAACAGAGTAAAAACTTGAGAGACATATATAATTACATATAATAATTTATTACATGATTTTAATTCCTTAATGAAAAACATCATATATTAAGAATGTTTCAAAATTGTGATCAAGGAGGAAAACTAGATTTTTTTCTCTTATATTAATTTTCTAGGGCTGCCGTACAAGTACCCTAGACTAGGTGGCTTAAATAGAAGAAATGTGTTTTCTCACAGTTCTGGAGGCTAGAAGTCCAAAATCATGGTGTCAGCAGGGTTGGTTTCTGCTGCAACCTCTCTCCTTGGCTTGTAGATGGCTGTCTTATTCCAGTGCTTTCACATGGTTTTCTTATAAGGACACCAGTCATATCAGATTAGGGCCCACCCATATGACCTCATTTTAACATAATTACCTTTTATAAGCCCTGTCTCCAAATACAGTCACATTCTGAGGTACTGGGGATAAAGACCTCAAAATATGAATTTTGAGAGGGTCACAATTTGGCCCGTAACATATATCATGAACTAAAAAAATAAAGAATAAAAATAAAATGTAAAATACTAAAAAATAAGTATGAAACTATTAAATAACTAGGGATAAAATATTGGTAAATATTAATCCAATCTTGAAGTATAACAAATTTTTATAAATATAAATTCAAAGGCATAAAACATAGATGAAAGTATTTAAATATATAAATACATGAAATTTTGAGTTTCTGGACATCAATACCATAGCAAAGCAAAACTAGTGAAAACACTTGCAATACATTCTGTTATTTTTATCTATGAGTGTGGCTCTTAAGAAGATTTGAGAAAAAGATCATAGTCTAAGATGACAATATTGGACACAAAGGTATAAAAAGACAGTTTTTAAGTAAAGAAATGAAAATGACAATGGTAAATTTCTTAGCTTCACTAATAACCAAAGAAATGAAATTTGAGACAACTTGGGGAAATATTTTCAATTATTAATTTGGCAAAGATTTTAATTATGAAAGATTTAAATACAGAAACATTTTAATACACTTTCCAGTGGTGACACATATGTGAGAATATAGGCATCATTAGACACCAGTGATGGAGTATAAATGAATACACCATTTTGAGGTCAGTTTGTCGATGTGTAACAGACGTTTTTTAGTTTTTTAAATGTTTCTACCTAGAAATTTAATTCTGCATATATATTCTAAACGAATCAGAGGGGCACATGTAGAAAAAAAATACCATCTATTGTGCATCTTACTCCTCTAGAGGCATGCAGCTCTGCATACTAATAGTGCCCTTCAGTTGTAAAACTATACATGATTTAAATTTATTATATGCTCTATGTACTTTTCAAATTAACTATAGTACATTTTATTATAGGAAAATGATATTACCTTGAAATTTGAAAATTGAGAAGAGAATTAGATTGCTCAAGACTAAGGAGATCTGGAAATTCTTTACAAAGAAGATGGCATTTGCATTTTTTAAAAATTAATTAATTAATTAATTAATTAATTTTTGGCTGTGTTGGGTCTTCGCTGCTGCGCGCAGGCTTTCTCTAGTTGTGGCGAGTCGGGGCTACCTTTCACTGCAGTGTGCAAACTTCTCATTGTGTTGCACAGGCTTCTCATTGCAGTGGCTTCTCTTTGTTGCAGAGCACGGGCTCTAGGCTCATGGGCTTCAGTAGTTGCGGCACGTGGGCTCAGTAGTTGTGGCTCGCGGGCTCTAGAGTGCAGGCTCAGTAGTTGTGGCTCACAGGCTTAGTTGCTCCATGGCATGTGGGATCTTCCCGGACCAGGACTCAAACCCGTGTCCCCTGCATTGGCCGGCAGACTCTTAACTATGGCACCACAAGGGAAGTCCCCGGCATTTGCCTTTGAGTTGAGTGATATTTACAGCCATGTAAGCAACACAGCATTTGAGACAAACAACTTAGAACAGAGTTTTGTGGGGTGTAATTAATGTGAAGTTTTCTGAGTATAACACATATGACAGAATTTAAAAGGGCACAATCAGAATAGCTGGTTGGGATAAGACTGAGAAAAGCAGGTGCTTGAAGAAGGTTAGATTAAAAGGCTGGTGCAACAGTTCCGTTGAGAGGATTGGCGGCAGTGAGATTGGAGAAGAGTAAATAAATTTGCAGAGGGTTGGTGTGCGTAGCATAGATGTAGAACAAAGGATGAAGCAGGGGTCCAAGATAACAGAAGATTTAGGAACAGAGAAATAGAAAATGTAGACATAAAGGAAAACGTAGCAGCTACTGGCCAACTACTCCACATCGGGGGCTGTGATTCATGCCCTCATATATCACTCTAGAGATGTTTTGTTTTGTTTTGTTTTGTTTTTCTGGTCCATATTATGCTAGTATTCAGAGTCACAGCTAGTAACAAGAGGAGAGAGGATTCAAACCCAAGTCTTTTCTTCTTACTCCATCATACATAATCTGTGTACTTTATGATTTAGAGATAAAATAATCTGAAATAATTTTGACTTACTTCACTCTGAATCTGTTATTTCCCTTTCTGCATTCTGATGCATGTTACTTCAAAATTATATTTAAAAATGCATAGATTGAAGTTCAAGGGCATTACTGAATTTTCAGATGTTTTAAACCACCCAGTTCTTAACTGTGTCCTTGCAATACAGATCATCTGGTCTGTTTTTGTCTATTCCCTTCCACATGATAAATGTGAAGCAGAATGCTAACATCCTTAGTCAAGGTCTTACTTTAAAAATGTATGTGAAAGTTGTTGCTGATAGAAGCTTTTGATGAGGCCAGAAAACAGGATTGACAGAAAACATACTACACAGGACTAGTGACATAAAGTGGGGGGCTTTATTAACCTTGCTGTTTTATGTTTGAATTACTATTGGTTCCTAAAAGAATTGTGTACATATAATTATTATTATATGTGAAAATAATCTGGAACACTTTCTGATGTTGTGTGTGGGTTTTCTTTGTTTGTTTGTTTGTTTACAATTAGAGAACTATAATATAAAAGCCAGTGGGCTATTAAGACAGACCTAACTGCTTTCTTTTCTTTTGATTTTAAAAAAGAGGTACATAACCTAAAAATTATGTCTCAGTAATACTGTAATTGCTCATTATAAAGAATTGCAACGAAATAACAACATAAAAGCAAAGTCCATCTTAGTAATTGGGATATACAGTTGAAGGTTGCATTTCCACTTAAAAGTTGATTAGTGTCACATGAATAGAGAAAAAAATACTTCTGCAACACCCTATTTCTAGTGGCTTTCTTATATGATAATATGTCTATTATTAATGTTTTGCAGAGGGTTATGCAGTTCTTGGAGGACAGAGGGTTATGCAGTTCTTAGAAAATAAAAAACAATTTTAATATAATATGAATCATATTAACAATTGTAATAATCATAATTTTTAACAAATTACCCAGCTAGATCTTGCCTCTCTTGTGATTCATCTAGTATGCACAAATGGCTGAATAAATCTCTATCTAGAAGTTAACCAATATTTGTCATGAAAATTTTGCCTTGCTCCCTTTGTGATATGCTTTGGCCCTTGGGAAATTGACATCTAAAATGAAAGAAAACAAAAGTAAAACCTGGTTTTTATTTTGAATCTTTCCTCTAAAATGGAGTTTTAAGAAATTAGTTTTAATATTTTCCTATTACAAGAATTTAAAAATTATATAACTAAATGTAATCAGGTGCTAAGGCTGTGGGCATGGTTTCTAAAGTCCTTCTAGTTTCAGACTCTCCATTTTTAAGGTATAAACAGAGCATAATTAAACTTAGAAGACTTTAACTTAGATGAATTTCAAAATTTAAATCTCCCTGTCTTATTCCCTATAAGAGATAACATTATGTGGTCCTAGAAAGATATTTGAAATTCTCTCTATACGGGTTTGTAACCTAGGCTTTATCAATTACTTGCTGTATAAAGTTTTCCCCTTTTAATTGACATCTCAGCCTTTAATTTCCTTATTTGTAAAATGGTATTATTAATGTCCACCTTGCAGGGTTGTTGTGAGGATTAAGTGAGATAGTATGTATATAAGCTCAGCATTTATAAGTGCCCATTAAATGGCAGTTTTTGTTCCACCTGTTAATCTGATGATGGTTAATATAGAAAGCCACACTATGCAACAGAATTTATGGTTCATGTGATTTATGAATTTCCTCTTAATTTAACTTTATCTAGCCCTGTTGTATTCAGTGACTTGAAGATCTTTCTATTTTCACAGATATGGTCTTCTTTCCTTCTTCCTTGGCTATTTTCCTTAACTCTTAAACTGATTCATGGACTATGCTATCAACATGAAGCTGTGTTAAAGACACTTTTATTTTGGGTTTTGATTTATATGCAGTGTAAGTATGATGAGTTACCCTTTTGTTGAATATTTAGAATTGTCTATGGACAGTAGAAACTCCAGGTGAATTCTCAAAAGGTCATCAACTATGACAAAAAAGTGCCATAGAACATCACCCTCCAGGTTGAGAGTTGCTTGCTTTATGTGTCACAAAAACAAATTAAGGGCTTCCCTGGTGGCGCAGTGGTTGAGAGTCCGCCTGCCGATGCAGGGGACACGGGTTCGTGCCCCGGTCCGGGAGGATCCCACATGCCACGGAGCGGCTGGGCCCGTGAGCCATGGCCGCTGAGCCCGCGTGTCTGGAGCCTGTGCTCCGCAACGGGAGAGGCCACAACAGAGAGAGGCCCGTGTACCGCAAAAAAAAAAAAAAACAAATTAAGTGTAAAGATAAACCATATAAAGGGTATGATTCTCCATGATATCACAAGTTGTGCATAGAATTTAAAACTGAAATTTCTATTAATTAGCTAATTTTCTCATAATCAACTACAAGTCAATTGGCTGACATTTGAAAGAATGATTTTAAAACCACTGTGTGCAAATATTCAACTGAATGTGACTGTCAACCTAATGGAGGGACTGTTTCTCCTCCGACTGGTGATATTACAGTGTGTTGTCCACTACTCCTTAGCTGTGAAATCCCTTTCTCCCCAGGTACCCATTTCACCAGCCAATCTTATAGCCATTTTTCCCCATTACTTCCTCATCACTGTTGCTCTTGACACTTAAGATTGGAGATGTGCTATTGGGCTTCTACAAGTTTAGAACATGAGTTTTTTAAACTGTTCTGTCAAAAGAATATTTACAATGAGCTTCCCTGGTGGCCCAGTGGTTGACAGTCCACCTGCTGATGCAGGGAACACGGGTTTGTGCCCCGGTCCGGGAAGATCCCACATGCCGTGGAGCGGCTGGGCCCGTGAGCCACGGCCACTGAGCCTGCGCGTCCGGAGCCTGTGCTCCGTAACGGGAGAGGCCACAACAGTGAGAGGCCCACGTACCGCAAAAAAAAAAAAAAAAAATTTACAAAATCCAGGTATTTGAAAAGAAAGTTATATTAAGTTTCTTAGAGCACCTAGGCAAAGGCAATAAAGATGTGTAAATAAATTGTAATCAGTGTTAGTATAACCTAAATGTTTAGCAAACTTGAACATCTAATTAATCTTTAACATGTTAGTATTTCCTATAATATATGGCTTATACACAGGGGAGTTTTTAACAAGTACATATTGCCCTTCTTGGGAGCCCCATTAGCCTTAGTCTTTACCATGTGACTTGCTCTGGCCAGTGAATGTGAGTGGAGATGACACATACCACTTCTGAGCAGCTGCTTTATGAGCCGTTCCTCAACCCTAACAATTTCCTTTTCCCTGTACACCTAACCAGTCCCTTAGTAAGGAATATACTTTAAATCTTGGTCCCAGAATAAGTAAGATGTGGGGCAAAGTTACAGCCACTCTTCAAAGTATATGTCATTAGAGTGAGAAATCAATTTCTGTAATTGCAGCTACTAAGATTTTGAAATCATTTGTTACTATAGTATAACTTAGAGCTAATTCAAAAGTCTAATTAAATGTTCTCTATAGCCAATAAATAAAAAAAAATTCAAAATGCCTAAACAACAAAATATGTTTTGCATGTAGTTGGTAAGAATATTTTTATTCTCTTTATTCCTCATGTTCATTTATTAGTCATCCTTTATAACCTACCTCAAAAGCCATTATTTCCACCAAACCTTATTGATTCTCCTCTATAATTGATTTTTTTCCTATTCCAAATATTCATAACACTTCCTGTATATATTTTTAACATACTTAAGAGGTTTATCTCATTGATTTTTATTTGTGTCCCTCACTAAAAGGAGAAACATGTGCCCCACCTTGGACCTTAGCATAGTACTTTACATGCTCTGATTGCTCAGTGAATAACTCAAAGAAGATTGAATGAAACTCTTGATGAAAAGATCTGAGTCTTTGCATTCTGTGTGCTTAATAATCACAAATTGCAATATAAATTTTCAGCAATTTAAAATGTCCCATTAATGCTCTACTAATTGTGCCAATGGCAAAGAAAAATCATTCAAGATGGCCAGACTGTATCTGCTCTTTTTAATACTCTTTTCACTTTTTTTTTTGTTTGTTTACTGGTGAAAGATTTCAGTGTCTTCTGAAGTTGATTGTGATCTGGGAGAATAATTGTCAAGGCAAAATTTAGGAGAAATAAAAAGGGGAGAAAAAATAGGAGCTTCAAAAATAAATTAATAAATGGAAGTATTTTTGATGTTTAGTTTATGAGGTTAATAAACATTACGTATGAGGAATATAAGAAGTAAGGAGGAACGATGAGAGAGAGAGGGATGAAGGGGTAGGAGGGAAAGGAAGAAGACTAATGGGCAAGAATGGGATACCTGGTCCTAAAGGTAAAGGTAGATGGTCTATTAAATTAAGAATAAAACGGTTAATGTATTTACAGAATGTATTAATCACAAAATCTAGGGCTGTCATTATGTATAAAGAGGGTGTGTTATGAAAACGTGTAGGGGGTTTGGTTTTAGTATTAATGGATATTCAAAAGGCCCTTCAGAGATGACTTCCTTTGTTTATTTGTTGGTTTCCTAAAAGAATATTATCACAAGACTGCACTCCACTAGAATAGGATCATTTCATAAGAGTATTATCAATAGAAGTAAAAAGAATAACTATCAGTTATTGATGACTTAGGCTGTGTCAAGTATGTAGCTGTATACTCTGTGAGCATTATTTTATTTAATGCGCACAGTAGTCCTTTTGAGGTAGATACTATTATTTGAGACAAATTGATATACTTATTTTTAAAGAATTTTAAAGTGTTTATTTATTAGATTTTTTGTGCCAAAAGCACCACTAAGTGATTAGTAAGTATTGCTGAAGGAACCAGGCAAGGTCCTTGCCCTCAAGTAGCTTTCAGAATTAAGAGAGATGCTGAAAACAAGGTATGAAGAAATGTATAATTACAAGTTGTGGTTTTGGGGCAAGTGGAGTAGGGAATCTATCCAGATAGGTAGGCAGGAAGGCCTCTCTGAAGACATGCCATCTAAGGTGAGAGCTGAAAAAGTCAGGGAAATAATGAGCATAGTCTTTGAGACAAGAAAAAAAGGTGTGTTAGAAGAATTGACATAAAATCAGTGTGGCCGGAACATCGTATGAGTTGGAGACAATGGTATGAAATGCAGTGATAGAGATAGCAGCCAGCAGAGTTATGCTTTTTCAAAGCACATAGGACACAGCAAAGAGTTTATTTATTATTCACGGTGTGTTAGGGAAAAAGTAATTAAAGTAGGGTTGCCAGATAATGCAGGATAGCAGTTAAATTTGAATTTCAGATAATCAGTAAATACTTTCTTTTTAGTATAAGTATGTCCCAAATACTGCATGGGATGTGCTTATACTGAAAAAGTATTCATTGTTCATCTGAAATTCAGATTTCACTGAGTGCTCTCTATCTTTATGTGCTAAATCTGGCATTCCTACATTAAAGTTTTTAGGCAAGAGAGTAGTGTAATTAGATTTATGTTTGGAAAGGTTAAAAAGTTCACAAAACTAGGAAATGTTAGAATCAGTTTTTGACCCTTTGGACTTCAGAATATATTCAAGTAATATTATCCTAATTACTCTGTTATACTGTTGTCCATAAATATTTTCTAGGATGTAAATGATACTGTGGTTATGGAGGTAGAGCTTCTCTGGAAGGCAGACAGGAGTGCTTAAATTGCGATCATTCATTGAGCTGTATACTTATCATGTGTGTACTTTTTTGTATATATATTTCAATTTTAAAAGATGTATTGATCTCACTTTGGCAGCAAGGCATATAGAATACATTTATCCCACTACTTTTGCAAAACAAAACCAAAAAAAGGTCCAAAGGGCACACATATACATGGAAAGTAAAGGATAAATGACAAAAGTAAAGTTTTGGAAACGAGAGCAATGTTTGAGTACTTCATTACTTAGCAGAAAGCTAAAATGCGGAGCTCAGAAGCAACCAGATTTCTTAGTTCAAAACACAAAAAGTCTCAGGAATGTTTACTTCCAGAAGATGGTGAACAGATGAGACAGAAACTAGGGACAGCAGATTGAGAACTGCAGTCAGACCACTATCTTCTCCCCACACCCTTTGGAAGACTTTAAAATGCTGTATCAGAGGAACTTTGGATTTGGAGATACCAGGCACAGGTGAGAGCAGACTGATATGCACGTAAAACAAGCAAAGAAACAAAACCCCTACTATAAACAAATTAAAAACCAAAAGACACATGGGGAAAAATGTATTTGTTTCTCAGGTAACACTGAATTACTTTAAATATGTTCTAAAATCTCAACAGCTATTAAAAACCTTTTTTCTAAATGATATAATTCAGGCAGATGTGAATTTAAATCAGTATAGGTAGGATTCACATTTGGTAAAAATGGATTAAGATCATGTCAGAGTATCTCTTATTCTTTGGAATAGGAAAATTCTGAGTTTGAATCCCAGCTTTCCTACTTACTAGTCACATGACAGTGTACAAATTCTTACTTCTCAGAGCTTCACTTTCCTTACTTGTAAAATAGAAACACCTCCCTTGTAGACTGGCCATGATAAAATTTCTAGCCAAGTGCTCATATTAAGTACTTCATAAATGGAACATTTTATTTTGTATTATCATAAGACCTTTCCTCCCCTTTGCTAACACCTATTAGTGACCACTGAGCAAATGGTAGATGCAGAATTGAGATCCTTTGAGATATAGCCTGATTTACTTTTTCTAAAGATACTCCCCAAATACTCCAAAATTTGGGGTTATCAGAAAAAAAAATATTTAACACATTTACTATAACTTTGGGAATAACAGATTAACACACTGAACACAATTTTTAATGCAAGCTATTTTTCTAGATCACTCTGGGAATATATTCCTGAATGACTTTACCTGAAAGGGTAGAATCAGGCTGGCTTTGTTAAATTTTTAAGTAGGAACGTTTTGTCTTTTGGTATTTTCTCACCTTCACATCTACATTCTGCAAATCTCTACCTCTTTTCAAAGAATTCCCCTCTGAACAATAGGTCAAACATTTACAGGTGGCTGGTTTTGTTTTCTGGGTTTGGAGCCTGAATGTTATGAATTTGGATAGAGCTCATTAAAGCTTCCTTTCTGCCTTTCATTATAAAAAGCCCAAGTGACAGTACTTGAAAAACGGCCTCTGGCTAAGTATTATTGAAATCCAAAGGCCAGTAAGTGAAGAATCGTTTGCTGGTCAAATCTATATTAATCTAACTTGTTATATTGTCTTAACAACATTCTCAAGGGTGTTTTTTCTGCTTCTGAAAAGATTCATTTCAATAAACCAAACATACTCTATCTACTTAAATTAGTGTACTTAAGCTGGGCCAATTTCATAATTGTTCTAGAGAAGATAATCTCTCAATAGTCCATCTTGGCCAGACTGCTGTTTATCAAACAGAGTAGTAGAGTCAATTTAACTCTGAATATTACTTCATTTGAAAATCACAGCCTTTCCATTAATTAACATTGACTGGATGGCAGAGGTGACAGTGATTTAATATGGGTCAAAATCTCATTATATGAAGATAAATTATAATAAAATCTCCAAATTACAGGACACTCTCTAAATTCCACTTGAATTCAGACTATTATCATTTGTTATAACCAAAATCCAGTAACAGCCAAGGAGTCTTTTTGAATCTGATGACATTTACTGCCAATTCATGGGCAATGATCATGGAATTGGTGCCATGAAATTTCTTGAGTTAGTGAAGCCATGCATCATTTCCTCTTCAATGTACGCCCCCCCACCCACAGCGCCTTCACTGCAACCTAGTTAGCCTTTTTCTCATTTTCCATGTCCCAGCTTCAATCATACCTCTCCGAACATGCCGATTATACTTTAAAGTGCCTTGCCCTCTCATGTTCTCTTAATACTCTGAAATTCTCCTCTCTAATTCTAACTACAGGAAAAATTAAATATGTTTTACATAATTATTTAAATCTTTCCCTCCTACTGGGTTTTAAGCTCTTTGAAGGAAATTTTGTCCTGAATTCTCTGATAAAACATTTCCATGTGAACCTGATGAGATTTTGGAACCAAAGCCTTTCAAACGAGTGGTTTGTTTGTTTGTTTGTTTTTAATAATGAAAGATTGTCCTTTTCTTGATGTCGGTCACACTGACGGTGTGAGACATTCTGGGACTGTTCTCATATTAGGTCACATGGTTACTCAATTTTCAAGGTAAAAAAGAGAAGACACCTAATATGTGCCTTTCTAACCTCTTCTTACCATGATGATTTCTATTTATGGAAAGGAAAGATCCTGTGATTTTTGTCCTTCTCTTCTACCAGACTTGACACATTGAGTCCTTCTACTCAGTCCCATGATCCAATATGATCACAACTTAAAACTGAACTGCACTAAGAGCTCTTGAAATAATGAAATTTTAGATTAGGAAAGAACTATCCATACATCCACATGTCCATCCATCCATTTATATACCTATCCATCCATTTGTTCATTCACTGAATGAAGATGTGAAGATAACCTATTATATATCAAAGCAATATAAGTGGTCATAATACTCATAAAAACTAGAGATGAAGAATAAAATACACAGAAAGTGAAGTGGAGTGTTATGTTGTTATAATGCTGTGTACTGCGTATAGCCCAAGAGACATGGGTCTACATGGTAGATCAGCAAATGTTGTGGACTAAACAATGGGTCCATATAAATTAGTTCAACAAGAGGAGAATGACATTCTAGGAAGAGAAAACAGTGTAAACAAAGGAGGTAAATCACTCAGTGAACCACCAGTTTAGATAAAGAGTTCAAGTTAAGGGGGAGATTGAATAAGAAGTAAGAAGACTGGGGTTACTTACAGAAAAGTTGATGGTGATATGATGATTGGTAATCATCACAATTTGATTAGTAATTAATTTTGAATTATCCTACAGATCATAGTCCATTGAAGGTTTTAAGTAGGTTCATATTGCAGGAATATGGCTTTGGAAGTAGTGTGGCAAATCACTGGAAAAATGGGAGACTGGAATGCAGGAAACTAAATTAGAGATCACCATTGTGGGGAAATTGAGAGGTGATCTGGATGGCTTAGGGATGGAGCGAAAGAGGCAGATGCCTGAAATCTCAAGTAAATAGAAACCACAGGATGTGGCTAGGCCTGCCAAGTTTCCATCTTGGTCAACACAGAGTCTGGTTGTGCCATTCATTAAGATAAAGAACATGGAAGGAAGTATACTTTTGGGGGAACGATATATTGAGTTTAATTTTGAACATGTTGCATTTAAGGTATTTCTAGAGACATTTATTTCAAACTACCAGTCCCTGCAGAAAACATCTTTTCAGTACTCTAATACTTGATGCAAAGCCATACCCTGTTTGTCTGCTCTTTGGTTTTATTTGCCTTGCTAATTAACTCTGTGTTCTATGTACCTTACCATCTTGACTATGCTCATTGAAGTTCCTTTGTCATGCAGTCTTATCTTAAAGGCATTTCTCCACCAAGCCTGTAAAACAGCATCATAGATTTAAACATGACATAAAAAAGCAGTGCAATTTCCCAAGTGATTTCTCCAAAGAAGCCATTAATTATAGGGCTTGGAAAAGAGGTATGTCTTAATGAAATTGGTTATTTTAGAAAGATATCTTTGCTAGTGGGACTGAATAGATTGAAGCCAAGAAAGTCTGAAATCAGAAGTATGTTGAAGTAATTTGGGCATGAAGTAGCTCAGGGATTGGGGGTTGTGGGAATGATGGAAAAGGAATAAACTCAGAGGTATTCAAGAAGGAAGAAACAACAGTACATTGCTAAATTGGATATAAAGAAGAAAGGTATAGAACTTTCTGTGACATTCATAATTTATGACTTTGCCAAATGATAGAATCATATTATAGATTGTTGGAAAGTTTCCTGATCTGTAGGTTGCCCATTATAGTAGTGTGTATGTGTGTGTGTGTGTGTGTTTTGCATGTGTGTGTGCACACATGCATGTGTCTGCTGTAGCTATGCATGTGTGTAAACTTTAAAAGAAAAAAAGGTAATGTTCATTTGCTTATCCTCAAATCTGGATGAATGAGCTCATCTTTAATTTTGTTTCCAGTTTTTAATCTTCAGGGACATGTTTTTATAATAAAAGATTTAAAAGGTCTCAGCATTTCTGGTGGGTTTAATTTGGTATTAGGGAATAAATTGCCAGCTCCTTCAGGTTTCATATACTCTGTATGTTTATCAAAACAGATATCACAATCTTGTTTATTATTCTAACCTGCATCCTTTATCCCTAGTGTACCCTCCCTGTCTTCTGCTGGCAGACAGGAACAGGTTGAAAGGAACTCACTTTGGCAGATCACAACGATACATTGCAGTGATTTCCGTGATACTCTAATAAATAGCAACTACTACAAGAAGGCAATGATCCTAATGTGTGTATCACTAGCAGGCCCTGTTCAAAACACTACTAAAGCCATTTTTCAGGGTAAAAAATAAGGGTAATCACATTTCACTCAAAGCAGGATTTATGGTTTAAAATATTCATTCACTAATTACCTGATGAACCTGGAGATTTTTTTTTCTCCAGAAAACATTTATGGGAATTTAGATGATAAAATTTAGAGGCCATAATTACATCCCTCTCACAATTTATCTCATGGATTTCTTTTCCAGACTTTTGCTGATGTAGTAGAATTGTATTTTGCACCAAGTAAAATTTTCCTGTTGTATGGGAAACGGCTAAAAATATGTAGCCTAACCTTGTAAGAGTCTAGAAGTGACACAGGAAAGAGGTTTCTGAAATCCTTCAACCCATACCTTCCCTTCCTCTCACCCAAGTCACTGAGCTGCTGCTCAAGAGTTCTAAGGGTGAAGAAAAACTGCTTTGAATCAAGTGTAAGATTGAAGTTTTAATGAAGATAACACTACTTTCTATAACAAACACTAAAATCTCATTGTCTCAACTTGACAGACTTTCTTCTCTTTCATAAACTCCTATCAGCCTGGGTTAGGGACTGTAGAGGGTTCTCCAACTATTGTTCATGAAACAAGGCTGGCAGAGGCTTTGGCATCTATACCACATGGCAACCTAGATCACCATGAACATTGATATTACTGGTGTGAAGGATTCTGCATGGGTGTTTTTAAAAGGCTTATCCTATAAGTGGAACGCATCAGTTCCATTAGCCAGAAATGTCACATTCATTCACACCTAACTGCAAGGGAATAAATAAGTAAATATTTATTCTACCCACATGCCCTAGGAAACAGTGAATGGGTTTCATGAAGAAGTAGGTAGCCTATTCTACAAAGACTGATTCTTCAATATTAGAATAAGATCATTCTAATAACTGAACTTGGATGAAGAGTTATAAAATTGGGACAAAATGACACTAAGAAACCACTTGCCATCAAGAAAATGGACTTTAGGAAATTAGGAGTTAATCATTGAAAAACATAAAAGCATTCCATATTTATACCCCTACATTGAGATTCCTTTAAAAAATCAGTTCTCCATCATGTTTTACTATTTTCCTTCATTAGATATTTTCATTTACACAAAAATTTGCCTTTCTAGGGCCTCCCTGGTGGCGCAAGTGGTTGAGAGTCCGCCTGCCGATGCAGGGGATACGGGTTCGTGCCCCGGTCTGGGAGGATCCCATATGCCGCGGAGCGGCTGGGCCCGTGAGCCATGGCCGCTGAGCCTGCGCGTCCGGAGCCTGTGCTCCGCAACGGGGGAGGCCACAACAGTGAGAGGCCCGCATACCGCAAAAAAAAAAAAAAAAAAAAAAAAAAAAAAAAATTTGCCTTTCTTTTTTTTTTTCAGGGTAGCTGATGAAAAATTATGTCAGCTATTTTTCTTATTGTTTTAATAAATACGTTTTTTCTATTTTTTTATACAGCAGTTTCTTATTAGTCATCCATTTTATACACATCAGTGTATACATGTCAATCCCAATCTCCCAATTCATCGCACCACCCCCCGCCGCTTTCCCCCCTTGGTGTCCATATGTTTATTCTCTACTCTTGTGTCTCAATTTCTGCCCTGCAAACCGGTTCATCTGTACCATTTTTCTAGGTTCCACATATATGTGTTAATATATATTTGTTTTTCTCTTTCTGACTTACTTCACTCTGTATGACAGTCTCTAGATCCATCCACGTCTCAAAAAATGACCGAATTTCATTCCTTTTCATGGCTGAGTAATATTCCATTGTATATATGTACCACATCTTCTTTATCCATCCATCTGTCGATGGGCATTTAGGTTGCCTCTATGACCTGGCTATTGTAAATAGTGCTGCAATGAACATTGGGGTGCATGTGTCTTTTTTTTTTTTTTTTTTTTTTTCTTTTTGCGGTATGCGGGCCTCTCACTGCTGTGGCCTCTCCCGTTGTGGAGCACAGGCTCCGGACGCGCAGGCCCAGCGGCCATGGCTCACGGGCCCAGCCGCTCCGCGGCATATGGGATCCTCCCAGACCGGGGCACGAACCCGTATCCCCTGCATCGGCAGGCGGACTCTCAACCACTGCGCCACCAGGGAGGCCCGCATGTGTCTTTTTGAATTATGGTTTTCTCTGGGTATATGCCCAGTAGTGGGATTGCTGGATCATGTGGTAATTCTATTTTTAGTTTTTTAAGGAACCTTCGTACTGTTCTCCATAGTGGCTGTATCAGTTTATGTTCCCACCAACAGTGCAAGAGGCTTCCCTTTTCTCCACACCCTCTCCAGCATTTGCTGTTTGTAGATTTTCTGATAATGCCCATTCTAACTGGTGTGAGGTGATACCTCATTGTAGTTTTGATTTTCATTTCTCTAATAATTAGTGATGTTGAGCAGATATTCATGTGCTTCCTGGCCATCTGTATGTCTTCTTTGGAGAAACGTCTCTTTAAGTCTTTTGCCCATTTTTGGATTGCGTTGTTTGTTCTTTTAATATTGAGCTGCATGAGCTGTTTATATATTTTGGAGATTAATCCTTTGTCCATTTATTCATTTGCAAATATTTTCTCCCATTCTGAGGGTTGTCTTTTCGTCTTGTTTATGGTTTCCTTTGCTGTGCAAAAGCTTTGAAGTTTCATTAGGTCCCATTTGTTTATTTTTGTTTTTATTTCCATTACTCTAGGAGGTGGATCAAAAAAGATCTTGCTGTGATTTATGTCAAAGAAGTGTTCTTCTTCTTTCCTCTAAGAGTTTTATAGTGTCCGGTCTTACATTTAGGTCTCTAATCCATTTTGAGTTTATTTTGGTGTATGGTGTTAGGGAGTGTTCTAATTTCATTCTTTTACAGTTTTCCCAGCACCACTTATTGAAGAGACTGTCTTTTCTCCATTGTATATCCTTGCTTCCTTTGTCAGAGATTAGTTGACCATAGGTGCGTGGGTTTACCTCTGGGCTTTCTATCTTGTTCCATTGATCTACATTTCTGTTTTTGTGCCAGACCATATTGTCTTGATTACTGTAGCTTTGTAGTATAGTGTGAACTCAGGGAGTCTGATTGCTCCAGCTCCGTTTTTTTTCCCTCAAGACTGCTTTGGCTATTCGGGGTCTTTTGTGTCTCCATACAATTTTTTTTTTTTTACATCTTTATTGGAATATAATTGCTTTACAATGGTGTGTTAGTTTCTGCTTTATAACAAAGTGAATCAGTTATACATATACATATGTTCCCATATCTCTTCCCTCTCCATACAAATTTTAAGATTTTTTATTCTAGTTCTGTAAAAAATGCCATTGGTAATTTGATAGGGATTGCATTGAATCTGTAGATTGCTTTGGGTAGTATAGTCATTTTCACAATTTCAATTCTTCCAATCCAAGAACATGGTATATCTCTTGATTTGTTTGTATCATCTTCAATTTCTTTCATCAGTGTCTTATAGTTTTCTGTATACAGGTCTTTTGTCTCCCTCGGTAGGTTTATTCCTAGGTATTTTATTCTTTTTGTTGCAATGGTAAATGGGAGTGTTTCCTTAATTTCTCTTTCAGATTTTTCATCATTAGTGTATAGGAATGCAAGAGATTTCTGTGCATTAATTTTGTACCCTGCAACTTTACCAAATTCATTGATTAGCTCTAGTAGTTTTCTGGTAGCATCTTTGGGATTCTTTATGTATAGTATCATGTCATCTGCAAACAGTGACAGTTTCACTTCTTTTCCAATTTGTATTCCTTTTATTTCTTTTTCTTTTCTGATTGCTGAGGCTAGGACTTCCAAAACTATGTTGAATAATAGCGGTGAGAGTGGACATCCTTGTCTTGTTCCTGATGTTAGAGGAAATGCTTTCACTTTTTCACCATTGAGAATGATGTTTGCTGTGGGTTTGTCATATATGGCCTTTATTATATTGAGGTAGGTTCCCTCTATGCCCACTTTCTGGAGAATTTTTATGAAAAATGGGTGTTGAATTTTGTCAAAAGTTTTTTTTCCATCTACTGAGATGATCATAAGGTTTTTATTCTTCAATTTGTTAATTTGGTGTATCACATTGATTGATTTGTGTATATTGAAGAATCCTTGCATCCCTGGGATAAATCCCACTTAATCATGGTGTATGATCCTTTAATGTGTTGTTGGATTCTGTTTGCTATTTTTTTTTTTGAGAATTTTAAAAATTTTAATACTGTTCAAATCAGTGTGCATGATTCATTTCAGCTCCTTCACTGCCAAACCTGGGGGCAGGGACTGCTTCAGCTTCTCTGCCTTCTCTTTGTCTGTGATGACCAAGGTGTAAAGGTACCTGCTACACCGAACTTTAAACTTCACATTATCCTTATTTTTCTTGATCTTGACCGATTTGGCGTCCTTTCGTCTGGCTGTGAGCAGAAAGTCCTTGATTTCCTCAATTTTGCGAGGCATGGCGACGAGGTGTGGAGAGCACGGGCAGGACCGTGAGTAGCCAGTGTTTGCTATTATTTTGTTGAGGATTTTTCATCTATATTCATCAGTGATATTGGTCTGTAATTTTTTTTTTGTAGTATCTTTATCTGGTTTTGGTATCAGGGTGATGGTGGCTTCACAGGATGAGTTTGGGAGTGTTCCTTCCTCTGCAATTTTTGGAAGAGTTTGAGAAGGATGGGTGTTAGCTCTTCTCTAAATGTTTGATAGAATTCACCTGTGAAGCCATCAGGTCCTCGACTTTTGTTTGTTGGAAGATTTTTAATCACAGTTTCAATTTCATTACTTGTGATTGGTCTGTTCATATTATCTGTTTCTTCCTGGTTCAGTCTTGGAAGGTTATACCTTTCTAAGAATTTTTCCATTCCTTCCAGGTTGTCTGTTTTATTGGCATAGTGTTGCTTGTAGTAGTCTCTTAGGATGCTTTGTATTTCTGTGGTGTCTCTTGTAACTTTTCCTTTTTCATTTCTAATTTTATTGATTTGAGTCCTCTTCCTCTTTTTCTTAATGAGTTTGGCTAATGGTGTATCAATTTTGTGTATCTTCTCCAAGAACCAGCTTTTAGTTTTATTGATCTTTGCTATTGTTTTCTTTGTTTCTATTTCATTTATTTCTGCTCTGATCTTTATGATTTCTTTCCTTCTGCTAACTTTGGGTTTTGTTTTCTTCTTTCTCTTGTTCCTTTAGGTGTAAGGTTAGATTATTTATTTGAGATTTTTCTTATTTCTTGAGATAGGCTTGTACAGCTACAAACTTCCCTCTTAGAACTGCTTTTGCTGTATCCTGTAGGTTTTGGATAGTTGTGTTTTCATTGTCATTAGTCTCTAGGTATTTTTTGATTTCCTCTTTGATTTCTTCAGTGATCTCTAGGTTATTTAGTAAAGTATTGTTTAACTTCCATGTGTTTGTGTTTTTTACGTTTTTTTCCCTGTAATTCATTTCTAACCTCATAGCATTGTGGTCAGAAAAGATGCTTGATATGATTTCAATTTTCTTAAATTTACTAAGGCGTGATTTGTGACCCAAGATGTGATGTATCCTGGAGAATGTTCCCTGCACACTTGAGAAGAAAGTGTAATCTGCTGTTTTTGGAAGGAATGTCCTATAAATATCAATTAAATCTATCTGGTCTATTGTGTCATTTAAAGCTTGTGTTTCCTTATTTATTTTCTTTTTTGATGATCTGTCCATTGGTGTAAGCGAGGTGTTAAAATCCCCCATTATTATTGTGTTACTGTCGATTTCCTCTTTTACAGCTGTTAGCATTTGCCTTATGTATTGAGGTGTTCCTGTGTTGGGTGCATATATATTTATAATTGTTATATCTTCTTCTTGGATTGATCCCTTTATCATTATGTAGTGTTCTTCCTTGTCTCTTGTAATATTCTTTATTTTAAAGTCTATTTTATCTGATATGAGTATTGCTACTCCAGCTTTCTTTTGATTTCCATTTGCATGGAATATCTTTTTCCATCCCCTCACTTTCAGTCTGTGTGTGTCCCCAGGTCTGAAGTGGGTCTCTTGTAGACAGCATATATATGGGTCTTGTTTTTGTATCCATTCAGCAAGCCTGTGTCTTTTGGTTGGAGCATTTAATCCTTTCACACTTAAGGTAATTATTGATATGTATGTTCCTAGGACCATTTTCTTAATTGTTTGGGGTTTGTTCTTGTAGGTCCTTTTCTTCTCTTGTGTTTCCCACTTAGAGAAGTTCCTTTAGCATTTGTTGTAGAGCTGGTTTGGTGGTGCTGAATTCTCTTAGCTTTTGCTTGTCTGTAGAGCTTTTGATTTCTCCATCGAATCTGAATGAGATCCTTGCTGGGTAGAGTAATCTTGGTTGTAGGTTCTGCCCTTTCATCACTTTAAGTATATCATGCCACTGCCTTCTGGCTTGTAGAGTTTCTGCTGAGAAATCAGCTGTTAACCTTATAGGAGTTCCCTTGTATGTTATTTGTCCTTTTTCCCTTGCTGCTTTCAATAATTTTTCTTTGTCTTTATTTTTTGCCAGTTTGATTACTGTGTGTCTCAGCATGTTTCTCCTTGGGTTTATCCTGTATTGGACTTGCTGTCCTTCCTGGACTTGGGTGGCTTAATTCCTTTCCCATGTTAGGGAAGTTTTCAACTATAATCTCTTCAAATATTTTCTCAGGTCCTTTCTCTCTCTGTTCTCCTTCTGGGACCCCTATAATGCGAATGTTTTTGCATTTAATGTTGTCCCAGAGGTCTCTTAGGCTGTCTTCATTTCTTTTCATTCTTTTTTCTTTATTCTGTTCTGCAACAGTGAATTCCACCATTCTGTCTTCCAGGTCACTTATCCATTCTTCTGCCTCAGTTATTCTGCTATTGATTCCTTCTAGTATGTTTTTCATTTCAGTTATTGTATTGTTCATCTCTGTTTGTTTGTTCTTTAATTCTTCTAGGTCTTTGTTAAACATTTCTTGCATCTTTTCGATCTTTGCCTCCATTCTTTTTCCGAGGTTCTGGGTCATCTTCACTATCATTATTCTGAATTCTTTTTCTGGAAGGTTGCCTATCTCCACTTCATTTAGTTGTTTTTCTGGAGTTTTATCTTGTTCCTTCATCTGGCACATAGCCCTCTGCCTTTTCATCCTTTCTATCTATGAATGTGGTTTTTGTTCCACAGGCTGCAGGACTGTAGTTCTTCTTGCTTCTGGTCTCTGCCTTCTGGTGGATGAGGCTATCTAAGAGGCTTGTGCAGGTTTCCTGATGGGAGGGACTGGTACTGGGTAGAGCTGGGTGTTGCTCTGGTTGAAAAAAATTTGCCTTTTTTGAGTGAATCAAATATAGATGATATGACATTGTATTGTACCGAACTGTCTTATTATTATTTGGTCTTTTCAGCATCAAGTATAACACCAGTAGAGAAAAAGGTGCAAAACATAAATGTAAATTTCAGTGAAATGTTACAAGAACACTTTTTTTTTTTTTTTTTCCATACGCGGGCCTCTCACTGTTGTGGCCTCTCCCGTTGCGGAGCACAGGCTCTGGACGCGCAGGCCAAGTGGCCATGGCTCATGGGCCTAGCTGCTCCACAGCATGTGGGATCTTCCCAGACCGGGTCACGAACCCGTGTCCCCTGCATCAGCAGGCGGACTCTCAACCACTGCGCCACCAGGGAAGCCCACAAGAACACTTTTGTGATCATCTCAGACGTTAAGAAATAAGATGTTTGTAGACTCCTGAAGCCTCCCTTTTTTCCTCGTAATAAACCTCTCCTTTCCCCACAAAGCAGTCACTCTCCTAACTTTTATGGTAATCTTTTCTAGTTTTTTTATTATAGTATAGCCACTTAAGCATGTATCTCCAAACACTGCAATTTAGTACCCTCAGCTTTTTCTTTACACTTATAGAAAAAAATATATATATATTCTTTTGTGACTGACATCAGCTACTCAGAATTATGTTACTAGATTCATATTATAACATATAGTTGTATAGTTTGTATCCATTGCTGTATAATATTTTCTTTTATAAATGTATCACAGGTTATTTTTGTAATTTACTACTGATGGACATTAGGGTTGTTTCCAATTTTGCTCTATTGTTAGTCAATATTGCTCTTACAAGCATATTTGTACATATCTCTCGATACACAGGTATACACATTTTTAGGGACTGGATATACTTGCACAGAGGTTTACATATCTCCACCTTTCATAGGTTATACTAAAATACTTTTCATGGCAATTATTCCACTTTAATACTTCTACCAATGGTTGTATGTGAATCCCACTTATTTCATACCCTCACCAACTCTTGTTCTTGGTCATTTGATTAATTTTAGGTTTTCTAGTTTAAATGTACCCTTTTTTTTTTTGGTTTTCATTTGTATTCCTTAATTAGTAATGATATTAAAAAAACACACACACCTTCTTATTTGTTTAATGGACACTTGTATGTACTCTTTGGTAAATTGTCTGTTCAGTGCTTTTGTAGACTTTTCTATTGAGTTGCCTTTTTCTTTTTTTAATAAAGTTTCAGATGTATACATTTTAGGTAAATGACTTTTGTCAGTTATATGTTACACATACATTGTCCTATGCTGTGTTCAGCCTGTAATACTCTTAATGTATTACAAAAGGGTTTTCTCTAAAATATCTTCTGGGAGCTTATTTATCTCAACTTTGAAGTTTAGAGCTACAACAGATTTTTGTGCAAAGCGGTGTCACATATTTTGTCATATGAATATTCAGTTGACGAGCCAATTAATTGAAATCAGTGTCTTCCCAAGTGATATGCTATGCCTCCTTTTCAGAAATCAGTAACCCATATTTGTGTGGATTGTTTCTAAGCTGTTTATTGTATTCCAGTGGACAATTTGCCTGTCCTGTGCTGTTACTACAATGCCTTTTTATGACTGTAGCATTATAATAAAGCTTTTTCTTTGGAAACCTATTTCTTCCAACACTGGTCTTCTTTTTGAAAAGCATCTTACTTGTACTTGGTCCTTTGGATTGAGCTTACAGATCAACTTGAAATGAAAAATACATCTTTTAAATATTGAGTTTCCTACACTATATTCTTATTTAGTGTCTCTCATTAGTGTAATGGTTATCTTTATAAAAGCTTAACATATTTGTTGTTAGATTTATTCATAAACATTAATTTTTGATATTCTAATTATATTTTTATTTATTTATTATTATTTTTTTACTTTAATAAATTATAGATTTACATATGATTGTGAGAAATAATAGATTGCATGTACCCTTTGCCCAGGTTCCCCCAATGGTACCATCTTGTAAAACTACAGTACAAGGTTACAGCCAGGATATTGACATTGGTACAATTCACCTAAATATCTTTTCTTGAAGACATTTTCTAAATGTCTATTTCTGATATTAGAAATTCATTTATTTTTGTACATAGAACCTATATTCAACAACCTTACTTATTAAATCTAATAATTTAGATATTAAATCTTATGGGGTTTCAACATACAAAGTATATAATCTGTAAAAGATGGGAGTTTTGTTTGTTCCTTTCAAATACTTCAAATATTTATGCATTTAGTTCCTTTTTCTTACTTTACTCTTGTTTAGACATCCAGGACAATGGTAAATAGAAATGGAGATAGTGCACATCCTATTTCGCCTTCTCATGGGGTAAATGTTTAATATAACATCATTAAGAATAATGTTTGCTGTAGGATTTTAGATACTCTTGATCAAATTAAAGATATTCTTTTCTGCTATTGTATGTGAAGGTTTTTTTTCATGACTTAATTTTGAATTTTAACAAATGTTTTCCTCTTTATATTGAGATAATCATATGCCATTTTTTCTGTTCCCATAATGTTGGGAATTAAATGGATTGATTTATAAATGTAAAACCAAACTTGCATTCCTGGTCAGAGCCCATATGTTTATGATTTTAGTGATTTGAAATATATTGAGCCTCATTTTATGGCCAAGCATATACTCTCTTTTGGTAAATATCCCAAATACACCTGTAACTTATATGTATTTTATGTTTTTTGAGTATACTGTTCTACATATGTCAGTTAGGTCACATTATTTAAATGTGATGTTCAATTTCTTTTAATCTTACTGATTTTTGTCTGATTTTTATATTATTTAGAGAGATTAACATTTTCCTGTAGAATTATGGATTTGTCTGTCTCAGTTATGTTGATTTTCTTTTAGTCCTTTCAAAGCTATGTTATCAGGTGCACAAATATATAAGATTATTATGTCTTCCTTTCCAGTTGTCATTTTAACATTTTGAAATATCCCTCCTCATGATTCTAAATTTACTATTTGACTTAAAGTCTACTTTGTCTATGTTAATATTGCTATACTTTCTTTTGGTTAATATTTGCAAAGATATACTACTCTCTTTCAACTTAATGTTTTCAACCTCTGTCATTATACTTCAGGTATGTTTCTTAAAAGCAAGATATAATTATTTATTGTTTTTAAATCCAATCTAACAGTATCTGTCTCAATTTAAGTGCACTTACATTTAATGTAATTATTTATATAATTGACTTTTTCTATATATTCTGTTTGTTCTGTGTTCCTTTATATCTCCTTTGCTTGCCTCCTTTTTTTTTTTTTTTTTTTTTTTTTTGCGGTATGCGGGCCTCTCACTGTTGTGGCCTCCCCCATTGCGGAGCACAGGCTCCGGACGCGCAGGCTCTGGACACGCAGGCTCAGCGGCCATGGCTCACGGGCCCAGCCGCTCCGCGGCATATGGGATCCTCCCAGACCGGGGCACGAACCCGTATCCCCTGCATCGGCAGGCGGACTCTCAACCACTTGCGCCACCAGGGAGGCCCAGTTTGCCTCCTTTTTATATTGATCAAATGTCTTTTATTATTCTATTTTATATGTTCCATTAGCATGCTGTTACATATTTTCTATTATTTTGTTATTGATTACCCTAGAAATTACCAGATGCGTTTTTACCTATTAAAATCTTTTGTAAGTTTTTGATATCTTATTTCCACACAATGTAAGAATGTTACAACAGTTTATCTGCGTTTATTCACCTTCTTTCATTTCTGCCATCAGATTATGTTACTGCTGCACATACTATAACCCCACAGAGAACTGCTATTATTATTGTTTTATTTTATTTTATTTTGTTAACATCTTTATTGGAATATAATTGCTTCACAATGGTGTGCTAGTTTCTGCTGTATAACAAAGTGAATCAGCTCTAAATACACATATATCCCCATATCTCCACCCTCTTGTGCCTCCCTCCCACCCCTCTAGGTGGACACAAAGCACCAAGCTGATCTCCCTATGCTATGTGGCTGCTTCCCATTAGCTATCTATTTTACGTTTGGTAGTGTATATATGTCCATGCCACTCTCTCACTTGGTCCCAGCTTACCCTTCCCACTCCCCGTGTCCTCAAGTCCATTCTCTATGTTTGCATCTTTATTCCTGTCCTGCCCCTAGGTTCTTCAGAACCATTTTTTTTAGACTCCATATATATAATAGTAATTATTTATAAGTGTTTCTACAGTTTTACCTTTCCCAGTACTCCTTGTTTTTATCTTGAAGTTTCATGCTCTTATGTGGCATCATTTTGCTTCAGTCTGGAGAACTTTATTATTTTCTTGTGTTGTGTAGGTTTGTTGGTGACAAATTCTCTCAGATTATTTTAACCATAATATTTTTTTCTATTGCTTTCACTTTTGAAGAATGATTTAACATAAGAGAGAATTCTAGGTTTGCATTCATTTTTTTTTCTTTCTTTCTTCACTTTATAAATTCCACTATTGTTTCTGATAACTACAGTCACAGTTGAAAAGCAACCATGAGTCTTATTATTGCTCCTTTGAACAAAATACGTCTTTTTTTCTCTAGCTGCTAATATTTCACTTTGCCTTTGGTTTTCAGCAGTTTGACTAAGATGTGCATAAATACAGTTTTCTATTTATTTTTCCTGCTTGAGGTTTGCTACACTTCTTGAATCTCTATCAGTTTATCAAATAATTCCTTAGCCATTATCTTTTCAAGTTATGCTTCAATCACATTCTCTTTCTCATTTCTTTTTGTGGTTCCAGTTACATGTATGATAGATAATTATGTGTACATTTTCTTTACAATCTATTCTTTTATTTACAATCTTTTATTTTTTCTCTCTATGCTTCTGCTTGGATATATATTTTTTTCCTTTGAGGTCACTAGTCATACTTTCTGATGTAAAACTAATTCTCTTTTCAATTCTAGAGTTCCATTTTCATTCTATTTTAAAGAATCCAATTTCCTGTTGAAATTCTCACTATTTTTTTTTTTTTTTTTTTGCGGTACGCGGGCCTCTCACTGTTGTGGCCTCTCCCGTTGCGGAGCACAGGCTCCAGACGCGCAGGCTCAGCAGCCATGGCTCACGGGCCTGGCCGCTCCACGGCATGTGGGATCTTCCCAGACCGGGCACGAACCCGTGTCCCCAGCATTGGCAGGCGGACTCTCAACCACTGCGCCACCAGGGAAACCCCTATTCTCACTATTTTTATCCATTCTGTTCTCCTTTTACTTGTGCTCTTAAACAAATTTATAATAGATATTTTAAAGTCCTTAAATGAATATTCCAAGACCTGGAATATCTGTGAGTCTTACTATTTTTTTGCATTAAAAAACAACAAAAAAACCCCACAAAATGTTGGTCACATTTTTGCCCCTCTTTTTTTTTTTTTTTTTTTTGCGGTACGCAGGCCTCTCACTGTTGTGGCCTCTCCCGTTGCGGAGCACAGGCTCTGGACACGCAGGCTCAGCGGCCATGGCTCACAGGCCCAGCCGCTCCACGGCATGTGGGATCTTCCTGGATCGGGGCATGAACTTGCGTCCCCTGCACCGGCAGGCGGACTCTCAACCACTGCACCACCAGGGAAGCCCTTTTGCCCCTCTTTGAATGCCTTGTAATTTTTACTGCAATCTGTAAATTGTGTAGGAGATCATAGAATTTGCAGATGATTTTTCCCCTTCAGAGTTTTTGCTTTCCTCTGTTAGGTAGGTGATGTGAATGTCTAATCACTCCAGACAGTCAGGTAGGGGTTGGGTCTGAGGAACAATTTTAATAAGACTTAATTAATTTGTAGTGTGTCTCTCATTCCTCAAACATGTCTCTCACAGACTCTTGATTGAGAGGCTCACAGTTCTTTGTTTCTTCAGCTCTGAAAGATGGAGAGTAATACAGTTCACCTCTTCAGAGGTTTTTTTTTTTTTTTTTTTTTTTTTTTTCTTTTTGCGGTATGCGGGCCTCTCACTGTTGTGGCCTCTCCCGTTGCGGAGCACAGGCTCCGGATGCGCAGGCCCAGCGGCCATGGCTCACGGGCCCAGCCGCTCCGCGGCATATGGGATCCTCCCAGACCGGGGCACGAACCCGTATCCCCTGCATCGGCAGGCGGACTCTCAACCACTGTGCCACCAGGGAGGCCCTCTTCAGAGGTTTTGAATCAAGATCCTTAGACTCCTGCCCAGTGAAGCTTATATTGTGACATTTGTGGAGAGAGAGATCTAGCCTGAGGCAGACAGCATCTTTCTAGTAGGACTTTGTCTCCTAAGTACCATGATAAAGGTGGAGATTACTCTCTTCCTTTTACTAGTTTCTGGATAAGCCCCCTAATTTCCCACGTTGCCTCACAACTCAGACAGTTTCAATTTGGGAAAACTGACCATGCTTAGGGGCTTTTCTAGATTTCAGTCTGTTATGCCAGGCTGTCAGACAATCAGTAATTAGCTAGTTCTTCTTTCCCTTAGTTTAGTTGTTCTGCTCAGCCCAAGTCTAATCTTTAGCTTAAAACTGGAATTAGCAAAGGCCCACAATAATTATCAGCTTTTTCCTAGCAGGGGCTATTTGTTCTCTCAAATCTTTAATCCATCAAGTATTTGTTTTCACTTAGCAATATGATCTACTTAAAATTGTGATTACAGATTATCCAGTTTCTGATTTTTACAGTGGAAATGTTAACCTACTATCTGCTAGCCAGAGGACAAATCTCAGAATAATCACTTTTTCAAAGTGCATTAGCTTGTTTTCTTGATCTTCAATTGTCAG
Source organism: Mesoplodon densirostris (assembly GCF_025265405.1). Classification (NCBI taxonomy): domain Eukaryota; kingdom Metazoa; phylum Chordata; class Mammalia; order Artiodactyla; family Ziphiidae; genus Mesoplodon; species Mesoplodon densirostris. Next base: position 168,571,620 of record NC_082663.1, on the reverse strand, counting down.
TTTACCGAGTATTTTGATTTATTTTTATTTTTTATTTATTTATTTATTTTTTTTCTTTTTGCGGTATGCGGGCCTCTCACTGTTGCGGCCTCTCCCGTTGCGGAGCACAGGCTCCGGACGCGCAGGCCCAGCGGCCATGGCTCACGGGCCCAGCCGCTCCGCGGCATGCGGGATCCTCCCAGACCGGGGCACGAACCCGCATCCCCTGCATCGGCAGGCGGACTCTTAACCACTGCGCCACCAGGGAGGCCCTTGATTTATTTTTTAAAAAGCTTATTCTTGTCTAGATACAGTTTGGTTTTTTAAACCATATAGAAGCATAATCCTTTTTCTTATGATATTCATTCCTGATTTTCTATTCTATCATGCCCAGAAAACACATTCCATTTTGTGTAAAATATAATTTCTAGAAAGACTAGCACTCATTTGATTATCCTTTATGAGAGTCATCTGAAGTTTTAGAGGAACAAAAGTCCATGAAAAGATCAGAGAAAATGCCCAGTGAAAAGAGGCCTGGTGACATCAACTTTAAATGTGCAATTGTTCTGATGCCAGATTTCCTCCCAAGCAGTGCCAACTGGCAGACACAGAAATCCTCACCTCCTCCTAGTGTTAAACTCAGCAGTCAAAAACTAGATGGAGTGGGAAGTGTTGATTTAACACCAGGGAAGAAACATGGTCTGATGCTAGCTTTAGTAAACATTTAAAAGAAGGTTTTTAAGAGTGTTAACTTAAAAGGCAGACAGAGGGACGGAGAATAAGAGCTGAAGAGCAAAGATGAGGGAGTTGCAGGAGTGTGCCGGGAGGGTCCCCGACTGAGGGAGGGGAAGAATGAGTCTCGTCAGATCTAGAGTAGAGTTCCGTTTTAAGGTAATTTTTGTATTAGATTGGGTCAAATGAGATTATCTGTGTATCCACATAAATGTGTACAGATACACATATATGTGCATAAATGTTTGCTTAATGTATTAGGTAAATATATATGTATATACACATATATATTATATATACACATAAGTACATATACGTATATAATACATATATTCAAAGGTATCTAAAAAACTATTTCTGGGTCTATAAACATTTTTGTTGTTTTTTCTCATTCTTAGAAATACAGAGAAGAAGGTCATTCTTAATTCCCTTGCAGAATGACCTCTATGTCCACAGTTGTGTTTGTTTCCATAAAATATACAGCATTAGATGCTTTGATAAATACAGATTCCTTTGGTGATATAAATATTAATATGACATAGATCTTGCTTTGAACGAACTCTGTTAAGAGAGAAAGATAACTGAAAACATAATTAAAATATACTATATAAACTACAATAACAGGTTTGGGTTAAATGGTGGCAAAGAGTAGGAAGTATTGAAATCTACTGAGAGAAGTAGAGTCCACCTTTGGTATCCCCAGGGGAATTGGTTCCAGGACCCACAGTGGATACCAAAATCCGGGATGCTCAAGTTCCTAGTATAAAATGGAATAGTACAGTTGTCCCTCCATAACCCCGGGTTCTGCATACTCAGATTCAACCAATTCCGATCCAGAAGGCTGACTGTGTAGGAATGCCTAAAAGAGGAGATGACATCCAAATTAAGCTTGAATGACAAAAAATAATTCTATGTATCCGTAATCCCTCCCTTCCTTCCTTCTAAAAAGGTCATTTCTAACATATGTAGGTATTTAATACTTTGCCTGTAAGTATATGAGAAACTTGTAAGAGTCCACGTGAGTACTTTTTTTTTTTTTTTTTTTTTTTTTGTGACATTAGAATTAGACTGCAAGCCCTACATAGTAAACTTTTGTATCCGGTCATGTGAATCACACACTTCGTTCTTCTTCAAAATTTTCTGTGTTAATTTTGAGTGTTTCTATGTTATATTATCTTTAGGAAATTTTGGGGTACTCTGAAAAGTTCTGAGGAAAGTTTCAGTGAAATTGTTTGAATTTCCTAGATTGATGTGTAAAAAGTAGACATCTATGTGATTTTTAGTCATACCAAACAAGAAAATGGACTATATTTCCGTTTATCTAATCGCACATTTTTATTACATTTATTCTCTAAGTACATTGTTTGGGGGGTTGATTATTATAAAAATATTTCCTTGTTGGTGCAAAAAATAATTTCATTGGCTTTTCAAAATATTGAATATATATCCAGAATTCTCAATGAAAATTATTATTAGTAACATTTTATGTGAAATCTTCTCTGGATATCTATAGATGTAATCATGAATTATTACCTGTGAATAATGACAATTTTGTTTCTTTGTTTCAATCATTATACCCATTTTACTTTTCATACTTTATTTTAGACTGATGTTGAAAATGAATAGAGATAGTGATATCTTTGTCTTATTAATTTTCAAGGAAGGAAATTCATTATTATAAATTCAGTACATTATTATAAATTATAATATCATAAATATAAAACATTACTGTGTAAGATGTTTGTGGTAGCTTTATTGTAGATAGCCTTTATCAACTTTGATATAGTTGCTCTATTTCTAATTTTTATTTAGGAATTGTGTTCATCTTAAATGACTAACATTTATCAAGGTAGTTTTTCATTTCTTTATCTTTAACATCTATGGAACTAATTATTAGTCTTTTTCCTGAGCAGATCTTTCTATCTACACATGAGTGTAATGTGAAACAGTTATAAATCACTTAACGCTCACCTCCAAATGAAGAGGAAATGGTTATGATGACTTAAATCATAACATACAACATTCCAGTGTTAGCACATATTGGCCAGGAGTTGAATGCTCTACTTGAACTGAACTCACAACAAAAAAAGTTTTAAGCTTTATAACAAATTTACTAATTAACAATATACAGTATCTATTTATTTTTTGACAATATGAAGGAGCTATTTCAATAGAAGAAAAAATAAAATGTTATTCTAAACTATGTCACATAAAGTCAGAGGGTTGAAATTTAAATTGGTGTATTTTACTATGGATTTTATTTCAGTCCACATCATTGAAGAACTCGTGGTTGAACATCAATGTCAGTGCTCCCCAGATTAAGAGGACTTTTTATCTCTACTAAGAGAAGTTATTCACAAACCAGAGGGCAGACCTTTTCTTCCTTGTAAAATTTGTTTTGTAATGCCTTAGTACCTTTGCAGTTTAACAAGTTGGACTCTTTGAAAGGATGTTTTAGTCCTTTAGTGGATTCCATGTTAGGGTTCAGATGTGATCTTTGAGAGCTTTTGCAATTTGGAATCTCCTTATGAATAGAATTCTACCTGGGAATTTGGTGAAAACATCTCTGCAGTATTCTATCGTGCTACTGTTTTCATCCCTGTAAGTGGCTGCACTTCAGAAGGACTGAGGTTTTGTTGAGAATCACTTGGAATGATAAAAAAATATAAAATGTAAGGTATCTGTGTAAAGCAAGTGGTTAAAAACCTTACCATCTCTGAAACCCCTTAGCCAAATTTTCCCCATCCCCTATTTTGTGACTCTAAAGGCAACTTGCTTAAAGGGTATAGTAAAAATCGGTTTTTGGTATCTCTAAATAGGATTTCAGATAGTTGCTGGGAAAATCAAAAGAACAGCGATGGTATAAATAGTCTGTTTACAAAAATATTTTGAAGTTTTAGGCCATTTGGTTTAACACCATAGCATATTAAACATGCATATTACATATACAGAATGTAAACTCCCTGGGCACAATGATCTTGTCTATCTTTATTCATTGTAGCCTTACCCTCGGCCTCAAAAACAGTGCCGGGCATATCAGGGGACTTCATTAAACATGTTCTGAATAAATGAAATAATGAATTACATTCTCTTTTTGTCCATGTTACCTGCTAGATTTTAAGTTTATTTAGAGTTTGTGTGATGCTTAGTGTCTTACTTATCTGAGACATTCACCATAGTATGAGCATAGTTTTCTTCCAGGATATCACCACAAAGATTGGGTACTTTCAATGTGATAGGCTCTGCAGGTGAGTCCTCAACATACGTTATCTCTTTAATCCCCACAACATTATGCTAAGTACTACTGTTGTCTCCATTTTACAGGTAGTTGAGACGAAGAGAAGTTAGTCTCTGTGCTCTGCTGTCTCCTCTGATCCTGATAATCTGTCACCCGTCATCCCTCAGTGTCAGGGTAGGGAATTAAGCTTCCGGAATTGAAAATGCTCATGGTATTTTTCGTATAGCAACATTTATTTTGGAATGTTTAGCTGCTTCTAAAAGCATCCATGAAAGTTTGCCAATTACCCAGAAGATAACAGCACCAACAGCAAAATACATTTTAAATTCTGAGGAGTAAAATTTCTTCTTCACTTTCACTACAGGCAGTAACCTGGAAAATGATATAAATGTCCATTTAAAGATTATTGTCTCTAAATTCATCTCTCATGCATCCCCATGTTTCATTATTCATTCTTCAATTGTAAAATTGTAGGCAGTTTAGGAAAGTGTTGAAGATGATTTCAAGATAACAGACATGATTCACTCGAAGTAATATAACAAAGGGTCAGGAATTGGACATGGGAGAGAATGACATTGCTCTTTTATTGCATTACATCATTTACTGCTGGCAAAAAGTTGGTGATTAATTAAGACCTTGGTCGTTTTGATCTTGAGAAGATCACACGATCTCAAACCCATCCCTACACGTGATATAGCATGTGCTTTGCCTCTCTGCTCTTTTGGATTGCAGTTTCTTTTATGGAATGTCTGTTGAGCAGTCACTGAACTCTGATATTTTATTCTCTTTTTAAATCAAAGTTTAAATTCTGGGCAGGTGGCTGTTGTTGGCAAGGAGAGGAAGGAGGTATCCCTTAGTTGTTGCAGCCTTTCTCTGAATGTCCTAATTGACAAGGGAACTCTTTACAGGTGACTGAAGGAGTTCCCTTTGTACGGGAAATCTGTAATATCTCTGTCGCTTTCTGCATGCAGATGACAAGCTTCTGCCACCTTCAGAGCTTTATATCCTCCAGCTTCAGGGACTTTTGTGATTTCCATCCATTCAAATTGGTCCAAGCCAGTGAAGTGTTCCCATCCCCAACATTTCTTCAGCCAGATCAATCTACCCTTATCACAACAGAGGTGCGGGAAGCTTTGTGAATTACAAGCTCTTCTCATGTTTATTGATGCACTGATATTTGGGAAAGGACTAAAAAAAATTGTTTTTAATGTTCAGCTCATTTCTGTTGAAACTGAATCACCCCTCCCCAGTTCTCCTTTCCACACAGAGCTCAGTATCTGAGTGTGAAGCCTCTGGGAGAGGGAACCAAAGTAATTGAATCGGATTAGACAAGCCAGCAGAACAAAGTCACATTCCAGGAGGTGTTTCCAGCATTGAGTAGATGAATTGTAATTATTTAAGGATTAGTGCAAGCTTGAGATGAGGTCCATTCTGAATACTCTTCACTGTGTATAAACAAAAGAAAGAAGTAGTAATATAGGCTGTTTAAGCTTCTTTTTATCTTTAATAGATTTCTGTTAGAGCTGCGTGAACTTGAAAAACTGCTGCCATAGTGAGCAAACTCACTCATTGTTTTTCGATAAAAAGTTAGGCCAAGCTAAGCCCTCAAGTCTAGGGAGAGAGCTTAATTAAGGCTACATCCTTTACTGTAATTTACTGGGACAGCACTTTGCTCTGTGCCATGGGCAAGGGGAATTGGGCCTATCTTTTGTAAATAAACTTTTTATTTTAGAAGAGTTACAGATTTACAGAAAGTTGCAAAGATAGTATAGAGATTTCCAATACACGTGCCATATAATTTCCCTTCCTGTTATATATTATACTACTGTGGCACATTTGTTACAATTAATGGACAAATATTGATTTATTGATATTAAACTCCATACATTATTCAGATTTTCATTTTTCCTTAATGTCCCTTGTCTATTCCAGGATCTATCCAAGATACTACATTTAATCATCATGTTTCCTTAGGCTCCTTTTGACTGGGATGGTTTTTCATACTTTTCTTGTTTTTTCATTATCTTGACAGTATACTCATTAGGTATTTTATAAGATGGCCCTCAATCTGAGCTTGGTTAATATTTTTATACGGTTAGACTGGGATTATGGGTTATTAGGAGGAAAACCAGAGAGGTAAAGTGCCGTGCTCAACACAGCATTTCATGCATACTATCATATGTATCTTATCAAAGTGACTTGTTATTGGTGATACTAACCTTGTCCACCTGGCTATGGTAGTCTTTGCAAGGATTCTCCACACTAAAGTTCCCTTTTTTTTTCCTTTTTCTATACCGTACTCTTTGAAAAGCAAATTATTAAGTGTAGCCCACACTTAAGGTGTAGAGATCTACATTCCACTTTCTTGAGTGAGCAGTATCTACATAGATTGGAATTTTACACTGGAAATGTGTCACTTCCCATATTCATTAATTGATTCAGTGTTTTTGTTTTGTATCAGTATGGATTAATGGATATTTACTTTATATTTTGGGTTATAATCCACTACTATGTTACTTATTTTGTTGTAACTTTGCCATTGAGAGTTATTTCAGTTGGCTCTGGTTTCCCTTTGACATACTCTCATATTTGTTTTTTTATTTGTCTTATCATTTAATTACTTTCTGGCACTAATAGATGCTTCAGGCTCCTATTGTATATTCCTTGTCCCTGCTCCAGAAATGAGCCATTTCTTAAAGAATCTCAGGTTCCTTTTATTGGAAAATTGTATTAGGTACAAAGAGCTGGATACTGGGTGTGCTCATTGTTACTAGGGAACCATTGCTTCCAGAGCTTCTCAGTGGACAAACTAAGGAGATAGTTGTATGTATATCAGTATCTGTATTAAGCTAAATCTGAGTTTATACTGATGTCTCTGATTCTAAACCAGGATCACAGTTCACCTTGGTTCATTCTAGCCTCCCCACCTTGCCTATCTTCCTACTCCAACATTGAGAAATATGGTTTCCTCCAACTGTCATTCGTTTACGTGTTTGTTCAACCCTGGTATGCATTTATAACAGTTTCAGAATTGTTAACCCACACTCCCATGAAAAATAACTTTACCAACTAGAGTAAAGTGCTTATGTTCAACTCCTTTTTGTCTTTAGTCTAACTGTATTCATTCATTTCCACAGTGGCTTAGGTCAGCATAGCTTTTCCCCCACTAATTCCCTTCAGTAAGATTATGTCATATATTTGTAATATAGTTGGATTCTTTTCTCATAGTCTACATTCCATCTGGTGATCTCTGTCTATCCTCTAGTTGATTTTATTTTCTATTTTTTGCATACATTAAACTTTTGTATAAGTCTGTGGGCTATAACAAGTGGTCAGTGTCATGTATCCTTTATGACAGTACAGTACAGAATAGTTTCATAGTTCTAAAATATCTCCTGTGCTCCCTGCATTTAATACTCTTCCAGACCCCTGTCAACTAATGATCCGTTTGCCGTCTCTACAGTTTTGTCTTTTTTTTTTTTTTTTTTTTTTTGCGGTACGCGGGCCTCTCACTGTTGTGGCCTCTCCCATTGCGGAGCACAGGCTCCGGACGCGCAGGCCCAGCGGCCATGGCTCATGGGCCTAGCTGCCCCGCGGCATGTGGGATCTTCCCAGACCGGGGCACGAACCCGTGTCCCCTGCATCGGCAGGCGGACTCTCAACCACTGCGCCACCAGGGAAGCCCTACAGTTTTGTCTTTTCCAGGATGCCATAGAAATGGAACCATTCTCCATTGGTCTTACTCCATCAAGCTCTCTCAAACTGGCTTCCTTTACATAGAAATATGCATTTCAGATTCGTTCATGTTTTAGTGTGGATTAAAAGCTTATTCCTTTTGATTGCTGCAAAGTTTGGACACATCACAATTAGCTTGTCCATTCACCTAGCAAAGGGCCTCTTGGTTGTTTCCAGTTTTTGTGGTTCTGAATAAAGCTGTGAGGGTTTTTGTATAGACACACATTTTCAAATCATATTGGTAACTATCTAGGATGGCAATTACTAGGTTGTGTGTTAAGTCTATGTTTAGCTTTGTAAGAAACAACCAAACCAGCTTTCAAAGTGGCTGTACCACTTTTCATTCTCTTCAGTGAAGAATGAGAGTTCATGTTGCTCCACATCCTTGCCAGCACTTGCTGTTACCAGTTTTTTTTTTAATTTTAGCTATTTCTAATAAGTTTATAGTGGTATTTATTGTTGTTTTAAGTTGTATTTCTTTACTGACATGTTGAGTAAAGTTTATTTGCCTTCTGTACATCTTTTTTGGTGAGGTGTCTTTACAGATAATTTGCCCATTTTTAAGTTGGAGTGTTTTTGCTTATTGTTGAGTTTTAAGTAGTCTTACTGATGAGCTTACTGGTCTTTTTTGTGTAGGTCAGTGTTTCAGATTATATGTCCCACACCCATCAAAAAATCCTCTAAGATGTTTCTTAATTACAGTATTTTGGGCCCAATTCCAGACCTAATGAATTGAGATCTCTTGGAGGCATGGCTCAAAATGCTGTATATTTCACAAATTCTGTAAGTGATTCTCATGCACCCTAACATTCGTGAACTACTGGTGTATAATTTGGTAAAACATTTCAGAGTTGTAATTATATATTGATTAAGCTCTTCTAAGTCACTGGTTTTCAAAAATAGCTGCACATTTGAATCATCTTGAGAAATTTTTAAGGTCCAAATGCCCAAGCCTCTCCTTAACCTAATGAATCAGATCCTGTAAGAGTGGGATCCAGTCAGCATTCTTGCTTAAACTTCCCCAAGCAATTCTATGTGCAGCCAGTATTGAGAACCACATTCCAAATTTATGTAAGTATTCAACAAGTCCATTCAATTGCATATTTATTTTTACTAAGTAGGTTAAAAAAAACCTATATTTTTCATTTTACTCATTGCGTTTTAGTGATGTGAAATTAAATAATCATTCATAATTTACAACATGACACACATGAGAGAACTGTAACTCACATATCAAGTTATGGAAATACTTAATTTTGATGTTATTTAACAATAAGATCTTAAGGAGTTTTACTGGAGGCCATATACAAGCAAAATTCAATCTATTTTATTTTAAGAAGCATTGGGAGCTGCAGCAATATCCTTCAGGTAGTCTACAGTAGTGTTTAATACTATTATTGGGAAAGTCACCCTTTAAATAATAAACATCCTCTGGTCTCAAACTTTTGTCCATTTCTATAAATGTATGGTCGCATAACTCTTCCTCTATCCCTCTATGTACAATAATATTTAGCTATTACTTAAAGGACTATAAAAGGGATATCCTGCACTATATAAGTGTTATTTAAAGGATATGCATTAATTATCTATTGCTGCAATAAAAATTGCCCCCCAAATTTAGTGGGATAAAATAATAAAGATTTATTACCTCAGATTCAGGGGATGAAAAATCAGGAGCCACTTATTTGTGTAGCACTAGCTCAGGGTCTCTCATGAATTTGCCTTCAGGATGTCAGCAGGCCTGCTGTTATCTGAAGGTTAGATCGGGGCTGGATCATTCACTTCTAAGATGGCTCATTCACATGGCTGTTGGCAGGAAGCCTCAGGTTCCTTGCTACATGGGTCCCTCCATAGACTGCTGAGTGTTCTCATGACATGGCAGGTAGCTTCCCTCAGAACAGGTGATCCAAGGCAGAGAGCTAAGAAGGAAACCAGAATGCCTACATTGATCTAATCTTGGAAGTTACACATTGGCATTTCATCATCTGCTATTCATCTGAAGCAAGTCATTAATTAAGTCCAGCTCACACTCAGGGGGAGAGGAATTAAGCTCCACTTCTTAAAAGGAATAGTATCAAATAATTTGTAGACATATTTTAAAAACCATCATAGCATCCTGTCAATCTTCATATGAATTATTTTAAAAATTTGTTGAAACATTAATAACCACATAAGATTTTATGCATTGAAAAGTAAACAATCATTAACAAATGCTAAATATTATTTAAAATAACTTTAAAAGCCTCATACATCAATTTAACAATATTTATTGAGTGTCTCCTGTATGTCAGATATTGTGCTGGATTTGACAACAAATGGGAGAAATAAATAAGATCCAGAAGTTTAAATTTAGCTAGAGTCAGATAGGAGGTGATAGAGACAAAAGCTATACCTATACTTCTGTGCCACAAATTCTGTGAGTGATACAAGTATATATGGGGCATACTTTAAGAACAGGAAGAGGAAATAATCATGTCAGAGGAGCTGGTTGAGGGTTTGGTCAGGAGAGGCTTCCAAAGACAATGATGGCTGATATGTCTTGAGAGATGATTTAATAATAGTTCATCAGGATCATGCAAGGAGAAGAAAGGTTTTCTTGCTGATAAAACGGCAAGTGAAAAGGCACAGTACTTCGGGGAATTCCAAATTATTTCATTTAATCAAAGATTTTATATTGAAGCGTGGAAGGAGATGAGTCTAGAAGTAAAAGTAAGGTGAGGTCTGTAAATAGGCCATGCTAAAGATCTCTACTCTTATTATAAAGTAGTAAATAATTTACTAATTGCAACATTATTGCTATCATAAGCAAAAAGCATCACAAGGAACTCTAATCATTATGGCAAAGTAATACTATTCTCATAGTAAGAATTACTTAGAACTAACTACGCTGATCAAATGGTTAATTAAATGAATACATTCTACCCAGAGTATGCTACTAATGATAATCTGTTAGATGAATGGTTTCTACTTTCATTTTATTCATCTAGATGCAGACTTTCCTACTTACCACAATTTCAAATATATGGAAGTCTAAACTATTAAAGCAAACATTATGCCAATAAGAATCTACTTTGAATTTTCAGTAATTGCCCCCACTGCGTTTGTTCACCTTTCTGATGTTCAGAATATGGAATACATTTAAAAGTATTGAATAACTTATTGTTCTATCATACATTTGCCTAGATGGTTAGGGGAGTGGGGTGGGGATGAGATGTAAACCCATCCAGCAGGCTGGCACAGGGAAGGGTACCAAGGGCCAGGGCTTCCATCGAGTGAACTGCTTCTTAGAGTGTTCAGACTAAGGAAGAGCCTGAGTGTGAATTCAAGGGGGAAAGGTAGGGAAGCCAAAGTCAAGGAAATTTAAGCCAAGATCAAAAACCAGGTATATACCGGATTGGAAGAAGGCATTAAAGATAATGATGGAGCTGACCAAGGTGGTTCAAAAACTAATTTCAAGAAATGGAGCCATGCACCTGAAGTGCACAGGTAGGCACCCACATACTGTGTTAATGAAGGGGGCATGTATAATGATATAGGACCCACAATTTCTGTAGTATCTTTTGCAAATCCTTAGAAAACATATTTTTTATATGTCCCTTCATTTAATTCTGGGAATCGTGACCTGTGATACCTGAATGCCAATATCCAAAGAAAACTATGCTTTTCTTTTTTTTTTTTTGCCCTCTTTTTCATTTGTTTTCATCACCTTGGCACCATTAATTTAAGCAATAACTCAGAAAGAACAGAGAAGAAAAAGACTCATTTAAAAAGGTGATGATGAAAATTAAAAATTAAAATGGAGATGTGGAGGAACTTGTTAAGAAGGATAAATTAGTGCCTTTTTCTTTTCCACTTATTTTCTTTAAGCGCATGGGGGTTGTTTCATTTTTCTTTCCAGATAGTGCTTCTTTGTAATAAAAATAGGAAACTGTGTTCCAGCACCATAAGCAGAGAATAGTTGTGACTCATTTCCAACAAAAAGGGAAGTATGTTGCTTTTTCCAAGGCTCCTCAGAAATTGGTTGAGCATCAGGTGCATCTGTCTGACTCTTCCAATCACAGATGCACCCTCTTGCTTAGTTTTGTGGAAGCTTTTCTCCTTCCAATATATCCTGAATCTCTATGTGGATTTTAAAATAGATACCATATTTTCTGTCCAGTGTTTAAATTAGGCAAGAGTTGTTTTTGGGGTGTTTTTTTTTGACTGAGAGAATATGAAATATGTTCTCAGTTGAATATAGGGGCAAGAAACGTTCAGAGCCATTTTTCTGAAAATGGCTACCATTCTCCCAAGCTTCTGGGCACTGATGTCTTTGACTCTCACACTGCTACTCTCCAGGTTGTGGTCTTCAACATCATCAACACCAAGTGTTTTCCAAAATCATAATTGGAACAGACTCAATATTCTCATTAAAACAGGATCTGAGCCAACTCACTTTGATTTGAAATATGTGTCTACTTACCAAAAAGCTATAGACTTCAAGACCCCTGGTGACAGATCCGTAGAGTTAGTCTGGCTAGGATATAAAGGCAGCTGCAAAAGAGAAGAAGCAGAGCTGGCAGGGCTTTTTGCTGTTAGATGGATAGCACCGCTTTCTTTGTTTTCTACTGCAAGACCTTTCTTAAAGTACACATCTCTTTTTTCAAACTGCAACTCTACCTCCATGTAGTTTAAACTTACTGGTATGTTTCAGTTTCTACCATGTTATACAGGAGGTTCTACATGTCCCATAAAATACATAAGTTGTTGCTACAGTTCATTCTGTTCTTAACATTGATAGTCTTAATAGTGATGCTATACAGAACTATCTAATACAAGATCTCAATTCCCAATGTACTCCACTGGAAAATAAGATACTTTGACCATTGACTACTTCTCTGTTGCTTACTTTTTTGTGTATCAGAGTTAATCACATGGTAATTGCTCAATAAATATTGTTGATTGATTGAGAATATTAAAAATTAATTGCTTAACCCTCATTGTTTATATACACCAGCTTTCATGAATTGAGATCCTAAGGTAAAAAGATCTCTTGTACTGCAACAATTGTGAAACACACCTCAAAATTCTTGGCAGACTAAGAAAAACATTAATTTCCTTTCTTTTGAAATATCCTTTTGAAGGTACAGAAATAAATGTAATTGAATTTTTATTCCTCCTTCTAAACAGAGAGTTTATGAATTTTTTTCAAAGATACTTCACATTCTTACACTTACATCACTAACATTGTTCATGCAGAGTCAAGGGAACCACACATGAGAGATTAGATTAGGAAGCTTTAAGGGCCTTTTAAATTATAAAAGTCTATGATTATCCTCTTGAGGAATTAATTGTTCATTTTTGAAAGTGAACAAAATTCAAATCTAACTCAGTATATTAATGTTAGAGATTATTCACATGGCAATAAATTCATTTCTAATGTTTTCTGTTTTGCTCATTTCAATATGAATTCACTGATAATATCTGTATCTAAGTAAAATGAATTTATTGGAAGTATTATGGAGGCTTATTCAATCAATAGGAAACTGGAGGACCAAACTTTGAAATTAGCAGAAACAAAGAACAAAGATGCCAGTGATGATCTTATAACTGAAATACTGTAAGATGTTGGATGGATGACTTACTCTGCTGACTGACCTGTGTATATCACCTCCTCTTTGCTTCCTAGCACCTTAGAGATTAACAGTGTTTAAATCGTAAACTGGTCCCCTAGATCTCCTCAGACAGGAGAGGATTAAAGGATCTCTGAATTACTACTTCAGTCCTTTTATCTTCCAATCTGGGAAACTAGCAACAGATATAACCTTCCCAGCAAACCTACACACAAGGATGAAGAGGTAATCCCCCAAAAAGAAAATGGAGGAGGTAAAAGGAGAGACTGAACCTGAGTGACCCCAAATGAGAAATCTTCACAACATTATGAAATAGTTCTACAAGGGATATGTGCAATACTTTTGAGCTACACAGACTTATATTTTCTTCTTTGCATCTATACCTGAAGTACATCCTGTTTGAAAAACTAATCAGGTATCTGTCAAACTTTTAAGTTAAGTCTCTCAGTTTGAGTCACATTCCATTTCATTCTGTCCTAATCCCTAGGTATGTGCTGACTGTGCAGGCAGGACTCCAGTTTCTCCTTGGCTAATGGAAGGTAGGTGAACCTCTGTGTCACCAATTAACTCTTGTAGAGGCTAAACTCCTGGTAGAATAAGATGGCTTGTTGCAACAGTGATTTGAAATGGACTAAGCAGCATTCCCTGTAGTCAACATTCAAAATCCCATTATCATCAGGTCTCCGAAGAGTCTTGTTTGATAAATACTCTTGAAATAACAATTTTGTCATTACTTGTAAAGTGGCAAGATTCCTAGGTATGAATAGTGTGTTTTTAAGCACGGTTGCACTATTTGAACTTTGGCAAAGATGATTGTGTTTGAAAGAATACTCTCATTAATCTTTACAAACAAGTTTTAGGTTTATTTTTTAATACCATTTGATATAAAAAGAGGATAAGAAGTTGGTTTTGTTAGCATTTTACCATGAATGCCAATAGTTGTTTTTCTTGTCTAACTCAATAGTTCATGCCCTGAATCCTTAAGAACATTGAAAACACAAGCAGTTTCAATGTGCTAATCTCCATTTTGATGGTGCTATGATTGCCTCTGGAAGAAGTGCTTATTTCTTTAGAACTCTCTTAATATTATCCTACTTGTTAAACAGGTGGAATAAGTGTTCCACCTTCTGAGTAGATACGCTCTGTGTTTTCCATGAACTTCGTGTGTTCTCTTTTTCTTTCTCATTTCCTTTCTGTTTTGTTTTTATTAACTCATTTATTTTCTCACTTTCTAATTGACTCCATATGTGGTGTAATCATCTAGTTGTATTTCACTTCTTATTAATTCAGAACATTTATGTTCATTTTTAAAACTCCTATGAAACCCATTTGCACTAAATAACCTTTTAAAGATATATGTCTTTATGAATGAGGAAACAATAGTAAGAACTCTTAAATATGCAACCTCTAATTCAGAATGACTGACACATTAAATCATATCATCCAGCTATACTGTTGTGCTTTAAGAAATTCTTATTCTCAGAAGTAACATAATTAATAGTTGAGAGAAATAAGACTATAATTAGTTTGGTTGAAACAGAAAAGCACATTTGGGAAACATTTACTGGAATTCAAAGAAGATGGATAAAAATCAATTTTGCCTGTTGTCTTCATTGCTGTTTCATTCTCCAGTTGCCAACACACCATAAATTGGTACTAGAATTAGAATTTTGACATATCATTAATCAGAAAAATAAATATGAAACAGCTTGATGAACCCTGGTATAAGAAATAAAAAGTCATCCCATATGTGTCATTTCTTGCAGGAGCTTAATATCATTTAGTAAATCATAGTATAAATTTCTACAAAGGACACAAGCTCACTCTTCCTTATTTTTAATGGATTTTTTTGAAGAAAAAACATTAGTTCAATATCATAAAATATGTTTTCACATATCTTCGCTACCATTTCTCATGATATTCGCATCTAAATTCTAATTAATTTTAATTTTAGGATGGTAGTTTATATCTGAATTGGAAAATTTTCTTTTGCTTTATGTAGAGAATTCTTGTTAAACTGTTTGGGAAAGATAACCACTCTAGTTTATTAAGCTGTACTACATACATTGAACTTTTACTATATCAGTAAAGAATAGACTATGTCTCATGTTAAATGCTTGTTAGTAGGCTTAAAATTATCCTGGTGAGAAATATTCTTAGCATAGTAAAGACAGTGTAGCTGATAAATGGATTTGAGAGCTATTTAAGGGCTAAAATCATCATTCCTGGGGGATGGATTGGATATGGAGATGGAGAGAGAGGAAGATGCAAAGTATGACTCCCATATTTCCTTTTCAAGAAATGGATAGATGTTGGTGCCATTAACAAAGATACGAAACACTGGTTTGACTTTCCAGACTATTTCTTTCCACTTTTGTTCTCCTACTCCCTTTCACTTTCTTTTTCCTGCCCTCATCCTCTACCTTTATTCTAAATAAGGCTCCAGAAGCTACTTTCCAGAGTCTCAAAGATTATACCCAGCCTTTAAACCTACTCTACTCTATTTTCCAAAATTGTTTATTTTACCTTGTTTTTCTGTCTCTTATTTTGGAGTAATGTCATTATGTTTGCCGGGCTAGATCTGTGGAGTAATCCCAAATAGGATGCTGTTTTTGGATATTCCCAAATCCCATGCTTGCAGCCTTACTCAGTTAGGTATGAAGTTCTGGGCTAAGCCTTCTAGAAAGGAAATTCAGGTCCATCTTTCCTATTCTTGGGGAATTTGTTAAAACCCCCTTTGTTAAGTTTATCTATTATTACCCAATCTAGTCTCTCTACCAAGCACAGGATAAGAATAACTTCACCAGTCATTAGGCTTAGTTTCTAACTAACTGAAGAAAAATGATTGTCATTAGTGTCATTAGAGTCTTAAATTAGATATGCATAAGCATATGAGAGAAAGTATTGTGTGGTAGGCTGAGTAGTGTCCATAAAGATATGAGGTCCTAATCCCTGGAACCAGTGAATGTTACCTTATGTGGAAAAAGGGTCTTTGCAGATATGACTAAGTTAATAATTTTGAGATGGAGAGATTATCCTGGATGATCTGGTGGGCTCTAAGTATAATCACAAATGTTCACATAGGAGGGAGGCGGAGGGAAGTTTCATAGACACAATTGGAAAAGGTAACGTGATTATGCAGGCAGAGATGTGACCAATGCAGCCACACGCCAAGGAATGCCCTCAACCACTGGAAGCCAGAGGAGGCAAGGAATGGATTCTTGTCTAGAGCCTCCAGAGGGAGCACAGCTCTGCTGACACCTTGATTTCAGTCCAGTGGAACTAATTTCAGATTTCTGGCCTCCAGAACTGCGAGAGAATAAATATCTGTTGTTTTAAACCACCATGTTTGTGGTAATGTGTTAACAACAGTCACTGAAAACTAATTCATGTAGGGTAATATTTATGCGAACAAGCTTAGAGTCAAACTGTGTTTGAAAACGGACTACTGTTTGTAACTATGACAATAGGGCAAATTATGCCTTTCTCTGTATTTCAGAGTTTCCTTTTGTAGTATGAGTTTATTAATAGTAGTACCCCTCTAATAGAATTGTATTAGAATTTAAAAGAATGATTCCTATAAAGTGCTAGCACATCACATACAGAGGTTAACTATTATTATTTATTTCACATTGTAATGTTCTGTATTACCAAGGATAGTTCAGGAATTTCCATTTTTCAAAGTCTTATCGAAGTTAGTTTATTTTCTTATGACTAGAAGTAGACAGATTTTCCTTCTGAGTTATACCAATCTCAAAGATTTTATAATTGTATAAACAGAATGTAGTAGATAGACAAAGTGATTCTGAGAGCTGATTCTAACCTATTTGACCAGGAACAGCTTCCTTGGTGGGAAGAAGGGCAAGGGAGAATATTTAAGGAATGAAGTTGCTCTAATTGCTGATAACTTAAGCCAATTTACCAGAGTCACAGCAGTGGCCAGTTCTGGGATTTTCTCCTAGATGGGAGGTGAAACAACATGGAATAATTAAAATACGTACTTATTTACACTGATGACAGCTACATTAGCAGACATAGGTCTGTAATGCTCAAGAGGCTGGCAAGTTCATAGGCTCTGTTAAATTCCTTTATAGACCAAGATATCGCCTTTCCTTTATTTATTTATTTATTTATTTATTTATTTTTGAGGTACGTGGGCCTCTCACTGTTGTGGCCTCTCCCGCTGAGGAGCACAGGCTCCAGACGCGCAGGCTCAGCAGCCATGGCTCACGGGCCTAGCCGCTCCGTGGCATGTGAGATTCTCCCGGACCGGGGCACGAACCCATGTCCCCTGCATCGGCAGGCGGACTCCCAACCACTGCGCCACCAGGGAAGCCCTCCTTTCCTTTATATGAACCTCTTTCAAGAGCTTCCTGTAAACTTGAACCAGTTAGCTTAGACATATTATCATATTCATTCTTCATTTGATGTAGCATTTTTACTTCTATTATTGCCATCAAGAGGGAGCCTAGTAATTGAGGTAACTGGAAGTGTGTAGGCGAGGAAAAATCTTTCTCTACCCATCTTAGGTTCCCTGGCTGGGATCCTATAAATTAGACTGATGAAAGATTAATAAGAGGAAAGCACACAAATTTATTTAATACACATTTTATGTGACCTGAGAGCCTTAATGAGGAAGTGAAGGCCTGCAGATGTGGTTAAACCTGAACATTTTTCTACTGGCTGTGATAAAGGGTAGAAAGTCATAGAAAAATGTCATAGAACAAAAGAGAATGAGCTAATGGTAGTAAACTGAGGGAAACATAGTAAGACCTGTTTGAACAGAGTCCTCTTGGTTTCCCTCCATCTTTGGATATAAGGTTGCTCTTTTCCTCTAAACATGGGGAGGACACCTCTCACAAGAGGGCCTTTTGACTTGCTTCAGGGGCGAAGAAGAGGAGAGGTCAGAAAGTCGTTCCTGCACTTGCTATTTTTCAAATTCCTTCAGCTTAAAGTATTCAAGCTGCCAAGGTGTCATATTTTGGGGTAGCTTGTACTGAACCCCATCAAGGACCATATTTGCAATTTTTAGTTGAAATTCCTGCTCTGTTTGGTCCAACTGGAACTCTCACCTTGGATCATTCATTCTTACATTTTAAAGTATGTGAGCACACTAGTCTCTTTTCCATGTTCTTATCTGCCATGATATCTGCCCAGAATTCAAGAACTTAGTACATTTTACTTCCACCAAGTAAATTCAATACCTTACCCTTTTCTGAGAAATAGAATTTGTTTCTAATATAAGATTTATTTATATGCAACTATCTTAGCACTGAGAATAGTAGAGATATTAGTAAAACAAGGTTTCCGAGCCAAGGCATCTGGTGAAATTCATATTTTTTCAAATATAATATCTTATCTAATTAATGGGACATTGAAGCTTTAACCTACATTAAGACTTGTTTACGTGCCCCTGTAGTTGTGATTGAGGGTATCAACATCCTCATCTATTAATAAGGGTATCATTCTAGTTCAGTGTTCACCAAACAATGGACCACAGAATTAGTTCCACAAGTCATTATTTGATGTTTCATGAAAAACTCATGCGTGATCAAATACGCTTGGCAAATATTTGGATAAAGTTAAATGTTTGTTTTCTTTAGGACTCCTCAGAAGACCTTAATATAGTGAGTATATTCTGATTTTCCTAGACTAAGTAGAATTCACTGAATCCCAAATCTCTTTGGAAAGAGAAACTTTATTTGGTTTTGTTTTCTTAACACATGAGCTCCACTCAAACATTCTTAATTTTTCTTTTTTAGTTAGATAATTAATATATGAAATAGAAACACAGATGTAGAGAACAAACGTATGGACACCAAAGGGGGAAAAGCGGGGCAGGGGGTGGTGGTGGGATGAATTGGGAGATTGGGATTGACATATGTACACTAATATGTATAAAATAGGTAACTAATAAGAACCAGCTGTATAAAAAAATAAATAAATTTCTAAAAAGTACATGAAATAGGGCCTCCCTGGTGGTGCAGTGGTTGAGAGTCCGCCTGCCGATGCAGGGGATACGGGTTCGTGCCCCGGTCTGGGAGGATCCCATATGCCGCGGAGCGGCTGGGCCCGTGAGCCATGGCCGCTGGGCCTGCGCATCCGGAGCCTGTGCTCCGCAACGGGAGAGGCCACAACAGTGAGAGGCCCACATAACGCAAAAAGGAAAAAAAAAAAAAAAAGTACATGAAATAATTTTTAAAAGTTAAACATTGCCAATTAATATTTTATTAATGTATTCCTTATCTAATTTTTTTCTAGTCAAGTCCTAGATTTGTTTATATCCAATTTCCTATTCTTCCCTATAACCCTTCCCCCTTTTATCACTATTTAACCTGAATTCATTTACTTTAGTAAATTATGTGCAGTCCTTTTTTTATTTTTTTAACTTTTACTCTTTTACAAGAATGCACAAGGATGCCTATGGGTAGGTCTTACATCAAAAATAAATACGTTCCTGACCAGGAAGAAAGAGTGTGACTAAGCATTATTTCATGAGTACAAAGTCATAGCAGATTATTTTTGCAATTTTTGGTGAAGAGACTTAAAGAAAATCTGCCTCATACTTCTAAACTTTTGAAACATGAAAATGGATAATTTTTACTTCTGAGTCTCCAAGAACCCCTGGGGCATGCTCTGTGTTAGATAGTTGAAAATGTCATTTTTAAGGGTATGAGAATGATAGCTTTTCTTCCATAATTGATCGAACCCAAGGTAGCAATTTTATATATGTAAGTATTTCCTTAGTAGTGGTTTTAGGACTATTTGGGCAGGTAGAAATCACCATGTAAAGGCAATTTCTGATTTTAAAAAAAGAGTAGAAAGGAAAGAAAAGTATAAAACTCTAACTCACTCCAAATATAGTTTCTCCTAGTTAAGAAGAAAGATTATTCTGTTCCTAAAACCTCTAAGTTACTGTAGAAGGAAGGATGGAAAAGATTGAAGCAGTTTCTTGGTTATATTTAGCATTTTCTCTCCTTTTCTGATATTATAAAGGGGGTCTTTTGATAACACTAGAATTCATGGGTCCAAAATGCTTTTTATCCACAAAATAACTAAGATTACCCACAATACAAAGGGCTTATTGCAGGAGTTTCATCTGTTCAGTGATGCCGATGTTAATCTATGATCATATATTTATAGAGAATCCATAGACTTAGTGCTTTGGTAAGGTGCACAAGGGGGCCAAAAATATACCAGGTGCAGGTCCTAGCAAAGAGGAAAGGCATGTCCTTGTTAGCCACTGTAAAATGTATGCTCTCATGTCTTTTCTTTTTTAAAAAATATTTATTTATTTATTTATTTATTTATTTATTTATTTTGGGCTGCACTGCGTCTTTGTTGCTGTGTGCAGGCTTTCTCTAGTTGCAGCGAGCAGAGTTTACTCTTTGTTGCAGTGCGCGGGCTTCTCGTTGAATGGTTTCTCTTGTTGCGGAGCACGGGCTCTAGAGTGCGGGTTTCAGTAGTTGTGGCTCACAGGCTCCAGAGCGCAGGCTCAGTAGTTGTAGTGCACAGGTTTAGTTGCTCCGCAGCGTGTGGGATCTTCCCGGATCAGGGCTCAAACCCATGTTCCCTGCATTGGCAGGCAGATTCTTAACCACTGCACCACCAGGGAAGCTCAGTCATGTCTTTTCTGAATCTTTGAAGATCCCTAATCTGCTAGGTAAGGCCTTTTGTGACTCCTTCTCACCCACTTCCCATCTATAGTTGCCACTAGCTAGCAACGAGGGACTTCTTTGCATGAGGCCGCAGAAGTGTTTTTTGATCCTCCTTCAAGTTCAGAAAAAAGGTGAGAAGTTAAAGGGAAATCAACTATTTTAATTATTTTTCTTTTTGTCTTTGTTAGCTTTGAGACCAATTCTATTACCTCTTTCACACAAAATCGGTGTGGTGAAGGAGAAGGTGGCAGAAAAGCATCAAGGCTACATTTTCTACCTCCTTAAAAATATAATCATTAAACTGTTTTGTTTATTTTTTTTTAAATAGTAAACTGGACAATTGTCTCCTTTTTCCCCCTGCAAATTCATACTAATTTTAAATATTAAAGTAACAGATTATCATTTGACAGCAGATTTCTTTTATGTAGGATGGTTTCCTTTTTGTTACATAAGTAGATCTCCCAAAATTTAATTTTATGATTGCTTTATGTGTATCTACTAATGTAACGTAATAAAATTTAGAATCAAATCCCTATGTATTCTGTAATATAAAATAATAATTTTTATATCAAGTACTGCATACAGAAACCTTAAGAACAGTATTT
Organism: Mesoplodon densirostris; assembly: GCF_025265405.1. Taxonomy (NCBI): domain Eukaryota; kingdom Metazoa; phylum Chordata; class Mammalia; order Artiodactyla; family Ziphiidae; genus Mesoplodon; species Mesoplodon densirostris. The sequence goes on along the minus strand of NC_082663.1, from coordinate 168,550,061 downwards.
GGCGAATAGTTAACACTCAAAAATAGTAAACATTTTATTTTATTATTATTATTATAATTATCTTCATCATTATTATGATTACTATTTGGCAATTTAAACATCCATAATAGCCAACCACAAGGGATGGATTAATAACATATCGTACATACATTTGGAAGATTATAACACAACCATTATTGAAGACTTTTATAAAAATAATTAAATGGGAAAGTACTTATAGAAATATATTTGAAATATTAATATGTAAAATAGCATTCATATGCCAGGCCAGAAAATGTTTCTTCTCTATAATAAAAATGACACTGAGGAAGTCCTGATAAAAAGATACCAACATATATATTTGCATGATGTGACTACGAGTATTTTTATTTTTCTTTAATTCTACATTTTATTTACTAATGTTTTAAAAACTAAATGTTATTTAAAGTGGAAAAAATATAAAAATAGGCCCTCTAAGATAAACTGTTAATCCTATTTTTTTTAGACAAAGATCCCAGCACAGTTTGCCATTATATCTTCATCAGAACTGTTTGAAAAGGTGTAAGTGACACCTTCCCTGAAGTTTAAAATGTATCTTGAGGTTAGTGTTTCAACTTTTAACTTGTAGCAATAGCCTTTGTAATTCTTATAATCTTTGTACTTGGCACATCATTTAACATTTCTTTGGTTCCTTTCTCCAATTAAGTGACAGAATCTGCAGTCTTGATTTTCTCCTATAAATTAAGTCAATTAGACAATTAAATGAAGACCAAGCACAGCAGGACACAAGGGCACTTCTCCATGTCTGAGAGAAAGGGGCTTTGGTCCTCACAAAGCTGTCCTTTCAGGAGCCCACAGTTCTGGTTCAGGTTTGCTACATAGAAAAGGAATATGCCCCCTTGCTCCTTATCCTCATTAGAATATTCAATTTCTGGTTGATTGGTTATTGCCTAGAGTCTTGAGGAAGCCTGGGGAAGTTAACTCACCTCTCCCTGGAATGCTTTAGTTCAGCCACGCTCTAGGCAAGAAGGCATCTGGTGAGGGACTCCCTTGGAATCCCTCAGGTATAAAGAAAGAAGTTAATGTCTACATTACTCTAAGGCAGTGTTTTGCAAAATGTGGTCCTTGGAACATCTGCAACAGAATAATCTGGGGAGGTTGCTAAAAAGGCAGATGCCTTGGCTCTACCCCAAAACAATTAAATAAAAACATATTTGAGTGTGGAGATCAAGTAAAAACATATTTATAAATGTCTCAAGGACTTCTTTTGACATTTAAGGTTTTAGAAACAGTGATGTAAATGTCTATAGTTTCTAAGTAAGAGCCAATCAGACCTTCTGTAGATGGATTAAGCTTTCACAACTGGAATATCCTTGACTCCCTATATATTCCTTTTCTTCCATAAGTATCTACTTTAAATCCAAAATTTGCTTCCCTAGTGGAAGTTTTAATCAGTCTGACACTTTCCTTTCTCTGCTTCTGGGGAAATTGATATGAGTAGAGCTATAATCCTAATAATTTTCCATCAGGATGAACCAACAGTAAATATATAAATGCATCAGTCTTTTCTTCCTTTGGCTTCCCCCTTTCCCCTAACTCAAGAAACAATAAAACAAATAATTATTAAGGTCCTTATCAATATTGTACAATTCAGTGCCATCCTCTGAACGACTACAGTTTGTGTGGAGTCTTTCAAGAAACTTTCCATTGTAAGTAACAGAAAATCCCACACTTACTGGCTTACACAGTAAATGGAATTGACCAAAAAGTACAGAGGTAGGTAAAACGGACTCCAGGTGAGGCTTGATCCAGTGGCACAGTAAAATCTTCAAAGAAACCTGATATAAGGCATTCATCTCACCCTAGTATTAGCTCCCTTCCTCTGTAAGACAACATTTAGAAGATTCTAGTGACTATATTCTTCCTTGTTCACATCCAGAGGGAAGGGCATATCAGTCTAGGTATATTTCATTAAATTATGAGAAATTCTTTTCCTCAGAAGCTCCAAGCCCATATCTTCTTGCACCTGAGTTGCCTCACAATTTAGTCAGCTGCTCATCTCTGAAATAGTCACTGGGTACCAAGGAGAATTTCCTTAGGCCAGTCAGCTTCTTTCCTGGAGTTGGAGGCATAGATGGCTATTCCTAGGGTATATGGAGAGGTGAGTGCCAAAAGTGGAAGTCAAAATGAAAATCACTTTACTGCATACAAAAGTAAAAGGTGGGCCGAAGCCAACAATTATTTCCTATAGTGAGGGAGACACAAACATCAGAGGCTACTATTTATGTGCCACATCATGTCAATACTTAGGACCTAAGTCACCAGGATATGCAGATTAAAGATTCTATCCATAAACAAACTAACTTTGGCAAAATATATAATTAATGCATTTTTATTGCCCATCTCCCTTCAAAAATATGTATATCACATTATAAATTAAGCTGTACATTTTTATTATTTGTTTAAAGTCATAAACTTTGGGGAAATCCATATAAAGATAACGTTGAAGAAAAATCTTTGAAAGAATAAGCAGTACATGTTTTCACATGCTTATTTCATTAGATTATCAGATTTGGGCAATAAAATCACCTCTAACTTTTCTGCTCTTTAGGGTAGGAATGGAAATACTTTTATGTCATTTTGCTTTCTGACAAAAAAACTATACACACACACACACACACACACACACACAGAGAAAACACATTTCCTGATAAATTCAAACATGAATTTGTCTTTTGAGTGACTCTAAAATGATTAGCAGATGCATTGGAGGAAAGAAAAAACTATTATTATGATTTTATGAGATGATATTGATTGAGCAGCATAGTATGATTATACGTAGGAATTAGCTGATAAGGTACACTGGAATATTTTATTCTCAATAGTCTCTATATAGCTTTTATAATTTACATAATCACATGTAAATCAGAACCCCATAATGTCCTTTATATCTTATCAAGGAAAAGTGTCATCTGATTCTTTCTGTGACCACTAATATTTTGTTTAGCAAAGACTATAAACTCTTTCCCAGCCCCAAGTTGTTAACTTAGAGTGGACTTCAAGTCTGATTTGCTTTTCTCTTCCACTCTCAGAGCATAGGACATCAGGTAGACTGTTCTAAATCAGGCAAACCAAAAGAATGGGTGAAATTTTATGGCGGAGGGAAAAGTATACAGCAGTTGTTCTATTAGCATTAGGGACAGGAGTAGGAAAGGATAAACAGGAAATCATAAGTGTAAAGAATACTGCCTATGGGCTATTTGTAAGGAAAGTTAAGAATCTTTATGATATAAAGGCAAGGGATTACAGACTGTGCATCTTCTGCCAGCCAATGTCTTGCTTACCAGCAAGAAATAAAGAAACATTAAAGGGGAGATATAATATTTGTTGAGTATCCACTGTGACAAGGCATTCAAAAAGCAAATTAACTGTGTTCAAGTAGTTGTCACTCATAACTTAAAAATTAATTTATCCTCTATTCAAGGGACATGCAGAGTTGAAATTAGTATCATTTAATTCCATTTCCAAATCCTGAGCAGAAATTCCATTGGCCCAGCTAGAGTTAGATGCACACCCATTGACAATCAGCCTGTAACATCTGCAGAGGTGACTTTAATTTCACTAGTTTTGGCCACGTGCCCATTCATAAAACAATAAACCAGGTCCAGTTTCTCTGTGTCCCACTGCAAAAGCATGGCTACTCCATATGAACTAAGTAGATGGAAGTGGGAAAAGAGCATTTCTGAGAAATTTGTGGAGAAGATAGGGATGGGTAGATAAAAATTTAGTTGTCTACAGGAGCCATTTTGAAAGTGCATTCTCTGATCATATCTGGGACAATCTGAGCATCCAATAGTGACAAATTAAAAATAATTGAATAAAATAAATATCAATGAGTCCACATTAAAATAAAAAATAAAATAAATAGGGTTTCTTTTCTTAAGTAGAATGCCAAATAATACATCTGGAAAGCATTATGGACTTAGAGAATTACCAATGCTTGCTAATAATTCTCATTAATTACAACAGGGAACGGGGAACTTTAAATGTATTGCATAGGTATCCAATCTGGGGTGGGGTGGGAGAGACTCCAGAAAAGTTATAGGATTAGAAAAAATTGCTGGAAAAATCTATAAGTTTCTTGCTTGTCATTTAAAAATTGGATACATAAGAAATTAATACTTGAAAATATATTTTTTTCAAATAACATAAAATGTTAACAGTTTTAAGAAATTCTGTTATAGCGGAAACTTTGTTATTTCAGGTAATATGTGTTAATAGTTTTAATGTTTTTAATATTCAACATTTGCTGAAATCTTATCTAATAAGTTGGAGCTTGTGAGAATATTAATGGGCCTGGGAAACTTGGCATGCAATTGGGCTATTGCCACTGGTTAAAAAGTCAGATATTATTATAACACTTTATGGGGTTTTTTTTTAAGATAAACTGGTTTTAAATTTTTCATTAAACTATAGAACCTTATATTTAATGCAATTATTCAAACACTATGTATTTTAACATGGATTAGAATAGGTAACGTCTGCAATGAAGGATGGTAGAAACTACATAGTCAAAATATAAACTGATGCCCAGAGAGGCTAAGGAAATTGACCCAGAAAGAGCTTGTGCTCAGTGTTTCTCTTAAAATATTCTTTCTTCTTCCACTTTCACTATCTTACCCCTTATTAATGGATCTCCTTGAAAATAATAGAAACAGGAAGAAATAGTAATATTTTAAAACAAAGAAAACTTGATAAAATAATAAGCAGAAGAGAAATAGGAATTTTTGGCTAAAGTTAGAGTATATATTCTGTAACATTTTATTCTATGCTATATCTGAAGTTCCTTTGCATTACTTAGCTGTTTGACTAAAGCAGGAATTTGCTAAATAGTTCCCTTGGGGCTTGAATGAGTTAATAGAGATTTCTGAAGTAAAGAACATAGTACCAATTAGATTATTCTGAAACACAATCTTTAATAAACTATCTCTCTTGTATAAAACATTTTAAGAAAGCTCTTTTAGACATTTTGTTACAGATTACATTAAAGGGGGAAAAAAGGCTCCCTTCTTTCCATACTCTTTGCCCTCCTCTTTATCTGGTTAGTTTCATGGCTGTGAATTCTGCATTTGTTTGTTTATAAGAATACTAGCTATAGCTATAAATCTGCATTTAAATCTAAATTTGAGGGGAAGGTGTAGCACATGAGGAAAGAATATTTTCATTTCAGGGCCATCTGCAAAAAAAACTAAAAATAAAGGAGAGAGAGAAGGAAGGAAGAAAGGAAGGAAGAAGGGAGGAAGGAAGGAAGGAAAAGAAGTAGAAGAGAGGGCTTCCCTGGTGGCGCAGTGGTTGAGAGTCCGCCTGCCGATGCAGGGGACACGGGTTCGCGCCCCGGGTCCAGGAGGATCCCACATGCCGCGGAGCGGCTGGGCCCGTGAGCCATGGCCGCTGAGCCTGCGCGTCTGGAGCCTGTGCTCCGCAACGGGAGAGACCACAACAGTGAGAGACCCGCGAAGCAGAAGAGAGAACACGAAAGAGAGAAAGTGAAAAAAAAAACCAAGAAAACCATTTTTTTTTTTTTACTTACAATGTGTAAATGGTAAGGAATCTCCTTTTAAAATGGGTTGTTTGTGGACCCAGAATTCTGTTTTCTTGTTCTTTGCTTGTTGTACCAGACCTCTTCTACATAGGATTACCTGTAGATTAAAAGATTCATAAATTGAAATTGATAAAGTATATATGTGTGTGTTTATGTACATATAGTTTGTGTGTATGTGTGTGTATATATACACTTATATGTATATATAATTTTAGAAAAAATTATCAAATAGTGTTGTTCTAAATTAGAATAGGACCTCAGTACCAAAGGAATGCAGATAAGCTGAAGTTTCTAAATGTAACAAAAATTAGGAATAAATATGGTACTATGCACCTTGGACATCAAAGCAAAAAGGAAACCTAATAATTCTCTTAAATGTCATTTCTTACAGGCTGAAGAAAGCGTTTTCTTGGCCTTAAAGAAGATTTTTCCTCTTAGGCTTTATAGCTAGGACTCTACAGTAGAGTCAGAAAGAGGACAGTTCTCATTAGTATTAACACAATAAATTAAGTAACAGATTCCTAACGCATTTCATGTTACAGTCTCTCAATGTAAATGCCAAATGGTAGAGCATGCAAAGCAATTCTGAAAGAAGCCCCAAAAATTGAGATCCTTCTCTACAGTTTTCTCATTGGCAGACATAAAATGTCCCCATAATAAAAGTTAAGCCTCTTAGTAACAAAACTGTTATACTGGTCTTTGCAATCCTATGTAAGGCATTATTTAAACTTTGCTCCTGAAAATTGTTCTAAAAAGAAAAAAACCCATATTTCATAGACTATCTGTATATGTATATATATGAATATAATATACAATTTCCTAGAAAATAATGTATTCCATAGAATATAAATATATACATATATTTACCTCTTTCTATGAAATATCTGTATACATAACATATACATATGTATATTCACTATGAAATATGAGATTTTCCTTTTAGAACATTTTGTATATGTACACACATATATATATTTATATGAATATATAGAGAGAGACAGAGAGAAGATACAGATATATATACTTTAAAATCTATGAAATTGTGATTTTTCTTTCAGTCTGTGATATACTGAATTTGATAAACTATGGCATTTTTTTTTTTAATGAAATGACCTTTAAACCAAAGACCCTATATAATTTAAACAGCCCTGGTGAAAATGTTATATTGATGTGTTTATCTGCAGTTTTCATACAGAAGATAATTAATTGCTCCTGGGAGGTTTGGGTTTGAGAAGAATTTCTGTGAATAAATTAATCTTCTGCACGTTTTACTCTTGCAGAGAAAGGAATGTCTGAGGTCAGGACAAACTGTAGCGTTACAAACAAGATGTATTTCCTTGGATATGATTGCTTCCTTCAAGGAAATGATTAGAGAGATTAACATGCAAATAACAGACTAAGCCAGCTCTTATAAGGGAAAACAAAAAATAGCTCCAGATACATTTTGAAAATCACTGGGACCAAAATCTATTTCTATAAACATCACTTAGTTTTATGATAATCAGAATACATTGTTTGGAGAAAAATATTAATTTAGGTAGGTCTGAAGAGTTGTCACCCATTTAATTAATCCCATCTGCTATTTTTACTGTCAGAACTGCAGCAATCTGTTTGCCAGGAATTCAAAACCAGGAAAAAGGCCCCATGAGCCCCACTAACAATCTTTGTCTACAACATCTTTCACCTAATATACATGAATTCAAATTTGAAAAGGTGACAAAGAAAAGAAATTATCAGGACAATCTGCTTTATTTCATTTGTGTTCATGGAAATTTAGAAAATTAACTTTAAATATCATGACATTCAAGAAAACCAAACTGTGAAATTACAGGGAAAGAAAAGGAGGGTGCAAGAATATGATTAAAAAAATTTACCTTTGTTCCCAAAATAAAATATGGTTTTGCTTGCATTTAAAATATGTACTTTATTACTTATAATATTCTCCTTGATTTCTTGTGTCAAAAATTGTTCATTACTCTTGATTCTGTTATGTTAACTTTGGAGTAGGACCTGAAAGTTGTTTCTTTCATGATTATTTTGCCTAGTCTTCTTCTTTAGATAATACTGTATTATGGGAGGCCTAATATTACACTTGTTATTGAGAAATAATTCACATGTGACAATGTAATGTGAGTAATTATGTGCATTATAAATTTCCCAAATAGACATATGGTATCTTGTTTTCCCCAGTGAGTTTATCACTCAGGTGCTTAAGGAAGTGCATTAACTCTTCAAGACATCCATTTCCCGAGGCGTTTAGATTACGCCAGAGCATAGAATATAAATAAACTGAGATATTTATCAGTAAAGAGAACTGGGTAAGCCTGTTTTATGGAGCCATGTGGCCATTGAACTCCCATATCAGATTTATTATTAGAAATGTCAGTTCTCCTTTCACAGTTCATATGGTGGAAGGGCTGCTATAAAAGTCATCAGGAAGTGACCAACCACCAATATGCTATTTTTAATTCTTATTTTATTTCATCCCATAGTCTGACACTATTAATCATTCCTTTATCTATTAAATCTGATTGTAATCTTTATGTTTTGTTTAGATCTTCTCTTTCATAAACGCTTCTCATTTAACCCTTACATCTTTTGCTTTTGCCTTCTCCTAGAGCAATTTGTGTGTGTGTGTGTGTGTGTGTGTGTGTGTGTTGAAACCTGTGTATGAACTCCTAGAGCAATCTCATTCACAGCTACAGTGTGAACTGTCCACTATTCTAGTGGTTCTAAGTATCAAATTGTATTTTTCATCTACTAGGTTCCTCTACCTACATGCATTTTAACCTTACCCCACCCCAAATTGATCATACTTTATTCTCCCTCAAACTTGATCTTCTCTCCTATACTATTATTATTATTAAACTAGTGGTGTCCTTATTAGCTGTGTCCAGTTAATTCAAAGCTTCAGTCATTTCCCTCTTTCTTCATTATTCAATACTCATTGTTTAAGAAGTCAGGATGCCTGCCCTGAATTCTAAGTTCTTTGAGGACGGAAACCAATAATGCTCACATTGTTTGCTTAATATTAGCTCAGTTCTGAATTTATATTAGGTACATACACAACAAATGCTTGCTGATGTACGTACAATTCCAAAGAATTATTAACCATAATCCATATTATTTAATTACATTTGCATTTTATTTTTAGAATTTTGCTTGGTATTTTTGGGTCATAGAAGGATTTTAAATTAATTTTTCATAAACTCTATTTTTGTGGTCCTAGCTATTGGAATAGGATATTTTCTTCTCCCATTCACCCACTCCACATGTAGGGAAAACCTGTAACCTTAAGGAACATCTGGTGTTTTTATACATACATTTAAGGAAAAGATAGGTTATATCCCTATAAACCCTTTAATTCATCTGATTCTAGTCATTCTTCTAATATTCACTGACCTGGCAGTTTGTTGATGATGTGGATCTCCTTACTTTGGGTCATAAATGCAATGATGTGATTTTTTAAGAAAGATTTATTCATTTAACACATATCTATTTAGTTCCATTAGGAACTGGCCTAGCCACTTGGGTACATCGATAAACAAAACAGACCCTTGCCCCCAAGAAACTTAAATTCTAGTAGGAAGAAAAAAGACAAAATTAAAAAATATATATATACATATATATATATGATAAGTGCTAAATTACAAAAGAAAAGGAGAACAAAGATAGGTGGATGGTGGATCTGGATCTGTGAGGGGTAATGTTAAAGTTTTAAAGAAAAAGGGAGAGAGAAAACAAATGAAAAATTTTGACCTTCCTCCAGAAATTGCGCCTGAGGAAGATAGATTACAGTCCTTTTCTCCTTTCTCCTTGGGGTTTGTATTTCTTTTTTTTTCTCTTGTTCCCAATCAACTCCCAGCCTAAGTAGTGTGATAGAAAATCTAATGCGCTGAAGAAATAAGCTCTGAAATAGCCAATGAAAGAAGCCATTCCTAAAGAGTGAAGAGTTAATGACGAATTTTTAACAGCTTATCAACTCAGTTTCACTCTGTTACCATTTAAATGGCCTCAAATGGGATGTGAAGCTTAACGTATCATGGAATAGCATATAGTTTCTGGTGGCTGCAAACATTTTCTCATTAATCCTCGTTGCCAGATATATCAGCAATACCAAGAAGTTTGGAGAGAGTCTGTAGCCTTGCCTCGGATTTCTTTTCATTTAAAGATGGAATTTAAGAGAATTAAACAAAAAGTAAAATTATGGACATTTGTTTTATTACTATTATTAAAAATAAATTTTAAATAAAATAATTAATATTCTGTTAACATGGGTGGATACGACTAGACCCAGTGTTCTGCTTCCAACCAAAAAAACGTTTTTTTAACTCATACGTAACTCACAGACCTGTATCTTGTATTACCTGCTCGTGTGATGTCTTAAATGTTCACATTTCCTTAGTTTCATGTTCTTAAGTCATCCAGTACATCCAAAGTTCCAAACTTGTTATTTTTCTTATGTTATTTTGGCAGTTGTGAGTTTTTTTTAAATTATGAATCTATATTTTATATATCTGAATGTCTTACTCATAGAGGGTCTACCATATCTATGACTTCTTTGCAAGATGCCAACTTGGACAAAGGTTTTTTTTTTTTTCTATTGACACAGATATTTATAAAATATCTGTAATAAAATTTACATATATCTTATTTATTAATTCAAAAATGTTCATAGGTAAACAAATCTTCGGTTCCTCAAGATCTTGACTGGACGTTCCTCTACTCTGTGATTAGGGTGAACAAATTCCAGTTTATGCCTTGTATCTCAGAGTACTAGTAATAATTCTCCCTGTCACTCAAGAAAACATCCTTATTTGTGTGATAAATTAAATGGTCACTATATCCATGACTGATCTGAAATCTGGCTGTCATTAAGCACATCACTCTTTAATGTGATTTCTAAGACATTATTTGTCTACTCTTCTACCCTTCTGGAACATCCCCAGTTCCTTTGAGAATTATTGTCATCATCTGTTCTCTCTTTATCTCTGTCATGGACATTTCTCTTCATTTGTTGAAGGCTTTTGTAAGTGCTCTTACTCTCCATCCCAACCCAGTTTTCACCTATCTTTTTTTGTACTGCACGCTTTCAAACAGCCAAACATTGTGATGTCTCAGTTCTATTCCATGTTTGTCTCCATCCCCTCCATCCAGTTTCATATCCATAATGATTCCCTAGATCTTGTCTGATTTACCATTGAAATCTGATATTCAGACATTCCTTTTTCTGAGTAGGCCTCCTATTTTCACCTCCCCTTTGCTTCCGTATTAATTACTTGCCCTAAATCTATTCTTTAACTCCATCAATACCGTAAAGATTTGACCTCTTAACTGTCATACTTTCAGTCTTTCATTAATCTCTCGGAGCCTAGTTTCTTCCCTATTTAGAATATTTTCCCCTTTACAGATGCTTTCTTTTTGCCCTATTCCCCCAAAAGAACATCAAATTTGATAGAACAGGAATTTTTACGTTTTCTTTACTGCTGTCTCTCTAGCATTTACAAGGGCACCGAGCATACGTACATTAGGCCCTCAGTGGATGTTTGAATGAATGTTTGAATCAGTCAGATTTCAATTTAAATTTCAACTCAGCGATACCTATTTTAATGACCCAAACTGAAAAAGCTTCCACTTCCACTCTGATTCATACTCTAGAAATATCCCTGTTTCATCTTGTTCATAGCAAGGGAACAGCTCCAGAAATTTGCTGCTTATTATTCACACTGGTTTTTTTTTTTCTTTCACTTTAAAGGCAGGAACTGACTTTGTGTTGTTCACTACTCTATCCCTAGTACCTAATGTATTGTGTAGTGTATTATAGGCCTTCATTAAATTACTTGTTCTTTTGCTAACCTTTTTATAAAATGTGAGTGGTAACAGTGTCTAGTTCGTGGCGCTGTTGTGAGGATCAATGATATCATATATAAGGAGCTTTGTACATTGCTTAGCAGTCAGCACACAATTTTTAGCTCTTTTCATTATGACACACAAAACAGCAGCAAGAGTAGTCTGCAAATAAGCAAATGATCATGTTGTCTACCTACCACTATTTTAAATGGCCAACCACTGTCTTGAAGATGCTGATCAAACTCCTTAACATGGCAGAGAAGGACATTTATTATCTAACCTTGGCTTGTTTCTCTTGCCTCATCTCATGCTATGTTCAAACCACCTGAAAGGCCATGTTCTCACCCTACTGAGTTACATGCAATACCTCATCATATACAGTCTCCTTTCTAGGCTTCTGCCAAGAGCTTTGATGCCACCGTATTTTAACCTGGTTGACGCCTCCATAGTCTCAAGACCTCAGATGAGATCATTCTTCCTTTATGAAGCATTCCCTGACTCAGAATGCATCACTGTGTGAGTTGAAATGGCCTTTTTTCCTGTTGGTCTCCTCTCCTTGGACCACAAACTCTTCAAGGGCAGGGTTTATTTCATGTTCATCTTTACATCTTTGGCACCTAATAAAGTAGCTAATTCATGGCAAGTACAGAACTTTCAGAGGCTTCCCTCAACACATCTGCCTCCTCAGCAGTACCCACACCATTCACTTTTCCTCCCCTCCGTGTACCATCCTTGAAACATAGATGTCATATCTAATCCCATTCTCCACATGCACAGTGGATTCTATCCTTTCATGCCTGTTCAAGGACATCACTACACTAGCTTTCTTTCACTTTCTTATATTATTATTAATTCTGCAAAGAATAATCTGCTTATAATAGGCAGCTTTTATTCCCAGTTTTGATGAAAATTTCTCTTAACCCTACTTCTTCCTAACAGTTAAAATCCTTTTCCTTGCTCTACTGGGCAGGAAAACCTTCTTGAAAGATACGTTTATACTTAAGGTTTCTACATCTTCAGTTTTCATATTTTTAAAGCATACTTCAGTCTGGCTTTCATCCTGCCACACCTTCAAAAATTACCATGACAAAATCATCGCTAACTTCTATGTTGCCAAATGGTTGATGCTTTTTAAGGTTTTTAATTTGGAAATATTTTCAAAACTTACGAAAGTTCTAACAATAACAACAGTACTAAGCATACCATATACCTTTTTACTTATGTTCACTTATTGCCAACTTTTTATCCCATTTGCTTCCTCTCTCTCTCTCTTTCTCTCTCTCTCTGTCACACACACACACACACACACACACACACACATTCTCTACCTACTCCACTCCCACTCCCTGACACACATACACATACACATAAACACAGAAACCCTCTGATTTTTTCTCTGAAGCATTAGAAGATGGGTTACATATATCAGCGATGGCCTTTTAATCCTAAATACTTCATTGCATATTTCCTAAGAGTAGAAATATTTTCTTATATTACTCCAGCACAGTTATTATCTTCATACATTTATATAATACCATAATTTTATCTAATCTGCCATTCATATTCCAAATTTTTCAGTTGATCAAATAATGTCTTTATACCTTCCCACCCCCACTGCCAATGCCAAAGCAAAGGATCTAGCCTAGAGTTAGTTATTCCATGTCATTGTCATATCTCTTTAGCCTGCTTATTTGAAACATTTCCACAAGTTTTTATCTTCTATGGCATTGATATTTCTTAAAAATAAAATATATCCCAAGGCACATTATTTTACTTAATGAGAAAAGAACACTCCTTCTTTTTGGCCGAAATAAGTAATATTGTGTCCATTTTGCAGTATCACATCTGGAGATACACAATTTCCATCTGTCCAACATTGCTAATTTTAATTTCAGTCACATATCCCAGGTGTCATCAGATTTCTCCATTTTATGATTACTGTCATTATTTTTTCTCCCAACAACTAGTAAAGTCTGTGAAGAGAAACATCAATGAAAATTTCCTGTTCCCTTTCAAAATTTCCCCCTAGACTTAGCATCCATGATAATTTTGTCTGATCCAAGCTTTACTATGTTTGTCACACAACCATGGTTTTCCAACTCCAGCCTTCTTTCCACACTTACCAGCTGTCATTCAACAATTTACTATAAGCAAAATCTCTTCCTACTCTCTTAATTATTTATTATGTATTATGGACTTGGGATTTCTTATGCTTTGTTAGTTTATAGTCCATGTCTGTACGTCATCATTTTTGACTAACATTGTCTAGATTTGGCCATTGGGAACCCCTTCAGTCTGGCTCCTGTGTTTTGTGATATGCCCTCATCATATTTTGAGTACTTCCTTGCTTTCTGGCATAACATGATGTTCCAGGCTCATTTTGTACCTACCCTACACTGCCTATGGAATCAACCGTCTCTCTGAGGAGCTCTGATTCCCTTTAGTGGGTACTGATCATAGCGATCAAGATTTGGGCACAAGATGTGCTCATTGCTACTAAGGTGTCTTTGCTTCTAGTTTGTTTGTTTTAGTTTGCAATCAGAGCTAGGAAATATATGCATATATGTACATACATACATACATATGTGTACAAATATAAATGTTTACACTTATACACACACGTACATATATACATGTGCACATAAACATTAATTTACACATATATGCATATTTTAGAAATTGTGTACTTCATAGCAGTACATTTAATTCCAGTCCATTCTCACAGGGTTCTTTCTTCCTTACCCCATTCCTTATTTGTTTTTCTCATTCTTCCTTTAGTGAGAACCCTGGCTCTGTACAACATCAACACATTTACTCTTTTGCTCAATCCTATAATACATGTAAAATAGTAGATGTAATTTAGGATTCTAAAACAGTTTTAGAGTTTTTATGTGCAAACCGCTACAAGAAGCAAAGCTACTAAAAAATAAATAAATAAAGTTTAGGCTTCCACCTGGATTCCCCAGTACAGAGGGTATATAGACAAATACTATGATCCAAATAAATTATTTGAATTAATCCTTCTTTCCTTCCTCCCTCCCTTCCTTCCTTTCTCCTTCCTTCCTTCTTTCCTTTCTTCTATCCTACCTGTCTGTGTGATTATGATATTTTATTTGTCATACAATTAGATTTTTTTGTTTTAGTTTGCTTTCAGTTTTAGAATATTTCATCCTTCCCATTCTTATGGGAAATAAACAATGAAATTTAATTTTAAGGCATAGACTATTAATCTAACTTTCAAAAGAAACTACACAATAGTTTTAGTAACAGAAATATTACTCCTGCTCTATCTCTTTCAACACATTCACTACCTTTTGTAGATAAACAACTACATTGTCTTTTTTGGTTCATCCTTTCTTTGCTGTTTTTTCTAATGAAAAGTAAACATATGAATATCTTCTTTTTTTTTTACACAAAAGGTAGCATGCTATATGTGTTTTGCACATTTTTCCCACTTAAATTATCTCCTGGAAAGTACTCCATATCATTCATAGAAATCTTTTTTTATTCATTCGTGGTTATAGCTGGAAAGTACTCCATTATATGTACCATAATTTATTAAACCAATCTCCTATGTTTGAAAATTTAAGTACTTCTAATATTTTCTGATTACAAAAACTGAAATAAATAACTATTATTGTGCATATTTATATTTTTAGTGATGAATCTTCAGGATAAATTCCTGGAAATACAACTAATGGATTACAAGTAAATTTAGATGGATATTTTGCTGGATATTGTCAAATTCTTATCTATAGAAGTTATGTCACTTACATTCCTACCATCAATGTATGAAAGAGCCTACTTCCCCAGAGCCCTGCCAACAGAGGTTATTGTAAGGTGTTGAATTTTTGCCAATCTGAAGCGAAAGAAATGGTATCTCATTGTCATTTGAATTTGCATTTATCTTATTCTAAGTGATATTGAATATCTCTTCATATGTTTAATGGCCATTTTTACATCTCTTTTTGTGATTAGTCTGATAATATATTTTGCTCATTCCAATATAGGGTTGTTGGTCCTATTAGCCGCAAATTTAAAAGCTTTTATAAATTATGAATATTAACCCTTCATTTGTGAAGAATGTTACAGATAGTTTCATTTGTCTTTCCTAGGGCTTACAGTTTTATTTTTACCATGTTTCTTCTTCGTTAATATAGTAAAATTTATTATTTTCTTTCATTTCATATGGATCCTTAGTTATAGTTAGAAAGTCTTAACTCTACAATGAAGGAATTTATCCATATTTTTCTAGTCCTTGTGTAGATTCCACATTCTTACATTTAGGATGTTCATATATTAAGAACTTATGCTTGTGTATGGTGTGACAATGGGTCCAGCTATATATTTTACCAAATTGCTGTTCAACTCTTTCAATACCATTTATGAAAAAGTTACACTCTTGCTTTTCTTTGTGTGTGTTTTGAAAAATAAGATGTTAATCTAACTCTCGAAATTAAGTGATTGCATAGATATTTTAGCCTTGAGTCCCTGAGGATTTGTCTTTATCTTGAAAGTCTAGTAGTTTTTCCATGATGTTTCAGAGTTGATCATTCTCTGTTGATTTTCCCTTGTACTCAGTGAGCCCTTTCAATGTGTAGATTAAGATCTTCTCTAATTTCTAGAAATTCTTCTTGATTTGTAATTTTAAATATTAGTTCATTTCCATGTTTTTTTTTTTTTTTTTTGCGGTACGCGGGCCTCTCACTGTTGTGGCCTCTCCCGTTGCAGAGCACAGGCTCCGGATGCGCAGGCTCAGCGGCCATGGCTCACGGGCCCAGCCTCTCTGCGGCATGTGGGATCTTCCCGGACCGGGGCACGAACCCGTGTCCCCTGCATCGGCAGGCGGACTCTCAACCACTGTGCCACCAGGGAAGCCCATGTTTTTTTAATAGTCTTTCTCAGAGACACCAATAACATGAATGTCTGGCCGTCAATCAATTTCTTTTCATCCCTTTTTACTTCTTTTTTGATCTCATTTTCATTCTCTTGGTTTTTGTGATTTTCTTCCATGTCTTAAGTGTGTATTTAATTCTAGTCTTTCTTGTGCACCTTCCAATTTAGTCTTTATTTATTATGAGATTTTTGTCTTTTTCTACCATTTATGTCATTAGTTCAAGCAACACTACTTTTAATTCTTCTTATTTTTTTCCATTTCCTCTTTTAGTTTTTTGTGTTTCTGTATCAAGGTGTTTTTAATACTTCAAAAAATGCTCATTTGAGGATATTTAATTCAAATTGGGGTGCTGTATTTCAATTTTGTTTATATGACGGTTATTCTGGGAGGAAGTCTTTTCATCAGCAGATCTTTTATTTGCATGTCTAGCATTTTACAGTAATTTCCTGTGTATGTGGTCTGCTTTCTTTTATTTTATTTCATGAGTATGGTACCTATTTCAGGAATATCTTTGATGTTCAGCTTCTTTACATTTATTGTTTTGCTTTCTATTTCTGAGAGTGATTTTAACTGTGCTTCCTATGACTTCAGTTCCTTTCTGCTATTTTTCATAGTCTTTTCAGCCACCCTTCTTCTGCCCATCCCACACACAGTCTTGTGATGGTGGCCACAGGTAGGGGTTGTAAGAATGTGTTCCTTTTTTTCTTCTACTTACAGGAGTTTGAAGATTGCTTCTCTGCCTCCTAGTAATGCTGAAGATGTTTATCCTTTGTGGTTTTATTTGTTCTCCTTATTGATATTTTGGTTGTTTTGACAGAGTGAAAGGGAGTTTCAGAATCTGGCTGCTGTTGTTTTGCAAAACTCCATTGGTCAATCCTCAGTCCTCATTTTATCTGATTTATCAATAGTATTTGGCAGCAACAATTACTACCTCCTTCCAGATATACTTTCTTCATTTGATTTTTAGGACATTACACTCTTGGTTTTCCTTATGACTTTGCCACCATTTCTTTAATTTCCTTTGCTGGTTATTCCTCTTCTTCCAGACCACCCCCCCTTAGTTTATACCTACCACCTAGACTACCCTCTGAAGTTCCAGCATCATATATACAGTTTTTACTCAGCATTTGCACTTGCATTTCTAATAGACATCTCAAACTCAACACACACACACCCCTTAAGATTTCTCTATCCCAGTTGATGGCAATTGCATTATTTTTATTGCTAAGGCCCCAAACCATGGCTTCTTTTTTGACTTCTCTTTCTCTTAAATCGCATAACCTATTCACTAAGAAATCCTAATGGTTCCAATTAGAAAACATTTCCAATTGGAGCACATTCCACCACCTCTACTATAGCCATCCTAGTGAGATTGTACCATCATTTCTCATCTGGACCACTTACATAGACTCTTAAATGCTTCTTCCCTTCCCTACTTACAGAAGGTAGAGTAATATCTTTAAACTTCAAGTATATATTATTATTCCCATGCTAAAAACTCTCTGATTCTCTTTTTCCATCAGAGTATAAGCTAAATTCATTATAATAGCCTACAAAGTTTTACAGGATCTGTCACACATCACCTCTCTGACATCATCTCCTACCATTTGATTATTCCATTTCTGTTACACTGGTAGCCCTGCTCTTTTACAAACAAGCAAGACATTCTGGATTAGGATTTTGTGATAGTCATTCTCCCTGCTTAGAACAGTGCACGCAGCTATCCACATAACTAACTCTCTTGTTTCTCTCAAGTATATGCTCAAATATTACCTTCTCAACGAAGCACAACCTGACCTTCCTATGAATATTATAATTTATCCTACCCACCCTGTGGCACTGTAGATCCACTCACTTTGGTTTACATTTTAATTTTTTATAGCATTTATTATCATCAAACGTAAAATCTTAGCTCCATAGAGACTCACCTCTTTTGTTGCTCATGCATTCTAAGTGCTTTTAAGAGTGTCTGGCGCATAGTAGGTAATAAATTATTGTTAAATAAATGCTGACCATTTGAAATAAATTCTGAAATTTTCTAAATCTTAAAATTTAGACACATGCCTCATTTACATCTCAATTCATTGTCAAGTAATTATAAATGTCTATAATCCCATGTCAGATTTAAAATTCATGTTTTCTAATCCTTTCTACTGAAAGTTTCATACTTAATAAACTGACTTTAGAATTGAAGAATATAGACCAATTAAAGCAGCTGCTTGATCACTTGAGAATATTTTCAAAATATTTTTTAAAAAATTAATATTATATCAAATGTTGAATTTTGCCTTTTAAGTTTATGGGATGTGCAATATTCAAACTTCTGTATTTTAATATATGTATTGTATTTTAATATATGTCTTGTATATCCCTATTATATGAAGAACTTGACCATTGAAACTGTATGTGGCTTTTTAGTTTTTCTATTTTCACTTATAATATTTATCAGAGTATTATTGCTATATCAGTCTTTTTCTTTTCCTCCAAATTCATTAAATAAAGCATAGAAGAGCCACAGTGTTAGGGCATTTCATTCACCATTCAATGTTGCAGATTAAAATAGAATCAGAATCATTTGCTCACAAACAGAAAAGGACCTAGAAAATCTATAGTACAAGCTCCTCATTTAACAAAACATTAACTAAGGTAGAAAAATGATGTCATTTACCAATGTTAATATAGTTAGTTAAGAAGAAAGTAAGGACAAGAATTCAGGCCCCCCAATTGCCAGATCAAAGTCCTTTCTCCTATCCAATGTCGCATTATCATTTACAAACACCTCCAATATTTTTGGTGGAATACAAGATCATATAGCATACTTTTCTTTTTCTATTACTTTCCATTTCCTCATCCATGTTTTATAAGATTTATAGATATTTGCACCTAAACAAAAATGTTAGGATGTTAGGCCTTTCCGTTTCTTAATCTGAAATCTAGAAAACTATTTATAAATGATTATAGAAAAGTGTGCCCATATCATCTAAGACATTTTCTTCTCCAACTAATATGAAAAATCCAACAAATATTCACTAAACTATAAGGGCATTTATGTTTCACAAACCAAAAAGGTCTTAGAAAGTTTCCAGAATTGGTTAATGATATAGCTCAATAACTTCATCAAATTTTCTCCATGTTTCAATTTGTTGTCTTTATTGTGTGGCCTTGTGCTCTTAGGCTGTCACTGTGCCTAATCCAGTGATTGTTGACACTTTTCAAGGCATCGTATGTGGATGTCAGTATCTACAGAAAGTGAAAGAAGAACGTTCATATCTTATACTCCACTTTTATGAGGGAAAAACAAAACAAAACAAAAACCTTCTTCTAAGCCTTCCAGCTGACATCCTCTCATGTCTCATGGCATGTCTTGTGTCATACTGAGATCTAAACTAATCACCTGAAAAAAGGGTTGAGGCATCCATGAAGGAGAAAAAATTAGGTCCAACACCCTAAGAAAACACGGGCTTTCTTTAGCAAGAACAAAGATATTGGGTTGGCCAAAATTTTCCTTCAGGTTTGTCACAAGATGTTACAGAAAAACCCGAACGAACCTTTTGACCAACCCAAGAGAATTCCACAGTTAAATGTAAACAATAGTGCCAGCCACTCTAACAATCTATAAAATAGAAAAGTGAGCATTATGTTGTTTTCATCTGTAATCTGGAGAGATACACCTTTTCTCCTACCAATTTTAGTGAGAGTAGGACCAGCCAACTTCAATCATAATTGAAATCCTTTCACTGAGTTTTCATAATTTTTGACTACTGTGAATATGTTTTGCACTACAACGCAAGTCCCTCTTTCGAAGTAGTCTTAAAGATCAACAACCCATCATATAATCCCACAATTCTTTCCTTCTTCTATTATCTGGAAAAGATTATACAGAATTGGTACTATTTATTCTTTTAAGTATAAAGTATAAAACCCCAGTACCTGGAGGTTGCTTTTTCAGAAGGTTTCTAACTATAAATTTAATTTTTAAATAGGTATCAGACTCTTCTTATTTTCTATTTCATCTTGACTGAATGTTGGCCGTTTCTGGTTTTCAAGGAATTGGTTCCTTTAATCTTAGTTGTTAAATTTTTGCTCATGTAGTTGGTTGCACTACTATTTATTAACCTTTTAATTTCTCTGGATCTGTAGTGATATGCTATTTTTCATTCATTATACTGGTAATTTGTATCTTCTCTCTTTTTCTTTGTCAGTTTTGTCAGAAGTTTATCTTGTATTGATCTTTTCAAAGACTGAGACTTGTTTAATAAACTTTCTCTTGCTTTTCTCTTTTCAATTTCATTGATTTATGTTCTTGTCTTTATTATTACCATCCTTCTGCTTGCTTTCAGTTCTCTTTACTCTTCTTTTGCCATTTTTAAGGTAGAAAATAAGATTTTTGATTTCAGACTTTTTAAAATTTTCTAATATAAGCATTTAATTCTATAAATTCCCCTTCTATCACTACTTTACCTACATCTTGCTAGTTTTGATTTGTTGAATTTTCATTTTCATTCAGTTTAAAATACTTTCTAACTTCCCTTATGTCTTTCTTTTTAACCTATGTAGTATTCGGTGTGTGTTAATTTCCAAATGTTTGGACCTTTTCTGGTTATTTTTTGTTATTGATTCCTAGTTTACTTCCATAATGCTCACAAAGCATACTTTGTAGGATTTCAATTTTTTTCAATTTGTTAAAGTTTTTACTTTTTGTACCCAAGACATGGTCTATCTTGGTGAATATTTCTTGAGTACTCGAATAGAATGTGTACTGTGTTCTTGATTAGTGCAGCATTCTTTAAATGTCAATTAGCTCTTCCCTGTTAATGGTTTTGCTCATTTCTATACATTGCTGATTTTTTGCCTACCCAATGTATCTTTTACTAAAAGAGGGATGTTGAAGTCTCCAACTGTAATTATGAGCTTGTCAACTTCTTCTTGCAGTTTTGTCATTTTTTGCTTCAGGTACTTTAATGATTTTTGTTAGGTATATACACATTTAACATTGTTATGACTTCTTAATTAGTTGATCATTTTATTATCATGTCTGCAATTGTCCCTGATAATTTCTTTGCTATGAAATCAACTTCACCTGATATTAATATAGTCACCCCTGTTTATTTGTTTGTTTGTTTTTAAATTAGTGTATGTTATATCTTTTTCATCTTTTTACTTTACCCTACTATATCATTATATGTGAACTGAGTTTCTTATACAGATCATATATATAGTATGTATAATTTTTTAAACCATGCTGATAATACCTGGCTTTTAATTGATGTGTTTGGGGCATTTGCATTTATGATGATTAATATGTTTTTATTTAGTTGTACCATCACATTATTTGCTTTCTGTTCATTTCCTCTGCTTTTTGTTCTTTTGTTTTCCCTTTCTTGCTTTATTATAAGTATTTCAAAATCATAATATCCATTTTAACCTGTATGTTGTTTTTTAAATTAAAATATGTATATAGGTTTTTTGGTTGTTGTTGCTCTAGGGATTATAGTATACATACTTAACTTTTTCAGTCTTTTTTTTTTTTTTTTTTTGTGGTATGCAGGCCTCTCACTGTTGTGGCCTCTCCCGTTGCGGAGCACAGGTCCGGACGTGCAGGCTCAGTGGCCATGGCTCACGGGCCCAGCTGGTCCGTGACATGTGGGATCCTCCCAGACCGGGGCACGAACCCGTGTCCCCTACATCGGCAGGTGGACTCTCAACCACTGAGCCACCAGGGAAGCCCTTTCAGTCTATTTAAAATCAGTATTTTAGCACTCCAAATGGAATGTAGAAATCTCACTACCATATAGGTCCTTTTACTCCCACGACTTTATTGTATAGTAACCTTATATATTATATCTATATGCATTGATAATAGCATCAAACAATGTTACAATTTTGCTTTCAATTGTGAAACAGTTTAAAGAAATCAAGAGGAACAGATTAGTCTATTATATTTACTCAGATATTATCTCTGTTGCTCTCCTTCATTAAATTTGTTCAGCATTTCCTTCCAGTATTATTTCTCTCTGTCTGAAAAAATTCTTTTAGCAATGCTTTTAGAACAGGTCTGCTGGCTAGGAATGCTCTTAATTTTTCTTCATTTAAGAATGTCTTTATTTCACTTTCATTTCTTAAGTATGTTGTCAATAGGTATAGCATTTAGGGATGAAAGACTTTTTTTCCATCACATTAAAAATGCTGTGCCACTTTATTTGGGCCTTCAGGTTTCTGATGAGATCTACAGTTTTTGTTTAAATTCTTGTTTCCTATTGGGACAGTCACAAGTTTGGGTTTTTTTTTTCCATTTTTTTGTTGTTGTTTGCTTTAATTTTTAGCAGTTTTATTTTGATATAGCTGGGTGTGAACTTATTTTAGGTTTATCCTATTTGGCATTTGCTGAGCTTCATGAATCTATAGGGGGGTTGCTGTTGTTGTCATTATTATTATTATTATTAGCTAAATATATGTTCTGTGCTGCATTCCTCTCCTTCTCAGACTCCATTTGCACAAATATTCGACCTTTTAATACAATCCTATAAATTACTAACACTCTTTTCATTTTTTCCAGTATTTTTCTCTCTATTCGTGACATTGCATAGCTTCTGTCAATCTATCTTCAAGTTCACTGACTTCTCTGTAATCTCTATTCTGCTATCAAGCCCATTCAGCCCATTTTTGTTATTTAATTTTTCAGTCCTAAACTATCCATCTAGTTCTTATTTATATCTTTTATGTCCTTACTGAGAAGTTTTATTTTTTGTTGAATTCAACAGTGGTCCCAGTTACTTGCTGAGCATTTTTATAATAGCTGGTTTAAGTCTTTGTGACATATGTGTTATCTCAGCTTTGGCATCAGTTGATTTTTTAAAATGAAAATTTATTTATTTGTTTGTTTGTTTATTTGTTTGCCATACCATGCGGCTTGTGGAATCTTAGTTCCCTGACCAGGGATTGAACCCGGGCCATCAGCAGTGAGAGTGCAGAGTCCTAACCACTGGACCACGAGGAGATTCCCTAAAATGCAAATTTAGATTGGTCTGGTTCTTTGTATGCTGAGTAATGTTGAACTATATCCTGAACATTATGAGTATTATGTCATAAGACTCTGGGTTTTGTTTAAATCTTACGCAGAATGCTTATATTTTTGGTAAGTCAGTCTAGTTAGGTTCAGGTCATAACTTCCATACCGCTTTCTGCCAGCTATAAGCCCAATATCAGTTCATTTTTCAAATTGCAGTGACATTCAGATTTATCCTGTGTGTGCATCATCCAGTGATCAGTTGGGGTATGAGAGTTGAGCTATTTGTTAGTATGGCTCTCACAGCCTTTTCTTTGCTGAATAATGCAAATTCTTGCATGTGCTTCTTGGGTGTAAACTCAGGATTCCATACACAACTTTACGGGATTGCTTTTCCAAGCTTCTCCCTCTCTGTAATCTCTCCATTACTTTCTAGTTGCCTGGGTCTCCTCTTTTCTATCCTCTATTTAGAAATCTGGGGCTAGTTATTCCACTTTGCCATATACTTCTGAAACTATGCCCACATCTATGGCTAACTAATGGGAAGCCAGAGAGAAATAATACAACAAGGATTGGTCCCACTCTCTTGTAGTCACAGATCTATCAATTGGAGAGGAAGATTGCCTACCTTCAGATGTTTGACTCTTGCAAGCTCCTATTACTGCTGGATGCTGCTGCCACTGTGAGATTGCTTAGATTCTGGGGCAAAGAAGAACAGAGAAAAGAAATGAGACAATAGGGGAACTTTTAATTTCCTATGAGAAGTAGATGTTCATTTTCTCACTCCTTTAACCAGAACTAGAGGGCTTTTCTTGGAGCTTTCTCTTTCTGTTCCCCAGTACATGGTTCTGGTGAATTAGGTCTAGGCAAGGAGTTATTGGAGGGAACCAGTCTAACCTCACCACTAGTTCAGGGTTTTTTGAATTCTGGCCTCCTACTCCAAATTTGCCTGTTACTTTTTGCTTTTCAGAGACCCCAAATATCTGTTCCATGCATTTTGTCCAAGTTTTATATCTGTACTCAGTGGCAGAAACAGGATGGAACATACTCAGTCCAATTTACTCAAAATGAAAACCAGAGAATTTTTATGGGAATTAATTTTATTCTTATTCCAGCCAGAGAGCCATCTTTCTTCTCCTATAAGGTCACTATTTCCATTCTAATCTTATAGGCATTGCTATTGTGATTTTATACTCAAAGGATACTGTATTTCTTTAATTTGGATGATCTGTTGATTTCTGCATGTAACAACTACCATATTAGGCAAAACTTACATTTTTCTAATCATCACTTACTACACTGTTACAATTGTTAATTTACCTATTCCAATAGTTTGCAAACCTCTTAAGGTCACACACTGTGTATTTTGTACCTATATTTCCAAAGTTAAAATAAAATGACTTGCATATTTAGTTTAGAAAATATGCATTGGATACGTGGATGGATGCGTGGGTGGGGTGATAGTATAGAGTACAATGTTTTTGCCTTTTCCCACTCAAGAATAGTTGTATCATGTAAATAGAGGTATTTTTATCTCCTTCCTCAATCCCACAAGGATCGTAAGTATGGTATTATCTGAGGGAAAGAATGTACTCTAAAGGTACCCTAGTTTCCTTAAAGGGAATTTTTAAGTAATAAACACTAGACAAGTTAGTTGTTTGTTTCCCTAGGTCTTTTACTACCTGAAAAATTTCTCTGCCGTCCTCAAAATGAAACACTGTTGTGGTAGAGTCCCATATCTGTTCAGGTAACTCATAGGTGGAATAAGGACTTAGAAAGGACTGAAAATTCATTTGGCACTAGGAAACAATTCAGGTCATTAGAGCAGATTAGGCTTGTAGAGGAATTTCCACTAATCCCTTACTTCTTCTAGACAGCATTGGAGCATGCCACATTTTTCACTGAAATTTTGAGGTTTGGGGAAAGGATAAAATGTAATATAATAGGCATTTATCTTTAAATCTCTCCTATTCTTAGCATATCTCTGAGGAACAGCAACCATTCTACAGTTTGGCCTGAGAAATGGTTGGGAGTACAGGAATTTAGAGAATAATTTATTGCATTGAAACACCCAATTATAAGTCAACCAAGAGGTCTCTTAGAAACGATAGAATTATTGGGTCACACAAAATATGATTTGTGCCCAGAAGGAGTTTCAGAATCAAGGAGTACAGCTTCCTGTTTACTAAGTAAATACCTCTGGAAGAGTTAATTGAGGAATGAAAGTTCAATTCTCCTATTTGGAAAATAGTAATAGTACTGTCAGCCTTTGTGAGGCTGATGTGAGGATTAAATGGCAAAATGGTTTTAAGTTGCTGTATTAGTTTTCTATGGCAGCTACCACAAATTACCACAAATTTAGTGGCCTAAAACAACACATAGTATCTTACATTTCCATAGAACGTAAGTCTGATATGGATCTTACTGGGTAAAATCAAGGTATTGGTAGGATGCTCTCCTTTCTGGAGGCCCTAGGGCAGAATTTATTTCTTTGCCTTCTCCAGCTTCTAGAGACCACCTAGTTTTCTTGGCCTATAGCCTTTTCCTCCATCTTAAATTCCAGCACTATAAGATTAAGTCCTTCTCATGCTGACATCTCTCTAGTTCAGATTTTTTATTCTTTCTTCCACTTTTAAGGACTCCTGTGATTACACTGTAACCACCCAGATAATCCCAGGTAATTTAGCCACTTTAAGGTGATTTGATTAGTACCCTTAATTCCATCTGCAACCAAAATTCTCCTTTGCCACGTAAACTAACTTATTGACATGTTCTGGGGGTTAGGATATGTATGTCTTTGGGGGGCTATTGTCTTGCCTGCCACAAGTGCTAATTATTATTGACAGATTTTTCAGTTTCTGTTTTTAATCTTCTGTGAAGATAACAATATTATCAGTTTTATATTATATTTGTGATGGTTAAGTGAGCTAGTAGAAACAAAGCATGAAGCACAACTTTTAGTAAATAGTAGCTTTTAGTTAGTACTTGGAGTCTAGTTTTATTTTTTAACCAGTAAAATAAAAAAATAATGTATTAGTACATTTCACATTAGTATGAAAATTAGCAACATAGTATGTAGAGTTCCTAACGATTATTGGTTGTATAAAATCATCAAGTTATTTAACATCTCTAAATTTTACATTACTCATCTCTAAATTGGGGTCAAAAATTATATATACCTCAGAGGATTCTTGAAAAAGTTAAATTAGAAAATATACATTAAGCATTTAGCACAGTACCTGATACCTGGTAAGGTAGCAGTAGCAAGTTAGTCATTATTATATTTTGTAATAATATAAATTATTACTATCTCTACATGTTCCATGATCCATAACTCTTTCTAAAATAAGTCCATCTTGAAAGATTTCTCAATTTTCTTGGAATAATCAATGCTCTATGAGAAAACTGGGAAAGTGTTCATCATGGACAGATGGATTCAAGCTCTTTAAGCCAAAGCAGATCACTCCCTGCCTGCAGAATCCCTCCCTTTTCCAGAGATTTATTGAGGTTTAGTGAAAAGCAAAGATAAATGGGCATTCTTGGGTTGACCATAAGCCAAGAGTAGAGGACATATCCTTGCCAAATCTACATGTACTAGACGCACAGCCGGATTGTGCAAGCCGTAGGAGTTGTAACAATCTGCATAAGGTCTTGAGAAGCAACTGGGTACTTGGAGACTCCTGAGGCCATTCTTATTTATTAGACTCCATCTCTGGCCTGAGGTTATTACTTGAGGTACTCTCATTTGGGGCATTTTCCTTAGCAGTGAGCATAGCTTTATCCATATGTCCATTAATTACCTATTATAATATAACTTACATCTAAGCTTTTTAGGATGGGATAGGATCTGACCCTTCTCTCCTTCTTTAGCTTTTGATGTTGGCTGACATTTTGTGTTTAAGAGCCATAAAATATCTTTTTGTTTTGTTAGATACATGTTACTTTCTTAGGCCTCTTTGTTTTTACACCTTCTGTTCCATCTACAAAGCATGGCCTTAGCCTTCTTATTTACCTAGAGAACTTATTTTTACCATTAAAAACCTATCCCAGGGATTACCTCCCTCTCTGAATCTCGAACCGAAATTGTCAATCTGTTCATTTTCAAAGTGACCTCCAGGGCCTGTATTATCCTTTCATTTCACTTGTAACATTTTATTATAATTTTTTGCTTTATTATCCATCTTACCAAATACCCAATGGTCTACTTGAAGCAGAAAAAGTGTCTTTTTTATCTCTATGTCCCATATAGCAGCGAAGTGCCCAGAAGATTGGTGAAAGTTAAGCAAATTTTTGAAAGAGGAAGCAATGGACTTAGGAATATATGAGTTCCAAGAATCAGACACTTACTGAAACTAGCTTAAGCAATTTTTTTTAATTATGAAAAAGATATACGAGTATTTTATGAAATTGAGGATTAGAAAGTGAAGCCAGGGCTTCCCTGGTGGCACAGTGGTTGAGAGTCCGCCTGCCGATGCAGGGGACACGGGTTTGTGCCCCGGTCCGGGAAGATCCCACATGCCGAGGAGCGGCTAGGCCTGTGAGCCATGGCCGCTGAGCCTGCGCGTCCGGAGCCTGTGCTCCGCAACGGGAGAGGCCACAACAGTGAGAGGCCCGCGTACCGCAAAAAAAAAAAAAAATGAAAGTGAAGCCATGCCTCAGTTGAGCTGTTGTCAGTACCATGGCTGTTTCAGTCTCTCACCACTGGAAATTTTTTTATCTCTTTTCTTTGTCACTTTGGACACATCTTTCTCTCTCTCTTCAGAGGAGTTTCTCTGCATCTCAAGTAAAAGAGGGAAAAGGATATATACTTCAAGATGACACTTTTGATTAAATACCTTCTCCACTCAGTCATGTTACAAAGAATAACTAGGCTTCTTAAATCCTCACAAAAGTTTTGCCAGAGAGAGAATTTGATTGGCATTCTTAGGTCAAATGACATTCATAAATGAATTAACAATGGTCAGGAATTTGGAGCCTTGAGGTAGAATTACTTCTGAGGTGATGTTATGGGGCTGATAATCATCCTAGACAAGGTGAGGAGGGTGTGTTGGATGGGGCAACAATTGTCTATCACATCTAGATAGGAGAAGTAATTGAATTCTTAACATCTTAACGTAAATAATTTTACTTTTAGCCTAGGTTATGTGAGTAGACTGATCACCTTGGGGAAAAAGATTCCCCAAGACTTAAAGTCATTGGGAAAAACCACACTTACCTCTCATTTCTACCAGGCTGAGTCTACTTTTGCCTACCAATCAGAAGCTTCAGGAACTTTGTTGATGTCTTTTACATGCAGAACCACTCTTACGGGTTGCTGTGTATTTATTAAACACCACCAGCACTCATTATGGATGTGTTATAAATTCAGATCCTTGGAGAACACAGTAGATCGAAGTATTGACTACTGTTTCACTTCACCCATCTGTCCAAACATCAATAACAACAGTGTATGGGGGTCTGGAAGCACTGGGCTAATGTACCTTACTTCAATCATAATTCCAGATTTCTCCTTAATTAAGATTCATTTTTGCCCCTGTGCTGTACATCTCTTAACTCACAGAAAAGTCACAAGGGCACAGTTTAAGCATTAAGAATGTCAGGATCGAGGAGGAGAGAGTGGAATCAGGTCTTGTGCTTATGGAGTCTAAAAACTGCATGGCAGGTATGCTTAAAATAAATCTTCAAGCAGATTTCTAAGGCATTGGAGGAGTCACACAGTGGCACTGGAGAAATGAGTTGCTCTTCTGACTCACTTTCCTCCATATGCGCTGCCTGGGTGCATTATTGTTTATGGGAGGAAGGAAAAGTACTTACTTTAGATTAAGCAAGAGAAGGCCACAGCAGGACAGAGTTGTATGCTTTTTTCTTAGGCATTTTCAGAAACATCACAATCATCAACAAAATTCTGTTGAGTGCCCACAATACTGCAGGCTCCTTCAAAATACTTGTACTCAACAAAGAGGAAGTGCAGCCTCTGCCCTCAAGCAAATTACAATCTAGAGTAGAAAGTGGACATGGCATTAAGGAAAAGGGAAAGTAAAATCATGTAATACACGAATAAAAACACTACACAAAGGGATTTTGAGTAGTTGTGACTGCACCTTCATCCATCTGCTGAAAGAGAGAGGCTTTTTGGGGAAATGACTGTAAGAAAGTTGGGTTTTTTTTGTTTTTGTTTTTGTTTTTTTAATTTTAAAGAAGAGCTTAAAAATTAAACCAGTGGATAGGGAAAAAGAAGAAGGGTATTCTGAGTATTGTAAATATTTTATGCTAGAATTTTTAGCTTTCTATTTATTAAAGCATATCACGAGAATAAAAGGTCATGGTACTCTATGGGGTATGTGTGTGTGTGTGTCTGTGTGTGTGCGTCTGTGTACTTTATATAGAATAGTTGCTTGTTTGATTCTAAGAAAGATAGATTCCAATTGTTTTCTTCTTGCAGTGATGTCACCATGTCACACAAACAAAATACAACAAATTTCAAATGGTTATTTTTATAAATATTTAAATAAACACTGTAATAATTGCACTTTGCTTGATCTTCTTCCATCTTTTCCTTCAAACCAGCTCTGGAAAACATATTGTACATCTGTGTGACTTAAACTTTGGATAGGTATATGCAACATCTGGAGAATGCTGATAGAGATCATTTGGGGGTTGAGATTAGAAAATCCTCACGCTGATTACAATAGAAAAGGAAGTTATTGAAGGACTCCGTGTCACAGACTCCAGTTGCTAATGAATCCAGGCAAATACTTAGTCAGGGTCTCTCCAAGGTCATCCAATCTGTTTCTCTCCTCTCCAAATAGCTTCTCTGTTCTCCTCTGTACAGACAGCAGTTCCCACGGGAAGAAAAAAGAAAAGTGAATGAGAAGACCAAGAGAAAGGCAAATGTGATGTGTATCAAAATAAGCATGGATTTTGTGTGTGTGTACATTTATAAAAACTAATATGGATACATCCATTGACTGTAGCACATTTTAAAATAAGATATATTTTCTGTGAAAAAAAGCCATATGTGGACCCCTGCTAGGTTGAAAGCACTGAGATTGGGAAGGGAAGGATTATATTAATATCACTTCCTTGGTGAGCAGTAGGTGAAAGCTTATATCTCACACACATTACATGTTTCTTTGGGTTGAGTGTAGGGTCCGTGCTCAAAAACCCAAGCTAGTAATACTCCTTTATCTGGTACATATACCGTCTCTGGAACACAATGTCCCTATGATTGCTTTTTTGGCACCAACCAGAGAAAGTGAAAGCTTGAGGGTCAGACATTTAGCCTGTAAGTAAAAATCACTTTCTCTCTAAATTCATTGAATGGAAATAGTCATATGAACTCTTCTCCCTCCCTATATACAGTTTTGCAATGACATGTAAAATCACCTTCTATATGATCTTAAGCTAAAAGGGCTTATTTCAGGATAATATAGAGTAATTCATAATGAAAATTTAAGTTATATAGTCTAGGCCAGGTTATCTCAGTGTGTGACACGTGAACCAGTAGCATCAGCATCATCTGGCTATTTGTTAGAAACTCAAAATCCTAGACCGGCCCCATCCTGGGGGTGGGGCTTAGCAATCTGTTTTAACAAGCTCTCCAGTGTTTCAAATGCTTGCTAGTATTTGAGAAATCTTGTTCTAGTCTGTGGGTGCTATAGAGGTATAGAAAGCTATACAATACAAATAGAATTGTAACCTTAAATTACTCCTTTCTAGTGTATTTGTGATAGTTTGTTAGCTCGATCTAATAACAATAGAAACAGCTCTAGATACTAGAGCTCATTGTACATGGTACAATTCTCAAAATAATGATATGACATAGATCCTCTTGTTATTTCCACTTTATGTAATAACCTACCTAAGGGTCAAGAGGATAGATCTGTGAATTTATGAGTAAATAAGCTAGTATATAAATATAAGAAGCACAGTTTTAGAGTAGGGGCCTTAATTGACTCTACCAGGTCAGTTTATTTTCCTCACTAAGACTTAACCCAACCTAAATTTCCATTTTTATTCTTGCATTGTCTTTACATGCAGGGGTTGAGCACCTTCCTCTGCAAAGGTAAAAGTCGTTGGTTTTGTTCTCCAAGCTTTGTTCCATTTTGCTTTTCTTATTCCCTACAGTTTGCATATTGTATGGACTTCATTAATATATCTTTCTGCTGATACTGCTGTAAGTCTTCCTTCCTGCTGTTGCCAGGGCCAACCTCTCTGCTGCACTTTGTCAAAATTGTGTGCCCCAATTCTTTAAACCTTGGATCACTGAGAGCATATATTGAGAGGTTCTGATGGTGCATCTCCTAGAAAGCCTATACTTAGGGATATCCAAGGATTCTAGGAAGGCAGAACCTACTTCAGTCTTTAGCAATTAAAATGGATTATCTCTGCTCCAGAAGCTGCCTGCATGCCTTGGCTCATCATTCTCTTCTATTTTCAAAGCCAGCAATGGGTGATTTCTCAAATCTCATCACTTGGACACTAATTTTTCTGTGTCTCTCTTCCCTTATGACTACATTGGATGTAACAAATAATCCAGGATAATCTCCTAATTTTAAAACCAGCTAATTAGCCACTTTAATTTCATCTGCAACCTTAATCTCCCTGGCCACATAATGTAACATAATCATGGATTCTGGAAATTAGGATGTGGCCATCTTTGGGAAGCCGTTATTCTGCCTACCATCCTGACCAACTCAGAACTTTAAATTTTATCCTTTTACTGACCACAATGTTTGGTTTACAAAAGCAGAAACTATGTGAGTATAGAATTACAAATCAAATGAACTTGCTTATTGATCTCAGTCAGCCTACTTCCATAATAAACATGGCTCCATGTTTCCAGACATCCCCAATATCCTTTGGTCTTTTCTTTACCAGTCTTACTCTCTTGGCTCCAAAACTGACATCCTATGAGATTTCCTTGACAACTTACTCCCATTCCACTCCATTCATTCCAGCTTTCTCTATCATCAGTATCCTCCGCTTAGTGTCCAGGACATATTTGTGGATTTCTTTTTGACAATATCAACTGTTAATAGATGTCTTAATTTTGTCTGTGATGTGGGCATTTTGCTAGTTTGCCCTGTGATTGACCTTCTTCCTTCACCAACACCATCAACTTCCCAAGGATAAAGTATTGTCTACGCCCCTTCAGCTTTTTTTAGTTTCTAATGCAAAGGTTTTTTTTTTTTCATATTTGCCTAATAGTTTTCTCAAACTCATGTCAATTACAAAGATTTGCTTTAAAAAGTTCTTCAGAGTACTTTATAATTAGTTGAATAATACATAATTCTTGGTCAATTACCTCTGTTCTCATTATTTTTTCAATCCTTTCTAAGTGAAGCCTTTTAATGGAAGCCATTCTTGGTCAAAAAATTCAATTTCTCAGTATGGCACAGACAAATTGCCAGGATTTATCAAGCTCTTGCTAGACTGTACCTAGCACTGTGCTGAGGACTTTACATATCTTTTTCATCATCACCTGAATTTCTGAATTAAATAGTATTTCTACTCTTTGTAAGTTTTAATCAGATAAGTTGAGTCACAGAGAGTTTAAGTAACTTACTTAACGATCACACGGCAAGTAAGGGGCAGACCGGCTTGACCTCAGCTCTCAGTCACAAACCCCAGAATTTTTAGTATGAAGCTATAGGTGCTGGCCCTCTGGGTAGCTCACTTCAGTTGCTCAACCAGCTGCCTCAGGAACCATGTCAAATCAAACCTATTAGACTACAAACTGCCTTTCCAGTTCAATTCAAGGAGTATTTATTGAATATATGCTACATGCCAGGTGTCATTTACCTGTGATTCTGCAATGTTTGTGCAAATTCAGCCTTAGAGCGTTATACACTTTCTTCAGAAGGCTGTGTCTCAAATATAGAAATTGTTAATGCCAAGGACATTCTTAAAATTGCTATCGATGCAAAAGCATTCTGAATATGCTATGTAGATGTTGATAAAAAGAAAATAATAAACTTGATTTGCATAAACAAAAATCAGCAGCAGTTGTTTCGTCAGTTCTTCTCAGAAAGCAGTTGTACTTAATGTGGAGCAAAATGTCCCAGAGATGTTTGCACAGAGAGGAAATTAACGCAGTAGAAACTGCTTGGCTCCTGGGTAATGAAAACCCAAGATGTACATAAAGGGTAGAGGGGAGAAGGGGAAGGGACTGATGTTGACAATTATCTTGAAATATTGTTCATTTTTTGTCTGTTCCTCCCATGTACGTGTACACGTAGCACTTGTATTCTGGAGATCTTACTTCTCAGAGACAGTGTTGGTCTGCCTTTAGGATATCATAGCATATTACTTGTATCCTTTGGTTTCTGGTCATGCCTCTTTAGAAAGACAGCAAAAGGCAGGTGGTACATACAAACTAGCGAGGGCTCCTCTGAAACACTGAGCATGTACTCCTGTTACAAACCTGGGAGGGCAGGTAGGCTAATTATGACCCAGGACTTACCTTTCTATTTAGGCTCTAAGGGATGTTGGAGGGCCAGTTGGATTCCAAAGACTGAGTCATTTGTTTATGTGCACTTTTCGGAAAATTCTAAGAATTAGTTTTCACTTCTGAGTTCGATTAATTCCATCCTCTGACTTGTCTCTCTTCATACCTAACAGCATTCTCCAGAAGCTATAAAAATCTCTAGAGGTCCTTGAAGTAATGAGAAAGCTGATGGGTTTTTTTCCCTCCCTAATAATTATGCTTTGATTTCTCCATAACAGTCTTTAGTTTACTGCCAGTTGTCAGCACAGCTTTTTGCAGCTTTCACCTCTCGGTGATGAAAGCTCTCCGACCTCTTGCCTGCAGGTTCGTCCTCTGCGGGCCACCTTGCTTTTGCAATTCCCCTCTGTGTGAATTTGTCCACTAGGTGGAGCTGTAACAATTTAGCTCACAGATCACAGTGTGTGACAGATTAAATTCACTGACCACTGCTTAGTACTCTGGGGAAGCATATTGCTGTGGCCCAGAATCGCAAATCAAGTGCAGAGTCAGAAAACAGAACAACAAATCCCATAACAAGAACACAATTGGAGATAACAAATTCCATGGGACAAATGCACGTTGATTCCACAAGCGAGCCCTGTGTTAGGCCTCCTGCATTGCTGGCCTAATTCCTATTTGGTTGGTGGTAGTGAAAAAACAAACAAACAAACAAAAACCCTCTGCACGCAGTCAGGAAGCCTGGGTTCTGGACCTAACTCAGCCACTCACCAGCTGCAGGCTTCATCTTTCTGAGGCTCTGTGCTCTATCTGTAAAATGAAGGGATTAGAGCAGATGACTTTGAGGGTCTCTTCCAAGTGTAACTCTGGATTTCACTCTAAAATTATAATCAAATTGTAACTTTTTTTTATAAAAACGGGAAGATGTGAATTTAAATGTCTGCTCTTCAAGTCTTCCTTCTGAGCTAAAATCCATCTCTATCCATATCTATATCTATACGTAGTTGTGAAATAAATATTTGAATGATTTTTCTCACTTCAATTGTAAAAATAAGACAAAGGAGGGGATTTCCAAATCTCAATGTGAGATGTTGATTGTGTAAATTTAAAGGCAAAAGTTTGGCCTTCTTGGAAGGAATTTATTCACCATCCCTCCAAATAAGCTTGCCCAGCAAATGTAGTCTGTTAAGTGTCTATACCTTTATTTATATAGGTCTTTGCCTGTCAATATCCTTTTCTATTGTGGAATTAATGCCACTGGATTTCAGCTCTGATGCAGAGGTTGCTCCTCACTGAGAAAGGTGAATATTCCCTATTTGCAGCTCATTTGGAATTTATATTTTATGCATGTGCCTCAGTTTTATATCCTGAAACAAAATCCTTCCGTTTTTAAAATACCACTTTTGCAGGGGGGGATTTCTCTAAAATGAGAATGAATACATGTTTTGGTCAGAAGATATTAGAAATTGATACCTATTTTCCTTCCTCTCCTGTCTAAAATCCTCTTTTCCTCTCCTCAGCCCACGACAGTGAACCCTGGTCATTTTAATCTATTCTTTGTAAAACATTAATTGGATACGTAGAAGCACAGAAAACCTAATACGTATTTTTCTTTTTTTTTTTTTTTAATGATGGAAAGGGCATCAGAGATCATTCAGTTAAACCCTTTTTATTACACCAGTGAGGAACTGAAGACCCAGAGGTTAAGTGGCTTACCCAAAGTTATTCAGTGAATGAATGAAAATATTGTCTTAGAAAGAAACTCAGACTGAACAAAAGGAGGGCTAAGTCCATTCTTTATTTTCTCTACTTGTATAATCCCATATTTTGACCCAAGCATAGCTGTGTCTATAAGATGGGATTCCCTATTCTTTGGTTGGCATGTCATGTCTAATTAATGCTGAGCGATTTGTGGGGTGTGTCTGGTAGTATCATAAATGGACTATAACCCAAAGAATGGAGTAGGATAGGACAGAGGCTTCCAAAATGTGTTCTGTGGCAACTAGTTCAGTGAAATGACCCACCAAAAGGGCTCTGCATCAAGTAAATTGACATAGACACTCTCCTTGAATGATCTTTAGCCAGGCTTTTCTGAGCTCTCTTCTCCACTAGACCTTGACCTTGTTCCCTCCTTTGCCCTCCAACCCCTTCACCTAGTCTAGCCCAGTTGAAGCAAAAATCCTGCTAAGTCACTTTAGCGATAATTTCCCACCCTTAATATCTGATTGCCTTTTAAGTCAGTTTAGCTATAATCTTCACCCTTGGTGTTGCCTCTTAGTACTTTTCCATCTATGTACCTCCTCTCTCTGCTCACTGGCTATAAATCCCCAGTTTGACTATTTTTCCTGTATTAGGAGTTGAGCCCAATCTCTCTCCCCTATTGCAAAGACCCCACTGTAAAAGTCTTGCATAAAGTCTTCCTTACCATTATAACAAGGGTGAGAATACTTTTTTTAAACAAGATACAATGAAATACTACTACACATTATGCTTTACAGAGGATCCATTATACATGTAGCCCATTTAGTCTCTGAGAAGTTCTATAATAGAGAAGACTGTTTACCACTGTTTAACCTATTATTGCTAAGTCACTTGGCCTTTTTTCTTGAAAGATTATATATTAACATCCATGTGATTTAGTTCCCATATAATTCATTTTGTGATCAGAAGCAGCCTCCACGTCTCCTGTCATTATCATCAGCCTCTTGTTTTCCAAGTCTGCATACTTCTGAATGAATCGATGGAGAACACAGACAGGAAGACAGACGGAGGCTGGCCAGGACTTCCTGCCATACTTGTGAGGAAGTCCAATGCCCTGAGCTGTTTACATGTTCATACTTAAGCATATGCCTCATGATAGAAAATGAGCTTGTAACCAGGGGTTCATGTATAGAAACTAAAGAGAGAAATTTTAACTATTGTACTTTATATATATTTATGTTTGTAAGTTTTGCCTTCCTTTCTAACATACCTATGTTTATTTTCATAAAATTATGTTTCCTTTCAAAAGGAAAGGAAACATAATTTTATGAAAATTATGATCCAGTGATCCAGTGATCTCCTGTATTCTCTGGCATATAGACCCACATTTCTTTGAGGAAATGCAGAGAAGATACAGGCAAGACAACAGATGTAGTTAGAAAATGTGGTGTGGTTTCCCACTCTGCTTCCTTTTAGTTGTGTGCTCTTGGGCTGTCTAATCATCTGCCGTATGTGAGGCCACACAGCTCCAGCCAGATGGGGACAATCGGAGCTGCTCTGCCTGCCACACAGTGTTGTTATGACGTCAAAGGTGGTAGCATATGGGAAAATTGTATAGAGTGCTTCGCAAACATAAGGCTCTGTGATTATTGTGTCGGATAGATGGCAAAACTGGGGTCTCATTCTTTTCTAAATTTGCTTTCAGGAAGACACTTTGCCTTGTGATATCTGGGCAGAATGATTATTAGTAAAAGTGCTTCCTTGTAATTGAAGCAAATTTAAAAAAAGTGCTAGAAAAAGTGCTTCCTTGTAATTGAATCAAATAAAACAGTGGGGACAGGAGGCTATATATCAGACCTGATCCACTAAATTGTAAGAGATGTTTTGAGTTGTATAAAAACACTGTAGACACATCTGGTGATATTATCATCTCATTTTGTGAATGAAAACTTCACATCATATTGAAAGCTTCTCTAGTACAGAAATGTCCTCCAGATGTATTTTCAAAAAAGCCTTAAAGATCGCATTAAAAAATCATAGGATTAAATGGCTTCTTTCCATCCAAGTTGCTAATGTTCTTACTGGTGCTCTTTCTGAGGAACAAGAACACTCCCTATTGATTCAAAGGAAAAGAAAACTTGTTAGCTAACATCTTGTATAGGTGGGGGTGGGAATGGGTGGGTATAAGGTTATCTTAATATAATCTCATGTATATGTCAAAGGACAACAGCATGTGAAGGGAAAGTGCTAAATGGGAGTCATGATACTGGGGTATTTAATTCAATCAACCCATTTTTATTGAGCACTTTCTCTTTACCCAGCTAGCCATTAGATTAATAATGGGCACCACAGAACATGGAGGCCCTGGCATTATGGAGCTTCTCTCAGATAGTAGGGGTGGGGAAGCCATGATTAACTGAGGTGAATTGAATCCGAGGATGGGAGGATATGATTGCTTGAATGGGTCAGGATGTGGAAAAAGAACGCTTTGAATAGGATTACCTAGGATTTATCCCAAAGTATGACACTGCACAGCTGCAATCTGGGCAGAAAACAAAAAGCATTTCTGGTTATGAAATTCCCTACATTTTAAAGTAATTCCAGAGCATGCCGGAAAAAGTCACTGGAAAGAACACTTAAGGCAGAAATCAAATCTAGACTCAGTTTTGCTGCTGATGAGGTTGTAGCCTTGCTCAAGTCCCTCAGCTTTAGTATTTGTCATCAAATTTGAACTAGACATTTTCTAAGCTCCTATCCATATCATATAGTCCATTATTTGATGATTCTGTGACTATTATAGTTATTCCTGCGATTTCACTCAAATTAAGTGTTCACATTTTTCTTCACTAGAATTCATTATGAAAAATGACTGACAAAATTTATTGCTTGACAAGCTAGATTAAAAATATCTGGATATTTGTCTTTGGGGAGGGATAAAGTTTTTATTATTATTATTTTTTAAACATAATCACTTCTGTGCTAAACAGGATGCCCTCCTGCTATTCCCACACAAATTTTATATCATGCACTGAGGTTACCACCATGTAATAGCCTGCAAATTACAGTTAATGAGTGGTGCTGAACAATTGTCTATAGGGCCAGAAGGTCTGCTCTGACATTGCTTTTCTCTGCATGGGAACAGATTCGATTTTTTTTTTTTTCTTTTTTCTTCATCCACACAAGTGACTCAGCTTGCTTGGGGAAAAATAATCCAAAACACAATATTGTCTTAGGCTCAAATAATGAATGACTTGTGTACTGCTTACTATAATTATTGTATTGATATTCTAAACTAAGCTTGTCAAGCACCCTTAATTAAAGCTAAGGCAGGGAGGTGTGGAGTTTGATCTGTAACTATAGAGAAGTGGATGATATCTGTTAAAGAAAGCCAGCTAGTGTGTGGAGGGGACGTTTGGGGCTAACTGGAGATGCATAGTACTATTGAAAACTAAGAAAGACAAGCTTTTAGTGTTTACAATGTATAATGATTACTGAGCAGTCCACCAGTAAAGTAATCTTTAATCCATAGATCTCCAAGCATCTTAAACACATTGATTTATTAAATGTGGCCTCTGCAACAGTAATGTCCTCAAAATTAAATCACTTAACCTCTCACTTCAACATTGTTACTGTTATCTGCTGCAATATCTACATGACAGTGAAACACGAAGCCAAGGCAGTCAATTCATTAAAAATAAATAAATAAATAAGTCAAACTTGTTAATTGCACTATGTCAAATTAGTTAATTGGCACTGTGCCCATCAAACAAGGGACTTTTTGGATGAATTATTCTTTTCTCAGCTTGATTTGGTCTGATTCAGAATCTGAATCAGATTGTTGTAATCTTTTCTTTTTGTAAATTTTGGAGCTAGGACAGGTTCTTTTACTTTTATTATCTATGTTTTACAATAATTAGTAAAAATGGTGTTTTATACATCTTTGATGGATGATAATTAATCCTAAAAAAGTTGAATTTTATAATGCATTTAGTTAAAATGTTAGACCTAATTTAGGTTCTCAGATGTCTAAATGATAAAAGAGATTATGTTCCTTAAACCTGCATTTTATTGTGTTATTTTACTGAGTTTTAAATGAAGCAACCAAAAACTTTCAAGCACACTCCTGTTATTGAGTTTTCAGAAGGTTCTACGATTTCCCAATAGATCTAAGTAAAGTTCTCTTATTGGGTTGTAGTGGAAATCATTACATAAAAATTAAGGAAATATCACACTTCTGATATTTTAAGTCACCAGTATTCCTTCTATATATATACCTAATTTCAATGAATGTATCAAATCTTAATAGAAACAAAAAATAATCTGTGGCAACATAGCTTTGACTAGGTAGAAGGGTACCCTCTAGGAATAATCTGTTTTTAATCAAGTAAAAGCAAAAATGACATACACTGGGCTTCTGACAAGTCTCTAGGATCCCTGGGATGAAATTATTTGCATTAACTTAATATTAATATTAGTGATAGGCTTTGCTATTGCCACTACCAATGATTCTTATAATGGAAGCTATGAACATACACCCATGCATCATGAGCTGACAGCATTCAAAGGTTGATTTTACTAAAACTTGTTTAATAGAACTAAAAGGGATCTCAGGATACATACAATTATACATCTTCCTTTTAGGATCAGGAAACAGAGGTCCATAGAAGTTATGATTCGGGGCTCTGATGTTAAGGATGATGTTAATAATAATTCATATTTATAGATAATTTACTGTATATAGTAGAGAATAGTGGTTAAAAATGCAAGTCCTAGAGTCAGGCTACCCAAGTTCAAATCCCAGGTTTACCATGACCTAGCAAAGCATCAACTATCTTACCTGTAGATGGGAGCTAGACGAAGTGCATACCTCATTTGATCAGAGGCTTAAATACTGTAATGCATGTGAAGTTTTGACAGTGTATTATATAGAGAGCACTCAATAAAACATTAACAATTATTTTGTGCCAGATTTATCAATGACTGTACAAAGTGGTCATTATTATTCTTGTTTTACAGTTAAGGAAACTGAGTCTCAGAGATTTTTAATTATTTGGCCCAGGGGACATAGCTAGTAAATGATAGCATGATTGTTATCCCAAACAGAAGAAGACGATTATAGAGATTCTTACAACCTCATTCTTAACATCTTTAATATAATTACTAATGTTTTGATGAAAAGAAATTTCTTGGGGTCCTTCCAGGGAACATAATGAGCAGTGGGTGAAAAGAATGTACAGATTAATCCAACATTCCTATTCTCCTAAGCCTCTGGATTGTTTTCTCTACACTGCAATGTAGGTCAACAATGAGTCCGTGTTAGTCTACCAACTAGGGAAACTGTGAGAACCATGGCCAGCTGTTTATGTTAACACCTCAAATTCAGAATCTCTGGTATATGTACAGTTATTCATGGATTCAGAAAAATCCAAGGCAATCTTCCTTCTTCCCTATCCTAGCACTCTTGGAATGAATATATATATATATATATATATATATATATATATGTCTCTATATCAGTATAGAGATATAACCTCATGTTTCTAAATTGCTGAAACCCATCTTATGTATATATATACTAGCTCTTTCTGTGTAGGTCTTTGAAATCCTTTCCTTAAATTATTCTGGAATCTGATTCTAGTCAAGGTCTGGAAGCAAAGTTGGGTACTGGCATTGGGTACTGAAAGCATTAGCATCCCCTTGAAAGATCACTGCCTTGAATTAGGTCATTAAAGGTATTCAAGCAAAGTATGTTGTCTCTTCACATGCGGGACGGAGTCCT
Organism: Mesoplodon densirostris; assembly: GCF_025265405.1. NCBI lineage: Eukaryota > Metazoa > Chordata > Mammalia > Artiodactyla > Ziphiidae > Mesoplodon > Mesoplodon densirostris. Next base: position 168,508,800 of record NC_082663.1, on the reverse strand, counting down.
GTAAAGGATGTCAGTGAGATTTAGAGTGTCGAGGTACTCATATTCATCTACATCTACCCAATATCCCCATTCCATTCCTCAAGGTACTACCCTTTTCCACACTGTGGCCTAGCTTTCATATGTGACCTGGTAGGTCTATGAATTCATTTGGTTTTCCAACCTGCAGAATCAAAAGTTGACTCTCTTTTTCAGATAGATCAACCCTAAAACCTGTAAAAGAAATATTTCTTTAGGGCAGTCATAGAAGTTCTATATGGTTTTCTGACCATATCGTGAGCTGAAAATTGAAAGCACTGGTCTTGACATTTTCTTCTTGAATGCTCTCCAGTGCAATCAGAATTAGCCATGCTACTTTATGACCCTTGAGTGCCTTGCAACCTACATTATACTCTTGCAGAAGCTACTTGATCTCTTTCATTTAAGGCTTCTACAGGTAATAATTTAAATAGCTATTTAACACTGAGTGATTTGGAACATCACTATGCTATTTTCTGCTCTACAATATTGTGGGCACTTCCTTGAACCCTAACCATTAAAGATGAACTATCCTACCTCACCGTCATTGAAGGTTTCTTTTCTGGAATTAATCCTGGTAACAAATATTGTATTTGAGATTGATCACAACAAAATCATACACCCCTCTAAGTATTCCTAGAGGAATGGATGGGATACAATACAGGAAATTGGTTACTTATAGGGCAGTTGTCAAGAGTGGAGGATCAGAGTTCAGGGAAACTACCAATATCTCACATTTGCTATGAATTTTCATTTTTATTCAGAATGGCAAGAAATTTTAGAAGCTAAAGGAATAATCACTATAGCTTACAGCCTAGAATCAGATGATTTGATAAAGCGTTCCTGTAAATTTGCACATTTGAATCTACCTGCCTGCTCATTGTTGCTGGAGTAGCAGCAATATTGCTTCTGCCTGCCTTTCACCTTTCAGTCTAATTTGCATGACTTTCATTGCTAGCCAATAAGCTAGACACGCGCTGGCAAAGTATTTTCATATAGGTTATAAGTGGGGGGTTAGTTACATATTGCATATAGTTTTTAGCTCTTAATTCACGACTTGACAATTGATAAAAATGCTTACTAATTACTAGCTGTTGCTATTATAACTCTTCTTCAGCAATATCACATATAGTTAACTATCTCTTTAACTGTTGTAAGTACATATAACTATTGTAGTATAAAGACTATCAAGATATACAGTAGCCCCCTCTCTTGTATTAATAGAGTCCTAAGTCCTCTTAATCGAAGAATGCTCTTTGTCTGAGGTATCATTCTAAGGTAATGCAATATTATTCTTTAACTTCTGAAGACATAAGAAGGAAAGTCTTTAAAAACTTGTTTTCCAAAGGTACAATCATAGAATACGACTTTACACACAGGATCACATTTAATTCTTCCCAAGTATATCATGAGGCAAATACTTCAAGTACCTGTGTTTTGCAGGTAGATAAATTGTGGACCACTTGAACTGAGTAGCAGATACAAACTTACAGAGTTATTAAGCAGTACAGCTGCAGCGTCTAAACTCCCAACTGCTACATGATTTTACTTCTCAGAGTACAGATAAGATTACATTTCCAGACTCCTACCATTAAATCTTGTTTTCTCCCAGAACCTAAAATAACTTTATCCCCCTCCCTCCCTCTCCCTCCCTCCCTCTCTCTCTCTTTCTATCTCTCTACCTCTATCTCTATCTCTCTCTTAAAGAATCCTTTCCTAGTCTCATCCTTAACTTTGTAAACTTTCCCACTTTTCCTCTGGGAATTGCAATCTTTTTCCTCCTCTCAACAGTTTCTCACTTTTTATTAGATTCCTTAGGCATTCCTCTCCTGGCAAAACAGTATGATTAGAACATTACTACTTATGTATTTCAATTGTCCTCAAACACAACTGTTGACTACACAAAATGGCAACACTTAAATAATTAAGAACCCTTTATCACTTAGGAGAAAATGCTCTCTTATCGGACTTCTTTTGCACATTATAAAGAAATGCAACTGAGAGTTGCAAGTTAGTTATATCTATTCATAAGACAGTAAAACGTAATTTTTAAAGTGTATTTCATAACTCAGTCTTGCCCATTAATTTAGACTGACTTTCCCCTAATTGATACAAGTTAATCGTCATACTTAACTCTTCCCATAGGTATGTACACACACACACACACAAACACACTCACACACTAGCAAATAGATTTCATAAAGATATAATTGCAATAGTTTTCTATTTTTTAATCTTTCTTCTGGCAGTATTGCTCCATCCATCCATTAAAAATATAACGAAAGTACACCAGCTCCTTTTAACTATGCAATGTTGATTGCATTCAATTAATTAAATAGAGAAAGAAAATGGTGCCCAATCACTTATTGAAATTATTGCTCAAGAGCTATATTTTTTTCTCTAGCTACCCCTAGAAATTCTTCCCAGAGGATGTAATACAAATTAGTCAGCTCCAAAGGGTTAATACAAGCACCATCAAGCCACTCCTTTACCTGGCAAATTATATCACTCTTCAGCATGTGTCACTTGCACAACTTTTCAGCTCTTTCCTTCCTAAGATAATAGGCCCAGAAGCTGGATGCTGCTGCGCTTCGGCACCTGTCATTTTGACATTTCATGCTTTCTTTAGAAAAGAGAAGTTGGTAGAATGTGAGAAAAGTGGAACTTTGACAGGTTGTCAGAATATCTTGCAGCACAAACCAGCCTGCCAGCCAGCCTGTTTTCTGGTATATTTCAAAGTCTCCTAGCAAACGAACTGCAGTTACTGACTGAAGAACTTCTTAAGTAGGAAGATTCTTTACTTTTTACAGATTGAAATTAAATAATTTCACTTGAAATTGGTTTAAATTTTAGGTGGCTTACTCACAGTTGCATATCAACTAAAATATAACTTGGACAAGCCAAAACTGATAAAAGTATCTTAACTGTTTCTTTTATTTGAATTTAATAGTCTTTGATTGAGGATGGGCATCTATAAGTCCAAAGCAGTCCATGAAATGACCTTGAGCTTGCAACCAGTGAATAGTTAGTGTCTCGTTCAAACTAAAAGGGTCTGGCATGCAAGCACAAACAAGGCAGCAGGGAAAAATAGGTCAGGAACTATGCCTTTAAAAATACTACCAACAAAAGGAAGAAGAATGTAGGTTAGCCACGATAAGCTATGGGAAATGGTCATGCAGACAAATGGTCTGTATAAAATATGTTAGTGAGGGCAAGATCTCCTATCAACTACACTTCAGTTGGGAATGTTTCCAGCTGCACAGACTGCCTCAGAAGGAAAAACTAATAGTACAATATAGTAGAGTCAAATTATTGATGGGAAAAGTATTTTATTTCTTTTATCTGAACTTGATACCAAGAAAAGCAAAAAGGAATGAAGAAAATGTTATGTAACTCTCCTAGAATTCCTGGTATCGTTATTTAGAGATAATTCTGACTTTCCTAACATCAATGTTTTCAGATCCCCCTCCCCATCACAATATAGTAACTGTAAACCAGTATGTAGTTTACTCTCATATAATTTGTATGTCTTTCTATGCATATCTTTTTTTTCTTTTCTTTTTTTTTGGCTGTGTTGGGTCTTCGTTGCTGTGCATGGGCTTTCTCTAGTTGCGGCGAACAGGGGTTACTCTTTGTTTTGGTGCATGGGCTTCTCATTGCGGTGGCTTCTCTTGTTGGGGAGCACTGGCTCTAGGTGCACAGGCTTCAATAGTTGTGGCATGTGGGCTCAGTAGTTGTGGCACATGGGCTTAGTTGCTCCGCGGCATGTGGGATATTCCTGGACCAGGGATCAAACCCGTGTCCTCTGCATTGGTAGGTGAATTTCTAACCACTGTGCCACCAGTGAAGTCCCTCTATGTATATCTTTGAAACTACTTTTAAAAAGGAAAATTATTTGGGTTTTATTTAATTGAGACTTTATGGCATCTAGGGAATAAATGCCAACAGTTAATGTTCATCTAACTTCAATAAACCTTACATCTGTGACTATTTTTAATAATACACATTGCTAAAATCATTGTATTATATGTAATACAGTCTTCATCTGTATGACATAGTACACTCCTCTAGATGTTATATCCCCCTTTTCCATCTGACACAGGATTTAAAGATATGATAACCTGCCCCACATACACTGTCTTCTAAGGGCATCTTCCTGAAACACAATTGTTACCGTCTAAATGACTCTGTTTTACACTGTGTGACTCCCCTGACACATTCAAACATTGTTTAAAAAAAAAAAAGATGATTACTGGCAAAGGCTAGCCCCAATCTCCTTGATAACAAACAAATAAAATGGTTAGCTCCAACACAGCATTTACCAGGTAGAAATGGAGCATAATCAAGAAGAATGCCTCGAATTTGAGTGCATCTGGTCTGGCAAACCAGCTCTCCATGTGAAAGATCAGTGATGGCATAGGAGGTAAGGTAATCAATGGTTAGCTAAATCGGTTGGCAGATAGAGGATATGTGCAAGGAAAAGCAGAGATGCCATGACAGAAAAAGGCTGCTCTCCAAGGTCCTGACAAGTTTTAAGTAATGTCCATTCTTATTATAAGCATTTCTCCTGAAGCAACTTGAGTGGACTTGATCCTTAATACCAATAAACAACTGATTATAACAGACCTATCTAAGCAAATGTGAGCCTATGCATAAAAATCATTATCCTTTACATTTGAAGATTATATTTCTGAACATTCTACTGTTCACCTGATGGCAAAATATGATACATTTGCCTAAGTCCTTTCAATCCTATTCATATATATTAACCTCTTACCTGGAGGACCTTGTTTTCTTTTTTATTTCCTTTTTTAATTTTTGCATTAACTCTCTTTTGCAACTCAGCCACTTTTTATTGGTGGGCATGCACTCTATTTTCTATCTTAGGATGATTCCCTCCATCTTTTATATAGAGACCTCTACCTATTTTGTGTGGTTAAAAAATACATATATTGTGTTGCTTGTTTGTTATTTTTTTAATGAGGAGTATATGTGTCAAAAAGTCATAGGCTGTGATTCAGGGGACCCAGATTCTAGTTCTTTCTACAAATATGGGACCTGAAAAGTATCACTTCACTTTTTGATTGCTAGTTTTCTTATCTATAAAATTGTAATAATATTACTGACTCATAGTTTGTTGTGAAGTTTAAATGGAATTGCATGCACGAAATTTCTTACCATGATATCTGAAAATTGGCTGATGTGTAATAACATGTGAGGAATTTAGACCTGAGAGACTTTGTTCAATCTTTGAGGTATATCCTCAGGAAAACTTATACTTTTCTTTATTCCTCCAATTTCTGAGCATAACCCATTTATATATATATATATATATATATATATATATATATATATATATATATATATATATACACACACATATATATATTTATTGAGCACCAATAATTAATTACCAATTCATTAAATATATTTGTTTATTAATTCTCCCATTGAGTTTCTGTCCCTTGGAAAATGTTTATTTAATAGGTAATGACAGTTAACTTACATTAAGTACTCCTTATGTGCTATAAGTTTCATTTTCAAATACTGCAAAAACCTGTGGAGGTCTCATCACTCTTATTTCACCACTAAGGAAACTGAGACAATGACTATTTAAGTAAAGGACCCAACTATGAGTAATTGGAAGAGTCAATGTTCAGATACTTGTGGATTTGATTTATGAGCCTGGACCTTTAACTACTAAGCTTCCTGCCCATTTGCTTCTCCACATTTTATCCTTCTCCCACTGTCCACATTGTGTCCCACTTTCCAAAGTTTTCTGTTTGTCATTCTAACAACCACAATCCTATGTATTTTATTATTTGATGTTCTATATGTTTTAATCATGACACCCTAAATAGACTGTGTAGAAATTCAGGAAAGAGGTCGTGGTTTAAATGTTTATATACCTTTGGGAGTATACCAATAGCAAGGAGTATGGGTGGTGGAAACCTTCAATCTGTCGTAGGTCAGTCAGAAGCATAGGTAACAATCTGGACTTGCAACTGACTTCTAAAGTAGGAGTGTGTGTGTGTGTGTGTGTGTGTGAGAGAGAGAGAGAGAGAGAGAGTGTGTGTGTGTGCACATGGGCGCATGCGTGCGGTCATGTGGGACTGAAATCTTAACCTGTGGACACTATGTCTTGGTGGATAGTGTCAGGATTGGGCTGAATTCTTAGGTACCAGCACGCTGTCCAAGAATTGCTTGTTGGTATGGGGAAATTGCACCCCCTCGCCCCAGAACATCCCAGAAATTTGGGTCCCAGTACACCTGCAAAATGCTTAATGTAGTGGTTTGCATTCACATGTGACCCATGAAGTTTCACATGAATTACAGTTAAAAAAAATCACATGTTCTCTGTGGTGCTTTAAGAAAGCATAATCTTTCTTAGTGATACACCTTATCTGTGTTCCATCATTACACAAAGTTTACTTGTTTCTGTTTCTCTATTTTTCTGGGAAAGGGAGCAGTGGTGAGAGATGATTTTATGCTATTTTTGAACATCAAGTTCAAAAGAGGTTCTTTTTTTGGAATAAACAAAATTCTTGTACAGGTGATTTTATGGTGTCTAAAGAGAGACCTTCCAAACAAAATTTTGTCTTAGAAAACCACAGTCCTCAAATCAGTCATAACCTCTCAGGCCTCTCAGATGATTTTGTGCTATATTATAATGATTATATTTGTCTCTCCACTGAAATTTGAATCTCTTCAGAGCTAGTTCTACACCCATATTATTATTATTTTTTTTTTTTGTAAATCCCTTGATACAATGTTTGGTCCCATAGCAGGCACCCAATGAAATCTAATAGAATGAATGGATTATGTACTGGCCTTAAAGCCTGATTCAGGTTCTGTGTGACTTTCCATGGCTCACTGAAAAAGATGATGAGATATTTGTGGATACTGGCCTCACTTCTTTCAAATCCTGTTGCATGAAACCCTGGTTTTACTTCTTCCTTATTTTCACTGTATCTCACCTTCTTCTCCCTTCATCAGCTCTGTCAATTTTCCCTAGATGCCAGAAGACAGAAAGGACTTGTTCTATCCAAATCAATATTTCTCCAAGTCCGTTTGCTTCACGCTTGAACCTCCTCTTTTGAAACTCAGAACTTAAAAATATGAATCCTCACTTCTTTGGACTCTGTCTGGTAAAGGTATCCACTTGACTAATTTTTTTTAATAATTTTTTTAAATTAATTAATTAATTTATTTACTTTTGGCTGTGTTGGGTCTTCGTTTCTGTGCAAGGGCTTTCTCCAGTTGCGGCAAGCAGAGTCCACTCTTCATCGCGGTGCACAGGCCTCTCACTATCGCAGCCTTTCGTTGCGGAGCACAGGCTCTAGACGCGCAGGCTCAGTAGTTGTGGCTCACAGGCCCAGTTGCTCTGCGGCATGTGGGATCCTCCCAGACCAGGGCTCGAACCCATGTCCCCTGCATCAGCAGGCAGATTCTCAACCACTGCGCCACCAGGGAAGCCCCTGACTAATTTCTTTTTTTTTTTTTTTTTTTTTTTTTTTTGCGGTATGCGGGCCTCTCACTGTTGTGGCCTCCCCCGTTGCGGAGCACAGGCTCCGGACGCGCAGGCTCCGGACGCGCAGGCTCAGCGGCCATGGCTCACGGGCCCAGCCGCTCCGCGGCATATGGGATCCTCCCAGACCGGGGCACGAACCCGTATCCCCTGCATCGGCAGGCGGACTCTCAACCACTTGCGCCACCAGGGAGGCCCCTGACTAATTTCTTAAAGAGGAATAACTCACTAGGTAATTAGGAATAGAGTCAGGTGGATGTGGGAGCTGAGGTAAAAAAATATATATATATAACCATATATTACTATATATATATAATATTATTACTACTGAATGAATGAAAATTGTCTATAATTTTAACAATAAAAATGCATAGTGTACTGTTAAAAGATTTATTTATAAAAGATCTTAAATCATTAGCTCTTATGGCTAAATAATTGACCAAGACTTCATTGTTGAATTCCCAACTGAAACCTACCAGATTCATTGCAGAGTCTGATCATCTGCAAAAGGAAAAAATAAAAGGTACAGCAGTCTAGTGACTGTGTCTGGGTTCCCTGCCCTTCATTCAATCCCAGTGTCCTCTTCCACATCTCTCAGTACCTTCAGCTGGGTTATCTTCAGGGCAGGGAGACCTCAGTGATGGAACTTCCCCTGGTATCAGAGCATGACTGCAGACCTCCTATAGGAAAGATCAAGCTACCTTTCACCTACAAAATGTGTTTGTTCCAGTCTGAGAGGGCTGGAGTCTCTGTGATGGGGACATCATTAAAAAGCACAGATAAGCTAGAGTCAACTTTGGAGGTCCTCGTAGTAAAGTCAAAACAGTTTTTTTGTTAATAAAACTCATTTCATTCTGAAGGATTCCAAAGAGCCAGGGAAACTGTCTGGATTTTGCAACAGTAAAGTATTGATAACTGAAATCGTTCGCTCTACCACATTACGGAAAGGAGGAAATTTAGGTCAAGGACACAGGGGTGGCCCCTGATCTTCTACAGTGCTATGTAGTCTTTAATGTTCACACAGAATTTGCTTTTTAAGGCATTATCTGAAAGATGCACACATTCTAAATTGTGCAACACTCAATTTATCTACCTTGGAAGGATGAATGGTCGAGTGAGTCCTGCTGAGATCTGAGTCTCTGCGCCCAGGGATTGGAAATGTTTGAACCAGCTGCTTAGCCCAATAAGCCAACTTTCCACCCTCCTACAGGACAGCCTCTCTGCAGAGGAGTTCAGTTCACCAGCCATTTCCCCTTCCACCCTTAAATTTTCCAGAAACTAATCAGTAGTCAAAGGAAAAAGGTAAACAAAGCTACCTCCTCAGAATTTTCTGTGAATCAGAGTGCGATTAAATTTTTGTGCTCTTTGTGGAAACATGACAAAGACCATGGAAGGTAGTTCAAGAATAATTTAATGCCTCTGATTCAATTTCTAGATGAAGGACAGAGGCTCAGGATGTTCATCTCTCAATGCCCAAATACAGTTCTCATTGATTCTACCTCAGAAGTGTACACAAATGTATCTACTCTTCTCCACCTCAACTGCCACCAGCATCATGCAAGCCATGGGCGTCTCCAGTGAATTAAACTTCCTAAACAGATTGTATCACCCCTCTTTTTTTTAAAACATTGTGATGTTTTTTTATTTATTTAGAATAAAACACAAATTCCTTTACACAGCCTCCAAAGTCCTATATGTCCTGGCCTCAGACTATTTTTCTGACCTGATCTTCTACTACTCTCTCCACTTATTATACTTGAGGCACCACCACTTTCTTCTATTCCTCAGACACAGCAAGCTCATCCCCACTGTGGAGCCCAGGAACTAGCTATTCATTCTACCTCCAAAACTCCCAACCCCAAATTAAATGACTGGCTCCTTTTTTTGTCAGCATTTTCAAGCTCAAGTCTTACCTCCTCCAAGGACCTTTACCTCACAATCCTACCTAATATTGTCTCCTCCCCTCCCCTGTTACTTTTAGCACACAATCTTGTTGTTTTCCTAGTACTATGTATACTATCTGGGGTTATTTTGTTTGCTTTGTGAATATAGTTTCACCCACCAAAAATTAATTTTCATATAAAGAGAAACCCTACCTCTCTTGTTCACTGCAGTATCCTTAGGGCACAGGACAATTCCTGGAACCTAGTAAGGTTCAAAAATTTATTGAAGAGAGGCAAAAAGGATGGAAAGAAGGATTAAGAGTCAGTCTTTGCTGTATAGTAAATTCTGCTGCATAAAAATGACAACGCATTAGGTAATTTTTCATGATAAATTGTTTAGTGAAGAAAAGGGGTTAAAAACAATTTGTATAGTAACAGTGCTTTGGACATGTATTTGTGTGCATGCATGGATGCACGCACAAACATGTTTTCTAAAAAGTGTAGGAAATATACTGAAAGAAAATATACGTCAACATTTTGACCTCAGTCTGGAATATTTTCTGTTCCTGTATTGTCTTAATTCTCAAGACAATAAACATATCTTACTTCTGTCTTAAAAAGTTATCTTAAGTCTGTATGCCTCCTGCTTTACTCAAAACTGTTGCAAACACAGAAGCTCAACTCATATTGGCTTAAATAAATCAAAGTCTTCACTAGATTGTGCAACTGTTTTGCCAAAAGGCCAAGGGTGCCACAGCCCTTTTACTCCATTTGGTCTCATACCTTGTATTTCAGCAAAAGTTTCTCCAAAGGAAACGGAGAGCATGACTGCTAAAAGCCTCCAGATTCATATTGCCAACTGGAAATTAAAATCGAAATTAAAGTTGATGTTATATTTAAAATTGAGAGGCAAAAGGAAGTGTCTTCTCCACTAGCTTCAACAACAACACTAATCTGAGGAAATGGCCCTGATGAGGCAGGCCTGGATACCCATCTCTGAACAAATCATTGGACCTTTGCCAGGGCTGCATGCCCATCCCTAGGTAGGCAAGGGAGCCACAGTGCATTACCAGAAAATGTAAAAAGAAAAAAACAGTAGCCATCAAACCCTTTTCACCACTAATTTAAACTACCTCTGCAACTTTTAAGTCACCTTCTATAAAAAGATTCTCGGGTTGGTTTTGTTTTCAGACAAGGACTTTCAGCTGAATCCCAAGGTAATCATGTATAGAGTAAGAGGGGAGATACAGGAAGTTGAAATTAGAAAAATCAGTTCCGGCTCCTGAAGTAGATTTGTACTACTATCTGTATAGTTTGGAGAGGGCCCTGAAATCCCTCCATGCATTCTCTAAGAGGGATTTTATAGGGTCCCTAAACAACACACTCCTTTCCCTCTTTAGATCAACTAAGAAGTAGGCATACAATTTAGAGAGGCAAGGATCAACATATCAACTTTATTACTGATAAAAGTGGAAGGTTAGGGGCTCCCCTCGTGGTGCAGTGGTTGAGAGTCCGCCTGCCGACGCAGGGGACATGGGTTCGCACCCCGGTCTGGGAATATCCCACATGCCGTGGAGCGGCTAGGCCTGTGAGACATGGCCGCTGAGCCTGCGCGTCCGGAGCCTGTGCTCTGCAACGGGAGAGGCCACAACAGTGAGAGGCCCGCGTACCGCAAAAAAAAAAAAAAAGAAAAAGAAAAAAAGTGGAAGGCTAGTAAACTGGAGGATGTGACTTATATGTGAGGTCGTTTGGGCTCAATATTTCTCCCCTAAATCAGATATACCCACCCACCCCTTCATAGATTGCAGTGGACAGCCTAACCCCTGTGCTCCTCATATCAGAGCCTGTCCTGCCAAGATTCCTTACAGGTGAGAGAGCAAACCAGAATGTGTGTTCTCTGCATCAGTCGTATCTAAAGAGAGAACTGAGAATGGGCTGAGACTTGCATGACTAATCTCTGCTCTCAAGCTACCAATCAGAAAAGTTCTTTCAAGTTTGAGGTGTGTATGTGTGTGGCAGAAATGAAATCAGGAATTTTACTTTAATGATCATGTCCCCAAATGGAAATAGAGGCTAGGTCAGAAGGCATTTGCCTTTTTAATGCCCTAGATTTTAATTACCAGACTAGATTCCCCTGTTTTTGCTCTATTTCTGGTTATTTGTTCCCTTATACAATTTTGATGTATATTTTCCATTACATACCATAGTCCTTCCAGAACATCTACTGAATTTTGAATCAGAAACTAAAAATAAATATGTTTGAAATGTTCAAAGCCATATCCACTAACACCCAGGTAGTTCCACATAATAAATTGAACACAGGAGCAATAGCCCTATTAAGCTGATGAAATCATTGATAACTTTTATGTGTAATGGTCACATTAAAAGCTGAGATTTTCAACAGATATAATATTAATTCAGTGCCTTATCAAATTAACAAAGAGCCTTTTAACCCTCTGACCCTTAGTGGAAATTGTTTATTGAGAAATGGCTATGAATATAAATATTTTCAAAACATGGTAGCAAGAGAATTCTATACTGCTAGTCAAAATAACATCTCTAGCTTGACTGCACTGTTTGCCTTTCTTGCATGAAAGGGGTAAGAAGCAATAATGCAGAAACAATAAGTTGATCAGATGCTTTATTACTTAGCCTATTTACCTAACTCTAAGCTAGAAAGAAATATGCTTAAAACATTCTGCCTTGACCAATAGTTCCCAAACATTATTTCACACTCCTGCTATATTAAGGCCACTTAGGGTTTTCAAAATGCAGACACTCAAATCCAAGATCAGATAGGTGGAATCAGAAAGGAAAGCCAGTAACTTAGCAAACACTCCTGATGATTTGGATGGGCAAGTAACATTTGGAAACCATTAAAATAAAATTGGGCTCTAAGTAAGACATTGTTCTGGACTGCTATTGTTTTTTCTTTCTTATATCTTTTTCTCCCTTTGACATGCATTACCTCCCATCATAGTCATGGAATGCCTGTGCAGGAAGGGCTTTGTGAAATGATTTAGTCTAATCTCTTCACTGAGAGGGAAACTGATATTCAACGGAATAAAGAGATTCAGCTGGCATGTACCCAGTATACTTACACCCTTGCTGCCTTTTCTTTCTTGATCCTTTCTCTGGAAATATTCTGGTGAACTCAGTTTAACTAAGATATAAACACACACAAAAAATATAACTTTATTTAACCAGACGTATTTGTTGTTTTGGCAAAATTAATGACATTAAGCTAAAGAAAAAAAAAACATAAATTTGTGGAGTTTTAAGATGTGGAAGAAGAGAATAAAAAGAGAAGCCGGAGAGCCTACTGAGGAATAAACTCTTAAAACTCAAATTTCATATAGCTTGTAATCGTCTCTTCCTCAGACCAGCTCTATTTGCAGGATTGCAAGACTGACCAAAATAGCATCGATAGATTCTTAAAAACAATACACCATAGTAGTGCATATCCTTTAAGTCTTTTTTCCTTCTACGTGTTCTTTTACAAAAATGACATCATGATGTTCATGGTCTTTGGTAATCTCATTTTATTCCATTCAAAAATAAATCAAGGGCTTCCCTGGTGGCGTAGTGGTTGGGAGTCCACCTGCCGATGCAGGGGACACGGGTTCGTGCCCCGGTCTGGGAAGATCCCACATGCCGCGGAGCGGCTGGGCCCGTGAGCCATGGCCGCTGAGCCTGCGCGTCCGGAGCCTGTGCTCCGCAACGGGAGAGGCCGCAACAGTGAGAGGCCCGCGTACTGCAAAAAAAAAAAAAAAAAATCAAGAGCATCTTTTCAGTCTTCTATCACATAATTTTAAATATCTGTATTTAAAATTACATAAAAGATACCATAATATATTTATTTGATCCTCTGGTGTTGGACATTTATTTTTCAACAGTTTGCTAACACAGTGTTGTGTTAGATGTTGTTCTAGAAAATCTTATCATGTATCCATGAGGATTTCCTTAGAATATATTTCTAAAAATAGGAATTACTAGAGACATGAATGTAGAAAGAATTAATTAATAATAAAAAAATTCTGAGTGATTATTTCTTAGAGAACAATGAATTTCATATAACTTGGCTATTTTGGAAGGTAAGATAAATTGTTGGAATATATGTGTCTGTGTGTGTGTCAACAATTGCATTTGGAATGAAAATGAACATGTCAAATGTTTACAGATGGCTAATATTTTAAAATTAAAGAATTAATGGCAGCAGACTATACATTAAACACCACAGATTTTTATCTGTCCATCTATCATCTATTTAATTTTCTAATTATCTATCTATTTCTCAAATACCTTGGAATGAAGTCTATAGATCAGTGGCAATCTTCAGAAAACTCTCATTTTAAAAAAAGGAACGTATATGAACTATCACTGGGTAGACAGCTTTTCTCTTCATGGGAGAATAAAATATAAATCTAGACAGGGGGATCTAAAGAGCTACAGAAAATGGCTCTTTCTATAACTCCTTTAAAAATATGTTTTGTGGAATCTTCTGTTTAAATTTCAGGGCAAAAAAGAAAACAAAACTGAAGTGATAATAAAGGTTAGGAGGAAATAATAAAATACTTGAATGAGATATCTTGTTAGAAGGAATACAAGAATTATCCATCACCTAAAAGGACGATGATTAGAAAAGGAGACTGAATTGACTGGAAGAGAAGTTGTCATTCGATATAAATGATCCAAGTAATTTTGTGCAAATGTTTTCTCCAAAGACTATGCCTGTTGAAAATGAGGGGAAAAATGGTAATTGGTTAAGCACTTGGGGAGATTTATAATTCCCCCAGAGAATCTGACAGTACAGCTGAGACATTCAGTCACAATCAAAGCCTCGGTGTTGTATCCTCAGACTTTCTAAAACCTGGACATGGAAATTAGACACTGAGATGTAAGGAGTGTGGTGGAGTTGAAAGGAAATTGGATGGGGAATAAGGAGATTGGTTTCTTCTTGACTGCTGCTCTATTAGTTGAGTGACCTTGGAAAAGTCAATTAAATTTTCAATGTGTAGAGTTCTCATTTGAATGGAAATAGTTAATGAAATTTTAATTTATAATTTAGGAATGCAACATAGTGTTCAGTTGGCACACAGTTAGTGCTCAATATACCTTTTTTCCAGAACCAAAATGATTTTGGTGAACATTTTCACTTCATGATATGTAAGGAAAGTTTTTTTTTTCTCTTTTATGTATTCTTGAGATCCTACCATTTCCCTTTTAATGCTATATTTGCTTAATAAGTTATCAGTTTTGCTGGGTGAAATGCAGAGCTGACCATGTAAAAATAAAAAGTACCTTCAGAGTGAGACTGTAGGGTCTAGGAGACACATATGGATCTGTATTCAGGCTGAAACCCAGACACGTTCAAGATTGGAGTTGGTATAGAATATTAAGGACGAAACTGGGAATGAGAGGATCTATACAGAGTTTGTTTGAATGCTAATAAATCATGAAATCACTGCTTCCTGGCTACTGGGATTTGCTGCATAAGAAGCCAGCAATTCAACAAAGAACTCCCTACACTCCCTACAGAACTCCCATTTCTGACTCTAACAAATACACTCTAGGAGGAAAAAGGCAGAGTAGGTGTTAGGAAAGAAAATTGAGGAGATTTCAGAAATGGGAGGGATCCTTTGTTCCAGAATCTTACATATGTATAACTGTTATTTTAATATTAATCAAGCCTTGGTGGCAGAATCGTGATGGCTCTGTGAACGCGACTCCTATCCACACAGCTGGTTGTTGAGTTAATTTACTTCTTTTAAGGGTCCCCTTGTGCTCTTTTGATATTGTTTTCTGTGTGCAGCCTCCCTACTGCATCTTGAGCTAAGTCAATCTACCTCTCTGAATTTAATGTACTCTGACATGGGCCTGTTCAGAAGGGGAGATACTGCACTGACACAGGAAACAAGATCCACATGAGACAGTACCTTTCATTGCTTTCCCCCTGCCAGGAGGCTGTGGGAAAACCTCCCCAGAAAGAACTGATGAAGAGGGAAAGCACACAGGCCACCTGGGCTGTATGTAAGGAGAAGCTGAATCCAGAAACAATTCTCCCTGAGCAAACATCTCTGGTTCTGCTTCTCCCCACAGATCCTCACTGTGGAGTGAAACTAACTTAACAAGATATCCCCATTTCCTCTGAACAGTGGTGAAAATATTCCTACAGGACTTTATTAAGACAGACCCCATAGTACTCATCAGGCCAGTGAAAGGGAAAAATCCTGCTGTGGCTTTTCTACCCACAATACCACTGCAATTAAAGAAGAAGCCAATATCAAAGCAGACAGGTAACTTTATAAGCACACCAGGCATCTATCCATGCCCAAGGCCACATTTTTAAAGGAAAGAGCCATTATTTTTCCAATGGTACAGGAGAGAAGCTGCAGGACATATGGGTTAAATTGAAAAGGCGTTATAAGTACCTTAGGAGGTTAACAGTATCACCTGAAGCCAGGTTCCTATCAGTTATGGATTCAGTAGTTTTTTGGAATTTGATGAGGTCTAAGGGGATGTTTTCAAAGGGGAAGTGTGATTGGCCCTCTAACCTGGCAGCTGTTTAGCGTCCCATGCAGAGCTTATAAGAAGTTCCTTATTTTCCAAGTGGATCTGGTGTTCCTAATGCAGTATGTTCTCCCTGCCAGTATGAACCAGGATGTAAATCACAGCATTTTCACTTCAATAATGGGCTGAGTGGAAAGTGGGCTGTGTAGAGACGACAGAGGGGCTCAGTTCTTATTAGGAAACACAAAATATGAATTTGATTTTCTCTGTTTTCCTCAAAAGTGAAATTTTGGCAAAAGTTTTAGATTCAGAAATAAGACAAATCTAGCAAATTACTGCACTGCATTATTATGGGCTGGAAAGGTAATTACTTCCATGCTCACTCTTGGACTCTCCCAATACTCCCCATTCCTAACTCCCCTTTATAATATTCCTGGTGGGAAATCTTAATCCTCATTTGTGTGTTTCATTTGTGAACCCTGATGAGGGTTCGGGGATTTAAGACTCTTGTCCTTCAACTAGGTTAGTTTCTTACAAAAGAAAATAAAAGAATAGAGGAAGATCACCTACAATTCCCTCTGATCTTGGGAAGTGTTACGACAAAAATTTTCTCTGTGGCTCACAGTTCAATTTCACACTTTGTACAAGGCTATCTTAGTGCTTTGGGGTTCAACAGATCAATTTAGACTGTGTATTTTTCTGTCTTTGTTTGCATTGTTCTTTTATCGGGCTGCAAGGCTGGCTTTCTTTTATCAAAATGTCAAATGGTGGTGAATTTGCTCAATTAGCTTTGCAAATGTGTGTTTGACTTCCTATGGCATCTTTCTCCTCCTTTCTTTGTTGTGTATTTCTTATATTTCAAAGGGGGACATCAAGATATACTCTTCTTTTGAAAGAATTAGCATTTTAATTCATAGGTGATAGTCTGCAGTTGTGTTTCTGATTGTGTTTTTAATTAAAGGAGAAATACACATGCATTCTTTTCCCATTTGATTCAATTATTTTGGAGGTGAGGAAAATACTTAAATTTCAGCTGCACTGAAGGTAATATTTTGACATAAAGTAACATTATCACATAAAGTAGTTTAATCAGTGGATTCAGTGTGGCCTACAAACTACAAAACCACTCTTTTCCCATCTTGTTTGCATAAGCCCGTATAATTTTAGTTGCAGGATCTGAAAATACGTGCAAAGAAACAATCTTTTAATTTAAGTATCACAGGGATTGGAAAGATACATTTGTTCTCTAATAAGATAAAATCAACAAAGCAATTTTTTAAATACTTAACAGTGATTCTGGATTCTTATTTAATGGGAGGGAAGAAAAGATAGGATTTAATCAGAGTAATGGAGGT
This sequence comes from Mesoplodon densirostris, assembly GCF_025265405.1. Classification (NCBI taxonomy): domain Eukaryota; kingdom Metazoa; phylum Chordata; class Mammalia; order Artiodactyla; family Ziphiidae; genus Mesoplodon; species Mesoplodon densirostris. The sequence continues at coordinate 168,491,509 of NC_082663.1, read as the reverse complement.
AAAATAGTAAAATGTGTGATAATATACACCCCCAGTCATTCTTTTCTATCATCAAGTCCTTTGATATTTGAGTAAGTTTTGCTAACCTCAAACAATAGTTCATTATCCTCATGAATATCTAGACCTCTTCTTAGTTCTTGTAGGTACAAACAGGTAAAAAACGTTCATCTTTGTCCACTTTTTTCTTTGCCCAAGTAAGAAAGTGGTGGGTATAGCACGTGAAATACAGCTGAAGGTGTTCCAAGAGCCACTTGACTGCTGAAGCTCGGTATCTCTTATCTGTATCAGGATTCAGTTTCTTTGAAGTTAATTCAGAGATTATATTTCACACCTTTAAAAATTCCTTAAATAAGAATGTGTATTATACCTTTTCCTAAAATCCTCTGGAACATCAGTTTGAAATGAAGCTGAGTGTTCCACTGGTTTCCGTTTTAGCTATGGAATTGGGGGAGATGCAGCTTTTGAAATTCCTTCCTCTATTAGTTATCAACGGGACAGTGGAAACATTAAAAACAACGCCTTTTTCTCTTTCTTTTTCTCCTTATCAGCCTTCAGTTTTGCTCCACTCAGCTGGAAACAATACCCTTTTCATCATGGCATAGCACGTAAAGTTATAAAATACACCTGATGTGTATGGCTTGCAGTGGGTAGCTAATTGACTAGAATCTTCAGGTGTTATAAATAAAGTCTGTGACGCATTAGTAATAAAGGTCTTTTCCTCAGCTTCAGAAGGAAGGTGCTGGTCGCAGAGAAGGGAAGCGCCTCGCTGCTGAAAGTAAATTTACTCAAGGTTAGTAGCATGTTTGGTTACTTTGGTTTGGGAAAACATCAATTTTTCTGTATAAAGCATTGTGTTCCCCAGAGTAGAGGGATTGGTATGCAGAGCAAAAATATTTGATGAGCCAGTGCATTGTTCGTGCTGGCGTGAGAGCAAGTCTTATTTGACCTCAGTGTGAGTAGGGAGAGAGGTTGGATGCGCCCCAAAGAAATCGTAATGGAAGAGCCTTGTGTGTTTCTCCCAAGAAAGCCAATAACCTGTTGAGAAGTATATGTTAAACTGTCATCTGAGTAGTAGGCTGGCTGTGTAAGAGCAGATAAATGAGACTGAAATTTGGGGTTTCAGTTACAAGTTTATGAGGCAACTTCTCAATTCAGTGCTAAAATCTTGTAATATGTGAAATTACCTATTTTTTAAAATGTAATTTAAGAACATTAGTCAACGTGGTGAGAATATTTCAAATTCCTCATACTTAATTTAAATTTAATAGGTTTCTATTTTGAACTAAATATAAGATTGGGGGATTAATGAGGCCATAATATTTCATTGCTTGGGGCCTCTACATATCTTCAAGTCTCCTTATGTGAGATGTTATTAATTTAAAGTGAATATAATTGTAATAAAGTTTTGCCACTCAGAAGAGTTTCAACTTAAGTTCATTGTATTCAATAAAATAATGGCCTAAGAATGAATAGATATCCATTTTTATCTTGAAGGGCAAACAATTACTAAATTAATTAAAGATTATTAACTGTCAAAAGTCACGCCCAAGAGTGCATTAATTTATCAGCTCAAGCCTTCTCTGCTGATTTTTTTTTTTTTACTGTGTCTGTAAGAACCATAACTTGTCATTTTTTTGTTTGTTTTCTTAAACTACTTAGTACCTCCTATAAAAACTAGAGCAGAGAAACCTCTTAAAACAAAACATAGCAGTTCTTTTATTTCACTTTATGTCCTCTTTTCATACCTAAGGTAATGGGCTCTTGACTTAGAAATCTAAAGTGTTTTTTTTGTTGTTGTTGTTTTTTTACTGTTATGGAAATTGAGAATTTCTGCCAGCAATTAAAGGGCAGTATCGACTGTTAAAACAAATGTAGGTATTGTCAAGTCTTAGTATGTTTATTTTTGTAAATATTTGTTCTCAGTTACAAAATTCGATTACTCCATAGATAACAGAGAAAAAAGCAAATAGATAAATATTTGAAAGTTTATTCAGATATATTTATTGAGGCTTTATTACATGCCAGGTTCTGTTCTAGGTAGTGGAAATGTGACCAACTGAAAAACAAGTAAAGGTTTCGGCCCTTCTTGAATATATGTGTCTGTGTGTGTGTATGTATATATATATATATATATATATATATATATATATATATATACATACATACACACAGACACATATATAATGAAATGGGAATATAATAACATTGGTGACTATGCTGTGGAAAAAACAAAATGTGGAGCACAGAAAGGGGATTTGAGAGTGCCAGAGGAGTGGGAGAGGCTGGAGATCAAGTTCGAGTACAAAACAGCCTAGGGTAGGCCTCACTGAGAAAGTGAGACCTGAGCACAGACAGGAGGGGTGTTGGTGAGATCATGGAGCACAGGAAACCCTGTGCACTGTTGGTAGGAATGAAAGTTGGTGCAGCCACTATGGAGCACACTGTAGATGTTCCTCAAAAAATTAAAAATAGAGCTGTCATATGATCTAGCAATTCCACTTCTGGATATTTATCTGAAGGAAACAAAAGCACTAACTCGAAAAGACATCTGTACCTCCATGTTCATTGCAGCATTACTTACAATAGCCAAGATACAGAAACAACCTAGGGGTCCAGTATTAGATGAATGGATACAGAAATTGTTCTCTCTCTCTCTCTCTCTCTCTCTCTCACTCACTCTCTCACTCCTTCCCTCCCTCCATATGTGTGTGTGTGTGTATATATATATATATATATATATATATATATATATATATAAAATTCAGCCATAAAACAGAAAAATACCATATGATCTCTCTTATATTTGGAATTTAAAACAACAAAAAAACAAGCTTATAGGTACGGAGAATAGATTGGTGGTTTCCAGAGGCTGGGGGTGGAGGGATGGGAGAAATGGGTGAACTGTGTTTTAGTTTAAATAAATTGAGTAATTTATAATAATAATAATAGTAATCATTTTGTTTTGTTTTGAGGTATAGTTGATTTACAATGTTGTGCCAATCTCTGCTGTCTTGCAAAGTGACTCAGTTATGGTACCTCCTTGTTTTGATTTGCATTTCCCTGATGACATGTGATGTGAAGCGTCTTTTCATGTGGTTGTTTGCCATCTGTGTGTCTTCTTTGGTGAGGTGTCTGTTAAGTTTTTGGCCCACATTTTAATCAAGTTGTTGGGTTTTTTAAATTGTTGAGTTAAGTATTCCTTGTGTATTTTGGATAACAGTCCTTTATTGTATATGTCTTGCAAATAAAAAAAAAATAATAATAATAAATCATACCTTGGGGGGATAGCAGAACTCTAAGCAGGTTATGTGGTTTAGTCCCAGAAGCCAGGGGATGAGGCTTCTTGAAGGATGGCTGCTTAATGGCCAAAGTCTTTGTGGTTGGCCCCTCTTGTCCTTAATTACTGGACAATCATTCTTCCAACCAGAACAATTGCAGTTTAACATTCCAAATGCAGTATATTCATTGGTGATCTCCTAGGACAACATGGATAGGGCAGAGAAAGTGGCTATTATTTCATGGACTTGAGCTGGGAGTTTGGAAATCACCTTTTCTAACTCTCTGAAATGATACAAAGGAGGCCTGAAGGGATTAAGTGATTTGCCCAAAAAGTTAATGACATACAAAGGAGGCCTGAAGGGATTAAGTGATTTGCCCAAAAAGTTAATGACAAACTGTGGCTGGAGTCTGACTCTCTTGACCTCCCCTTGCCACCTTCCCTTCCAGAGCAAATCCTTATAATTATTAACTCCAGTTGTTACACAGATCATAGGTAGTTGGATATTTGGGCAAATGTGCAGAAGTTTTAAAGAAAACCTAAGGCAACTGTAGAGGTCCTGTGGTAGAAGGTATGCTGGAGCCTGTTTTTAATCAATATAATTGAAACTGCTAGAATTCAGAATGTGTTGTTTTCCCCATGATTGGACTTTCCACCCTGGTTTAAACAATTAACAATTCTAAGACTTCAAATCCATTTTTTTCTAACTATAAAAACAATTTGGGAGTATGTAGTAACTAGAAAATACAAAGATGAAAAAAATAATCACATATAACCTCATATTTAAGGGGTAACCCCTATTCATATTGTGGAATATTAACTGCTGATTTTCTCTTTATATGTCTCTCTCTTTTGATAGCTCTTTTTTTTTTAAACATCTTTATTGGAGTAAATTGCTTTACAATGGTGTGTTAGTTTCTGCTGTATAACAAAATGAATCAGCTCTACATATACATATATCCCCATATCCCCTCTCTCTTGAGCCTCCCTCCCACCCTCCCTATCCCACCCCTCTAGGTGGTCACAAAGCACCATGATAGCTCTCTTTAAAAAAAAAAAAAAATTAAATGCTTAAATTTTAAACACAATAGACTAAAACCATATAGAGATGCTAGTAGGATCTGGAATAATGTACGCAAAGTGCCTGTTCCTCCAATAAATGGAGGCTGTTATGATGGTTGCCATCAAAACTCCATATTCATAGTGACAGACAGGAGAGGAAACCAATATTACTGGTACCTTTGTTCATCCAGGACAAGCAGAGGCTATTTGCCAACCTGAAGAGGATGACAAATAGGGCAGGATTGCTTGCTGCTAGGGGGCAGAGCTTTTCCATGGCCACGAAGACAAACAAACAAACAAAACCAGGAGGAGTGAGGGAGTTGGCCAAGCAAAAAATCTGGGAGAAGATCATTCCCGAGAGAAAAACAGCTAGAACAAAGGCCCTAAAGTGAGAGTGTGCTTGATATGTCACAAGAAAAAGAGGTCAGTGTGACCCAAGCAGCAAGAGCAAGTAGGATCACAGCTCATGAGAGTGTCAGTGTAATTGGGCCAGATCATTGAGAGCCCTAATGACTATTTGCTTTTTTAAAAAAAATTTAATTTTTTATTGTGTTATAATTAACATACAGTGTTACAACATTATATTAGTTTCAGGTGTATAACATAGTGATTCGATATTTTTATTCATTATGAAATGATCACTTCAATAAGACCAGTAACTTTCTGTCACCATACAAAGTTGTTACAATACTATAGACTATACTCCCTATGTGTACATTACACCCCCCTGACATTTATTTTATAGCTGGAAGTTCATACTTCTTAATCCCCTTCACCTATTTTGTCAGTCCCCTAGAGCCCTTCCCTCTGGCAACCACCTGTTTGTTCTCTGTATCTGTGAGTCTGTTTCTGTTTTGTTTCTGTTTTTAAGATTCCACTTATAAGTGAAATCATAAAGGGTTTGTTTTTCTTTTTCTTTTTTTTTTTTTTTTTTTTTGCGGTATGCGGGTCTCTCACTATTGTGGCCTCTCCCGTTGCGGAGCACAGGCTCAGTGGCCATGGCTCATGGGCCCAGCTGCTCCGTGGCATGTGGGATCTTCCCGGACCAGGGCATGAACCTGTGTCCCCTGCATCGGCAGGCAGACTCTCAACGACTGTGCCACCAGGGAAGCCCAAGGGTTTGTTTTTCTTGATCTGAGTTATTTCACTTAGCATAATACCCTTCAGGTCCATCAATATTATTTCAAATGGCAGGATTTCCTCTTTATTTATGGCTGAGTAGTATTCCATTGCATGTGTGTGTGTGTGTGTATGTGTATCTACACCACATATTCTTTATGCATTCATCTGTCCATGGACACTTAGGTTGCTTCCATGTCTTGGTTATTGTACATAGTTCCCCTATGAATGTTGGGATGCATGTATCTTTTTGAATTGGAATTTTTGTCTTTTCCGGATATATGCCCAGGAGTGGGATTGCTGGATCATATGGTGACTCTGTTTTTAGTTTTTTGAGGAGCCTCCATACTGTTTTCCATAGTGGCTGCACCAATTTATATTCCCACCAGCTGTGCTAGAGTGTTGCTTTTTCTACACATCCTAGCCAACACTTCTTGTTTCTTGTCTATTTGACTTTTAACCTGAGAGGTTTCTAATCAGAGGGAAATGGGGACTTTCCAGCAAAATTGGATGGAAGAGTGAAATGTTTTAAGTTTTAAAAGTAATAGATTTCTGGTGGGTGGATAAGGGGAGAAATGGTAGGGAGAAAAGGAAGCTATGAAGCCTCTAGACAAGAGAATATGGTGATTTGGAGCAAAGTAGACCTTATGGAGCTCAGAAGAAGTTGTTGACTTCTGCATATATTTTGAAGGTAAAAGCAATGAGATCTTCTGATGGATTGGATGTAGGGGGTGAGAGAGAAAGACAAGGGAAGGATTGCATGAACAGCTGAAAGGATGACATTTCCATCTGCTGAGATAGGGATGGCTCTTAGTAGAACAGGTTTTGGTATAAGGTCAGAAGTTCAGCTTTGGTGTTGATATATTAGGGTTTATGAGCAGACCATGCTGAAACTTGGGAGAGGTCTGAGCTGGAGCTATGAATCTAGGAGTTGGCATATTGATAGTTTTTAAAACAAAGAAAATGGATGAGATCACCAAGAGAGTGAATGTAGTTAGTTCCAAAGACTGGGTCCTGGTGTTCTGCCATGTTAAGAGCAATTAAAGAATGTAGAGTAAGAGGGTACAGATCCAGGTATAGGTGGATGTGGTGGTGGTGGTCTGTGAAAGTCCTCTTCACATTGCTCTACTTTGGTTTGTGAAATTTTGGAAATTTGGGCAAGGTCATCAGTGGAAAGTGAAGATATAGGAGGAGATGCTAGGGGTTTAAGGAAGGAAGGTCGAAAATAGTCATAACCAAGACAAAGTGAGCGGGCTGAGAATTTATCTGATGTTTGCCTCACAGCATTAAGGACTCACTTTGAAATTCCTGGGTATGAATTTAAAGTGAAAACAACTAGTAATATGAGCTTTTCTTTAGGTACTATCAGCCTCATGGGTGCAGATTTGGAGTAGGTGGACTGTTGAATTTTCTCCAGATGTGATTTTGTGAAGCTTTGTATTAAAGTCGGAGAAGGGCAAGGAACAGAAGGGTGTATGTAAAGGAGGTATGATATTGGACCGTGGCCTATAAACTGGGAAGATGGGAAGTGAGGAGATCTAGTGGATGAGGGAATTTGAAAAGCTGATAGAATGAAAAGACTTGAGGCTCCCAGGGCTGGGAGACTTGAAGAATTTTGACTACAGCTAAGACCAAATTTAGACAGAACATACCGAGTCAACATTTTGTGGCTTCTTACATTGTGTGCTGGGTGATTTCTACCTTATTTTCCCTTGATCCTCACTTAGTGTCATTCCTCATAAAAGATGACTCTGAAGCAGTATAGCTTCAAACTTGTTTAAAATAGCTAGGAAATACAAAAGCTTCAGCTCAATTTCATTTCTTCCTCTATGAGTTTAATTTTTGTTTTCCTCCAACTATCTAGAAAAAGACAGGTTAAGAGGTTGGAGACCTCTTAAGGTTAAGACATTTGGAGACAATTCAAAAATTTTGGATATTATGATAGTTGTGAATTTTTGTTAATTTTCTTGGATGCAAAAATATATCTTGGTTTAATTTTTAAGTCTTTAGAGATACACACAAAAGTAATTAAAGGTGAAATAATAAGATTCTTGAGATTTTTCTTTCATGTACTCGAGTACAAAGCAAACAAAAGGGTTGTGTGTATGTGTATCAGAGACGGGGGAAGGAGTGGTGATTGGAGGGGCATATGAAGCAGAAGAGCAGAAAACTGATGGTGGTTGAAGATGTGTGGTTGAAGGTGTATATATAGGTATTCTGATCACTTTATAAATGTGTTTGAAAATTTTGCTAGTCAAGTTTAAAAAAGCAATTCCTGAAATATCGATACCTCACATAGGCTTGCTAATTATCATTAATTCATCATCTTCAGGGATGCCTTAATTTGAAAGATAGCTTGCCCTAAGAGCTGAGGCTAGTTGGCTGAATGTGGTCAGAAAATTGTTCCAGTGGACTTAAGTGTTTAGACACCCCACATTGACCGTGAAAGGATAATTATTTGCTACAAATAAAACAATTTCAAAGACCACAGCTTCACAAATGCCTTTTCTTCTTTGTTTTATAAAGCTTGAAATATTTGAAGAACATCACCGAGGGTCCTTCCATTTGTGATTCTCTGTCACTCCAGCACAAAGACTTTAAAATATATCAACTTTTTTGGGAGTGGAAGAAATGTGTTTCAGGATGAATGCCATAATTTGGGCTGTGATTGATTTTTAAAAAAATAGCAGTTGTTTTCGGTGCTTTTTTTTTTTTTTTTTTTTAGCAGTACACGGGCCCTCTCACTGTTGTGGCCTCTCCCGTTGCGGAGCACAGGCTCTGGACGCGCAGGCGCAGTGGCCATGGCTCACGGGCCCAGCCGCTCTGCGGCATGTGGGATCCTCCCGGACTGGGGCACGAACCCGTGCCCCTTGCATCGGCAGGCGGATTCTCAACCACTGCGCCACCAGGGAAGCCGCTCAGTGCTTCTTTAATGGTAGATTAATATTTGTTCGACCTGATGATGGTTGCTGTCAATCTGCCTTGGTCCTATGACTGAAATGTTTCTCACCTGCAGTAAGTTGGAGTCAATACATGACCTACAGAGTCAGATCAACAGTATCTTCAATTAAAAAATATTATTTGACTTGGAAAAAGGAAAACAGGCCCATAATTAAGTCTTTTAGGTCAATGATCTATTCGTTCCAAGTATGAATTCCCCAAGCTTAATAGCCAGTCATTGGACTTCAAAGTCTGAGAAAGAAGCTTATTGATTTGGAAATTAAATATCTGCCAATAACTTGAGTGTGCTTTATGTAGCAAAATGATGAAAATATATTTTGATCATTTAATTTGAAATCACCCACCAAGTGCATATTATCTACTGTGTAAATTTTAGTCTACTCAAAAAAAAAATCACACACACAAATAAAATGAGTGCAGGATGTAGGCCATTTTATATAAACATACGTACACAGCTTTACAAATACATTTATCTCTATTCCTTGCCAGCATGATTTTGCAGGTGAGGGAATATGGCCTATTAGTATCTTATTTCATAAATAGGTAAAATATGCAATCTATATCAATAAATTACTAGAACATTAGTGCTTTTTATAAATCATCTAAATATTCTCCAATAATGACCCATTAAAGTTTAGTACATGTTCATCTTTGCAGGTAAGGATATAGTGATCAGGGACAAACACACACTTCCTGTGATCAGAAGAGGTACAGTCCAAAGTCTTAAGTCTAAAGATACCCAATAGAAAGAAGTGGTTGAAAAAATGAGAATTTTGAACCCAGTGTTTGTGACTCTCTATTGCACTTGCATTATAGATGATATATTAAAAAAAAATGCTTACTGAGTTAGCTGTAAATCCAAGAAAGTTCTGATTCACATAATCTCAAAGGACCTGAGTATCTACAGTCATTGAGAAAATAATTGTTGGATGCAATGAGTTATTTTTTTCTTCTCATCTCTCCACTATTTCTGTAATGGGAAGTTATCTATGTATAATTATATCTTTAGTGAAAAGTAATTATAATTCTTATCATTGGCTTTTTAAATTAGGTTTTTTCTCTAATAAATAGTATTTTTTACATCACATCTAGCCATGATGAGTTTAGCAAAAAGGAAATTAAAGCAAGATTTCAAACTTTAAAACTGGTTAAATGGGAAAAAATAAAACTAATTTTAAAAAAAAGTTATGAAAGAAACACAGAGGTCATTATCCACATGTAGAAAGGCAAGAATTCTCAATCGACATTTGTTAAGAGCAAAGTAGAAAAGGGAAACAACCCATTATTTTAGAATTCTCTCATAAATTATCTCTCCCTTCCTTTCTTTTTCCCTCTCTCTCTTTGACCTATTTTCTCTCCCCCTAACCTCTCACCCCCACCAAAGACTTCGTTAATTTATCATAGACTTTAACCTATTATTTGTTAAAGTTTCTTTATTTGATGCTTACCAATTGGGACAATCTCAGTAACCTCTCAGTATCCTTGTTCATATTTAAACAATACGTTTGTACGTGCTGTTTAGTAATAAATGAGGTAATGAAGGAAAGATGTGTTTTACAAAACATTTGCCTTAGAAATATATGTTGTTCAAATTATTCCCAGTGAAGAATGATTTCTTGAAAGTGTTAAATCATTGAAATAAAGGCATTAACCATAGTGGCAGAAAAGTACCATTAGACAGTTGAACTGCTTGGGGATTGTGGAATTAGTATTTGCTGCTGATTGACATCCTTTATACAAGAGACATCATGAGTGACCTTTATCATAGGGAATAGCAACATTTAATAGCAGGTAGACATTTAATGATACCTAAGAAGGAAACAGAGCAACTCAGCCTTGTGTCCTGCACCCTGGTCATGCATTGTGTGCATAGGCCCCCATCTTCTGCAGAAAATTTATATATGACCTTTGTCTTTATAATTTGGGATGGAAGTTAGGAATTAAATGAATTGAGGATTGACCAACTCATGGCCAATTTGGGGTTGTCTTGAGAAGAAATAGTGTTTAATTTTCTCTCGTAAGGAAACTGCAAAATTTCATAGGTTGTTTGTACTGTTAAAGTCTGTACATCATAATGTTTAAAAGTTTAGGCAGATCTAGGTATGAATTAGATTTGCTCCTTAATCCTTACATGACCTTGGGTAAAATACTGAATCTCTTAGAACCTTTGTTCTTTCATCTTCAAAATGCTGATAATGATTATATGACAATGATTATAACCATTTCATTGAGTTATTGTGAGAATTAAATGAGACAGGGTCTGTTATAGCACAGTGTCTGGTTCAAGGAAATGCTGGAAAAAAATGTAAGTTGTTATTTTTAACTCAAAGAATATTAAGTTTTCCAACCTTCTAGGGTTACTTAATTTTTCTCTCCCTATAGAATCATGGGAATCATCGCACTGCATAATTACCAAAATATGGCCCCCTCAGAGGGTCCTGGGATGGCACCCATATCCTAGTTGGGCAGTTCCTAGAAGGTGCTTGAACATCTCTAGCTGCTCTGGCTCTCTGCACCCACTTTGCCCTCAAATGTGTTCACAGCTCCTCCCCTTCCTCCCCCAAACCTAGCTAAGACAAAGCAGACCCTATTGTGTACTGATTTGCAAAATTGATTCAGTATTTGAGGGAGGATGCAGGAGAGAATTAAACAGAAAGACAAACTTAAATTGGGTATCAGACATCTTTGCTTTGGAGTCCACTGCCCAGGCCCTGGCACCAGAAGGTTCTAGCTGACTATCTCTTGTCACCAAGCCCTGAAAGCTGTTCCTCTTCAGATAGAAAGTAGCATTTTCTTGTTCTTCTTTCACCCAAGTTCCTGTCCCTGCCTGAAATAAAAACTATATATTTGGGCTTCCCTGGTGGCGCAGTGGTTGAGAGTCCGCCTGCCGATGCAGGGGACACGGGTTCATGCCCCGGTCCGGGAAGATCCCACATGCTGCAGAGTGGCTAGGCCCATGAGCCATGGCTGCTGAGCCTGCGCTTCCGGAGCCTGTGCCTTGCAACGGGGGAGGCCACAACAGTGAGAGACCTGCGTGCCACAAAAAAAAAAAAAAAAAAAAAAAAAAAAAAAACTATATATGTACAGAGGTTTAGCCCAAGCCATTAAGTGATCACCCTGGAATATTTGCTGTTAGAACGCATCACAGTCCTGGCTGTTACTGAAAACAATAGTTTTTGTAAATGAAGCGTTACTTGGGTGATCTTCCTAAATAAGAGTGAGTCCTGTAGGACATAGGCCATGTGACACACTTATCTTTATTCCTTCTGATCATGATCTTGAGGGTGAGGGAATATTACCTATCTAGTGCTGCTTTTCGTGAACACACAGAGTATGCAATCAATACTAATAAATTACAAGAACTCATCAGTGACTTCCTATTATCTTTACTACAAACTGTGGGCAATTGAAATGGTTTTTTCTCTTCTAAAGATCTCTGCCTCACTGGGGATCCCAATTGTTAGTATTACAGTAATAGTAGTAAGAAATTTTTTAAAATTAACTTTTTATGCTGAGCAGTTTGTCAAGTGTTTACAAAAGAAAGAGCTCTGGAAAACAGTGCCTCCCATGAATGTACCAATGGCAGGTAGCCCTTGACTTGGAGGTTAGTTAACCCCCTTCCTCCTCCTATCACCAGTCCCCAACTCAAAGCCAAACTGGGGAAAATGACTGGGATTTGGGAGAACTAATGCATTTGGAGTAGCACTCAGGTATCAGCTATATCAGCTTCTTGTTCCAGCAAGAACAGAAGGCAGCCCTCCAGCAATTTTGGCTTGCTCTGCATGTAGTGGCTCCCTACTCAAAATTAGAAACTCTTTCACCACAGCTGCCTGAATTTCTCTCTTCCATTCTTTTTTGGATAACTAGACTCCTCTTTTGGAAGAGATAATATTTTTGGGATATCTGCCATCATAACTAAGTGTGAATTAAGGGAAAAATAGTCAGTCATCTGCCTCAGCAGATGATGACTTGAGCTAAGTTGGAAAGGTAGACCATTTGAATTGCTTTGATGCAGACAAAACAGGCCGGGCAGTAGAGAGAGGGAGGGCAGTGATTTCTTCTCTTTCCTAGGCAAAATTGCAAAGTAGGTGAGATTTGGTTTGGGCATTCGCTGTCACACCACCTCATCATCATTCAATCTTTAGTGCCCTCTGTTGCCACACAGCCCTCCTAGATCCCTACCCTTTTTCATTCTCTTCACATCTTTACTACCTAACTTAATATTTAGAATCTTCAAAACTCAGTATCTTCAGTAGAGCCCTTTTCAGGAAATAAGTGATGTCTCATTTCTATGGTCTTGCAACCATTTTCATTACTACCGGTGTCCAAGTTGAACACAGTTTATACTTTTTCCAATGTTCCCTCACTTTTTAAATATGTTGTTAAGTGAACCTCATTCCTATTGCTGGGTCAGAGGTCATAGTACACCGGTAGATGGACAAGAAAATCAGAGATCATTCTTCCCTAGGCATGCAGGCAGAAGATGATGTAATCAGGCCCACAGGCTTCTTCCTTCTTTCTCTTCTCATTGCATGGCTCTTGGTTCCACATTAATCTCGGGTATATTGGCCAGAAATAGGGCCACTTTAATTTTAGTGCTTTGCAGGTCTGTTCCTTCAAATAGAAATTTGCATGACAAAAAATTACAAGGGGTTTCTTAAAAACAAACCTGTAAATCTTTCAAAATAAGAGATGTTGACTCCTTAAAATAGCAAAGCACACACTAGACATACTCAATAAAATTAAAACAAGTAAAATCTATAGTATTAGGATCTAAGCCAGTCTGTTGACAAGTCACAAACTTTCATTTAAAGCCTTCCCATTTTAATGTCTTTTAAGAAAGAAAGAAAAGATGTATTAGTGAGAAAAGGAAAAAAAAATCTACAATCAAGGGCAAAAGCAGTGAAACGTTTGAAGATGCATTCTTCAATCTGTAGGGTTTACTGGGATTACTTAGGCTAGACAAAAATCCATGAAAGTCATAATGACATTTTTATCATTTTTAAATTGATGTATGCCATTTTTATGTTGTCTTTGCAATGCCCATTAAAATTTTAAAGAGTGAGCTGTTACATTAAAAGGCAATGATTTAAAAATTTAACAACTCCACCTTTCTGTAGTTTAATAAGGATCTTTACCTCCATCATTTAGAAATTAACCAAGAATTTATTTTTAAAATTGCTAATGTGGTGCCTCCTACAGGTGAAAAGTAACTGGTTTGTGCCAATTTATTTTTAGTTGCTAAGAATGTATAGTTAATTAGCAATAAATGAAAAAAGTATCAAGCCAAAGCAACCTGTATACCATAACAAAGAAACATTCCTCATTTTTCAGAAGTTGTAAAAGTTTTTGCTTAGGACATTATCTGACAAACCATATGTGCAATAATAATAAAATAACTGACCTCTGTTAAGTGCTAGTGATGTGCAAGTGCTGGAGCCAGGGATTCCTATATCTCATTTAAACTTCACAGCAAGCTTGCTCTCTAGTCAGCACCTATTTGTTGATCAATGGGTAGTTGGGAAGGAAGAGAGGAAAGAAGGCAGGCAAGCAGGCTTGTCAGGGAGTTTCAAGAAAACCCTCAATGAAGGAATGATCCTCATTTCACAGATTCAGGAAGAAACTTGTAGAGGTCAAGAAACCTGCCCAAAATAACAAAACCGGTAACTGGTAGAGATGTGATTTATCTGCAGATTTGTCTGGGGCCTGATGTAAGCTCTTTTTTTTTTTTTTTACCAAATATCCCTCCTTCCCACAGTACATGTGTTTTAGCACATCCTTAGAAAATAGGCAGCTCTGTATAGGATTTAACCATGAAAATATTATTGTAGTATATTAAAGTTCATATGTCAAAATCCTGTTAGTGATTCGTATGTTAAGGGGACACATTTTAAGTAACATTGGAATTACAAAATATAGTAAGACCAGCATTACTAGTAAGAGTGGTAAAGAGACCATTTGTAGCATCACTGATTCTGCTTAATGGCTTCTTGTTACTAAAGTCAGGGGACAAACCACAGAGCATAGGAGGTAGGGAAACTTTTTTTTTTCTTTTCCATTTTTTTCTTTTTTTTTTCATTCTCAATCTGCATTAAAAAAAAAAAAATCAGTGCCGAGCCATGCACAAGAAAATGCTTCTCTTAAAAAAAAAAAAAAAATATATATATATATATGTATATGTATATATATATATATAGATAGATAGATAGATAGATAGATAGATGTATGTACATATAACTAAACTCCTCTTTTTTCCCCCAAAATGGAACTCAGGACTAAAAATAAGTTACTTTAAAAAGTGAAAGGAACAGTTCCTAGCCTGTGTGTGTTCTTGAAGGGAAAGTTCTAGAAGTAGCAGGGCAGAGAAACAGAGCTGGCGGGGGAGGGGGGAATAAGGACAAAGGCAGGAGGAAGGACTTACAAGAGGATAGAGGAGCCTCACGGGGCGGGCAGGTAGGTAGGTGGAAAGGATGTGTCCACGCTGACCCTTTGACTCTTGTTTCCTTGGCCATTGCAGGGTCCCTGTGGCCCTCGTCCTGCCCCAGGCTGTACTATGACCAGGGCTAGATCTCTGGAATGTCTCTTGGAGAGTGGGTCCTGCTCTGTCAATTGTTGAAGCTCTATTAAAATAGCTCCCTTAACCTTCAGTCTTTACTGTATCTCTCTCTCATTCACCCTCTGCCCTGGTCCTTTGCCTATTCTGCACCTATCTCTCTGCCTATGATATTCTTACCTCCACAACTTTTAACCCAAAGCCTCAATGTCCTACTCAAAGCCTTCCCTATTGACCCCTTATTCCACCCAAACCATAGTGAATTATCTCTTCCTTATTTTCACACAGCCCCCTCTATCCCTGTTCTAAGCCGTAAGCATATTGTTTCTGTTAACTGTTTATAGACTTGTCTGTTCCACTAATAAATTCTAAGCCCCAGGGAAGAGCAGAGAAGATGTCTGTGTTTTATTTTTGTTCCTCTTAGGGACAATCCTCATCACAAAATTGGTTTTCAGGAAATACTTATCCAATATAAAGGAACTAAGAGTTGGGTCCAAGCCAGGGGAGGCGGAGAAAGAACAGAGGATAACCCTTGTCAGGATGGCTGCTGTTCACCAAGTTTTCTCTCCTTCCCTTCCTCCCTCCCTCCTGCTCCTCTACTAACCTGAGTACTCACCACATGCCTTATAATAAGATGTAGCTCTTGAGTTCAAGTTCAAATTACTTAGCCCACTCTCAAGGCCTTACATGGTCGTATTTGAATCCCCTTAGACTCATCTCTAGATATTCTATTCCCTTTAACCTGCATTCTATGCTCTGTCAATCATGAACTCCTTAGAGTTCCTAGAATGTGACTTTGTACACTGTCTAGGTCCCCTGACTGTCCACATTCTGTTTCTGTTTGGAATACTAACATCATTCTCCCCTTCCATCTCTTCACCTTCCAACATCTGTTTAATCTTCCATCTGAAGTCCTCCACCACCCCTAGAACATCATTATATATTACTGATGTAGCTGTCACTGGTTTGTATTTCTTCTCCTCAACCAAGCTGAGTGATGCATCGGACAAGAGTATAATCCTCCTCGCCCCAAAACCCAGCACAGTCCCAGCATTCCTACTCAGTATTCTAGAATTGCCTGTTGAATGTTGAACACAGGAATACCTTTCTCATGCTGCTCCTATCTTCCTTAGTAGAAAGTACTTAGAATATCTGGATCTGCCATCTCTGGAGCAAAAGACCATAGAGATCATTTAGAGCTGTTTGCTCATCTATATTCATTTTAATTAATAGCCCAGGGATGCCAGCAAGAGGGTTGGTGCATCTGGAAGTGAGGGAGAAGTCAAAGGACTCAGTCAACTATTTTTAGTAAAATTGTCATTGCGAGTATAGAATTAAAATCTGGGTGCCTAGAGGCCAGATGTTGTAAAGATTAGTTATATCTTTTTGTTTTTTGTTGAAAGTTACAAATGAGACACGAAATACAGACTGGATCAAACTATATTTATTTTACCCTGGAGCTGCAATTCAAAAGATAAGCTACAATAATAGAAAAACAGGAAGGAATTATACCTAAATGCCATTAGCAGACACTTCTTAGTTATATGCTATTTAATTTTGCCTTTCTTTATATATTTCTATATTTCCCAATTTTTCTAAAATGATGCATTTTTTACTTGTTTTACAATTTAAAACTATAATTTTTATTTTTTGGACCACACAATGATATTTCAAGTCATAAGCTTTGCACACTGAATACAGAGTTATATATAGTTTTTTTATTCAGAAAAAAATATTTGGAAATATCAAGAGGCTTTAAAAAAAGTATATAAGGAGTTAGATGATTAATAGCATATAATGATAATTAGAATTCCAGAGTTTTAGATTTGGCCCTTTGACAGACTGTACACTGTATCACTTCCATAACTAGAAACTTGCATAGATGCATCAAAATGCAGTATACCATGACAGCACTAGACCTTGAGCAGATGCCCAGGGATCTTGGGCTGAAGTATAGATTAACTAGCTCTGTAAAGAATGTCTACTTACATGTTTTACAACCTTTAATTTCTTCAATTTGTAGAATATAGCTGAATGAATAGCCTCTAATATATCTCCTATATTTTAGAAAGGTGAAAATAACTTGAACCAAAGGAGGAATGGGGAAAAAAGACCACATATCAGAGAAATGACCACCACTGATAATACACCATGCATTTATGAATTTAAAGCTAGATTTGTCCCACTGTTGGATATGAGTAGGGAATTAACGAGAGGTAAAGGCCATGGAAAACATCCTTTATGGAGCATATACCAGTACATCAGCCGATGCATTCTCTACTACATGTGTTTATGTCTTCTCATCTGATCTGCTTAAATCAGGGGGGTAGGTGTCAGTATCCCCAGGGACAGGTTGGAAAATAGTTATTCTTATGTATAAAAATGTTTCTCTTCACCTACTATGCAATCCATCCTTTAAAGGCAGATTATATGTCAGTGTATACTCAGAGCTAGTGGGGGTCAGCATCTGATTAATCTTTTTCTTTTTTTTTTGATTTGATTTTATTTTTTTATACAGCAGGTTCTTATTAGTTATCTCTCGTATCCATATTAGTGTATATATGTCAATCTCATCTCCCAATTCATCCCACAACCGCCCAGCATTTGATAATCTTAATAAATATTCATTCAATGAATAAATGGTTGGATAGATGATGTTTTGATGGCTTGTTAGCCTTTTAATGCCTTTTGAATACTTATGCTATGAAGCAGCTTTTCATTGTTCTTAAGAATAGCTGTCTTTATGTATGTTCTTTTAGCTTTATCTCAAAAAGTAAAAATCACATTTCCATGAATTTTTTTTAATTGAGGTAAAACTTACATAACAAAATTAATAATTTTGAACTGAACAATCCAGTGACATTTAGCACACTCACAATGTTGTATAACCACCACTTTTTCCTAGTTCTAAAACTTTTTCAACACCCTAAAAGGAAACTGTATCCCCATTAAGAAGTTGCTCCCCGTTTCTGCCTCTGATAACTGCCAATCTACATTCTGTCTTTATGAGTTTACCTATTCTAGATATTCTGGATATTAATGAAATAATATGGGACCTTTTGTGTCTGGCTTCTTTCACTTAGCATGATGTTTTTGAAATTAATCCATGTTGTAGCATGTGGCAGTACTTATTCAATCTTCATGGCTGAATAACATTCTATTGCATATATATGCTACAGTTTGTCAATTCACCCACTGATGGGCATGTGGGCCTTTTTGACCTTTTGGCTCTTGTGAACAGTGCTGCTATCAATGTGTGTGTACATGTATTTGTTTTGGTACCTGTTTTTGATTGTTTTGAATATATACTTAGATGTAGAATTACTAGGTTATTTGGTAACCCTATTTTTAACTTTTCAAGGAACTGACAAGCTCTTTACTACAATGCTGAACCATTTTACATTCCCATCAGTAATGTTTGAGGGTTCTAATTTCTATACAGCCTTGCCAACACTTACTACTTTCCTTCTTTTTTTTTTCTTTTTTGGCGGTATGCGGGCCTCTCAGTGTTGTGGCCTCTCCCGCTGCGGAGCACAGGCTCAGCATCCATGGCTCACGGGCCCAGCCGCTCCACAGCATGTGGGATCTTCCCAGACCGGGGCACGAACCTGTGTCCTCTGCATCGGCAGGCAGACTCAACCACTGTGCCACCAGGGAAGCCCTTCCTTCTTTTTTAATAACCATCTTAGAGGGTGTGGTTTTGATTTGCATTTCTCTAGTGACTAAAGATAATAAACATCTTTTTTATGCTTGTTTGACCATTTCAATAAGATTTTACAGGGTGGGAAAGTAATTAATAAAACTCAAAGAAATCATCTAGTTTCTCTTTAATAATATTTAGAAATATTTCAGGAAATGACACTGCTACAGATATATTGCTTAAGCCAGAATCTTGGAATAATCCTGGATGTCTGCTTCTCCTAAATTTCCACCATCCAAACCATCAGCAAGTATTGTTACTTATAATGTCAAAGTACCTTGAATAATTACACTTTTCTGCATCTCTCCCAACCTAATCCAGGCCAACATGATCTACTTCTCATCTAGACTAACTATTGTCTCACATTCCATTATTTGTCTCATTTAATCTATGTTCCACACAGCAGTCAGAATTTTTTTTTTTTTTTTTTTCTTTTTGCGGTATGTGGGCCTCTCACTGTTGTGGCCTCTCCCGTTGCGGAGCACAGGCTCCGGATGCGCAGGCCCAGCGGCCATGGCTCACGGGCCCAGCCGCTCCGCGGCATATGGGATCCTCCCAGACCGGGGCACGAACCCGTATCCCCTGCATCGGCAGGCGGACTCTTAACCACTGCGCCACCAGGGAGGCCCAGCAGTCAGAATTTTATCATAAATTAGACCATGATGGTGCCCTACTTAAAACCTACCACTTTTTCTCCTACTGCATTTATAGGAAAAAAATAAAAGAAAGCTCTGTACTACAGCTTATGAGAACGTGATTATCTGGCATCATCGGTTCTCTCAACCACGTGTAAAACTATTCTTTTCCATGGACACTGCTTTGCATCACGTCTAAACTTCTATCAATTTCTAGAATACTTCTTAGAGCATTTTCAAATGCTGTTATATTGGCGTAGAAAACAACTCCCAAATATCCTATGAATAGATCCTGCTTTTTTTAAAATTAATTTTTATTGGAGTATAGTTGCTTTACAATGTTGTGTTCCTGCTGTACAGCAAAGAGAATCAGCTATACATATACATATATCCCCTCTTTTGCATTTCCTTCCCATTTAGATCACCACAGAGCACTGAGTAGAGTTCCTTGAGCTATACAGTAGGTTCTCACTAGTTACCTATTTTATACATGGTAGTGTATATATGTCAATCCCAGTCTCCCAATTCATCCCACCCCCCCTCCCTTCCCTTGGTATCCACAAGTTTGTTCACTACATCTGTGTCTCTATTTCTGTTTTGCAAATAAGATCATCTATATCATTTTTCTAGATTCCACATATATGCGTTAATATACGATGTTTGTTTTTCTGACTTACTTCACTCTGTATGATAGTCTCCAGGTCCATCCACGTCTCTACAAATGACCCAATTTCGTTCCTTTCTATGGCTGAGTAATATTCCATTGTATATATGTACCACATCTTCTTTATCCATTCGTCTGTCAATGGAAATTTAGGTTGCTTCCATGTCCTGGCTATTGTAAATAGTGCTGCAATGAACATGGGGTGCATGTGTCTTTTTGAATATGGTTTTCTGTAGGTATATGCCCAGTAGTGGAATTCCTGGGTCATATGGTAGTTCTGATTTTAGTCTTTTTAAGGAACCTCCATACTGTTCTCCATAGTGGTGTACCAGTTTACATTCCCAGCAACAGTGCAAGAGGGTTCCCTTTTCTCCACACCCTTTCCAGCATTTATTATTTGTAGATGTTTTTAATGATGGCCACTCTGATGGGTGTGAGGTGATACCTCATTGTAGTTTAGATTTGCATTTCTCTAATGTTTAGTCATGTTGAGTGTCTTTTCATGTGTTTTTTGGCCATCTGTATGTCTTCTTTGAAGAAATGTCTATTTCTAATGTCTCTTAAATATTACCTTCTCAGATAAGCTCTTGCTGGCCATGCCATCTAAAACATGTTATTCTCTATTGAAGTAAGATATTCATCACCTTAAGAGTGATTCCTTCCCCCCTCAAATTGTACTTAAATATTTTCATATTTATTTACTTTTTGCCTTCATGCATAAGATTGTAAATTCATTTATGGTAAGGGTTGTTTCCTTTTTGTTACCATGGTATGCCCTCTGCCTAGCACACTCTTGATGCTCATGGTATTTTTTTTTAATAAATCTATTTATTTATTTATGGGTGCATTGGGTCTTCGTTGCTGTGCACAGGCTTTCTCTAGTTGTGGCCCATGGGCTTAGTTGCTCTGCAGCATGTGGGACCTTCCCAAACCAGGGCTTGAACCAGTGCCCCTGCATTGGCAGGCAGATTCTTAACCACTGTGTCACCAGGGAAGTCCCCGCTCATGGTATCTTTAATGAGTGTATATCATGTAGAAATGCCCATATTTTTCTTAAGAGCAAATTATTGAAAAATAT
Source organism: Mesoplodon densirostris (assembly GCF_025265405.1). NCBI lineage: Eukaryota > Metazoa > Chordata > Mammalia > Artiodactyla > Ziphiidae > Mesoplodon > Mesoplodon densirostris. Next base: position 168,470,460 of record NC_082663.1, on the reverse strand, counting down.
AAAAAAGAAATGTATTAGTAAGGTGTAGTGCTATATTCTGAATGCCATGCTTCTTCAGAAGAATACAAGCCTCCTGTTTCCTTGTCAACAACAAAATAATCTTCTGTGAGACCCATGGGTTGTATTGAGTGGCAGTGATTTGCCTAGTAGACAGAGAGGAGGATAAAGGTGGGTAATAGAGCAGAATTAGCAGAGAATGAAAGTGCATTCTCTCTTATCATGGTCTTTGTACAGCCTGTGTCTTGCCATTCAAGAGTCAGTACTTTATTTCCACCTCTGTATCTAGTGAGCAGGCTCTAGACCTGTTGACATGGAAATCATCCATAGAGCTGTGGAAGAAACATGATTAAATTGTGTTAGAATAGCTTAGCCTCTTTCTGACTAATAGAAAAGAAACAGTCTGGGGCCATCATGGATCCCTAAATGCCTGTAGTGGTAATGCTGCACTATTACAAGTGTAAGGAGAAAACCAAGTTTATGTAAGCAAAAAGAACTCAGAGTTTCTTTATGTTGGATTGGATATTTGAACTAGTTGAAATACAGACTTTATGTCTGTTATGTGAATGAAAATATTACTTGAATTATATAGTCAGTTGACTTTCCATCCTACAAATATTATAAAATCAGGAGTCTTATTCTACTGCTCCCTTTTATGATAATGGTTCCATGAAAGAATGAATGTAAAAATTTTATTTATTAGAGTAAGCTTACTATATTGTCAAGTAGACTACTCAATCCATACTTCAACAAACAATAAAGTAATTGCTTTCTTTACTAAGTATTTCAATTCCATTGTCTCTGTTGATGCTCTAAAATATTGCTTTGTGACATAGAATGGGAAGATTTACATTAGAAGCATGGAATTTTCAGTTTTAAATGAGTGTAGTATAGGTGTCATAGGGCAGCACATGAAGTCTCTGAAGGGATCAAAGGACTTGACTTAAGTTTACATAAATCAATTAAATGTAAATGTAGATTTACATGTAAATGCAAATTCACTGCTGTCATAGTGAATTTTTGATTGAATTAGTTTCATCATTGATTATTTAGGTTTTTCTAGGTATACGATCATATAAAGAAAATAGAATTTTCTTTATTATCAATTTTATACCTGTCTGTAATTTCTCAAATATGGAGGTAATGGGCATTTTTGCCTTTTTCCTAATCTTAGTAGATATGTTCTAATGTGTCTGGATAAAGTAAAATACTGGGTTTAGGGCTAAAAGTTAACATTATAATGTGTTAACATATCCATCAATTTGTCTTTTTGTTGGTGTTCTTTAAATAAGGAGTGTTGAGTTTTATCAATGGCTTTTAGCATCTGTTGAGACATTCATGATTTTTAAAATACCTTAATGGATTAATATATATTATTATGTACTCAGATAAACTGAGGCACATTAAAAATTTTAAGAGTTTGAGTAAAAATTGATTTGAATCAGGCAACATCCAATCTAGCAGGTAGAAAGGAGTTCTACAGAGCTGTACAAAATGAAAGCATTGTATGGGCAGAGGAGAGTGGGAACAAAGAAGCTAGCTATACTAGGCAAAAAAGCAGGTTGGCTAATGAAAAGTTACTGACTTTAAGGCATGGCAAGGGTCTATCAGGCAGATTACCTAATTAGTGTTGATTAGGCAATTCCTGATGGACTGGTTTAAGATTCCATTTCTGAGAGAGCTGAAACTGGAGTTAAGTCTCAGTTTGGTGATGTGGAGCTTGGTATACATGATTCTATTTGGGGTTTATTGTCTCGTTTTCAACAACTGTATAATATTAATGGATTTCTTAATGTTGGACTAGTGTTGTACTTTTGGAATAAATTCTATTTAGTTATGGTATTTTTATTAATGGAGTATTAGAGTTTTTCACCCTTTCATCTGGTATTTTTGCAATGATATTTTAAAGTAATATAGCTTTCTTTTTTGGTACCGTCTTTATAAGATTTAGGTATTGATGTTATATTAGCTTCATAAAAGGAATTAGAAATTTTTTCTTCATTTTCAATGCTCTGGACAACAAAGCACTGAAACTCTCAAGTATATGGAGGGTTGGTGGGATTCCTCTGAGAAAGCATCTGGACCTGGTGCTTTGTTGGCAAAGTAGTTCCTTAATAACACTCTCTATTTCTACCATAAAAATTGGTCTGTTGAAGCTTTCTATCTCTAATGGGATCATTTTTTAATAATCTGTTTTTACCTAGAAAATTATGCATTTCATGTAGGTTTTCACTTTTTCTTTTTTTCTGTTTATTTTTTTCTTTTGCTTAGTTATCTGTAGTTGTTTGCTAGTGATTTGTCTTTTTTTGTTACATTTCACAATAACTGGATTTTTTTATTAGGTAACTTTTTCTCCTTTTTTTTCATTAATCTTGGCTCTTATCTTTACTTCCCTTCTTGTACTCTTTTGGCTTAATTTGTTCCCTAGGTTTTTGTTTTTTGTTTGTTTGTTTCTTAAGCTGGGTATTTAATTCATTTATGTTCATTTCTTAATTTATCCTTATAAAACTATTTAGTGCTGTGAATTTTCTTCTCACTACTGCTTTAAGTGGAACACGTTTTATGTTTTTAGAAATTATATAATTTCAGTTTGTATTTTCTGTTTTACTCAAGTCTTTTAATAGAAGTTTCATTGTCTTAATTTTTAACTGAAGGATTATTTTTGTTTTTTGTTTATATTTTCTAGTTGTCTATATTATTTTTACCTTATGCGACTTAAAGATACATTCAGTGTGACTCTAGTACATGACCACTTATTGTGAAAGGTCCATTTTTCTTGAAGGTGTAGCCTCTATTATAAGGGTGTAAATTTCAAAATATATTAAGATGTATCTTAATAATTATGTTCAGATTTTCCATTTCTATACTTATTCTTTTTAACATCTTTATTAGAGTATAATTGCTTTATAATGGTGTGTTAGTTTCTGCTTTATAACAAAGTGAATCAGTTATACATGTACATATGTTCCCATATCTCTTCCCTCTTGCGTCTCCCTCCCTCCCACCCTCCCTATCCCACCCCTATTTTAATTGCTGTTATCTCCTTTTTTTGTCCACCTTGATTTGTGCTGAGAGTGGTGTATTAAGGTCTCTTATCCTTCTATTATTAGTGTGTTTCTACTAAATTTCCTTGCAGCTCCTGAAGTTGCTGCTTCATAATGGCTACTGAGTGTCATAAGTGTTACATCTTCATTGTAAATTATGACTTACTATGTCTAGTTCTAACTTGCCTCATCATAGAATTGGCACATTTCCTTTTTTATTGTTTAAGAAACCCTATTGAATGCTTATTTTGCTGCAAAGAGGACTTGCTGTATATACAGGCATATCTTGTTTTACCATTTTATCATGCTTTATTGTGTTCCACAAATATATATATCTATTTTTTTAAACAAACTGAAGGTTTGTGGCAACCTTGTATTGAACAAGTCTATGGGCACCATTTTCCCAACAGCAATGGCTCACTTCCTGTCCCTGTCACATTTTGGTAATTCTCACAGTATTTCAAACTTCTTCATTATTGTCACAGTCGACCTTTGGTATATGTGGGGGGTTGGTCCTAGGAGCCTGCATGCATACCAACATTCATAAATGTTCAAGTGCCTTATATAAAATGGTGTAGTATGGCCAGCCCTCTGAATCTGCAGGTTCCACCTCCATGGGTTCAGTCAACCACTGATTGAACTTTGAGGGCCAATTGTGTATTTATTGAAAAAATATCCACACATAAATGAACCTTTGAAGTTCAAACTTGTGCTGTTCAAGGTTCAACTGTATATTTATTATGGTGATTTGTGATCAGTGATCTTTGTTGCTTTGTAATTATTTTAGGGCTCCATGAACCATGCCCATATAAGAAGGTAAACTTAATAAATATGTGTGTTCTGATTGCTCCACCGACCAGAAATTTCTCCATTTCTCTCTCTCTCTCCCTCCTTGGCCTCCCAATTGCCTGAGACACTATATTAGTGAAATTAGGCTAGTTCATAACAGTACAATGGCCTCTAAGTGTTTGAATGAAAGGAAGAGCCGCACATCTCTCACTTTAATTCAAAAGCTAGAAATGACTAAGCTTAGTGAGGAAGGCATGTCAAAAGCCAAGATAAGCCAATAGCTTGGCCTCTTAGGCCAAACATTTAGCAAAGTTATGAATGCAAAGGAAGAGTTCTTGAAGGAAATTAAGAATAGTACTCCAGTAAACATAAAAATAAGAAAGCAAAACAGCTTTATTGCTGATAGGGAGAGAGTTTTAGTGGTCTGGATAAAAGATCAAACCAAACACAACATTCTGTTATGCCAAAGCCTAATCCAGAGCAAGGCCCTAACTCTCTTCAATTCTGTGAAGGCTAAGAGAGAGGTAAGGAAGCTGCAGAAAAAAAGTTGGAAGCTAGCAGAGATTGGTTCATGAGGTTTAAGGAAAGAGGCTATCTCCATAACATAAAAGTACAAGGTGAAATACTGGAAACTTACATAATAATGTAAGTCAACTATACCTCAAAAAAAAAATAATTGAAAAATGTAAAGTGACACAGCAAGTGCTCATATAGAAGCTGCAGCAAGTTATCCAGAAGATCTAACTAAAATCATTAATGAAGGTGGCTTCAGTACACAACAGATTTCCAGTGTAGGCAAAACAGCCTTATATTGGAAGAAGATTCCATATAGGACTTTCATAGCTAGAGAGAAGAAGTTAATGCTTAGTTTCAAAGCTTCTAAGAGCAGGCTGACTCTTGTCTAATGTAGCTGGTGATTATAAGTTGAAGCCAGTGCTCACTGACCATTCTGAAAATCCTAGGACCCTTAAGAATTATGTCAAATCTCCTCTGCCTGTGTTCTATAAATGGAATAACAAAGCCTGGATGACAGCACATTTGTTGACATCATGGTTTACTTAGTATTTTAAGCCCACTGTTGAGACTTAACTGCTCAGAAAAAGATTCCTTTCAAAATATTACTGTTCCTTGACAATGTACCTAGTTACCCAAGAGCGCTGATGGTGATGTACAGTGAGATTAGTGTTGTTCTCATGCCTGCTAACACAACATTCACCCTTCAGCCCATGGACCAAGGAGTAATTTTGACTTTCAAGTCTTACTTTTTAAGAAATAACTCTTGTAAGGCTATAGCTGCCCTAGGTAGTAATTTCTCTGATGGTTCTAGGCAAAGTTCATGGAAAGCCTTCTGGAAGGGATTCACCATTCTAGATACCATTAATAACATTCATGATGGGAAGAGGTCAAAGTATCAACATAAATAGGAATTTGCAAAAAGGAGATTTGAAGGAAGTTCTCTGGGTAAAATACTACCAAACAGTATTGTATGCTACAGAAAAATCCTTCATGAAAGGAAGAGTCAACCAATGTGGCAAACTTCACTGTTGTCTTATTTTAAGAAATTGCCCCAGCCACTCCAACCTTCAGCAACCACCACCCTGATCAGTCAGCAGCCATCAACATTGACAAAAAGACCCTCCACCGATGAAAAGAGTTTGACTTGCTAAAGGCTTAGAGGATGGTTAGCACTTTTTAGCCATAAAGAATTTTTAAATTAAGGTATATATATATTTTAAGACATAATGCTCTTGCACACCTAATAGACTACAGTATAATATAAGCATAACTTATGTGCACTGGGAGACCAAAAAAAAATCATTTGACTCACTTATTTTATTTCTGGTGGTCTAGAACTCAACTTGCAATATCTTCAAGGTATGCCTGTATAACAAAGTTCTGCCTTTTGTTCATTCCCTGTCTCTATTTATCTCCTATGGGATAGATTTCTACCTAATTATGTAATAAAGTAAGATCGTAAAAGATATTATAAAAAACAAAGGTATGAATGACACAGTGGCAAAGGCTTCCAGCTATTAGGATAACATGGTAAAAAGAAGAAAAATTTCCTAATAACAGTCGACTGATCTTATTTTAGTTTTGCATAAAAGGACAGAGTAGAGAGTGCTGACTCCCCTCATACTCAGTCTTCTCCCCCCAAAAAAAACACCTTGTCAACTGAAAGAAAACTATGAGAGTAAATTAAAAAATCAACTTATAATGGCGATGAACAATGATTAAGAAATCACAAATTGGGCTTCCACGGTGGCTTAGTGGTTGGGAGTCCGCCTGCCGATGCAGGGGACGCGGGCTCGTGCCCCGGTGCGGGAAGATCCCACATGCCGCGGAGCGGCTAGGCCCGTGAGCCATGGCCACTGAGCCTGCACATCCGGAGCCTGTGCTCCTCAACGGGAGAGGCCACAACAGTGAGAGGCCCACATACCGCAAAAAAAAAAAGAAATCACGAATTAGAACAGATATGCAAATTATGCATTAGGACACAGAAATCAAAGATAAAGAGAATCACCATTGACTCTATAAGACTGATGGACTTTAAGTACAGTAGCCCCGTGTCCAAGGTTTTCTTTCTGCAGTTTCAGTTGCCCACTATCAACTGTGGTCCAAAAATATTAAATGGAAAATTGCATGCCATTCCCAGTAGCACGATGAAATCTCTTGCCATTCTGTTCTGTCCTGCCCAGGACTTGAATCATCCCTTCATCTAACATTTCCAGGCTGCATATGTTATCTTCCTGTTAGTCACTGAATGGCCACCTCAGTTATCAGATCTACTAGTCATGGTATCACAGTGCTTATATTCAAGTAACATTTATTTTGCTTAATAATGGTCCCAAAGTACAAGAGTAGTAATGTTGGCAATTCAGATATTTTCTTACTGCATCCAATTTATAATTTAAACTTTATCATAGGTATGTACGTATAAGAAAAAAACATAGTACCCAGCCCTATACATACTATCTGTAGTTTCAGGCATACACTGGGGGTCCTGGGAAGTATATGCTGTAAACAATGGGAGACTACTGTATATTAGGAAATGTATCAAGAAGTACAGGTAGTTAATGAAGGGAGAATTGAAAAGAAAAAATATGAAGGAGTTTGATATGTATATCTTAAGATTTATATATATATGTTGTTTATATGCATTTATATATAATATGTATTACATAAGATTTACATATACACATAAATATGGGGTATACGTATAATATATAGATAACATATGCAACGTAGATTTACATATGCAACGTAGACTTAAGTAAATGTATATGCGTTATTTATATAGATCTGTGCATATACTATATGATCATCAGAAAGTTAACATTAACTGGTAGAAAACAAGAACAGACCCATTTAAGGAACATAGGTATCTTTAACGGTAAAGATTCAGAAACTGTTAAATGAGAAGCATGCATGCCCCAATATGGAGTTAGAGACCTCCTGGTGCAAGGATGAGCAGGGATGACAGCTGGCCTTTGTCATTACTGAGGACATCCAACTCCTCAAGCAGTCACTGTTGTGGAGAGGTTGGCTATGTGATAACTGCTCTTTTCTTGCAAACAACCGCTACCTAACCACCCCGGCAAATCCCTACTTGTTTACCATCTGGGTGGGTGAACTGTAGGTAACCTACCCAAATCTGCTACTCCATTCCTGGACAAGTTTGTTGAGGGAGGGGTCTGCTGGAAGCATATTGCTGGCAAAGCAACTCTATAAAGTTGTTCCAGAAACATATTTATTTTTTCTTTAACACAGTATATAGAGTGAGGGAGTATATAAATGGAGCATGCTATGGATTGGAACTATAAAACTATGTTTCAATGAGCACACATTTTAACTTCTTCCAGATTGAAAATTTAAAAGAAAAATTGCCCTATCTTTATGAATATTAAACACAATAGGAATGTTGTTTACATTCCTGCCATTTTAAAATTTTAAAATGATCTGAAGTAAATAAAGATTACTCATAAGTACATTTTATTTTCCATTTAATACTGCACTTCATATTATAAACAGAGGGTTAAATGTTAGGGTTTTGAGGTGAATCTAAAATATGTCAGTTGTAGTTATTGTTAATTATTTATGAGCCCGCTGGTAAGGACAAATCATTTTCTTAATGTATTTCACTAATAGAAATTATTTATAAGTACATCATTAATTATTTACATTTTCCTGGTATTATGTTTGCATTAATAATTTAAAAATATATAATTATCTATTAAATCATCTAAATATGATTTAACTTCATTTATCTTTTGTAACACAAATAGCAAGTTGGTCACTAACTACAGTCGTATGAAACAAGGTATTCCACTATAACAAGCTTGGGTATTTATAAAGAATAGGGACAATAGCTTACATATTTATTTTTTTTACTCAATATTAGTAGGTATAACTAATATTCTCAAGAAAGTTTCCAGAATCTCAGATCTGTGAATCTTTTGTCTGTCAGTTACTATATACCCTTGAGGTACCTGGCATGTAGAGACCAAGTTGTTTTCTTCTAGTTGCTAATTAACTCAATGCCCTCAGCACCAAATGACTTTCTCTATACAGCCGGGAAAGACTGATTTTTGTTCTGGGCAGAACTAAATATCCTCACTGAAAACTTTAAGGAGATTTACTACTGAATAAAATGTGTATCAAGGAAGATTTGTCCTCCCTCAGTTATGATATCTGAGGTATAGTAACATCACAAGTACTTCTAGAGTTTCACAGCCTTGAAGTTATATCTGGAGTTAAAACCAGAAAATAAGAAATGTTATGACAAGATTATTGTCCAGATATCTTGGTCTTAAAGAAATTTTCCTGTTGGGGAGCTTGTTTAAAAAAGATCTGAACAGGCCTTTTGGAAAGATTCAGTATTTGGGGTACTGGGAAGAAAGACCAGCAGTTATCAGCAGATTCTTTTTAAATAGAAAACCACTTTATATATTATTTGATAATGAGACAAAGTAAGGGCAAAAGTAATGTACGCATTACTGGTAAGCAGAATTGCCAAGGTAAAAAAAATCTTTGAGCTGGGATCTCTAATTGTCTACTCTTACATACTGTTATGGGCTGAATTGAGTCCTTTCAAAATTCATGTGTTGATATCTAACCACCAGTACCTCGAACGTGACTGCATTAGAGGTAGAATCTTTAAAGAGGTAATTAAGTTAAAATGAAGTCATTATGATAATCCAATGTGACCAGTGTCCTTACGAGAGGAGATTAGGACACAGACAGACACATACCCACACCCACGCACACAGGACCATGTGAAGACATATGGAGAAGATGGCCATCTACAAGCCAAGGAAAAAGGCTTCAAAAGAAACTGACCCTGCTGATATGCTGACACCTGGGTTTTTCTTTTTTTTTTTTTTTACTTCTAGTTCCCAGAATTGTGAGAAAATAAATTTCTCTTGTTTAAGACACCAAGTCTGTATTACTTTGTTATGGCAGCTCTAGCAAACTAGTACACAGCCCTTGTCCTGTTGAGGTCCTCTAACAAACCCCAGTTTGTAATCTGGATGTACAGTTCCAATTGTTTGGATCCAGAGCCACCTTATGGGACTTTTGAAGCAAGAATTGGAGACAACTATTTTTCCTTGTTTATGGAATAATAGCAAAGGAAATTCCAGGCTCAGACTTTAATTGCTTACTGCTTTGGCTTTGTGCAACAGTACCATTTTTTTTTAATACTTAGTTTAAGGAAGACAGCTTATGCAAATAAACATCTTGAATGCTTATTAAAAGAGTCTTTACACAACCTTTCCTGACAGCCTGGATACCATTGGGTATTCAAGTTAATCTGAAGGTTGAACCTCCCTGTAGATTTCTAAAGGGAACATTAACATGGCCCCAAACTAGGAATCTTAGTAAAAGAGCCTGCTAGTTTCTTCTTGGCCAAATCTTGGCATGGTGTAAGAATTCTATATCTATATCATTTTCTGTATTGATATCTAAACAAGTTGCCTAAATGAGATTATGGATTACCTCAAAGTAATGAAGCTCCCAGTTTTGTCAATTTGATGATTGTTTTGGGGTAATCTTGATCCCACTGCCTTACAGTTTTTGAACCTGTAATTAAACATACTAAATAAGCAGAGCTCTTTACTGATTTACAGCTATACAATTTTCAGGTTACAGATGTGGGAAAGATAACTGCTTCCATAGCAAAATGACCCAAGGGGACCCTTGAGGACAATGGGAGCTACTGTGCATAAGAAACAGGGCTTATGCCAACATGTATATCTTGTTAATTTGAGGATTATTTTGGAAATGGAACATAGTCTCTAAGGTGAACAAGTGCTTTTGCTATAGTACTTAACCCTAAATATGAAACTAGCATAAATTACCTGATTGTTATTAACTGGTGTTTAACTTCCCTGCACTTTTAACACTTATTATATTAGAAAATATTGTTCTTTAAAAAATCTTGTTCAAGGTTGATTAGAATGTCCTTTTATATTTAATGTTTTAAAATCATGTGCATTGTGTCCCCCAACATATCAATTATTTAGTCATTAAAAATTTGGATAAGTCATTTTAGTAGGAATTAGGATTCACGCCAACACGTGCTAAAGGAAGTTGCCTAAATTGTGACACTGAGCTATAGAGAGGACATTAAATTGTCTGTTTCAAACAAAAAGAATTTTCATAGCAATTCCCAAGCTAGATGACTACCAGTTATTTCTCCAGCAAAAATGGGTTTATTCAGGATCAGCAAAGAATTGCCTTTTGGAATCTGCAACCATGGCAAGCCACATGCAAATCCCCTCACAGGGAGGAGAGGAGAACTCTTTTCCAACTTCCTTTTACCCTCTTTAAAAGCAATATTTAAAAAAAAAAAAAAAAGATTCCACTGAGGAAATTGAGAGTTCAAAATGTGTAGTGGCTTTTCATTGACTGTTGTGACAGCCTCTCATGGATGAGCTGTTCCTAGGCAAGAAGTCTTTCTTCTTCCTCTTGGGTTCTGTTGTTGTTTCAGGGCAGCTCCCCCTTTTGGCTTCCCAACTCTATTTTAATTGAGGTTTCTCTTTGTTAATTTTTACAATGCCAATACAGAGTATTCAACCACAGCAAATGTATTCACAGAACACCACAGTATTTGGGAAATCACTTCTGTATCAGTAGAAAGTTCTTCTCTGAAGTCTCATTCAATTTTCAAATAATTAATAATTGAATGCTATTTAATGTGACTGGGCAAAAGTCTTCATTACAGGGTAACTTAACCCAAAATGTCTTGAGTGAATGAAATGTTTCAGCCCTATAGAAAGTTACTTCTAGATACAATTCTTTAGAACAAAGTGTTGTGAAGGTTGGATAACTTTCAAGTCTCTGGATATGTTAGTGCTTAAATAATACCACAAAATATAATAAGTCTTCTGTCTGAAAAAAAATATTTAAAAATCTAAAATTGCTATGAACATTTCCAAGTCTCACTGAGTTTTTTCTAGAAAAAAAATATAATACCTGGGTGAATGTGACTGTTTAATTTGTCTATATAAACAATGGAACATTTTCAGTGTACTCAGTTCTAACCTATCAGTGTCCTCTAGGGCTCTGAGGTGAGAAGCAATGGTATCAGCATGTGCTCAGGCAACATCATTTCAAACACTAATTTTTAAGTGTCTTTTTTCCTAAAATTATTTCCATTGTTAGCAGATCAGTAGTATGGTTGAGGGGTAGTTAGGCAGCCACTGAATGTTGCCATGAGAAACATTGCATCCAAAATTTCTCCCCACCCCCATTCACCCCCCAATCAAAAGAATCTAGAGAAGATGTTGGATGTAAAGAAACACAATAAACTGGCAACAAAGGATGCCTTCAAAGAGGGGAACTGATTTGTTAAGGAACATGGATCTGACAGATTTTCTTTTCATTGGATACCACTTAGATCTTTTGAATTTTGCTCCAGGTGATGTAATACCTACTTTTAAAATCCTTACCTGTTTTTTATAAAGAAAAAAGCCCAAAATCAAGATTTTAATGTGACTTTTCCAATTTATAAAAATTTATATCATATATATATATCTATTTATATACACGGAATTGACTAAATTATATGTAGTGTACAACCCCCAGTTATAAAAGAAGAAATGATTAGAGTTGATAGAGTTGATCAATTTGACTCTTCAATTTTGACACTCCTACTTGATCCCTATGTCCATGACTTGCTAACACATGTATTAAGGTTGTACTATGTGTCTGTCATTGTTCTCAGTGCATTATCTGATTTAATCCTTAAGACAATTTAAAAACAGACAATATTGTATTCTATTTTAAAATTAAATAAAATAAGACTTTGTGAGGTTAGGTATTTTACTAACAACGGTCCCAGAACACAACTTACAAAGCCTGTGTTCCTAACCATTTCTTTTGTTTTGTGTTGTTTCTTGGAAGCTCATGGGGGCAATATGTGTTTTAGTTGGTCATCAGAAGATTTTTTTTAAAGTTGATTTTTTTGGATACTGTTTGAGTGGGCATGCACTCCCTAGTTTTCCACTTTCCATACCTTACCCTCTTATGTGAGTCTGCTTGGTTCACCCAAGCTTTGTGCTACCTGACTTTCAGGCTGTTGTTACTGCCTCTTTCTAATTCACTCTAAAAATGTGGCAGATAATTAAATGATATCAAATAGTAAAAGTTTCCAGTCTGTACATGGTACCTGAGGATAATAAGTTTAAGTTTCCTTTCTTTGCTTGAAATAATGATACCAAGTTAGTATTTGGGTGAAATTGGGGACTATAATTCTACTCTCAGTCCTTGAATTTGAGATGGACTATCCTTTTTGAGCTTTGAAGCAATTCAGTGATTCTATTACCCATTAATATGGTGACACACAGCTGGCTCAGTCCTTGAATTTGAGATGGACAATCCTTTTTGAGTTTTGAAGCAATTCAGTGATTCTATTACCCATTAATATGGTGACACACAGCTGGCTCGTTCTTAGTTTGGACTTGAATTCAAAATTTTCAAAGGTTTCACACTGTGATCCCTACACCTTGATCTTTTCAAAGGTAAATGGCTCTGCATATATATGCCAATAAAGTTTATGCATATGAGGCGCTTATAGATGCCTTTCTGATAGTATTATCAGCATGTGCACCCACGTTTCAAACTTGAGGCATTGAGTCTTACATGTTCATTGTGAGCTGGAACCAGTTTGGAGGATCAGGGAAAACACAGTTTTTTTTTGTTTTTTTTTTAATTCTAAATTTTTCAATTGCTTTGATACTAGAATAGATAAGAAGAAATACATAGATTTTTTGAACAGAAGGGTTAAAGCAGCTATATTAGCTTTTTAATAGTATTTCTCTGTAAGATATTAGCACAGACTTAGAGACCTAAAAGACCATCCACATATTATCTCACAGTTCTGTAGGTCAGAAGCCATGGGCTAACTGGGTCTTACTCAGGGTTTCATTAGGCTGAAGTCATGGTGCTGATTGGAGCTATATTTTCATCCAAAGCTCAAAGTCCCCTTCCATCTTCTTTGGTTATTGGCAGAATTCATTCTCTTCTGGTTGTTATCAGTGAGCTGTGTGTACTGGGGATGACAGATGGGGTAGTTGCCTTCTAAACTATATATGATCAAGGCTGTTATAGTTAGAATAGTTTCAAATGAATACCAATGTCAGTAAGTCCATCCACAAGTTGGCAGGTGAGGGCGGATACTTGCTGCGGATTGTTCTCAACTCCTAGAGGCAGCCTGCCCTTCTGTGTCCTGTGAGCATCTCCAAAACATGGCAGTTTGCTCCTTTAGTCCAACATGAGTGCATCCTCTACAGTTAAGAAACTCTGACTTCTCCCTTCTTTGACCTCTAGATCTTCTTTTAAAAAAGGGTTTGTCTGATCAGGTATGGTTCTCAAGGGGAGGGGATTTACAGGCCTTGCCCACGGAGCAGGAATTTTGGAGTCTTAGAATTCTGCCTACTACTGAAGGAGAATTAAGTAAAAACTTGCCATAGGGACCCCAACAATATTTTTACTCCTGTTCTCGAACTACTTTTTCCCAGCAGTAAAATGGAATACAGTGCTTGAGCTTGATCACTACATGAGACTCATTCACACTATTGTGAAAATCACTGTGATGTATACTGTTTTTTTTAATTAACACAATACATCATTTTTTTAAGGAGGCCATTTTATAAAATAAAAACTTTTGCTGTATCCAGGATGTCCAGCGAATACAGCTATTTTTCTTTTCATTTTAAATCAGTATTTAAGTTTGAGTAGACTTGCCATACAGAATTTCCTTGCATGACAATATACATTCAACATAGACTTAAAGTTAAATATTTCATCTAAGTTATATTTTGCATGACACTTGGAATAACCACTATTGATTCTTGATTACATTAATATTAGTATTTATGCTGCTATAAACAATGTTTATGGCACTGTAATTGATAGGCTATTAGTGTTACCTGCTTGTAGGACCTGCAATTATATTGCTATAAATGTAATTTACAGTTACGGTAATACTATCTAAGTTTCATCTTAAAGCTTGAATCCATAAAGCAATAATTTTTTTTTTTTTTACACCAAGACTGGTGACTAATGTAATTTTTTAAAAATAATTTGTTGAATTGACAAAGATAGTAACTGCATATTTTTTTCCCTCTTCAGACCTGATTAGCTCAATTTTGTTGTTGTTGGTACCTATTTTTTCCATTCTTTTCAAGATTTCCCTGGCCTTAGTTGGCTTAAAAAAAAAAAAAAAAGTAAACCTGATGGATTTCTTAATAAATTCATGACATGAATTTTCTAAATTTTTATCTGGTATATATTTAATAGAAAATGTTTCAGGATTTCCCCTTGTCTCATTTGTAATGTAATTAGATAGTCACTTTTTATTTGGTATTTAAAATCTTTTTTCTTTTTTTGGCTTGATTTATTTTTAGAGTAGTGAATGCAATTTCCAGAGAATAATTTATCTACAAGAAAAGAAGGATAAATATATTTTTTTAAGTTCCTCCCTCAGTTTATGGGAGCCATCCTATGCTAAATCAAATTCATAGTATGATTTTGATAAAACAGACATTTGACATTCATTTCTCTAAAATAAAAACAAACAAAAAAGACAGTTTTTTTCTTTCTTAACCTAATATATCCCAATAGTATAACTTTTAATTTTATTTGAATTTTGAGGAGACTTTTTTTTACATACCAAAATAATGAGATCATAAAATAATATGCTTAAAATTTTATATACATATATATATATATATCTATATCTGTTCTGCCTGTTCTATCAGTATTTTCACTAGATTACTTGTTCATTAGGTGACCACTTTGAGCAATGATTTTGCTAATTCACGGAATAGGTTTCTGATCTCAAAATCAATGTATGTGCATAAAATTATATAAATATATACACATAGGTAAATATAGAGTTTAAATTTTAAAAAGTTTTTATTCATTTCAGTGTTCTTTTAATTGGTGTGATAATATATATCATCATTATGGAATTAGATTTAAGATAACTTTTTTACTTTTTAAACAGTTTCAGGTCAGTAACAAAACAGTGGAGAGGTTAGTCAGAAAAGAACTAATAAAATTAATTAGTGTAACTAATAAAATTAATTAGTGTAAAAATCATATTTTGCTTTGGATTTATTTTAAGATTCTATTTTGTTGAAATTTTGGGGAAAAGAAGAACAGGGGGAGAGTTGAATGAAGGTAGCTCAGAATCAAGTCTAATCTCAGCATAAAAGCTATTAGCTGTCAGCATGAATGAAATGCACATGCTAGGGAAAATACTAATTGCCAACTCGAAGAGTTTTCAGGAATTATGGAAAAATGCAAGAAAGATTTTAGTTAAATATAAATTAAATGAATATTTATTTTGAGTAATGACCCTCCCCAAAAAACTTGCTAGCAAGATTGTGGGGTGCAATAAATAAAGAAAATGGATCTTTCCAAGAAATAACAAAGAAATAAGTGAGGTTAAGTACCTTGGACTGTCCATTACCCTAAATTTATGTAGTGAGAGTTTATTAATTTCAAACAAGGATATTCATACTCTTTAATAAGATATCACATGGCATTCCGTTCCATTTACAGTATGTTCCTAAAGGTGAAAACAGCAGGAAAATGAAATTACTTCATTTACCGGAATTACAGCTTCTTTTGTATAAAACTTGAATCATTTTATATATGACAACCTTATGCTTAATGTTTTTAGAATACTCTTCATAAAACATTATTTAGCAAAAGCATACTCTCCCACTGAGCACATCACTTCTTTCAATGGCTGTGCTAATCTAGTTTGAATGTATGTGGCATTTAATCTTAATTATGATGCTGAAGTCTATAAAACGTTAATTATTCATTTCACATGCTCCCTCCACTTTATTGTAACTCCTAATTTGCTTAACAAAATGTAGCTTTTAATTAGAACTGTGGAACTGTTAGGGCAAGGTAGTGTTTTGAGTGTGTTTGTGTGTGTTGTTTGTTGTGTTTGCTTCTATTGGTTTGGAAATACATGTGGGGAGGGGTAGTGTTGGAATAAGAGAAGTCAAGTGTTTTAAATTCAAATAATAAAATCTCCTAGTAGTTTTCATTTTCCTTCTTACTTAGTTGTTTCCCGGTTTCTTATAGTTGAAAAGGGAAAATGGAAAGGTATGACTGGTTATCATTTTAATAATGCACAATAGTTGGACTGTAGTTAACATCTATATCTCTTTTAATACAAGCTGAAGAGCATGCACGAACACACATGCAAAGAAAATTAGGTAATCAGGTCATTTTTGCCTACATAGTACAGAATATTCAACTGAAATCTTTAATTCAATTAGTGACAGTTGTATTTTTATTCCACTTTTAAGATACAATAGATTACATAACACAACACATTGTTTTTAAGAAAAATCTGGAAGAAATTTATATTTAAAGTTTAAATGCTTGGTATTTTCCAAAGTTTTCCTTATTTATTATTTGTGGATTTTATAATAATACTGCTTGTGTAATATTTTTAATGTACTTTTTAAGATTATTTTTTTAAATTTACATTTTAAAATTTAAAATAACTTGTAAATAAAACTTTATATTCCTGCTTTAGAAGAAAATCATTATTTTGAAATATAAATAAATAGAAAACTACTAAAACCTTTTTCCTGTATCACTTACAGACATAGAATCACTAGAGGACCCATTCTACACCTTTTTAAATAGTGTACACACCAACTTAGAATTCTAGGTATGAAGTCAAGTATCTCTAAATTATGCTTTGATTAAGCTGTTCACAAAGACAAGAGCTCTTAAACGTTTTGTATACATTTACTGTAAATTTTGAGAAAGGTCATTTAAAAGCTGAAAGCAAAAAATTTCCATAAAATCATAAAGATCTCTATTGGTAATTGGGTACACTAAAATTTTGTGTATTAAGAATGAAGTTATAGTTATGATTATACGGTTGTGGAATAAAATTTGAAACTGATTAATTGTACTAGGCAGCTGTTATTTTCCAAATAGATACTCATATATTTCCTCACCAAAATAAAAAAAAAAATCTAGATCGACTTATGGGCGCATAAAGACTAATAATATTTTAACTATTCTGATGTTACTCTTTTATAATTTATTTGCCAGACATACTTGAATTAATTAACAAAAACAATTAGTTTTGTTCTTAAAAAGAATAGAAATTAACATCTGTATTTCTCTGATTTGGGGGGACCAACTCCTGAAGTGGTCTTCAACTTCTTACAGAGTACTGCTTTATTTATTTATTAGATCTTTTTTTTTTAATCAAGTATAATTCTTTAATATCCCTTATTCCATTTCTAATACGTGTAATGTTAAATAACGGCTACAATTTATGGAACTACTCCATGAGGGACCTTCCATAATTATTCCCACTTTACAGATGAAGAAACTAGAAGCTTAAGAGAGATTAGTGATTTGTTCAAGATCACCTGAGATTTCAGCCTAGGGCACCCTCAGAGCCTGTGCTCTCTACTGCTCTCCTCTTCTGCCTTCATTCAGCTGTGGTGTGGTTTTGTGCCTCACCAGCATTCTCTCAGTGCCTTGAAACCCCATTTCCAGTAGTGGTACTCTTTGATCTAACTCTCCATTCTCATGCCTAATCTCCTTGGACCCCTGCATCCATTGATTCATAGGTTAAGTCTTCCATCTGTATTTAAAAAAAAAAAAAACTGAGTTTAAAATAAGTGACAAAGAATGGTTATGAATATTGTTGCTGTTTGGTAAAAATCCCAGCACTGGGAAAATAATTCATCTGAGAGGAGAGAGTAAATGTTATACCCCATTATGAGGATAGTATATATATTCACATTTTAAGATTTTGTTTTCCAGTCAACAGCAGACAGATTTGTCTCCTCTGCTACTTTCTGCTGAACTAAATCAAATAAGACATGAGTAGCAGTACCATTTATACTTAAGCACACAGTCTCTTTAGCTAGGCTCTCTGTGTTCGAACCTTATCTCTGCTGCTTACCAACTGAGTAATTTTGGTAAGTTTAAACAACCTCAGTTGCCTCAGTTTCTGCATCTGTAAAATGTGTACAATAGTTCTTATATGATTGCTTACAAATTAAATATTTTAATATATGCAAACCACTAAAAACAGTAACTGGAACATTGTACTTTCTATATAAGTGTTTGCTTCATTTTTTAATTAAAAATGTGTACCTTAGCATTTATGGAAAACATGATTATTCAATGAACAATGTTTCTTTAGGACCTCCTAAGAATAATCCATGTGTAATATATCTTCTCTGCCTGAATGCTTTGAACTCAAAGTCCAAACATTGCAAGAAAGACAAACTTTTTTCTCTGTTCTAAATATCTTAAGGATATCTATCAAATTGTCAGATACAACTCCTGCTTTTAAGAAACATAAATAAAAAGAAATGGCTAATGATGTTGAGGGACATTCTCCAAACTGGCTTTTCTATATATCTAAATCCCTTGGATAATTACAAAACTTCCATTTAGGTTTTTTTCTTCATAAGTCACATAAACCTAGCATAACATAAAATTGTAAAATCCTGGAAAGAAAGCACAAAAGGGAATAATTTTCCTTATTTTTATTTCCATCTACCATGTTCCATATGCTAATCACCTGAAACATTGTCTTCCAGAAAAAGGAGGGGGGATTCTTTTAAACTGTTTATAATCTGCTCATCATGAGTGTTTCACACAGTCCTCATCCAATAAACTTTTCTGTCTCCTTAAGAACTATTTAGTTTTGTTTCTGATTCTTTCACTATGTCCAGTCCAAGGATCTAAGGGGAGAGGGAAGCGGACTACCTAACTAATCTTGAGATGTTCACTTAGTGCTGAGTACTTTAATCCAATTTTCTTTTATTGAACTTTTACACCCTGGGGAATTCCCAAAGATTGTGAAGTTCTTTGGTGCTTTCGTGAAATGTAAGCCAGCCTATCCCTTCTGTCCCTCTCTTTGAAATAAAAGCTCTAGCTTTTTAGTCTGAATTTAGTTCTATTCACTGTCTTGCCATCACACTACGCTGCTTCTGTAGTTCGCCCCCCACACAGTTCTGAGTTCTAAAGCCACGCTGCCCACTTTTCTGTGCTGCTTTTCATGCGTCCTCTTTCGTCTCTCGGCTGTGCCGTTCTGTTGGGGTACCACCCAGGATGCCATGTTCTGTCTGATGTTTTCTCAGTTGACCTCCAGGTCTGTGAGCACCTTGCAACATCTCTCTTCTTCCTCTCTGTTTTGTTGCCACAGATGACTTGGTAGAGAAACTTGGAATTGTTTGAAATAGAATGCTTTGCTGTTTTGCAGCCTTTGAGAGGAAGTCAGGAAAATTATGTTTTAAAAGTCACAGACTATTGTGTTATCTCATGTCATCCTCAGTAATCCCTATATGTAATCTTATTTACTTCCCATTTTTATACATAAAGATAAATGACTTACCTGTAGTCACACATTATGTGACAGAGACAGGATTTAAACTTTATTTTCGGGAATTTCAAAGCTTGATTTTTCTCTGCCACATGGTGTTGCTTCTTGAATATTTGTTCTCCTAGTTCATTTATTCTTTACTTAAAATCAATATAGCAGTTTCCAACAACTGCATGCTTCCTGGGTCATATTGTGATGCTTATAGAATCTAACTAGCTCAAGTAAGAATATTTCTAATAAGTTGATGGCGTGTACATCTAAAAAGTAATTATAACTTTAGTCTATAATAGTAAAGATAGTCCTGGTATTTTAGGGTTAGATTGTAATTCATTCATTCAACTTATGCATATTGAATGTATACACTATTCTAGACTCTGGGTCTAGGATAGTGACTCAAACAGAAAGTCCCTTTTCTAATGGACCTTACATTCTAATGAGGGAGACAGACAATAAACAAACAAATGAGTATATCTCTCTATATCATGTCAAGGTAAGTGCTTCAAAGAATGGTCAAGTGGGACATGTGTTTGACATTTGAAATAGAGTACTAGGGAACTGCTGACCAGTTAGTTTTATGCATGCTATGTGAGAATTAAGTATGTACAATAATTTGGAGTATAATACATAAATATATGGAGGCAAAACAACAGAGAATGACTATGTACAAAAAAGCCTTCTGAGAGAGCTTAAAGGGTGGTGGGTTAGTAGTTCAGAACATGGGCTTCAGCATCAGACAAACCCGTTTTGCCTCTTTGTAGCTCTGTGTGCCTGGGCACAGTTACATACATCTATGTCTATGAGCCTTACTCTTCTCACCAAGAAAATGGGGCAACAGAACCCCTCCAGGGATGCTGAAGTGTTTTGCATTGTCCTTGACACATAACGTAGTAAGTTTTGTTGGCGCTAGCAGTTAGTGGCAGGGGTAGCAGTTGTAGTGGAAATTATTGTTGTTAGCAATACAGCTTCGGAGAATCACTGAGCATTTATATGCTTTAGATCTTCTCTTGCTTTTTTTTTTTTTTTTTTTTTTTTTGCTTTTTTTCCCCAATTCCTCACGGATGTAGAAAGTGTAAATAATACATGTGAGGCACTTTGAATGTATGAAGACAAATTTTTTCTATTGTTATCTGAGGTGTCAGAAATAAAACCTAATTCTGGAGGTTTTCTGAGAGCAGAATTTCCATTTTACTATTCCGTGGGAGTTCTTGCTTAGAGATGTTTTGCAGAGCCAGCCCTAACATAGTTAACTTGCATATGAATAGCTGCCAGAGACCCCCTGAGGAGAGGAGACACATCTCTCAGCACCCGGCTCTCCAGGCGGTACGGCTGTTGCCTGCTAGGGCAGTGCTCAGGCCCCACCACCGCTGCTGCTACCGAGGCGTGGCTGTCACGAGCTGACACCCGGAAAAGAGATGATATGAACACACACCAGTCAGCTCCCTCTTGTCTCAACAAAGCAATAATGAGCAGCTCTCTGCTGTGTTCAACTAGTTCACAGACATAGGTACCTTTCCCGGCGCAGATAGGTTTGCTACAAGCTCCCCGTTGAATTTTGTGCACGTTTGAGATGTTTTCTTACTTTTTTTTTTTATTATTGTGGTAAGAACACTTAACATGGTATCCACTTCACAAAGTTTTCAATGCACAATACAATATTGTTAACTGTAGGCACTTGTGGTCCAGCAGACCTCAGGAACTTAAATCAACTTGGATAATTGAAATTTTATACCTGTTCCCCCTCCCCTCAGCCCCTGGAACTACCATTCTACTCTCTGCTTCTCTATGTGGGACTATCTTAGATTCCTCTCGTAAGTGGAATCATGCAGTGTTTTGTCCTTCTGTGGCTGGCTCGTTTCAAGGTTCATCCATGTTCTCGCATGTGGCAGAATTTGCTTTTTTTTTTTAATGATGTTAGAAAACTACTTATGTTTAATCATGTCTACCTACCTGTGCTTGTTCAGTTCCCCCTAAAACTCCTTGAAGGAAGTACTAATTTATTGTTTAATATCACCTCCAGCCTGCCTAGCCTAGTGTATCTTACACACTAGTAATTCGTAACTGTTCATGGTTCGCTAACTTACTACAGCTAACTGACTGATGGGAACACAGTTTGTGACACTAACTGTTCATCTCTTGATTAGAGTGAGGCAATATTATCTTAATTAGGTTTTTAACCAAAATAGGCTCTGGAATGTTTTTCTAATGATCAATACGTCCCCACACTCCAATTAAAATAAGTAGGAAAGTTAAGTATGCAAAGCTATGTTAAAATATGTTGAAGCAAGTAAACAGTTGTTAACCAAGTCTCTCTGTCTCTCTTTCCCTTTTCCTCTCCTCTCTTTCCTTCCCCATTGCAGAAATCTTTTGCTTTCACGGTAGATCCGTTTTAAATATATTTGAGAAAAATAGTCTTTGGCAATGTCTTACTCTGTTAAGAAAAGCGAATAGAGCTCCTCTTATTTCAACTGAAAGTGAAAGGTAATACCCACAGACCTGTTTCAAATACTTTGGGATTTGAGAGTTATTATTGGTGAAGCTTAACTAGGAGATACTCCAGAACTCACACTTCGGTGTTACTAGGTTCAGGAGTATTGAAGTTGCCTAGGCGCGTCTACGTAGTGTGCTTGCGTGTTGTGACACATCATGTTACTTTACAGGGGCTTGTGGTTTTAAGATTGATTTAGAGACGTGGGCATCACATTGGACAAAGATAGACAGGCTGTACAGGCGATATGCTTGTTAACTTTGGAAGTATGTTAGCAAGCCCGAGGAAGGTCTTGGGGACTCACTAGAAAGAAAATGTTTCACGGATCTGCCAAGTTGAAAAGCATTTTCTGATGATTGCGTGTCATGGGAAGAAAAATATATGATGGGGGATAATAATTCTCGAATTTGTTGCTAACATTTCAAGAATATTTCATATATTTTCATCATAATAAAACATATGTCCGAGTTTTTTTTTTTTTTTTTTTTTTTTTTTTTTTTTTTTGCAGTACGCGGGCCTCTCACTGCTGTGGCCTCTCCCGCCGCGGAGCACAGGCTCCAGACGCGCCGGCCCAGCGGCCATGGCTCACGGGCCCAGCCGCTCTGCGGCATGTGGGATCCTCCCTCACCGGGGCACGAACCCGTGTCCCCTGCATCGGCAGGCAGACTCCCAACCACTGAGCCACCAGGGAAGCCCCCGAGTATTTTTATCCATCTAAAAATGTTGGAAAAGGGCATATGATGCAAAAGGATGGGGGTCTTAATCAGTGGTCTTTGGGATTCAAGTCACAGAAACCAACTGGCACTTACTCATGCAAAGATGGGGGGATTTATTAAGAAATATAAAGCTAGCTTATGGAATTGGAGGGGAAGAAAGACACCACCACTTTAAGAAAGGTAGAGATGAAAACTTAGAATGCACTTGGCCTCCAGCACCATGGCTCTCAAACCCCTTTAAGTTGCATGATGTTGCATCTTCGCTTGATCCTTTCTCTGCTTTTCGCATTGCACTTTCGTGGCAAAAGTCCACCCCACATTTGCAGACAGCATGCCTATCCATCCTGGGGGCATTAGAGATTGACCTGCTTATCCTAGTCCAGTTCCATCTCTGAAAGAGCAAATATGAATGGTCCAGCCTGGGCCAGGTTTCCATTTCTAGTCCAGTAGACTCTTGCCAGCGAGCAGAATAATGTAGTAAAAATAGGGTTGCTGGGGCCTACCTTGTGTGTAGGACTGCAAATCTCACAGAGGAAGGCCTTGTCTGGGAGAAGACTCCAGAGATGTCTACGACAAAAGAGGCTAATTCCTACCTGAGACAATGCTGGGAAGGTGAATATGAGTGATATCTTTAGTTTTTGAAATAGTCATAGAATTAATTTAGACAGAGAGGGAAGGCTACTGGATATTGTTGTGTTAAAAGAAAAAATTTAAAGTGGCCTCTGTTTAAAATTTGATTTAAAGACTGTGTCATTACAAAAGGATATCCTTTGAGATGACTTATAAATTCCTAATAAGGTTGTTCTCTCCTTCAGCTGTATAAATGACAAGAAACCTCTGGTATGGACACTTCTTAGAAATATTAATTAGTGTTATCACTATAACATGTGTTGTAAGGTTAATGATCCCTAGCTGGGGTTGACTATCCCTGAATATAGCACTGAGCTATCTTTTTCTCTTCACCTATACCTGGAAAATTATTTAAGATTTTAAACCCAAATGTCCAATGTCTCTTAAAATGATTATTTAGCTCAGATAAATATACATTATATAATGATGAAGATGGCCATTTGTCAGTGCAAGTATTATTCTTTTCCTAAAGGAGAAAAATAAGGAAACACTTTGACTTAGGGTGATTTGGAAGATAAAAAATTTCAAACTTTTAAAGTTGGTATTGTATAGCTCTTTGGTAATGATTTTCCCGGTTAACTTATACTATATTATTAATGATGATATTTGATTGAATTCTCTCTCCTGTACATTATTTGCTTGTGTTTGCTCGTATTTTCTTACTTCAAAAGATTTAAATTGAACTATACATGTATTCTTGATTTCTGAAGTGAATTTTTTAATATGCTATTTAGAAGTCCCAGAGAAATTTTCTTCTAATGAATCAGAATTCAACTTGTAAAAAAGAAAATCAATGATTAAAGATAGCATATATTTTTGGTCCCAGACATATTGTACTCATTTTAATTTTCATATTGTTATAAATACCTCAGTGTACCTTTTGCAAAAATGAACGATTGGAAATTATGATGATGAATTAGCGATTGTTGCCAATGACTTTGAGGCTTTTAAGTAAAAAAAAAAAAAAACATTTAATAATTATCAATATCTGGTTTTCACACTTTTGTTTTAAATATAGTTATATGCTACCACAAAAATTGACATCCTTAATTGTATAATTTCCATTAATGGAGGTAGTAGGTGGTGTTTAGACGGGAGAAGAGTTCATTTATTCATTTACAAGTTATCACATACTTTGGGAAAGTATGTTTTCAACAGTTACACTAATTTTTCTTGAAGATATTCTGGTTGATGCTGAGTTAAATAATTAGGTTTTAAGTTAGTCAAATATTTCCCAAACTCTTAAATTGTCAAAGTAAAACAAACAAACAAAACTCTTGTTCATACTTATCTAATGATTATCTTAATTAAAGGGGAAGGAAATCTTAATGTCATGATCAGGCTGGTGGTTACATGTTAAATAATTCATTTTTTTTTGCAAATATAAGGTCTAAGTGTCCACAAGATCTGTCTCAGATTGACTCTTTCACTGACAATAGAGAGCTGAGCAATGACATTGATTTGCAGATAAAACATACTTTCTGAAATCTTGAAAGATTGTTTTTTTAGTTTTTTATTTTATTTGGAAGTTTCATAAAGATAGTTTATTTCAACTCTCATTGAGTGCCTCATTTAGGCACTCAAAATTCAACTAGTGTTCACCTCAGAGAATATTCTCTTAAAATAAATTTAAAATATCCAGCAATACTCTTTGTATATAGTAGTGACTCACAAAGGAAGAAAAAAATCAATTACTAATACTACAAATGAAAAAATAATGAAAATAAAGGTTACTGATACTACATGATGGTGTGAACAGATTGGTTGCATCACTATCATTATTTAGGGAAATTACTGTAACTGACTTTCCTTATTCTCAGCAAGAACTTGTTCTCCTAGATGTATGGACTCTAAGGAAAGTAGTATTTTTTATAAAATTTAACACTACTTCAAAGATAAAAATATATAAGTATTGGGCCTCCCTGGTGGCGCAGTGGTTAAGAGTCCGCCTGCCGATGCAGGGGATACGGGTTCGTGCCCAGGTCTGGGAGGATCCCATATGCCGCGGAGCGGCTGGGCCCGTGAGCCATGGCCGCTGGGCCTGCGCGTCCGGAGCCTGTGCTCCGCAACGGGAGAGGCCACAACAGTGAGAGGCCCGCATACCGCAAAAAGAAAAAAAAAAAAAAAAAAATATATATATATATATATATATATATAAGTATTTATTGATGTTTATGAAGCAATTATTTTGTAATTGACACTCAAAGTTTTGGGAATAAAAGTAGAAGACTAGTAATAGATGTTCATCTGGAAAATCAATCTCCTTTGCAGTGCTTTATTTTGCCAAATGACTTCCAAAATTGTTATGCCAAAGAAAATTACCACATTTTGTGAAATTCATCAGTAATCAGCCTATTAAACAGTACTTCTAATGTGCTTTTTAATTAAGTATAACATTAATGCAAAGCCAGTTTAGATATAGTGAAATATGTTGTGATTTCAAACACACCTAGGCAAAAAGTTATAAGAATGCAGGATGCATTATTACTCTCCTCAAAAGCAGCCAGATTCCACTGACTTAGTGTTTTTGCCAAATATTCTGGATACTAGGTTAAAAAAAAAAAACTCAACCTTCTCATTTATAAATAACACAATGTTCAATATGAGGTAGATAAAATATTCAGGTGACTGATCACATTTTTTAGTTTGCTTCCAGAAATTTGGCATCTTGTAGACAGTGTCTCTAAGTAAATTTGGAGAGTGGAAAATGTTATTAGAACTGATATTTCTTATGCATTGTATTACTGGATTTAATCATCCTAAAATTTATGAAACTAGAAGTACTGTAATATCCTCTGTAGTGATATGAAAGGAGAACATGTACCCTCAAAGTTAGGACTAAGCTTAATTTTTCTCTTAATATAATAAATTATAGTACTTCCAAGTGTGTCTTGCTCATATTTGAACTGCTTGCTTATTAAAGAGAAGCTAGAAACACAAGTGCCTGAGTGCATAGCAGGCAAGATTTTGGCTTTGGCACCAGTGTGTAATATGCTCCTTTCTGTAGAAGCAGAACTACTGATTGAACACAGAAGGTGAGACGGAATCACAAATATT
The DNA here is from genome assembly GCF_025265405.1 of Mesoplodon densirostris. Taxonomy (NCBI): domain Eukaryota; kingdom Metazoa; phylum Chordata; class Mammalia; order Artiodactyla; family Ziphiidae; genus Mesoplodon; species Mesoplodon densirostris. Next base: position 168,443,844 of record NC_082663.1, on the reverse strand, counting down.
TGTTTCTCTTTCCAAAGGGGCATGCATTTAAAATTACATTTAAAGCTCTTATGTTTGACTCTAATACTCTGTGCAGAAAAATTACTTTAAAAATAGTCTATGTCCGGGCTTCCCTGGTGGCGCAGTGGTTGAGAGTCCACCTGCCGATGCAGGGGACACGGGTTCATGCCCCGGTTCGGGAGGATTCCACATGCCGCGGCTGAGCCTGTGCTCCGCAATGGGAGAGGCCGCAGCGGTGAGGGGCCCGCGTACCAAAAAAAAAAAAAAAAAAAGACCCGGATGGGGGGTGGGAGCAAGTTTGAAGAATGTAAGGAAGGACAAACAGTAGTGTTGAGGAAAAGTGGCATGTGATGAGGATAGATAGGTTAGAGAGAGGGGGAAAGAGCCAGCTCATTCACGGTTGTGCAGACCTTTGAAGGGATTTGGATTTTAGTCTAAGACCTATGGTATCAAAGGTTGGGTTCCTTGGACAACAGAGTCTGAGGTGGAGTTTTGCAGGCAGAAGGTTTATTACTGAGTGCTTTAGAAAATGACACTCAGATCAGAGTGCGGAAAACAAACAGGATTGGGCATAGAGGAGAACTGAACTGCAGCGCAGTCACCTCAGGTGCCTCCCTCAGCCTTTCCCACGGACAGCTCTGGGGCAGGGATGGGGAGGGAGACTGCTAATAGCTCTTCTGCTGCCTGCAGCTAGCAAGTTGAGCTCTTCATCCTGAAGGGGGATCAGGGAGGAGTAGCCCAGTGCCCATTTCGGAGCCACTGAAGGATTTATAGCAGAAAATTCAACTCCTAATTCATGCAAGGAATAGTCTTTGAATACCTACTGTAAACCTGATCCCACTCTAAAGCCAAAAATCCAATGGGCAAGCAAGGCACAGAGCCAGCCATCTAGTGAAGAATTCAGTCGGACAAACAAACAAGACTGTTATAAAGTGGCAAAGGGGTTTCAGATGCTATGGCTGCAAAAGAGCAGCGTTCCACACAAGACTGTGGAAGACCTCTGGGTAAACAAAAGGCATTTGAACCAGAACCTAAAGGATGATGAGAATTTATTCTTATAAAGGGCAGGGGGTATGATGCAGCACAAAATCCCGGAAGTGAGGTACATATGAGTGTGGTTCCTTATGGCTGGAGCGAGGAGTGTGCTCCATGACCCACACAGGCAATCCCACCTGGCATCTCAGGAAAGAAGAGGAAGAGCAGAGAGTCTGGCAGTTGCAAGGTGACCTGAGACATCCTCTGTCTTAGCCTCCTCGTTACATAGATGAGGAAGGGGAAACAGATTAGCTCCAGACATTGTTCAAGGCTTCACACTTAATGAACAGCATATGAGGGATGAAAGTCTGGGCCTGACATGTAATCTGAGAATCTATAAGCTTTTACTAGAACCATCTTAACAGGATAAGACGTACAATTGCAACCACAACACATCATAATGACACACACGCGGCAAGGGTTTAATAAATAACTGATTAGGGGTATAGATTGAATGATGGATGTAGCCCATGGTCTTTTTATCAGTGAATAGGGTGGAATAAGAGCAGGACATCAGATGATTTACAATCTCCATGTAATAATGAGGATGACTAAGCTGTGTATTTGTTGGGTATGAGAGGATACTAATTATATAATTCCATGTTTTCTCTATAGTGTCTTTTCTCTGGTTGATACATTTTCAATTTTTTTTTTTCCTGAAGGCATCTGGTAAGATCATTATAATTAGCTATATTAGTAAAATTATTTACCTGTGGTTGCTAACTGCCTCAGTAGAGCATCTAAATGGAATATCACAAAATATCAAAAATGTGTTTAAGTGACTGACTTTCAATAAGAACTGTTTTGTATGGAAATTAACTTTTGAGGAGTCCAAACAGCCTCCTCCAGAGTAGCTAAAATAGGTACAGCTAGAAGCCCATGAGACTTCCATAAGGGACACGAGCCATTGGTATTAAGGTGCCAAGAGCAAAGAAGACAAACAGGCTATAAAATATGGACCCCCAAAATGAAAGTCTCAGGGGCAGATGTTCTGAATCGCAGGTATGGTTTCCTATCGTGCTACTCGTCACAGAAACAACTTGAGTGGCAGAGGAGATTTATTTACTGCCGGCTGGCTAATGACATCCCAAGCAGGAGATGCAGCAGCCGTGGCAACACCAGCTCCTATTGATTAAGAGTTTGTTAGATTGATTAGAAACCTATTCAATGTCAGGTACTACCATAGTCATTGTTCACAATTTCCAGCCCTCACACAGGTTTTCGGGATGGGTTTTAGCAATCCTGTTATAGATGAGGAAACAGAGGACCAGAAATGTTACAAAACCTTCTCAAGGCAAGTCAGTATATAAAATGCATAAAACCCCAGTCTGTTTTATTCAAAAATCTGTAATCCAGTCTTCCACAAATGCATGTATTATATATACACACATCTCTCTCTCTCTATGTATATGTAATATAATTTTTAAAGTTTGATCATTTTATAATTATTATATATTTGGGATTTGAAAAATCATTATTTAATAATGATATATAATTCCCCACATTTCACACTTATGAAAAAATATAAGCTATGAAACTTAGGCTGGTAAACAATACTAGCTTTTCCAAATGTCTCTCATTCCAATGACACCTAGGTTATGCAACCTGTTTTCAGGTAAAAAATGACAATATTAGTTAATGGGACAGTAGGATATATATTTAACTGAGTTACTTGTGTACAGAAATATCGTCAACTACAAAGGCTTTGGGGATTAAAAAAATTTGGGAAGTGATCAGTGAAATTTTACTTCAAAGATTTTTCTAAATAAAAGGGAGTTAAAACTTCTTGAAAAGAAAAGAAAAGCAACCTGCCTTTCAATATTTTCCAGTCAAAAGTATTCTTAGTAAACAAGGGAGACCATACATGAATCAGCTCAGTCTCAGTTGGAATTTTCTTTTAACAATAACCTGTATTTAATAAGCTGGTACCCAGAGTGCGTGCCATGCTGCTTCAAAGTGATAGCAAGACCATGAGGAAGATCAAAGAGAAATGGGCATGGGATCTGAACTGCCAGACGAAGAGACTTGTATCTGCATGCACACAGCTCCTTTTTGTTATGCCTATGTAAGAGAAGGATTCACTTTATTTCCTATAACCGCTTAAAGATTTTAATCCAAACTTCCGTTCAGTGGTAGAGATCAAAAGCTCTAGATATTGTGGAGTTATGGAAGAGAGAGACAACATACCTACTAGAAGAGAGGTAGAATCCTAGGGCTTGTTCCAGGAAGGGTTTAGCGCTAATGGAACTTAAAATATGATCAGAATAACTCTAAAGCAACGACTGTAATGGCTAGGTGGGAGATGCCAGTGAATCCAATCATTCTAGTGCTGTTTGATAATGATAATCACCTCTGCATCCTCTAACACTCCTAATGAACAGATGCTTCAAAGATGTTCATAGAAGGCTGTTCCTCCTGAATGAAACCCTGAGTGACAGACATTGTAATTAATGCCATTCTTACCAGTGTCCCATCAAGGTGGGCTCAACCTTATGCACACCTAGAGTAGAAAATTGCCCACCTTGTATTAGTGGTTGTTTGCGTTGCTTCACCATCGCTGTTGCTGCTGTTGCTATTCTTGCTATTTTTGTTGCTGGTATGAAGTTGGGAAGGTCACCTGCCTGCACACTTGTTAATTAATATCCACCATATGCCTGTGGTTTAAAATTTTATAATTAAGTTGGGCCACATTCCATTCATTTAACAAAATCACTTTTAAAAGAAAATACATTTAACAGTATGGATGACTGAAGCTTGAGGCCATTTTGAGTCATGCACATTCTGGTAAATATTAATTTATGAGATTATTTTCTGACATAGTCATTTGTTGAAAACAGGTCACTGAGAAGTGGAAATCTTGGTTTGTGAGGAATGTATCACTGAGAATGAGAGATAAATGTGAAGCTCTGGGCAATGCCTTATGAGACAGAAATTGTGTGTGGAATGTGGGTAGAAAGGGCTCCATGCTCCCAGCAAAATAGTAAAGGGCAAAGATGGAAAATAGAAAGTTCAAGTGGTAGGTTTAACATTCTCTCTGATCTAAAATTCTGTTATTGAAAGAAAATGATTCATCACACCAGCCTTTAACTTTTCTTTCAATTCTTAGTTTTTAGATGAGGCGTTTCTTTAAGAAATATTAAAGTTAAAATATTCACCGATTATCATCATTTCTGTAGGTGATTGCCTTTATAGTATCATTTCAGGAACTGCATGAAAATTCTCTTAATTTCCTCAAGAGCTCTTCCATCATCTCCCTGATGTCTCAAAATTTTTAATACAGCTTTTTATTTCACAACTAGAAATAATTCTTAAAACGAGTGTACCCTAATTGAGGAAGCATGCTAATTGTGCTCATTAAAATGCGTTCGTACTAAAGTGTACATGACTGCTAACTCTTCCATTAAAAGAAAAAACAGGGACAACAGCAGGCCTTGCCAGAAGAGATGAGGGAATACAGAGAAAGAGCACTAAGGACCCAGAAGATAAATGCTACTTACTTCACAATTGTGCCTAAGGCAAACTCTACCTTAAGTAGATGGCCTTGCTCTTGAGCCATAACAGTGGTTATGAAATTTGGAGCGATTCTCTGACAGTGCAATTTGGCTCAAACATCTGAAAAATAGTCCTTATGTGAAGGGAGAGTCATTTGAGTTCTGATATTAATACTCCCTCTCTCTTGTCATGAGACAAACGCAATTTAGTATAATGAATAATCTCCTCTTACAAATGTATTTTTCCTTGAGTTTTCTGCCAATTTGTTGCTTCTTGCCTTCTTCCAGAGTAACTGAAGGTATCGAATATGAGAAGGGGACCTCAGCTTGCATTTCCTTATTTAGGCGATAGCCCTCCAGTATACTAAACCTGCTTGTGTGAATAGTGAGTGACACTGAGTGTCCCCCATGGGTATCTGTCATGAACACAGCTTTAAGATTTTTTTTATCCTCCTGAAAACTGACAAAAAGTAAGAAAAGAAGTGAAAGCTTCTGAAAGCCTATCTATTAAGTTCTTTAACTAATGGTTGCTCTCGGCTCTTTCTGGGGTTTTCACATTGAATCCTTTTTAAGGCATACTATCCCCATGGCATCAGTGATGTGTAACTACATTTCTTTCAGAGAATGCACCCTGGCTAGTAGTGTTAAGAACTTGGAATTTTCAGCCACATAGTTCTGTGTTCAGTATTTGGTTCTGTACTTGTTGAGTAACGTCGAGGAAGTTATTTTACCTGTCTGAGTCTCAGCTTCCTCATCTTTAAAAGCAAAAGTAACGAGTCCTATACAGGGATAATTAGAAAACATTACAGTTAAAATGCAGTGGTTAGTAGAACCCACATGTGCAGGAGGAGTCTTAGCCAGGTGATGGCAAGCTGATATGTCTCACTAAATGACATGTGACTCTAGTAACTGATCTAACCAGCTTTCACGCTGGCTCGGAAAGCTGCTTTCCTTCACATACTGGTTACCCGTGGGTTGACTCACATTATCGGTCTAAATCTGTGTTCCTTTAGAGCCATAACTATATAGATATGTCAACATACCAGTGTATTATTAACAATAGGAAAAACAACCAACAGACACACCAGGCTTACCAGCACATTCTCTCTTAAAAGAAAACCACATGTGAAAAAAATGGTAATCATAAGTTTGCCTGTTAAATAGCATCCCTTTTTCCGATTCTATATTTATATGTTTCTAATGTATTGACTTTAGACCCTGATAGCTTGAAGAATCAATCTCTGTAATGGGGATTTATGTCAAGTGGGTAGTAATTCAAGGGGGCTTGTCACAGGCCACCACTTCCCTCAAATGGTACCTGGACAGAGCCTGCCAGTGTTTGCTTGTGTCACTATGGTTGCTGTTGGCTTGTGTGTTTATTTAAGCTCAATGGCTGAACCAACCTAGTCTTTCCTCTGCCCCATGATAACCTTTCTCAGAACTAGGCATGATATCTGATTTGACTTCTGCTTACTTACTTGTGAAAACATCCCCGTTCAGCATCCTTGAAATTTTTTTTCTCATTTCCCTTGTGTCAGTTATGAATATTCCTGAATATTTCATGTGTGCATTTGTAAGAAACATCTATCTCTCACATCCATTGTGTGTGGATTTTACTAGCTTAATTCTCAAAATGTATCTACTATTATTAGTGAGTCCTCACCATTGTCTCCAAACACCAAGTTGTTGTGTTTTTTTTTTTTTTTTTTTTTGCGGTACGCGGGCCTCTCACTGCTGTGGCCTCTCCCGTTGCGGAGCACAGGCTCTGGACGCGCAGGCTCAGCGGCCATGGCTCACAAGCCCAGCCGCTCCGCGGCATGTGGGATCCTCCCGGACCGGGGCACGAACCCGCGTCCCCTGCCTCGGCAGGCGGACTCTCAACCACTGCGCCACCAGGGAAGCCCCAAACACCAATTTTTTTAAATGCAGCTAAAATGCTTAGGACAGTACCTGGTACATAGTCAGTATTCCACAATAATAGTTATCAGAAGAATTGTTATTTTCCTGTGGGGAATGATGAAACATACTTTAATTCCCTGAAATCACCTCATACTGCTGAAATCACCTCATACTGCTAGGTTCATATGCTGGGGGTTAAATTAGGCTCAGTTTAACATAACCTGGTTATGTGACTAGTAATTCTGTTTATGTAAAACTCTCTACTTTCCAGACCTTCGAGCAACACCAAACACCCCATCCCTGTAAGATGTTCCTTCTAAACCAAGACATAGACTCAAAGCCTCTTTGTGAATGGTGGCACAGTAACCTTCGACTATGTTTGTTTAGTAAAATCAGCTTGTGATTCAGCACAGCTAACTGTGCTGTGATGAAGGTGATTATAAGCAAACCTGGACTAGAACATGCCTACTTATATTACTTCTTGAAAGTTGCTTAATCTCTCTGTGCCTCAATTTGTAAAATGGGAAAAATGATAGTACCAATTTATAATAAGAAATATGTATTTGGTCTTTGTCCCTGTTTCTGGCAGAGAGCCCATAAAACCCTTGGAACTTCCTAAGTGTTGAGAGTGACAAAGGTGTCTTTTGTTATGTTAATGATGACTTTTGGACCACCTAAGGCTGGGAGCTGGTTGCCAGGAGAACCAACCCAGTGATTAGAGGGTTGGAAATTTCAGTCCCATCCCCTGACCTCTGGGGAGGGGAGAGGAGCTGAAGATTGCTCTCAGTCAACAATGGCCAATAATTTAATCAATCAGGCCCATGTCATGAACCCTCCATAAAAAAACCCAAAAGCAATGCCCCTGGAGAGGGCATGGAAATTCTGTACCCTTTCTCTATACATGGCCTTATGAGTCTTATGGCCCTCCCTTTTACAACCTTTTTATAATAAACTGGTGATTTACTAAGTAAAATGTGTATCTGAGTTCTGGGAGCTGCTCTAGCAATTTAATCAAACCTGAGAAGGGGCTCACGGCAAACTCTGATTTATAGCCAGTTGGTCAAAAATACAGGTGACAACTTGGACTTTCTACTGCTGGTGTCTGAAACCCAAAGAGGGGGTCATTGAAACCTCTGACCTATAGCTGGTTATAGATCAGAAGTACAGGTGATAACCTGGGTTTACGACTGGCATCTGAAGTGGGAAAGGGGGCAATCTTGCAGGACTGAAAATTTTACCTGTGGAATCAGGTGCTATCTCCTGGTGGATAGGGTCAGAATTGAGATGAATTATAGGACACCAGCTGGTGTCCAGAGAATTGCTTTTTGGTGTGAGGACCCCACTCCACCGCTGCTACAGTGGAATTGGGTCTAGCAACCCAACAGAACCTACCTTAGGGGATTTTATGGAAATTACAGTAAAATAACGTAAAGTGTTTAACACACACAGTTCCTGGAACATAGTGAGTAGTTCAAAAATGTTAACTTCAGTTTTATTCTTTTTTATTATAAAAATAGGAATAATCATTATTCGTAGTAGTAGTAGTAGTAGTATACTGGGCATGATCCTGAGAAGGCAGGGACTACTCTCGGGAACTAGATCACTGGAAAGGGGTGCTAAGTCTAGTGCTACCGTGTCCCATGATCTAAGAAGAAACGTCATGGATATTTGATGGTTTTAATAGAAAGGACAGTTAATTGAGAGTTTATCTATTGACAGTAAGAAGATAGAATTGTTGTGGTTTCAGATAAGGCAAGATTAAGCACAGCTGGACAGCAACTCAGAAGTCTGCATGTCAATGAGGTTTTTATAGTCCAGGATCTGATCCTTTCTTGTGAAAGTCTTGCAGACTCAAAAACAGACCCATGTTAACCAAAAAGCACACCCAAAAGAAGCAAATCTCAGAGTTCCAATATGTTACTATACTATGGGAGCAATAGCCGCGAACAAAAATACTTAACATCACCATGATCAGCATTGAATCATTATGATCAAACTAATTGGAAAGTTGATTCATAAAGGGAAGCTGATTTGTTAATCCACCAGGGCAGATCACTGCCAGGAACCAAAAACACTAGATGTCTATTAGGCAAGTGCATTCTTGGCCATCATGCCTGTGATTCAAAATGGGTAGAATGTGTGTCTGAATCACCTTGGAGTTTTTCTCTCAAAACACGTTTACTAATCTGAGGATATTTGGATACAGACAACAGTTATAGGAGTACGGAACCCCACACTCTGTGTGTACTGACATGGGCCACCAAATATGAGAAAACTAACTGATGAGAATAAAGAGAATTAGACAAGACAAGAATCAAATGCCTTAAGAAAAATTCATCCTTTCATGGTCATATCACAGAAGAGAAAAATCTTGCTAAGGTGTCTGTAATATTCAAAGACAATGGATTACTAAAACCTAAGAGATTTACAGGAGATGTCTATAAGGAACTGTACCTGGCCAACTGATAGCAGATCAAAGGATTCATACCTGGGAACATTTACCAAACAAATGGAAAAAATTAATTGGAGGTGGAAGATGGGAGGAGCAGCCGTGATAGGATTATGACCCATATTCATTTTGTACAATTTTTATTCCCTTGATTTTCTTTCCCCCTTTATAATATAAACAGTGCTTTGGAAAACAGTGAACAAGAAACTCTGACTACTGGCAGCTGCTCGTCTCATGCATGTTTCTGATTGTGCATTGTTACCACCACTCTTTGTTCTGTTTACTACTAATTACAATATTCTGATTGGGAAAAAATTTTTTTTTCCAGAAACAACTCCCTTTTGGAGATTGTAAAGTGCCTGCTGCTTTTTCCTATCTTTTCAAAGGATTGACTTCAAAAGTGGCAGTCTCCTTTGTAAAGCCAATGTGTGAGTTTTGCATTGGAGTAGACAGGCCAATCTGATCAAGAGCAGTCAACATTATAGTCCAAGGTCTAGGAACAGGATATGCCTCTTGCAGGCTTAGCTGGAAAATAGGTCCATAGGTTTCTCATCTTAGAATTTCACACCCCTGCCCCTTGTTTCATTAGAAAGCAAGTTTCTTTGTCAAACTTTTTTTTTTTCCCTGCAAATTATATAATAGGACACAGCTGGTTGCATACCCCCATATATGCTGATACAGTGTTGTGTATAAATCGCTGCATAAAAACATGCCAAATGGGCAAAAAATACAACATGAACAAAATTATCAGATTAGATTGGCAGATGCTTATATTAAACATGTCTGTTTACATTGTGTGTAAAAGGTTTTCATGGGCTTTGATTTTAGATTCAGTAGAGCATCTCTGTTTCTTTTATGAGATCTAAATTACACTAGTTATTACCGGTTTTAGAAAATGTAAGTTAAATTACAGAAATAATCATATGCTTTTGCTACTTGTTTTTTCTCATTACAAATCATATCACAAATGTAGTAATAATATACTCCAGGAGCCTAGCTATCACCAGTTATTCCTAACCATAGGTAGCATCACTATTAACCTAATTTTCCTGTGCTTGGAAATAAGCAAAAAAAAAAAAAAAAAAAAAGAAAAAAAGAAAATAGATACATAAGTTAATTATAATGATAATTTGTGTTCCAGTATCACAAGTTACAAGTTATTTAAGGAGAGAATATGAAATAAAGAGGGTATATTTTTAGCTAGGCCACATTGTCTATTGATACTCCATATTTTAGAGTTTCGATTGTATACTCTCCAAACCAAAATTTGTTTGAACTTTTAATATGGTATAATATAGTCTAAGAACAGAGAAATATACATATGTAAACAAATGCATATAAAGTACACATGTACATACATATACACATGTATACATGTATGTAATGCATATACACACACATTGTTGCATCATTGAGCATATTTTAAATTGGGATGAAGTGATATACATACTACTTTGTTCCAATTTAAAATGTTAAAAAAGGCAAGATCTAATTAACCAGAGTATATCAGCGTGAGGCCTCGAACAAGTACTTCTTGTGGAGAGGGATCGCTTCTCCCAGTGCAGAGTCAGCAGAGAAGCTCCATTCTAGAACCATACATTCTTTGTTACACCCATTCAGATAGCACCTGTAGAATATTTCTCATTTATCAAATTAACATGTGCCTAGATTGAATTTTACTTTTTTTTTATTGGAGTTTAATTGCTTTACAGTGGTGTGTTAGTTTCTGCTGTATAGCAAAGTGAATCAGCTATACGTATACATATATCCCCATATCCCCTCCCTCTTGTGTCTCCCTCCCACTCTCCCCATCCCCCCCCCCAGGTGGTCACAAAGCACCGAGCTGATCTCCCTGTGCTATGCGCTTGCTTCCCACTAGCTAGCTGTTTTACGTTTGGTAGTGTATATATGTCCATGCCACTCTCTCACTTCATCCCAACTTATGCTTCCCCTTCCCCGTGTCCTCAAATCTATTCTCTACGTCTGCGTCTTTATTCCTGTCCTGCCCCTAGGTTCATGGTTTTGAATTTTACTTTTATTATCACTTTTTAAAAGTTATTTTATTTATTTATTTTTGGCTGAGTTGGGTCTGTTGCTGCGCGCGGGCTTTCTCTAGTTGTGGTGAGCAAGGGCTACTCTTCGTTGTGGTGCGTGGGCTTCTCACAACGGTGGCTTCTCATTGCGGAGCACGGGCCCTAGGCACGCAGACTTCAATAGTTGAGGCACGTGGGCTCAGTAGTTACGGCTAGCGTGCTGTAGAGCACAGGCTCAGTAGTTGTGGCGCACAGGCTTGGTTGCTCTGCAGCATGAGGGATCTTCCCGGACCAGGGCTCGAACCCGTCTCCCCTGCATTGGAAAGCGGATTCTTAAGCACTGCGCCACCAGGGAAGCCCTGAATTTTACTTTTAAATGGCCAGATTCTCAAGAGGAAAATCTAGATCCCTATATGATATATGCACATATATAGGCAAGAAAAATATGAATGATTACGGGAATATTAAAAAATCATTATATTGACTTATTTAATCTATATAGACTAAAAGGTAAGTACAATGCAGATGACTGGACATTCAAACCATCCTGTCTTTGAGTGAACAGGAAACAGGGAATCTTTTTCTAAAGGCTCTATGTTTACCTATATAGTTTACACCATTGTTTGTTAAGAAAACTTTTTTACTGAAGTATAATATACATATTGAAAAGTTGCACAAACCACACTTATTTACCTCAATGACTTTTTTAGAAAAGTGAGCACACCTGTGTAACTACAATCCCAGTGAAGAAATGGAATATTCCCATAAGCCCAGAAATTTACCTATGTCCCCTGTCAGTCCTGTGACCCCCACCCTATCACTAACCACTCTCCTGACCTCTTTCAACATTGGTTTGTTTCATATGGTTTTTTTTGTTTGTTTGTTTCTTTTTTGTTTGTTTGTTTCATATGTTTTTGAACATAAATAATTATTTAGAAAGTACTCTTTTCTTTGGCTTCCTTTCTTAATATTAGGTTTTGAGATTCATGCAGGTTATAGTGTAAACAAAGTTCACTCATTTCCATTTGTTTATGGAATTCCATTGGATAAATATGCCACAGTTTATTTATGCATTCTTTTGTTTATTGACATTTATGTTTTCATGTAAGTATTGTGAATTACACTGCTACTGATATCTTTATACATGTCTTATGGTGCTCAAATGTGTGCTGGAATTGTGGAGACACAAGGATATACAACAATTGATTTTTACCAATTAACATTCACATCAGCATAGCGTGAGTAACACTTGATATTGTCAAACTTACATTTTAGCTATTCCAGCAAATCTGTTTCCATTAAAGTTTTAATTTACCTCTTTCTGATGATTAACTGTACCAAGAGCCCTTTTTGTTCATTGGCTATATTTTGTTGATGTCTTTTGTCTCTTTCTTTTAAAATTGGTTTGCCTGATTCTTTCTTCTAGATTTGTAGAAAAGATTTATATATTCTGGCTACAAGCTATTGCTGGTTAGTTGGTTACATGTATCTGTTTTCTCCTAGTCTAACTTTTCACTCTGCTAATAAATATCTGCTCATACCACAGTTATGATTGTAGTCTCTTGTTATTTTCTGTAAATTTCATTGTTTTCAATTCACATGTAGTTCTCAAACCTATCTGTAATTTACTTTTGTGTTTAAGTTAAAATAAACAACAATATTTATTTTCATATTGCTTTCCAGTTGACCCAGGACCACCTACAAAAAAGACCATCCTTTTCCCATCTTACTACAATGGTACCTTTGTTTAAAAAAAAAAAAAATCTAGTGCTCATATTTGTTTGCGTCTATTTCTGGAATTATTATTTTTTTAATTATTTTGTAAAAACAACACTGTATTAATAAATGTGGCTTTATAGTAAGGTAAGGCTTGATATTTGATAGTGTTAAATTGTCCAATTTGGTCATCTTCCTCAAAATTATTTTAGCTAATGCTGAATTTATTTTAGTCTTTAAGTTTTTTCAGTAGTATTTTGTAGAAAGCCATACTGAGGTCTTCTTCCATATCTCCTGCAAATTTTTTTCTTAGGTGTTTGAAGTTTTATATTCTTGTAAAATTTTTGACTTTATATTTTTAGAGCAGTTTTAGGTTCAAAGCAAAATTGAAGGGAATATACAGATTTCCCATATCCCCTGTGCCTCGACACATGCATAGCCTCCCATATCACCAACATCCCCCACCAGAGTGGTACATTTTTTTGAATGGATGAGCCTACATTGATGTACTATAATCACTGAAAGTCTGTAGTTTACTTTATGGTTCTCTGTTGGTGGTGTACATTCTGTGGGTTTGGACAAATGTGTAATGGCATGTACCCATCATTATGGTATCATACAGAGTATTTTAACTGTCCTAAAATTCATCTGTGCTCTGACATAAATATTATTTTAAAATTTCAATTTCTAATTGTTTTTTGCTAGTATATGGACATACATTTCTGTATGTATTAACATTCTCCCTTGCAAACTTGCTAAATGCACTTACTAACAATGGTTAGATTCCTTTAGATTTTCTTTGCACATAATCCTTTCATCTGAGAATAATGACAGTGTTATTTCTTTTGTTATTTTTTTCTTGATTTCTCCTTCTAGTTTTTTCAATGGGTAACACCAGTACAATGTTGAATGGAAGTGGTATATCTGGCATATTTAAAATAATTTCTGGATAATGTGTATTTAAAAAAAATAGAGGTTCTTGATTATGATGTTTTCCTTCAGAGAGGACTTAGTTTTCTTCTGGAAGGCATTTAGAGTAAAGGCAGTCAGATTTTTGAGATGGTTTAGTCTGTGTTCCACTCTTTTGAGGACTAAACTATTTCCAGTTTTGCACATGTTTCTTGATCATAGCCCTCAGGGAGAGTGTTTAGCAGATTTTCTCCTTTATGGAGTTTCCTGAACTCCAACTTTTGTGATGACAGGAAAGTGAGACTACCAAAAGCACTGTTACTTTTCTCACCCTCTTACATGCAATTTTCTCATTGTATTCTTAATCTCTTTCCCACTGAATTAGACATTGGCAAATAGCTTGAGGGGAAAATAATGCAAAATTCTGCAGTCCTTTATCTCTCTGGGATCTTGGCCCCTTAAGACATGGCCTCCTTTGCAACCTTGAAATATAATTTCTATCCCTGCATCCCTGTGAGGTCACAGAAAGCTCTAAACTGCTGCTTTTGTCTTGGTCCCTCATCCTGAGCAAATTAAGGCTCAGTAAATAGGTTGATACAAAAACTGATAAATCTAAGCTCATCTCAGTGCCTTTTCTTTTATTCTGGAAACTTGGCTCCTCAAGTCCTTGCTGCCTTGAACGTTTTCAATAGCTTCAATCAGCTGTTTTTATTTTGTTTTGTTTGTTTGTTTTTATTTGATTTAGTATATGATATATATATAAATAAATATAAAATTATAATATATAAATGTCTATTTTCATTTATTTCTTTCATTTTCCCAATATTTTACTATGAAATATTTAAAAACATGCCAAAGTTGAAAAAATTTACAATAAATCTACATATCTACCTCCAACTTTTACCATTAACTTTTAATGCTATTCTTTTTTTGTAAACCACATATCTACCTATGTGTTCATCTCTCTATTCATCTATCAATTTACTGTATTTGTGATGAATTTCAAACTAAATTTAGACATTAGTAGATTGTCTCCTAAATTGTTCAGTTTGCAGATCATTAACTAGAGTCCAAGATTTGTGTACAGTGTTTATCTTTTAAACTAAAATTTACGTACAATGAAATGAACAAGTATTGGTGAATCTTAAGTATAGATTGACAGAGTTTTGCTAAGTATGAATAAACTATACACCGCAAACTCCTATCAAACAATACACTCATAGCATCGACCTAGGGAGTTTCCTTATGTCCCATCTCTGTCAATTCCTGTCCACACCCTCCAGAGAGAAATTTTTTTCTGGTTTTTCTTCAGCACAGAACAATTTTTCTTCTTATGGAATTTCATTAAATTAAAGCATACATTATGTACTCTTACCTGTAATGCTGCTATCATTTGGAATTTTAAATATATATATGTATGGTATATATTTATTTTGTCTATTAATAGTTATTTCCTTTTCATTGCTGATAGTATTCTACTGTATGAATATCTATATACAGTAGATTTTTTTATCCACTTACCAGTTGATGTGTACCCGGGATATCTATAATGTTTGGCTATCATGGATAAACCTATTATGAGCATTATTATACAATTATTTGTGAATATGCCTTTTCATTTTTCATGGGTAAAAAACTAGCAGTATCATTTTAAACCCCTGTTAATAAAACATGAGAGCTTGTGACACTTTCTTGTCACTTTGTTGTCAGGGTCTTTTCAGCTTTAGCAATTCTGATGGGTATGAAGTTGTATGGCTTTGTGATTTTGATTTGCAATTTCCTAATGACTGACAATATTGAGCTATTTTTATGTGTTTATTGACCATTCATATATCTTCCTTTGTGAAGAGACTGTTAAAATATTATTTTGGGGAGTGGGGTTTCCTTTTATTATTGTGTTGTAAATGTTCTTTGTATATCATGGATACATGCCTTGAATAAAATTTCTCCAAGTCTGTAGCTTACTTTTTAACTTTATTAACAATGTCTCTTGAGAAGCACAGTTTTTAAAAAAATTTTATAAAGTCTAATTTACTTTTATTTTTCCTAGTATATCTGACTTTATATAACCTCTATAAAAATCTTTGCCTACTCTCAAGTCATGAAGATATTGATACTTTCCTATAGTTTCCTGTCACAACTTTATAGTTTAAGCTTTTATAATTAGATCAATGATGAATCTTGAATTATTTTTGAGAATGGTGTAAGATAATGATAGTACTTTGTTATATGAATATTCAGTTGAAAGCAATGAGGAAAAACACTTGTGTTTTAAAAAAAAGCTGTTTGCAGAATTTCTAGACTTTCTAATTTCCACTGATTTATTCAGCGATATTTATTACAGTAACCATTATATTGATTAGTATAGCTTATAGTTAGTCTTAATGTCAGGTTGGATAAGTCTTCTCACATTCTTTTACTTAAAGATTGTTTTATTTATTCCAGTCCTTAGCAGTGTCACATAAATTTAAGAATTAGCATGTTAAATTTTACAAAATAGGCATTTGGGATCATAATTGAGATTGTTGTCTTGAACATGGATCAATTTGGGGAAAACTGCATCTCAATAATGTTGAGTTTTATAATCCATGAATATGGTGTTTTTTTTCCTATTCATTTAGATTCCTCCTAATTTTCTCTCAACAATGCTTTGTAATTTTCATGAAAAAGGTCTGTTAATTTATGCTTAACCTAAATGTTTCATATTTTTTGGAAATTATTATAAGAAAATAATTTCATTTTTCATTTATCAAATCATCTCCTGTTGGTATATTAGAATATAATTGATTTTAATGTATTAACCTCAGATCCTAAGATATTAATTTTAATCATTGTTTTGTCAATTCATTAGGATTTTCTATATAAACATTTATTTCATCAGCAAATAGAGACAGTTCATTTTATTCATTGCAAGCTTTACAACTTTTATGTCTCTTAATGCATTATTTAACAGCTAGGATCGCTAGTACAGTGTTGCCAGTGAGATGGTGGGCATCCTTGCTTTGTTCCTGATTGCAGGGATGTTAGCTGTACATTTGTTTTGTTTTTAAATAGATGCCCTTTATCAGATTAAGGAAGTTTCTTCCTATTACTTATTGGCCGAGAGGTGTTTTTTTGTTGCCATTGTTAATCATAAATGGGTATTGAATTTTGTCAGTATATTTTATGAACTTATTGATTATGTGGTTTTAATGTTTTATTCTGCTAACATGGTAAACTACATTAATTTTCAAAATTGAAATCAACTTTGCTTTCCTGAAACTCTGCTAGGTCTTGCTGTATTATCCTAGTATAGATTACAAGATAAGACTTTCTAATAATTTGAAATAATTTCTTCATCTATAGACATGAAAAACAGAGGTATGTGATTTTATTATTTGGTAATGTCTGTCAGATTTTGCTGTTGAAATTATGCTGGCTTCATAGGACAAGTTGGGAAGTGTTCTTTCTCAATTTTTGCTAAGTATTTTGTGTAAAATTGTTTTTATTTTTACCTTAAAATTGGGGCAGAATTCAAAAGCAAAACCATCTGAGCCTGGAATTTTCATTGTGGAACTTCTAAACTATACATGTAACAAATTCAATTTTTTAATTTAGATAAAGTGATATACTATATTTTCTATTTAAATTTGTTATTTTTGCAACCTCTTATTTAAGGAATCTTTTTTCCCATTTTATCTGGTTTTTAAATTTGTGCTAATGAAATTGTTCATAATTATCTCATCCCTTTAATGTCTGTAGTTTTAGCGAGGACTGTGTTTCTTCTTTTTTTCCCTAATTAATTAATTAATTTTAATTTTTGGCTGCGTTGTTGGGTCTTCATTGCTGCATGTGGGCTTTCTCTAGTTGCGCCGAGCAGGGACTACTCTTCGTTGCAGTGTGTCGTCTTCTCCTTGTGGTGGCTTCTTGTTGCGGAGCACCAAGCACTGGCTTCAGTAGTTGTGGCATGTGGGCTTCAGTAGTTGTGGCTCACAGGCTCTAGAGAGCAGGCTCAGTAGCTGTGGCGCACGGGCTTAGTTGCTCTGAGGCATGTGGGATCTTCTGGGACCAGGGCTCAAACCCGGCACCAGGGCTCGAACCCGTGTCCGCTGCATTGGCAGGCGGATTCTTAACCACTGCACCACCAGGGAAGCCCTCTTTTATTCTCGATATTGATAATTGTTCTCCCCCTCCACTGCCTCCACATCATTCTTGCTGGAAGTTTACTTATGTTGTTATCCTTTTAAGAAAACTACTTTTGACATTTACCATTTTCTCTTATTTTGTTTTTATTGGTATATTTCCTTCTTTTGGCTTCCTTTTAGTTTGCATTGTTGTTGTTGCTGCTGCTGTTGTTGTAGCTTCTTAAGGTAAAATTGTAGGTAATTGATTTCAGATCTTTTTTTTCTGAAATAAACCTTAAATGCTGTAAATTTTCCTCAAAGCACTGCTTTACTAGCATTTCTTAAATTTAGATGTATTGCATTTTCACTGTAGTCCAGTTCAGAATATTTTCTATTTTTTATTATGATTTTTTTCTCTGACCCTTGATTATTCAGAAGTATGGTTTTTTTAATAAACAGTTGAGGCATTCTTAAATATGTTATTAAAAATTTTTATTGAAGTATAGGTGATTTAAAATATTGTGTTAGTTTCAAGTGTACAACAAAGTGATTCAGTTGTGTGTGTATATATATATATTTCAGATTATTTTCCATTATAGCTTATCATAAAATATTGAATATAGTTCCCTGTGCTATACAGTAAATACTTGTTGCTTGTCTATATATAAAAATAAAAACTAAATAATAGAAAATGCAGTGGTTTCTTTTGTGGAGCACAGGTTCTAGGTGCATGGGCTTCCTTTCCCATATTTTTCTCTCTGATCTTTCCTGTTATTTTGAGGTTCCAATTACACATAATTTAGACCTTTTAATATTCCACAGGACTGAGGCTTTCATTTTTTAATAATTTTTTTCTGTTTTCTTCAAATTAGATAACTTCTATTAACCTATCTATGCAGTCATTGCTCTTCATCTAGTACCTCTACTAGGCTGTTAAGCACATCAGTAATTTTTAAATTTCAAATTTTTAGAATTTTTAATTTGTTCTTTCTTACTGTTTTAATTTTTCTGCTGCAATGTTCTATCATTAATTCACTGCAGACGTCTAATTCTTTATGTTTTTGAGTATAGTTACGATTCCAATATCTAGGTCATCTCAAGGCTTGTCTCAGATATTGTCTTTTGCTTGAAAATTGTTAACATATTCCTGGTACTTCATATGCCATGTAATTTTGGATTGTACCTTAGATATGTTGGTTGTATTTTGTGGAGATTCTATATTCAGTTACATTTCTCTGGAAAATGTTGATTTTTGTTTGTTCGTGTGGTTTTACCAGACAGTTGTGTTTTTTTGTTTTTTGTTTGTTTGTTTTTTGCGGAACGTGGGCCTCTCACTGTTGTGGCCTCTCCCATTGCGGAGCACAGGCTCTGGACGCGCAGGCTCAGCGGCCATGGCTCACGGGCCAAGCCACTCCGCGGCATGTGGGATCTTCCCGGACGGGGGCACGAACCCGTCTTCCCTGCATCGGCAGGCGGACTCTCAACCACTGCGCCACCAGGAAAGCCCCAGGCAGTTATTTTTGTTGGACACAATTGCAAATTCTGTTTCTAGAAAAGCAGCTGAAATCTCAGTTCAGCTAATTTGCTCTTAGGTAGGTTGTTTTAAATCAGCCTCAAGCCAGATCTATGCTTGTGTTTTTCAGAGGTCAGCTAGAAATTTTGCAGTCTATACATAAAATTTGTTTCTTGTCTCTCTGGCTCTTCATCCTAGGATTCCTTTTTAATTTCTGTGATTGCCACAAACTCTTTCCTCTGGTGTTTATGCCAGAAAGTCTGTTTGTTTTCTTTGGAGTATCTGCCACCCTGCATGGGGTTGAAAGTGACCTACCCTCAGGCTTAAAGCTGTACAAATGGATAACTCATTCCATGATTATCTTTTTTTCAAAGTGTCAGCTTTTCTCCAGATGTTGTTTTTCTTTTCATTCTACAGGGTCTTCAGCTCTTTGTTATTTTAAAAGATTTCTCCGATTTTATAGTTGTTATATGTAGGAGGGTGAGATTTGGTGGGATAATTTTTGGCTATCCAGAATCAGAATCTCTACCATTAGGCTTTAGTGTTTTAACTTTATAATCATAATATGAGCATATGAATATGAGTGCATCTTTAAGATATTCTGTTTTGTTAAAAAACATAAATGAATTTCCCCTTGACCTAAATAATACTTTGTTTAAGAAACAAAAATTAATAAGCTTTTGGCTAGATTACTACCTGGAGCTTATATCCATAATAAAACTAATTAATAAATATTTTCTTCTCACTTAGTACCAATTTTAACTGGATATATGAAATTATTTTTGTGTCACTTTTTAAAATGACTAAGTGCCATTAAGTTAATCATACATCTGAATGTCAACCAGGCACATTATGCAAAGCACTAATGTAAATGTAAGACTGAATTATGCCTATAAACCTTTTCCAAGGATCCTTAAGCCTAGTGGAGATGAAGGAAAGATGCAGCAAGATATATCAACACGTATTATTTTTCATGTTATGATGAAATGGCAGGAGAAATTAAATCAAATGCTAGAAAGTCTTGGTGAAGACAATATCATGATCAAGAAAAGTTTTATACATGATACTTCATTAGAGATGGCCCTTGAAGTGCACATATTATCTTACACAGAAATGCAATGAGGAGTACATTTCAGAAAGAATAAACATTGAGAGAAATTTGTGGAATATTCAGAGAACAGAAATAAAATATATTTTATTAGAGCTTAAATTTTTGTATGAAAGTAGTAAACACTGGATGTGAAGGTTGGGGCAAAATTTGTAAAGGGTTCAAACTACTATAAACTTGAAGGGTCTACAGATTAAGATCTGTGACTTAGGAATATTGATTTTTCTAGAGTGACAAGTGATTAGAGTAGGTATTAGTAAGTATTAGAAAGGGCGAAAAGTTAGGAGGCAGTTGTAATACTAGAGGCAGAAGTTGAGCATTTCCACTAGAATGGTGACTTTGGAAATGAAAAGGAGGGAAGGAATTCTCAAGATGTATCAGTAGTAGCTGGAGACTTTCATAAGTGATTAGATTGAGAGAGAAAATGGGATCTTAGCATAAAGAAATAGCTTAGTTTGAAAAGAAAAAAAAAAGTATGAGTTTAGTTTTAACAAATATTGAATATTCAGTTATAGTAAGACACAATCAACAAAGAGATGGAAATAAAGGATGGAGCTTTGGTATAAACCATGGTTGGTTTATATATGCACAGCCCTAGGATTAACTTCCTCAAAGATAAGGTTTGGAGATTTTCTCCTTTTTCTTAATTTAAGGATATAGAGCTTTACAGAAAGAACCATATAAAAATACCATGGTTGGAGATACATATTTAAAATCACCTAATTATAATTATTAATAATTGGAGCTAATATCAGTATACTGTATGCCAGGCACTCTGCCAAGTGATTTTCCCAAATGACTTCATTTGCTCATCAAAAACATCTATGTGGGCCTCCCTGGTGGCGCAGTGGTTAAGAGTCCGCCTGCCGATGCAGGGGATACGGGTTCGTGCCCCGGTCTGGGAGGATCCCATATGCCGCGGAGCGGCTGGGCCCGTGAGCCATGGCCGCTGGGCCTGCGCATCCGGAGCCTGTGCTCCGCAACGGGAGAGGCCACAACAGTGAGAGGCCTGCATACCGCAAAAAAAAAAAAAAAGAAAAGAAAAAAAAAAAACATCTACGTATGCACAATATTTTATTTACATATTGTATATGAGGAATCTGAGTTGCAGATGAGTTCCTTTCCTTCAAGGTTAAACAGATAATCAGTGCTGGATCTCAGATTTAATCCCAGGAAGTCCAGCTTCTTTTATTAACATTTCTTCTCTATTGAATCACAAATCCAACTTGATGTTAGGATGCTCTGAAATTGTTGAGGGCTGTGGAGTAAGGAAGAAAATAAAGGACAATACATAAGACATAAATTTGGGGAGGCAGGTAGAAAGGATCGGAGGAATGAAAATTAGCAATAAGCAGCTGGAAGAGATTTACCATAATCCAAATCATGATTGCATGAGCTTGCATGAACTTTTTTTTTGGGGGGGGGGCGGATATTCCCTGTCCAAGTTTGCATAAGGCTGCATATGCTAGCTAAGTATTTTATCTGCTTCTTCCCTCTGGCTTTCCCTTCATTGCCATCCTCCTCTTCATGACCTGTTCCATGTGTTCCTTCCACTGTCAAAGCATCTGCTATGATGGTATTGCAGCTCTCCTACCCAGGCCTTTCCCTTACAATGTACAACAAAGCTGAGGACAGACTCAGTTTTAATAAAATTTTGTGTAAATAGTTAAGGGCAGGGTACATTTCAGGAAATATGTTTAGACTACTGTATAGGTTATTCTACCTATGCCAAGTTCCCTTGTACAACCAGTTATCAACCTTGGTTGTGAACTTTTTCTGCATGGCCAGAGACATCTCATCCCCACAAGAAAAGTCCTCCAGGCACCTCTGTTTCTCTGTAGCTGGTCTAAATTGATTGCTGGCATCACAGAAAAGTGCTTTGGTTGTTTTATTGGTCTGTTTTCGGTTTTGTTTTCTGTTGTTGATTCATCATTCACTCAACTGATTGTCTTTCCTTATAGAATTCTTATGCACAGCCCTAGGATTAACTTCCTCAAAGATAAAGTTTGGAGATTTTCTCCTTTTTCTTAATTTAAGGATATAGAGCTTTACAGAAAGAACCAGACACTTGGCTTAGGAGATGAGCTGTTAAAAAATCAGAATAATGTACTCCTTCCCTTCACTTTCAAATTCCCACACCATGGGGAAGAGAAAGAGACAGACAAATGGAGACAGAAACGGACAGACAGATACAGATAAGCACGAGACTACTGGTTTAATAAATTCCATGTAAGAAATAGTCATGCCTAAAAACCACTTCTGTAAAATAACCAATACTGAATTTGGAAATTCCTTTTTTTTTTTAAAGCAAATGTTCCCTTGTCACCTATTGTATATACTTGTTAATATCGGTTATCAGTGGTACTCCTGGAGAAGAGACAGAAATGATGGATTCATTTATGAAAGAAGAGGTCAAGAAGGAACTAATTACTGAGTCTGGCTATCTTCATGGCTATGTTTGGTGTCTGCCAACGGGGTTTGCAACTGCTGGCTATTAAATACAAACACGGAGCTTAAGGAATTTTTGAAAGGAAGTGTCAGATAATTAATGCCAACTCCAGGATATTAACTAGCTAGGTCTGAAGAACAGAGACCTTCTCTTCTTATAATAGTCATCAAATACAATAGGTGGCATTTTAAATATTTAATAAAATATGAATAATAAATAACACTGTAAATAAAAGGTCAGAAACTGGCCTAACACTAGGGAACTCTAACACTCGAGGGGACCAAATACTGGAGTGTTTATTATAGGTAACTGCCCTCTATGGTCTCCAGGGGACAGTCTGACCTGAAAGGTCCTTCCCATTTTTGGTTAATTTGGTTTTATGAAAAATATGCTTCTAAGATGCTTATACTCAGGAGGCACCCAGTCTTCATTAAATGTGAAAATACTCAGGAAACACTCAGGAGGCACCCAGTCTTCATTAAATGTGAAAAATATTAAATTGTTTAATCTCCAGGGTCATATTTATGTTTACATTACAAACTAAAATATACGGGTCCAAGCTCTGCTGGATCGAGTTCTTTAATTCTGTGTTTGTTGGTTAGGTGAAATATTGTATTATTTACATCTTTTCACTGGAGGAGAATGGCTTGTTTAGTCCCTACAGTATTTACTATTTTAGTCCCAGATTGGAGTAATCCTAGATGAAATGTACTCAGCAGAGAGAAGGGGTAAGTAGGACGTATGTAAGGCAGTAGTTACGGAAGCTAGTGGAAAAGTAAATGGCTCTAATGTTGAAGCTGAAAAATTAAAACATTACCTGCTGATAATTACCAGACAGTCCAAATCTGAGAGTTGATTCTGTAGTCCTGTTTCACACAATTGATGTAGTTTTTGCCCCTATTTCTTGTTTAGCACATTTGTGAGGTATAAAACAAATACAGGGCTACCAAGGAAATTTTTTTTTTCTCTTTAGCTTTTTGCTCTCTTTCTGTTGAAACTTCTCATTTGGGGTTCATTTCACCTTTGAGCTTCGTTGCCTTATTATGTGCAACAAACTGTATATAGATTTTGCTTAACAGTTGATTTATTTCTTAAATGTTGCAGCAAGACACGAAGTTGCATTTAAGCTCTGTCGCAAAACAGAACCCTTACTCTATTGCACAGACAGTGGAAAATACAGAGTTTACTTTGTATAATCTGACTGGCAATTAATGCCCATTCAGGAAACTTGTAATGAATTTCTCCCACCCATCTTAAATTAAGCTCAATTTAATGCCAAGTGTATTATTAAAACCAATATCTTCTGCAAACCCCATATATTCTGAATATTCAGATTTCATGTCAAGGGAGTAAGGAATACTGAGAGTTGAATAGTATACTTTATGCAAATAAAATATAAAACAAAGAAGTTAAAAAATCCACATGCACTTTACTTTTCTTTGACTTTACTTTTATCTATTATTCTGAATTATATTTTATAGCAAAATGTTTGAGAAATCTGAAGCACAAACAACATATGGAGGACCAGCTATTTTGTAGACTTAATGATGTATTAGTATTTTGCTTTGTATGAAATTCTAATCACCAGATATGTTTATCACTACAGATGGGATATGCAGGCTCCTGATACCTCAGGGGATTACAGAATCCAAACATCTGTAACAGGGGAGAAAAAAAAATCCCATTGCAATATACAAAATTTAAAAGAATGAATTAATGAGAAAATAAATGGAAATAAAAGTTTATTATTAATTCCATCTTGTATTTATAATTACCAAGGAGCTCTACATGCCTTAGAGATCTTGCTTCTATCCTTTAAAAATGTAATGAGATATTAAAACAGAGTCTAGATATGTTGAAGAAATTTGCAATACTCTTCATTCCAATTTTAGTCAGATGCTTTGGAGATAGAGATTTGCCATAATTAATGCAGTCCACATCTTAGACTATTTATACAATTGAAACACCTGGTTTATAATTGGCTGTTTCACTGAATTCAATGAGATATTTTCTAAACATATTAAAACCCTATTAATGGAAAACAGAGGGAAGGGTTGTTTTGGTTATGTAAATTTGTTGGTTTAACTGAAAGGAGTCAAAGATAATTGACCTAAAATATATGTTGACTCTAGAATATATATTGCCATTTAGTTGTTTGGGAAGAGACTTTGTGTATACTCCTGTTTTCATGATTTGCCACTTTTTGATAAAGAGCCAGGGAATAATAGATTAACATTTGGTTCTGATGACTAATTTGCTGATCTATTCAAGTCATTTTAATTTTTAAAAAGTGTTTTAAGGAGCTCTGCTAAGAGGTGGGGTGAGTAGAAAAGAATCTTAGATAAATGTGTGAGCAGTGGTTGTCTCCCAGAACAGGCATTACTCTGACATAAGTTCTAATATACCTGGAAGGATTTTTATATGAAATCTTAATTATGATCTAGTTTAGGCAAATTTTTTGGAGTATTGCTTTTGAAAATAATATTTTTAATTCGATTAGGATTTGGGAAGAGAAAAAAATCTTAACACTGTGAAAATAGTATTAGTATCATGGACTACCTGGGCTCCAGTCTTGGATCTGCCAGTTAATGGCTCTGTGACTTGGGGAAGTTGATGCTCAGGGACTCAATTTCCACATCTGCAGCATGCATATAGAATTGGCTTTATAAAGTTATTTTGAGGATTAAAATAGTTTATTTATACACATACATGTGTTGTGTGTATGTGTATGCATACATGTGTTTATACATGTATATCTAGATTGGTAAATTGATATAGGTAGTGATACAGTAATACCTACATATATATGAACCTTTCTAACTTTATATATCTTGAAGCACAGCCTGGTACATCATAAATGCTATATAAATTTTGTCTGTTTTCAAATTATTGTTTCTGTTGCTTTGGAACTATAGTTTTTATAAAGCAGAAAAGTAAGAAATCAATGTTCTATTGTTAATAAATTATATGATAACCTTTGATAATAGTTTCTATTTTTTAGCATTATACATCACATAATTTTTGTTTAAAGTAGAGATGAAAGGGAAAAAAACGAGTTCTCGAATGAGAAGAATCTCATTCTAAATTGACAAATAGAGAAACTGTTTAACTATGCTTTAACCAGCACCAGTCAATGGTTTGTTTGATGGGCAAGCCATGTAGCAGGACACCTCCAAATTCTGAGACTTCTGTGATCTGAGAGTCAATGTGCCTTGAATACAAAAAAGCATCTGATTTTGGAATGGTTTACCCTACTATTTCTATATTCTGACCTTCTCTAACTTAGCTGAGCTTCAGTGAAAATCTTGTGTCATGATAGTAAAAAATCTTATTCTTTATCCCACAAAGATTGTCCTAAGGTTTGTTCTAGAAAATTGGAAATAACATAATGGTTCAGAGTTATTGTCCACCTGGCCTAATAGGTCTTTTTTTCTTTCATCATTAAGAAGAGATGTTTTTGTAGAGAAACCTGATTATCTTCAGTAATTATTTTAAAAAGTAGATTCATTAATTTTTTTTCCACATCTATTTATATTCATCCAGTTCAAATGTTCTCCTCTTTACCATTAAAATAATTCCAGAAAATATTAACAGGGCAGGCAAAGATAGCTCTTTAGAAATATGGCATCATTTAGATTTTGCAGAAAATTTGCATGTATGAATTGCAGTGAGACATTTATATGTATCATGGTGAACATTTTATTTTAATTTATTTAATTCTCCCTTCTTTAAACAATAACATCGAATTATTATTCAATGCATATTAATGCATATTATTCAAATGCATGTGTAGTAAAAGAAAAAAAGGATTTTAAAGGACTGAAGAAAAGTGGAAAATTTGAAAGAAATCAGAATCACATGATTTGAAATAGATAAAAGAAGGCCTTAATTGTCCTTTAAAAATCAAGGGTATGTCTGTGAATTTTTTCTTCAGTATAATTAAATGAACATAGTAATAATTAAATATAGCATTAGAGGCATATGCAACACTCTGTATACTTAGATCAAGAGTACTCTCTCACCATAGTGATCTACTTTTTTATTATTGATTGGATCAATCATATTACTTAAAGGGATCAAAGATGACATGTCAAGATATAGATGATTGTTTCACTTAGAAATAATGACTTGTCATCATGGAAACTTCCCCAGTTGAAATGTCTTAACTGAGGCATTTCATGAAGAACAAATGATTATATGTAATTGGTTCAAATAAACTCGATTTTTTACTTTGAAGACATTTTCTTTCCCTTTTCATCATCACTGTTTTTTTAATCCATATGATTATCATATCTCCATTAGGTAACCTGGGTACCTAATCTGTAATAATAACAATGAGAGGGTCAGAAACTTGCAAATTTGAGAAATACATGAATTTTCAGATATTTTTTAGGGAAATTTTTTCCATACATTTTAAAGTAGTACAATGATGGAGAGAAATAACAGAATTAATTTATTGCTTAATAGTGATCTTCAGGGTGATTGTGTTAGTAAAGACATGCAAATAGTATTTAATTTCAAAAGTACTTAGGTTTTGGCAGCATTATAGATAAAATCATTTTTTCTATTATTTTCTGGGAGAAATATTTTTCTTATAGTGGGACCCTCATTTTCTGATTGTTTATTAAATTAGAGAAGGGGTCAGCAAGCTAGGGCCCTTGGGTCAAATCCAGCTTGGCATCTGCTTTTGTAAATAAAGTTTTATTTGAGCACAGCTATGCCCATTCTTTTATGTATTGTCTATAACTGCTTTCATGCTACAGTGACTGAGTTTAGTTGCAACAGAGACCTAAAATATTTACTCTTGGACCCTTTGAAGAATAAGTTTGCTGACCCCTGAATTAGAGGCTCAAAATCCATTACAATATGAACTAAGTTTACTAAATTACTCATATTTTCTCAGAGAACAATAGTATTTATTGCCTGAACACTTCTAGATCTCTTGCTGATTTTCAGTTTTGAAATTTGGCAATGTTATATAAATATAGAGCAATGAGGATTGCGAAGTTACATCGTAAATCTTGCAAAAAGCCACAGGATTTCATGAAGTAGATGAGAGTGATCTTGGACAACTGTTCGAATAATTTGCAAAGCCACTGATTAACATGGGAACATCTGGGAGTTAGAGAAGTTACCAAACTAAAAAGTTATCTCCTAAGGAAAAATCGACAAGAACAGTGAAATGTTTGGTGCTTCAAAAGCATATGATTTATGAGAGGCTATTGGGAAAATTTATAAAACTCTGAAATATTTTTGGATAAAGACCCTTTTAATGATTGCACAAAAAGTTAATTTCAAAGTGAGAGATGTCATTTTCTTAGTATCACAAATATTTACCAGAAAAATTATGCCCTGAAAACAATTGATATATGTATTGTAGTTAATTCCACAAATTAGTGGATGATTATAAATATAATATAAATATTGCCAAGTAAAAATTAAATATTATATTTGAGATAATGTTCCCTTTCACTTTTTATTATATACTAGCAGGTTCTTTTTTTTGTTTTTTTTTTGTTTTGTTTTGTTTTGTTTTTTTTGCAGTACGCGGACATCTCACTGTTGTGGCCTCTCCCGTTGCGGAGCACGGGCTCCAGACGCGCAGGCTCAGCGGCCATGGCTCATGGGCCCAGCCACTCCACAGCATGTGGGATCTTCCCAGACCGGGGTACAAACCCATGTCCCCTGCATCAGCAGGTGGACTCTCAACCACTGTGCCACCAGGGAAGCCCTAGCAGGTTCTTTTTAAGTTAGGTCTATTATGAGGTACCAATTACTCTAAAAATAAACAAAAACAGAGATTTCCTATCATTTCAAACATGAACAGCAATCTGGTATTTAGGGAAAGCACATGTATACACACATATATGCATTTTTGTGTGAATGTTTCAAATCTCTCAGTGTTTCTAGCAAACTTTTTAAAGTAGCAGTCTAATTTTCTATATTCCCTCTTGTTCTATCAGTTAATTTTGCTGAACCATCAGCTTTTCTGATATATCTAAATCATGGCTCTTTTACATGTTATTTTAAAAACAGGAACTGTGAACAAAGAAAACATAAATACACATGAAAGTAATTTTTGGTATTTTAAAAATGAGAAAAAAAATGTGTCTTATCTTCCTAGAGGAAAATATCTATAGGACAACTTATTGAAAATTTTCTAATATGTAATTTTACATGTAGTTAGATGTAGTTAAATTTGGAAGCTGGATTTTAAAAATTTTTATAAGTGTACACAAAATGATATATGTACTTGACAACAAACACCAGTTTTTCTCCAAATTATTTTTATTCCTATTGCATCCATGTACTTATTATACCTATGCTACCTTTTATCTTTGGAAAGATTGCTGCTAACTTGCTGATAATCATGGAAACTTCTGAGCTAACGTGTAGACTGCAGATGGTTTGGCCAGTGTGAATTGAGGTGGGAAAGAAGGTTTATTTAGGCTTTTTAAAATATTTTTTTGAAAATAACTGAGGGATCCAGAACTCTGAAACTCTCATTGGTCTAAATTTTATACGTGGGCCAAGAAGTTTGTTTAAATTGATATATGTGCCAATTATTTGAACAGCTCAATCCCAGATTTAGTTAAAAAACAAATCAAGGGCTTCCCTGGTGGCGCAGTGGTTGGGAGTCCGCCTGCCAATGCAGGGGACGCGGGTTCGTGCCCCAGTCCGGGAGGGTCCCGCATGCCGCGGAGCGGCTGGGCCTGTGAGCCATGGCCGCTGGGCCTGCACATCCGGAGCCTGTGCTCCACAATGGGAGAGGCCAGAACAGTGAGAGGCCCGCGTACCGCAAAAAAACAAAAAACAAACAAACAAAAAAAAACAAAAACCACTGTTATTGTAAGAAAAACATACCAGACATTTTTTGACTTAATGATAGATAATGTCATAGATGTTTTCTTGTATCAAAGCCAACACATCATTTATTCCTGCTTTCTAGTGTTATGAGTGACATTTAGTTTAAAGTTTTCTGTCTTTTCTAGCATTCCCAAGTGATTTAATTTTCTCATTTTACAATGAGAGTTGCAGTCATGACAGAAAAGGTTATGTCCTTCAGAGACAGATTTCTGCGAACAGTAAGGTCGCACTAGGATTTTTATCAGCATTCACTAAAATGTGCCTTTCCATGTCAGATAAAATTTTCCATCATCTCCAAGTTAAGCCAAATAACATAAATTGAAAATAAGGTTCATTTACATTGTGCCTTGTACCTGGTAATTGGTGATGAGCTGTTGTGTTAAAAGCAGTTAACTAGAAAGGATTCAACCCTGTACATGGGTGCATTCTTATATCTCCATTCTCTTCCCTTTGACTTTTTCACAGAATGTAAGAACAGTGCAAGATATTGTAGGCAGACATATTACTTCGTCTCTATTTTTTTTTTATCTGACTTATGGTTTACATTCCCTACTAAAATTTTAACTACTTCAGGTGCTCAAAGCTTGACACAAAATCAGATAACACATATATGCCATATGCTATTATTTACCTGGGTTGAAGGATCATTTTTGTCAATGAACTGGGAAATTAGTTATGGCAAAGTGCTATGCTAAGAACCGATTACATGGAATTCATGTGGTAGTAAAACTGAACAATTGGTACCTTAAGACATCACTATTCTTCTAAGCAAGCTAATGTTTCATGTATCTACAGCATAGGACAGAGATTATAGGTCTCTGCTTTACATGCTTTACAGGAGTAATGATTTTACAAGATTTTGTCAAGTATAATAATAATAGTATATTTTCTTTCTTCATAACAGACAAGTTCATTCTGGCGCTTATGCCTAAGTATTTCTGTCATAAGGCTCTTAAATGGCAAAGCAGTTGTTAAGGGACTGAAAAAAAAAATTCGAAGTGTTCACCTTGGTTACATTGAGAACTTAGGCAAGTAACACAAATCTCTCAATTTCCAGCCCCACCCAGAGATCTACTATAGTGCTTCTTGGTTTCCAAGAGGACAATGGGGCAGTAGCACTATTTACTGTTATCTAGGGTTTCAACCCCAAATACTTAACCAACCTCTTGGCATATTGGATTTTGGCCTGAGGTGGATTTTTAAGGCCTCCTTTGCTTCTTTGTGTGAGATTAAACTAGAGGGGTTTGTTAAGAGAGGCAGCACCCCTTGATAGTTAAAATTAGGCTCCATCATTTCCACACTGTTTAAATTATTTGACCTCTCTGTGCTTTAGTTTCTTCCTCTGTAAAATAAGAATAAAAGTAGTATTAACTTCATATTGATTAAGTATTTAAATAAGTAACTATAGATGTAATATTTATATAACTAGCTTAGATAAGGGTCTGGCAAAGAGCAGACACCAGTAAATACAAGCTAGCATGGTTATAAATTATTATTAAACTACCAGATTGTATCCCTGTTTTTCTAAACTCTATTTTAGGTTTGCCTGAATCTTCTAATCCTATTAAACTAACTTTATAGGATGAACTAGAAGAAAACAAAGAGCCATAGGGAAGAAAAGACATTTAATCCCTATTTCTACCATGGTGTCAACTCTCTTTAAAAAGGTAGCCTGATCTACCAGTTACTTGTATCAGACAACCAGAGTCATCCTTGATAACTCCTTCACACCCCTCACCCCTTCCGGTCAGAAACCAAGTTCCGTATATTTTACCTTTAAAGATATTTTAATTAATTCTCTCTCTTCATCTCCACTACTGTTACCATCCTACCACAAACTCGTGTCGTTTTTCATCTGTCCTATTCTCAAATTCTGTCAATACTCATTGGCAGTCCATGGCATTTAGAATAAACCAAACAGTCCTTATCACATTCTATAAGTGCCTGAGTGATCTGGCCTCCATCCAGCTCTCCAGCCCCATCTTGCCCCACTCTACTCCTCACTCACCAGGTCCCAACCAAACTGATTTCCCTTCTGCTTGTGGATTGATTTTGAGTGCCTTCCCACTTTCAGGCACCTTCCTAATCTCTGCCTGGAATACCCTCTCGTATCTTCTTTGTCTGAACTCAACCATCCACTCTCATCCTATTCTTTTTTTTTTTTTTTTCTCAAGGAAGCATTTCCTGAACACTTCATCCACATTATGTGCTCTTATTTTCCACTTTCCTGGAACACTGTGCTTCTCTTTCGTAGAACTTAATACAGTTACAGTGATGTTGATATTGCTTTAATTATTTATTGAATGTGCATTCACATGTGTGAATGTGTATTCACGTGTGAATGTGTATTCATTCAATGCTGACTAAACTAGAAACTACTTAAAAGTTGTAGCATGTCTTTTCCACATTGCATAAACATTAACAAGCCCATTAGTGGTGCAATAAATACTTTTGAATTAATGAAAACTCTTCTCTCCTACTATCAAAAGTCCCCAATCTGTAATGAGGGCCATTTTGTAAATCATTGTTTCAGAACTACTCCACCTTTGGTGTGGAGTGAGGTATTCTTCCCCAAAGTGAGATTCTTCCCCAAAGGGAAGAATCAGGGGATTTGGGTTATAACCCTAATTTACGGCATTATGCAAACGTCTCTGAGACTCAGTTATCTCAGCTGCAAATTTTATGGCTTACGTTAAAAAATTGTGCTGTCTTTTAGTCCTAAATTTTTATTTATGAACTTTGACTCTAAAATCCTCCAACTAACCTCCCTCACACCCATAATTACTTTTTTTTTTTTTTTCTTTTTGCCGTACGCGGGCCTCTCACTGTTGTGGCCTCTCCCATTGCGGAGCACAGACTCCGGACGTGCAGGCTCAGCGGCCATGGCTCACGGGCCCAGCCGCTCCGTGGCATGTGGGATCCTCCTGGACCGGGGCATGAACCCATGTCCCCTGCATCGGCAGGCAGACTCTCAACCACTGTGCCACCAGGGAAGCCCAATAATTACTTTTTTTTTTTAACTAAAAACTTTTTCTATAAGTCCCACATTAATAACTGTGCTTTGTTCAGGGTTGTTTGATAAAGTGTATTATGACAAAATGTATGGAGTCAATAACTTATTTAAATGAACTTTTATTTAACTCAATGGTAGCTATATTTGAAAAATAGCAGCATAAAAACGGGCGAAGCTCAGTCAAGGGGCAAAACACTTACTGTGCTTAGCAATTTCAACCTCCTTGAGACCACTCTGCTCCCATTTTCCAACCTTGCCTAACAAGTTTGCTTCTGACACTTCTCTACCCCATCAGTCCTCATCCCCACCCCAGCCTGTGCCCCCTCCATCTTCCAAGATGGATTCTGTATTCAATTATCACAACAACCCAATGAAGTAGGTACTAGTACCATCCTCCCACTTTACAGATGACAAAGCTGAGGCGTAGGGAGTTGGGTAGGTTGCCAAAGGCCATAAATGTGTTAAGTGGAAACAAGCAGAGCTGACTTCTCCACGAGGTACAGTGGGCACAGTACCTAGGACTCAAAAAAAAATGTTCTAATTTCTTTGAAAATCAGCAGAAAAAAAGGAACTTTTAGGTTGATGAAAATGTCTTAACATGGTAATAGAGTCTTTTTATACCAACATGATCATAAAATACAATTTTATTGTATTAAGTCTCTGTGTATGTGTGTGTATATGTGTACTTACAAAGAGAGAGACACAGGGGCCCACAAGGCAAAAGTGCCTAGAGCCCACTAGAACCTCCTTGAAGTTTGCAGTTGTATCTTTTTCCCCACATTGCTAAACAATAACAAGTACATTAGTGGTGTAACACTTAAATTTCTACAATGATAAAATAAGGTAGCCCTGGGGTCAGGATTTTTAAACACAACTAGTGTAACTCCAGAGATTCTGTTCTAACCTCGGTAACACAGTGCTGAGTGAGGCCAAAAAACTGTTACTACATAGACACAATCATAGAAGGGTTCCCAGATATGTGTGGTCTCTATGTTTTTCCCTTAGACACAAGTCATTCAGTATTCTTTCCTTTGTGAGGTCCCAAAATGATTCAAGTGAATATTCTGTATAAGAATGTAATTCATGAGTAAAGTAATAATAACTGTTACTCATTTGGGTGTTTGTGGCTTACAAATCACTTGTTCATATGCCTTGGTCCATATTTCAATACCCCTTCATGCCTTACTCCCCAGTTTCTGCCCTTGAGGATTTACACATAGTTTTTCTTCCACAAAGACATTTTATTCCCTCAAGACATTTTCGCCTTCTTTCTGTCTCCTACTATTCCATTAGATTTTCACGGCTAACCACTAGTATGAATTGATAAAGTGGCTGATTTTATACTTTGGTTTAGTACTTGAACACATCTTTCAAATTATACCAAGAAATCATTAGTTTTTAAAGGGTTTTATGTAGGCTTCTTTCATAAGATATTGAATGTTGTGCTTTTGTTCCTAAATAAATCAACTAGCTATTCAGACTAGTGGGGAAAATGAAAAATCTTCTGTTCCCAAGCAGCACATGCCTGTTGTTATTCACCTTCCTGAGATCTGTTTCTAAGAGACCATTGCTATTGAGATTGTTAGCAAGTTCTTGAATGACAAATTTTTTCCCGTAATATCATAATACACTGGATGATGGGTTGATGCAATATGGAATTTAATTAATATGAAACATTTTTTTAAATCCCCTTTTCTCTTAGGAGTTTTACAAAAGTGATGTCTTGAAAGGCAGAACTGCCATGTATAACAATGACTTAATTCCACCTTCTGTTATTGCTGTTTGAGGTGATTTCCCTTCTTTTCCCCTGTCTATTTCTTATCTGTCTACTAATATTATTTGTAGCAGCAGTCATTACAGAATCAGAGACTACATGAGATAAAAGAGACTTTGAGAGGTCACGAAGTGGAAGTACTTCATGAACGCTGTCCTGAAAGACAGCTGTCCTTAAATTTTGTGAAAGTGAAAAGCCCATTTGCTCTATTTGTTATTTGTTTTTATGATGTACCAGGCTAGCTTTCATTTTTTGACCTGTTCTTCCACCCTCTCCCCAATTCTTTCTCACTTAAGCCTAATGCCTTATATTATCCCTAGTTACATTCAATCATGTTTGGGTGCTTTTTATTAAGTTTGTACGATACCAATGAACCTGGAAAAACAGTACCAAGGTGGCCATTGTTAGATGGGTACCAAGCTGTGTGACCTTGGGTAGGACTTGCCACCACTTACTCCTGTTTTCTTCCTTTTCAGAATCATGTTTGTTGCTGTTTGTTTGTTTATGCTGATAACTAAAGTCTTATTTTTATAAATGGAAATAAACCAATGGAGATAAATACCACCTCCTTGGATTGTTACAAGGGCGAATTGACACCAATTATCTAGGATATAGACTGATGGCTGGCAAATAGTTGTATTTTATTTGATAACTGTTTGTCATTAGTAAACTGTTAATTTAATACAAGAAACAGTAAGTTTAATGCACTGAGAATATGAAAAACATTAGCTACACATCCTAATAATCTCAGATGCACTCTGGAGATATACACAAATTATCAAGATTCCTGTGTTCAATAACTGTGTAGGATGCCAACTTGGTAATTAATTTCCTCCATTAGCACCTAAAATAAGCTTGGTGGGTCTAAATTACTTTTACTTCTTGGGTTGTTGTGGTGGCTATTAGTTGTATTTTAAAAAAAAATTTTAAAAACGAACTCCAATGTGTACCTATTCAATACACAACACTGTTTGAATAATCAAATAAGTATTACTTCTTAGGACTTGTGGCTATTAGTTGTATTTAAAAAAAATTTTTAAAAACGAACTCCAATGTGTACCTATTCAATACACAACACTGTTTGAATAATCAAATAAGTATTACTTCTTAGGACTTGTGAGGTATGCCTTTGGGAAGATCGCATTGCTATATATTAAAATATCTCTTTCTCTGTTTTATCTATCTATGATAAAAGCCAGGTCTCTAAAAAAAATCTTGTAAAAAATTATTATTCAGTGACTAAAACAGCATGTAAATTACACACAAAAATATTTTTTTTCTAGCTACATTAAGTGTTCACATGGCTTAAATCAGACCAGATGTTGCAGGATCTTAGATTGGCTTAGACTCAGCCTACCATAGAAATAAAATAAATTCTTTGGACACTTTTCAACAGATTCGGATAGAAATTACTCTCTCCCCAGTTTTCTTTGTCAGCAATATATTAATGATAAAATTTTGCCCTGAATTCCTTTCTGACTTTTTCTTCTAACATATTACTTTCCTTGTCTCCTGACAATTTAAATATATTGTACATCATCAAGAGTCATGAGAGGGGCTTCCCTGGTGATGCAGTGGTTGAGAGTCCGCCTGCCGATGCAGGGGACACAGGTCTGTGCCCCGGTCCGGGAAGATCCCACATACCGCGGAGCGGCTGGGCCCGTGAGCCATGGCCGCTGAGCCTGCATGTCCGGAGCAAAAAAAGAGTCATGAGAAAATGTAGGAATGTCTCAATCTTAGCCATTAAACTATATATCTTCCCTTTAAGAAACAGAAATAAGAAAGAAACGGGTTTTGGAAGAATATAGTTTTTGACAAACTGACCATATCCTGCCAGTATTACCTTACTATTTCTAGCATAACTTTGTATGATTATCTAGAGTTGACAACGGGGATCCAAAAATATGTCAACCCAACCTCCTTAGCCAGGAATCTGAGGACTGGCGAGAAGAGGCTACCTGTTCTAAAGGGTGATCTGCTATCAGAAGAAAGCTGGGTTTCACCTTAGATTTTCTTGGAAAGAGAATTGAACACAGAGAAAGGGAATATGTACAAGATGGGGGAAGAGAGAGAAGTTAAGGAGGTGATTGCATTTTTGGAAGTAGTAAATTAGAGCAAGAAGAAGGCAAGGAGTTGAGCAATGATTGTCAGGGACATCATAAAGGAGGAACCAATTGGTTCCAGAGTTCCAAGAGACCAGGGTTCAAGGTTTCTACCATAGATTAAAAGTGACTGGGTTTTTTTGTTTTTGTTTTTTTTGCTGTACGTGGGCCTCTCACTGCTGTGGCCTCTCCCGTTGTGGAGCACAGGCTCCGGACACGCAGGCTCAGCGGCCATGGCTCACAGGCCCAGCCACTCCACGGCATGTGGGATCCTCCCCGACCAGGGCACGAACTCGTGTCCCCTGCATCGGCAGGCGGACTCTCAACCACTGCATCACCAGGGAAGCCTGACTGGGTTTTTATTTTTTTATTTTATTTTTTTTCTTTTTGCGGTATGTGGGCCTCTCACTGTTGTGGCCTCTCCCGTTGCGGAGCACAGGCTCCGGATGCGCAGGCCCAGCGGCCATGGCTCACGGGCCCAGCCGCTCCGCGGCATATGGGATCCTCCCAGACCGGGGCACGAACCCGTATCCCCTGCATCGGCAGGCGGACTCTTAACCACTGCGCCACCAGGGAGGCCCTGGGTTTTTATTAAAAAAAAAAAAAAAAAAATCCAGGTCTTTCCAACTAGTCCAGGTAATGATGGAGAGTGTCAAGTTTTACTAGTGATTCCCTCAAATGTCTAACCTAGGGAAGAATTTGTACATTATACTCATTGAATCAAATTGGAATAAATAATTCAGAAAGTGGAGTATAGGCATCCAACTCTTATCTAATCAGAGAAACAAAGAAAATCAATATTCCCTCATTTTGCTTTTCTAGTTATTTTTGTTTTGCTTTTCCTGAGTTTTTTGAGATGTGATTAATGCACACCCAGGTAAATCAAAGGAAAGATTCCTTAGTAAACAACAGTGATTTTAGAGTTAGTTACATTTGCATCCTGTTCTTCTCTGAGTCTCTGTTAGTCTCTCACATTTTTATCGTCTTTTATTTTTTTCATGTCAGAATAAATCCCTCCTTTAAGTAATAACAGGTTTCTTTAGTGAAAATTAGATACGCATAAAGAGAAATCATGCAATTGAATCTTATTCAATAATGATTTCATTTTCAAGTAAAATACCTTTTTAAAGACATGGTCAATATTTAAAGTAAACATATGTTTTAAAGAGTATTTTTAAATTTTATGGATTAAATTGCTCAGTAATCTTAATACTTTATGTATTTCCCTAGTGCTTTACTAAATATTTCTAAGCATTTTGATGCTCATTATTGTATTTGGTTTTAACAACACACTTGGATTAGCTGGGGCAAACATTGCCCATTTGAAAAAAAGTGTAATTTATGCTATTTTTATGGGTTAATTGACAAAAAATACTTTTCAAAGCCTACCATCTGTACAGCACTGCAAACGTGAGAAGTTTTTGTTTGCTTGGTTTTTGTTTGTGAAAGAAAAAAGCAGTTAAACAGTAGATAGTTTGATTTCTAGTAGAAATACTAGTGTAGCCGGTAGACTCTTTTTAAATGGCATACATAAAAATGGTCTTATGTTAAGGGTGCTTGGACAGTTCTTTACTCCCACAGATCAGAATCTTAGCATTAGATTGAAATATAATCAGAATATGGTTGGTAGTTTCCAAGTCCCTGCCTAGTGCATGGTACTTTTATATTTCTTTAGTATCACGCTGAGTTTAGGACTTCTATCCATTTCCTAGGGCTGCCCTAACAAATTATGAAAACTGGGTGAATTAAACGACAGAAATTTATTGTCTCACAGTGCTGGAGGCTAGAAGTCTGAAATCAAGGTGTCAGAAGAGCCATGCTCTTTCTAAGGGCTCCCTCTAGGGGAGAGTTCTTCCTTGCCTCCTCTGGCTTCTGGTGTTTGCTGACAGTCCTTGGCTTGTAGATTGATTCATCACGGGTCACATGGGCATCTTCTCCCTGTGTCTTCATATTGTTTCCTTCTGTGCATGTTTGCCTCTGTGTCTAAATTTCTCCTTTTGGAGGGGGGGCATAATTCATAACAGGGCTCAGTCATTTTCAAATAGAAAGGGCTACTCTAACATTTGTTTGTCAGCCCTATATGCCCTGGGCACTCAGCAGTTGAGCATGTTTCTCTATCTGGCTAAGGTTCTTTGTTTCTCTGTGGTCATATTTATCACATTATGTTTTCTAATGTAGTTATTTGAGGACATTTTAGCTCTTCCACTAGATTTGATGCTCCATCAACAAAGTAATTGTGGCTTGTTCATTTTTGTATCCCCTCAAACCACCTACTTCTGAGTCTTCAAAAGAATAGGAAAGCAATAAACATTGGTGTTAAACTGAATTTAGAAATAGAGAACTCAACAAAGCATATTAGGTTTGTTGCACTTAGCAAGGAGACCAATTATATGGGAAACAAAAGCTTTAAATGACCAACTTTTCACACACAGACTAGATTGTAAAGAAAAATAAGGAGAGGTTTGCCTTTCATTAGAGAGATTTCTTTAAAATAGAATTCAATAGCAATTATAAATAGTGCTGCAATGAACATTGTGGTACATGTCTCTTTTGGAATTATGGTTTTCTCAGGGTATATGCCCAGTAGTGGGATTGCTGGGTCATATGATCTTTCTATTTTTAGTTTCTTAAGAACCTCCATACTGTTTTCCATAGTGGCTGTATCAATTTACATTCCCCCAACAGTGCACGAGGGTTCCGTTTTCACCACACCCTTTCCAGCATTTATTGTTTCTAGATTTTTTGAAATTGAGTTATTTGTAGTGAGGTGGATGGACCTAGAGTCTGTCATACAGAGTGAAGTAAGTCAGAAAGAGAAAAACAAATACTGTATGCTAACGCACATATATAGAATCTAAAAAAAAAAATGGTACTGATGAACCTAGTTGCAGTGCAGGAATAAAGATGTAGACATAGAGAATGGACGTGAGGACACGGGGTGGGAGGGGGAAGGGTAAGCTGGGGCGAAGTGAGAGTAGCATCAACATAGATACACTACCGAATATAAAATAGTTGACTGGTGGGAATCAGCAGCATAACGCAGGGAGATCAGCTCAGTGCTTTGTGATGATCTAGAAGGGTGGGATAGGGAGGATAGGAGGGAGGCTCAAGAAGGAGGGGATATGGGGATATATGCATGCATATGGCTAATTCACTTTGTTGTACAACAGAAACTAACACAGTATTATGAAGCAATTATACTCCAATAAAGATCTATTAAAAATTTTTTTAAAAATAGCAATTATAATTGTAGCAATACTCCTAATAAAGACAATAGCCAAGCTTTTTGAGTGTATTCCTGGCCGTGGTCCTAGTGGCTTACATACATCACCTCATATAATCCTTGGGACAACTTTGTGGAGTGAAAACATTGAACAGTTAAGAAACTAAAGTATAGAGATATTACAGTAAGAAAAAAACTTATCATAGTTAATATATGACAAAGCTAAGATTCAAGCCTGTGCTCTTAACCATTCCATTAACGTATGTGGTAGTTGCATGCTCAATTGTGAGATGTCAAAGAATCTGTATTCTGTAAGTATATTCTATTTCTAACATTATTAAATAATATACGTTAGCTATATATTAAAGGCAACACGGTGGGGGTATACTTTATACCTTCCTAAAAAACAATTTTTAGGTGGTTAATTTAAAATTAGCATTTAACAATGAAGGAAAACTAAACCAAAAGAAATATTAATTTACTTGAAAAACGTACTCATTGGATCCCAAGCCCATTTAAAATAAGCCCCTGAAAACAATTATAATAAAAGATGCCAATACATCCTTAATAAGGTCAATAATGAAAACTATAGAATTACTTTAGGAGTCAGTTATGTGCTATATAACCAAAACACCATCTAACTCATAAAATTATTGAGGGTTATATAATATCCTTAAAGCATCACTTGTCCTTTAAGTTATAAACCTTTAGCAGATATTTATAGAAGATGTTATGGAAACAACCTTAAACCTTTAACTATGTTAAACAGAGGCCACAGATCTGCATATGTGACTGATATTTTGCTAAATTTCCCTAACAGCGTTTAAGTGCTAGAAATATAAGATGCCAAAACACTGCAAAGTCAGCATATAATATTACTAAGATTGTGAACATTAATTATGTTTTAACAGGTTTATTTAAAATGATAATTATATTTAAATATGTTTTAAATTGAGCTCCAATATAACTTTAAACATATTTGATCAAAAACACTGAAGTATGGATAGTTAAAAATATATGTATGATAAGTAAAAATCTTAGTATTTACCTAGTATAAAATAGCATATAAACTCATTATAAGTGAAATACTTCCCATTCATGTCATAGTAAACAGTGATAGTTTAGAAAATATTTGCAGAATAATGACCAAAGTTTGTCTTTGCTGCACAATAAATTTTTAAAATCTGGTGGAGAAAAATATGAATTAATTGTAAATTAAGAGAAATAATTGAATGTCTACTATCAATACTTTGTGTTGTAAATTTTAGAGAAGATCAACTTGCAAATTCCTTTGAATACACCAGCAACAAAAGAAAACATTGAGAAATTAGATTTCATGAAAAATTTTAAAAAGGGAATCAAAAGAAACGATCAACAGAGTAAAATGAGAACCCATAGAATGGGAGAAAATATTTGCAAATTTTATATCTGATAAGAGATTAAAATCCAGAACATAGAGAGAACTCCTAAAGCTCAACGGTAATAAAAACAAACAATCTGGTTTTGAAAATGGGCAAAGGACTTGAATAGACATTTCTCCAAGGAAGATATATGGGTGGCCAATAAGCACATGAAAAAATGCTCAACATCACTAATAGAGAAATTCACACCAAAACTACATTGCAATACCATTTCATACCCATTAAGATGGTTACTACCCCAAACCAAAACAAAACAAAAAGTCAACAAACAAAAAAACAGAATAACAAATGTTGGCAAGAATGTAAGGAAATTGGAACACTTGGGCACTGTTAGTGGGAAAATGGTACATCTGCTGTGGAAAACAGTATGGCAGATCTTCACATTATTAAAAATAGCATTGGGACTTCCCTGGTAGCACAGTGGTTAAGAATCCACCTGCCAATGCAGGGGACACAGGTTCGAGCCCTGTTCCAGGAAGATCCCACATGCTGCGGAGCAACTAAGCCCATGTGCCACAACTACTGAGCCTGCACTCTAGAGCCCACAAGCCATAACTAATGAGCCCGTGTGCTGCAACTATTGAAGCCCACACGCCTAGAGCCTGTGCTCCACAGGAGAAGCCACTGCAATGAGAAGCCCGCACACCGCAACAAAGGGTAGCCCCCACTCGCCACAACTAGAGAAAGCCCACGTGCAGCAACGAAGACCCAACGCAGCCAAAATAAGTAAATAAATTAATTAATTAAAAAAATTCTTGTGTAAAAAGAGCATTAACATATGATCCAGCAAAAATCCTTTCACATACCTTGTCAGGCTTCAGCTGGGACAAACAATATTCCTGGCAGTACTGAATATCCCCTTGGACACAAGAGGTGTCCCCAAATATGGTGAAAAAGATACTACCCTCCCAAGATTCAGAGCCACTCCTAAAGAGAACCAAAAGAAGGACTCACACAATTTCCTTGAGAGCTGGCAGCAGTCAGTAGAACCCTAGCCACAAATAGAATGTGACCTGCAGTTTTGTCCAGGCATATTTTTGGGTCCCCCAACCTGACAGTTGTCAAGCTAAGTTCTCAGGACACAAAATACAAACAAGAAGACTATAGCTGTCTCTGGAAGAGAAGGGATGAACAATCAATGGACAGCCAAAAGCAAAGTAAGTCACGATCCAAAGATCTAAATCTTACAAATGTGTTTTGCCTGAATTTGGGATAGAAGGGACAACATGAAATTTTACCTTTCTCTCTAGAGATCTGGGAGAGCTGACTTTGGTAAGAGTTCTTATTCTTTGTTGGTTTCTGCCAGCTTTCCTAGGTCCTGTCTAGGTTCTGGGGCCAGTGTGGTGTCCCAGCAGTCCTCATGCTGGTCAACAGACACTGTAGAGGTGGAAAAGTAATTTTTCCTGTATCTTTTCTGGTGAATGCTTGGGTGAGACCCCTTTTTCTCTAGGGTATCTCAAAAATAGATGTTTGTCTAGGTTAAAAGTTCTCTACTATGGCCACTATAATTCAAGATTATCTTTGGTAAGTTTAACCTGCATTGTTCAGCCTTAAAACAAAAATTTATTAATCTGAAGGCTCACACTGGACACAGTCCAGCTTAAGTCAGAAACCTGGTCCAGTTTCTAAGTAGGACCCATTCTGACCTCAGATTTAGTCCAGTTTCTGACTGAGTCTGACCCAGGCCCAGTCAGGCCCCAGATGATTTGTGGACCCAGTCTAGAAGAAGAAATGTTCAAATAAAATCTCACAGCTCGGGCTTCCCTGGTGGCGCAGTGGTTGAGAGTTTGCCAGCCGATGCAGGGGACGCGGGTTCATGCCCCGGTCTGGGAAGATCACACATGCCGTGGTGCGGCTGGGCCTGTGAGCCATGGCCGCTGAGCCTGAGCGTCCAGAGCCTGTGCTCTGCAATGGGAGAGGCCACAACAGTGAGAAGCCCACGTACCGCAAAGCAAAAAAACAAAAAAAACTCACAGGTCATAATGCAAAAGCTGCAGAGCTAGGGTCCTAGAGCACATACTCATGAGCTCTCAAGGCAGCAAGAAAGCAGCAAGCTAAGGGGCTCAACAGGTACCTATGTGTGGTAGCTCATTACTCTTGGGGGCTGTCAGGGGTCTCCTTCAGTTTCTTCTTCTGACTCAGGAACTGTTAAGACATAAACTGAGGCATATTAAAAATGTAAGTTTATTTGAGCAACAATTGATTTGAATCAGGCAGCATCCAATCTAGCAGATAGAAAGGAGCTCCAAGGAGCTGTACAAAATGAAAAACTTTGGGCCTCCCTGGTGGCGCAAGTGGTTGAGAGTCCGCCTGCCGATGCAGGGGATACGGGTTCGTGCCCCGGTCTGGGAGGATCCCATATGCCGCGGAGCGGCTGGGCCCGTGAGCCATGGCCGCTGAGCCTGCGCATCCGGAGCCTGCGCGTCCGGAGCCTGTGCTCCGCGACGGGGGAGGCCACAACAGTGAGAGGCCCGCATACCGGAAAAAAAAAAAAAAAAAAAAAAAAAAAAAAAAAAAAAAAAAAAAAATGAAAAACTTTTACAGGCAGAATGGAATGGGAAAAAATAAGTTATACTGGCAAAAATATGGGTTAGTTATTGCAAGTTACTTTCCTTTAGGGAATGGCGGGGGTCTATTAGATCACCTAACTAGTGCTGATCAGGTAGTTCCTGATTGAGTGGTTTAAGATTACATTTCTGACAGAGTCGAAATAGTAATTGTCTTGGTTTGCTCATGTGGGACTTAGCATATGTGACTCCGTCTTGGGCTTGTTGTCTTGTCTTGTTTTTGACAAACCCGTGTCTATTCATGGACAAATGGATAAGTGTGGTAAATACATAACATGGGATATTATTCAGCCTTCAAAAGGAAAGAAATTCTGACATATGCTACAAGATGGATGAACCTTGAGGACATTATGCTAAGTGACAAAAGCCTGTCACAAAGACAAATACTCTGATTCCAGTAATACAAGGTACTTAGAGTAGTCAAAATCATAGAAACAGGAAACAGAATACTAGTTGCCAGGAGCTTTATGAGGGGAATGGGGAGTTACTGTTTAATGAGTGTAGAGTTTCAGTTTTTCAAGATGAAAAGGGTTATGGAGATGGATGGTGGTGATGATTGAACACCATTAGGAACCACCACTAAACTGTACACTTAAAAATGGTTAAGATGGTGCATTTTATGTTATGTGCATTTTACCACAATAAAAACTTATTTAAAAAATAGAACAGACATATATTCCCAAATGCTAAAAACAAACAAGCAAAGAAAACAAAACAACTTTTGAATAACTAGATTGAAGTAGTAATGTGAGAGGAAAAGGAAGAAATCAACTAAATCATTCAATTAAAGTTTATTGAGTGTGTACTATTTCTCTGAATTAGATTTGAATGCAATGGGGAGAGGGTGAAAAAGAAGCGAGATTTCATTTCTCTAGGAAATGTCATTCTAGTGGGGAAGCTAGAGAATAGTAAAGTAGTCAAATAGATAAGCAATACTCTTATATGTTTTGGTGTTACATAGGAAATCAATACACTGAGTAATAAAACAGAATAACTTGAGATGGAGTGGCCAGTAAAAGCCTCTCTAAGGGGACAACATTTGTGCTGAAACATAAAGGATAAGAGTGATTAAGAGAAGAGCTGAAAGAAGAGTAATTTGCATAAAAAAAATAATTGAAAAGGCCCAAAGTTAAAAAAAAAAAAAAAATACTGTTCAAAGAATCAAAGGCAGTGCAAACTTGTCTTCCTATGAATCCAGTAA
This sequence comes from Mesoplodon densirostris, assembly GCF_025265405.1. Classification (NCBI taxonomy): domain Eukaryota; kingdom Metazoa; phylum Chordata; class Mammalia; order Artiodactyla; family Ziphiidae; genus Mesoplodon; species Mesoplodon densirostris. Next base: position 168,398,971 of record NC_082663.1, on the reverse strand, counting down.
CTTAGGTTATGTGGCCCAAATTTAACTATTCTTCTTAGCCCTTTGCCATTTTGAGTTATTCTTGAAAGTCTGGTTGATGACAAGCAAAGAAGATATGGGGACCAATTAAGGGGGTGGGGAAGGGGGAGACTAGAAATGAAGAAGCTGAATTCTGATCCCATTGGGCCAATGAAGAATGAAAGGACTGGAAGAGAGAAGAAGAAAATTGAAAGGAGCAAACAAAGAAGGAAGACTCTAGGCTTTGGAAAAAATGCAGGGTAGCCAAGATTGTCAGAAAACTACAGGCAACCCCGTGTGAAGGAACTCCCGGGATTTCCATAGAACATGCACATTCTAAAGACAGTTGAAGTCTGCACATACAACAGACAGGGATCTGAAGTAAGAGGGAGGGCGGAAGCAAGTTCTGGGCAGTGTCATGCAGATAGAGCTAAAGGTAAGAGACAGTTTAAGGAACAGTCACACTGTTTCCTTTGGAATGGCAAGTGAAAGAAAAGGATTACCTGCCTCCTTCTCAAACTAGAGCTAAATCACAAAAACAAGATTTCATCAAACAGTGGGAGCCTCCAGGAGAGGGGAGTAAACCTGCCTTTCTTATTCAGCATGTAGCTTAGCTCACTCAAGAGGCAAAGAACAATTAGAGTTTTTAAAATGTATGGTTAAGTTATATACACAAAGCACATATTTTAAATACAATTTTCTTAACACAGTTATACGTACACAGTTTTAATATTTCTGTACCAACTTTAGTACTTAATGATAACAGGGGGTAATCTCGATAGAACTATTTGGCTGTTGCATCAAGATTCTGTGAATTTTCAGAGAAGAAAATTTCTATTTCACTGAGTAGATTCAGGCTATGTTTTCAGGAATGGTTGTGCAGTGTTTGAGAGCTAGCCAGTCTGTGTTCTAAGAGGTAAAAAATGGATAGGAGGTCTCATCTGGATCCTCTATTCATATATTGTTCACTGGGTTCTCTCCTACAATTGTGTGGTTGTATGGTCCTGTGCGAGGAGCAAAGGGCTCCTTAGGTTCAAGCTGTGGAAAAACATCCTTTGTTCACACTATTTTTACTCTCCATGTAGCACTTCCAAAAATCTTGAGGCCCATGACTGCCACATCCATGGGTAGAATATATGTAGTGCTGTGAGAATGTAAATGAGAGCAAATTGGATGATTATGCTTGATTAAGTATCTAACATTCATTCATTTAAGCAGTATTTTTTGGAGTGCCTCCTATGTGCCAGGTACTGTTGATTTCCCTACTGAGAAATCACCAGGGAATAAAACCAAGTCCTTTTAGAATTTACATCCTGGGGAGGTAGAGGGAGAAAAGATGAAAAAAAAAAAAGTAAAATTAGAATACATCAAATGTTGATCCCTGCTGGATAAAAACATGATAAAACAGCATCAAAGGAATAGAGGTGCCAAGGTAGGAGGGTGCTTTATACAGACTACTTTATGTAGTAAATGTAGGCATTGCTGATGAGATGGCACTTGAACAGATACCAGAAGGAGGGGAAAAGGAGGAGCCTCAGGAATATCTGAGGTAAGAGTTTTAAAAGGAGTAGAAACAATGAAAGCAAAAGTCTGGATGTGGGAATGTGTTTGCTGTTTCGGGGAGCAGTAGGGAAGTCAGTGTATTTTGAGCAGATTAATGCAAAGAGGATAATGGTGGCAGACAGGATGAGAGGGGCGGTTGAGATGAGAATGCAGACAATCTTGTAGACCAATATCCAGACTTCTTTGTTTTCCCATCGAATGAGGTACAAAGTTAATGGAGAGATTTAATTTGGGAAATGATTGAATTTACAGTATTTAAACATTTTTTGAATAGGTAATACATTTAGGTGGCTTATGGATAAAGATGACATAGAACAGTTTTACACTACAAATTCTTGCTCTCATCCCTGTCTCCATTCACATGATTTACCTACATTTTCAGAACCATTTTTGTTAGCTCTTATATAAGTTTATCTTCAGACAAATACAAGGATTTACAAATATATTTATATCACTACTGCCTCACTTTTTACACCAATGTTTGTCTACTTTATTTACCATGTTTCTTCTTGCCTATTTTCATTTAACTGTGTATTCTGGAGACTTCTCTATTAATAAATAGAGATTACTCTCATTTAAAATTTTTATACAGCTGCATACTATTCCATTGTATGGATATACCACATTTAATTAGCATTGACCTATTTTTGTCTAGTTGTTTCCAATTTTTGCTATTATAACAATGTTGCAGAAAAACTACTTAATTTTATATTGATACATGTGAAGTAGTATTCAAATGAATACATACTCAGAGCTGAGGTTGTTCAGTGAGGTTATAGGTGTATACTTTTGATAAAGATTGCTAGATCCCTTTTTGAACTTTCATCATCTTTACTCTCATTAGCTATCACATAAGATATAATTTGAATTTATCTTTTTGAGAATTACATTGAGCATCGTTTCATATACCTATAGGACAATTGTGTTTCTTTTTTTCCTGTTAAATGCCTATTTCTTTCCTTTGCTTATGTTTAAAATTAGGTTACTGGTTCTTTTTTCTTTTTAACTTCAGCAGCCTTTAATATATTAGGAAGAATAGGCTTTAGTGTGTTTTATTTGTTACAAATATTTTTCCAGTTTATCTTTTTGTTTTAATTTGCCTTTATTCTTGCCTTAATTCTTTGTTTTTTGCTTTAATTATTAATAATAAAATGAGTGACAAACTTTCTAAAGGCAATTTTGGCTGCTTTGTTTTGTGTAGATTACAAATGGGTATAGATGGAAACAAGGAGGCAAGTTAATAAGCTACTGCAGTAATACAGGGGAGAAATGATGGTGGCTCAAATTAGCATGACAGCAGTAAAGAGTTGGAAGTTATCAGATCTGGGGTGTACTTTAAAGGTAGAGCCAGCAGAAATTGTTAATGGATATGGGCTGTGAGAAGGGGAAAAAGAAGATTTGAGGATGAAGACAGTGTTTCTAATCTGAGCAACTACAAGATGGATTTGTCATTGACTGATTCCATGGAAGATACAGGTTAAGGATGAAATTTCCAAAGGTGAGCAGACAATTGGATAATCAAGGGAGAGCTATGGGCTGGAGATAGAAATTTAGGAGCTGCCAGTATATAAATGATGTTTAAAATCATAAGACGGAATAAGATCCCACAGGGAATGAATGTAGAGGAATAGGAACTGAGCCCTGAGGAAATGAGGAAAAACTAACAGAAGAGAATGAAAAGAGATAGCCCTTGTATTTGGAGGAGAACGAGAGGGCTGAGGTCCCAAAAGCCAAGTGAAGAAATATTTCCAGGAATGAATAAGCATCCTTACAAAATGCTGCTTATATGCTGAGTGAAAGGGAGGACCAAGAACTGTCTATGTAATTTAGCAATGTGAATGGTGTGACTTTCATAAGATTTATTTTGGTAGAGTAATAAGATGAAGGAAGAGTAAGGATATAGTCAATTTTTAAAAAAGCACAGATATTATAGCATATGGTATGTGTTGGGCTGTACCCCACAGGTCTGCAAGCCCTGTAATTGCCCAGCCACAAGACCAAAGAAGGAACCCCGTGTCAGCGACCAAGACATCAAGGGTTTATCAGATAGGGGACCTTACATGTCTGAAGCAAGGTCCTGGAGTGACACCCCAACCTGCCACCCTGCACGGTAGATGACAGGCAAGACACGGCAGAAGTCTTCCTTCCCTATTGGGGAGGTTGTGGAGATGAGGTTACCAGTTTAGGGGGAAATGACATCAGGTTGGCTCTTCAGTTGCCAGGGAAACCAACAGAGGGGCACATCCCTCACAGCCCACTGGCATTAACAGCCATCTTGGGGCAGATGTTTCCCCTTTGATAAACTACCGTAGTGGAGCCATTCTGATCTAACGATTAGGACAGTCACTGACTGGGGCAGTGGAGGTGAGGTAGGGGAGGAGCAGGAAGCACATAGGCAATTATTGATTAAGCTCTGTGATTCACAGGTCAGTCATACAGTAATTCTGTTTTTAGTTTTTTGAGAAACCTCCATACTGTTTTCCACAGTGGCTGCACCAATTTACATTCCCATCAACAGTGTAGTAGGGTTCCCTTTTCTCAACATCCTCACCAACATTTGTTAACTGTGTTATATATCCAAAAAATAAAAATAAAAAAATTCAAAATGATATGTGAACCCCAATGTTCACAACAGCATTATTTACAATTCTCAAGATATGGAAGCAACTTCAGTGTCCATCAACAGACAAATAGATAAAGAAGATGTGGTACACACACACACACATACACACACACACACACAATGGAATACTACTCAGCCATAGAAAGGAATTAAATTTTGCCATTTGCAGTAACACGGATGGACTTGGGTGGTGTTATGCTAAGTGAAATAAGTTAGATGGAGAAAGAAAACATTATATGATGTTACTTATATGCAGAATCTTAAAAATACAACAAACTAATGAATATAACAAAGAAGCAGCCAACTTACAGATACAGAGAGCAAACTAGTGGTCACCTGTGAGGAGAAGAAAGTGAGGAGGGGTAATATAGGGGTAGGGGATTAAGAAGAACAAACTATTATGTATAAAATAAGCTATGAGGATATATTGTACAATACAGGGGACATAGCCAATATATTATAATAACTATAAATGGAGTATAACTTATTTATTCAAAAAATAGAAGAGGGGAAGTCAGTCATATGAATAAGTCTAGGAGAAGAAAGGACTGGTGGAGCAGGGACTATACAGAGAACAAGAGAACAACCATCCTGAGTGGCCTGATAATACAGTATTCTAATTGAAATGATGCAGTAGAGAGCACAATTAAATGTTATAGAAGAAGAGAAACATGTTGGCATTATGTCCTTGAGTTGATTAGATAACATTTGGTCTATCCCAGATTATACTGTTTGGTGTTCAAAAGGAACATGCAGTCAAAGGGTTCTATTTGCTCCAGCCTTACTCATCTGTCTACAGATAGGAGTAGAATAAAAAGAAAATTAAATTGAACCAGTACTTCAGCACTTCCAGGCAATTATGAGTGATAGGGAGGTTTGTGTTATAGTTGATGCTAGATATGAGATTATAGACCGTGGGATTCAAACTGGCCAAGGATGAAGTTAGGACATGAAAGGGTGAAAAACAATGGAAATGTACTAGAGTAATAGCTTATAGGTTCTAGGGTAGAATAGCAATTGTTGAAACTGGGAAATTAATGAGAAGACCTTGAAAGATAGAGGGTGATGTTTGGAAACTAGAATGTCTGAAATGGAGGTAATGGGGAAAATGTATTAACAGGTTGAAAAAAGAAAAACAACTATTGAATAATATCATAGTGTGCTATGGGATAGAGAACACTCATTTAAAGAGAGAAATTTAAGGAACTTAGAACCAGGATTTTGGAAGGATTATCTGTGTGACTATTAAAATGGTTCAAGAGCAAAGACAGGAGAGAGGAACAGTAAACCAGGTACCAAAATCTCCACGGGATGAATGGAGATTTTGCATTAGTCAGTAAATGATAACATGATGTCTCCCTTTTAATTTGCTTTACATAGCTTCAGTTTTATATCTAGAACATCATATTTATCATTAGTATTCAATAATACTGTAAAAAGTATATAAATCATCTAACACTAAAAAATAGTCCCAAGAACTTTAAATCTGTGTTTACTTTCTTCTTTGAAACTCCTATTTGTTTGTTTCTTTGTTTTCAGAAAATAGCGTGCTTGCTTTAACAAACTTGGATAATAGAGCATGGTACTAACTACTTTTTTAAATTCCTACTCTGTTTATCTTCCATCTCAGACTTCAGCAATGCATTTATTTCCTCAAAGTTATTGCCTAGGGGAACCACTGATTCTTATATATTATGTGATCTAGTACCCTTATTTTATAAGTGACAGAACTGAGACCCATAAAAAGTGTTGCTTGTTTAAGGACATTTGTCTAGTTAGTGTCAATTCCCAGTTGGGTCAGGATACCAAGATTAATGCCCTGATTTCTGGTCTAAACTGACTTTATGTAATGGTGTGGGAGTAGGTCTGATGAGGTTGCTCTAAAGATATAGCCAAATAAATCACATAGACTCTAGGATTTGGTTTTGACCTGCCCAATCTGCTCTGCCATTAGAAAAAAGAAAAATTCTAACAAATTATAACTTGTTTCCATTCTGAAAAGGGGATGAGCTATAAACTTTTTACACTCTCAACTTTGGGAGACTATATATATATTATATATATAATATATATGCTATATATTATATATGTATTATATATATAATATATTATATATATTATATATATAATACATATATAATATATATATATATGCAGCATATATATATGCTGACCCTTTTCCCTTCCCCTTCTTTTCCTTGGGAAAATACAATGAATAAAGACTTATTGGTACCGAAAAAAATAATATATAATATAATATAATATATATATTATATTATATTATTATTATTATTATTATTATTATATATTATAAAATATATAATATATAAATATATATAATATATATAAATATATATATTATATATATAAATATTATATTATTATATTATTATTATATATTATATATTATAAAATATATAATATATAAATATATATATAATATATTATATTAATATATTATATATATATTATATATTATTTTTTTCGGTACCAATAAGTCTTTATTCATTGTATTTTCCCAAGGAAAAGAAGGGGAAGGGAAAAGGGTCAGCGTGTGTGTTACAAAATGATAGCAAATGGGAAAGGAAGTACCTGGCACAGCAAAATCAACCAACAAATAAACACTGCACAGATGGGGTCGCCAAAGCCCAAGGGGGCTCAGTCTCCTGCAGTTCAGTAATGAGAGGAAGGGATGAAGAACAGGTACATGCTTTTCTACCCTCCCTCCCTCCCTCCCCTTAAATTCAAGATTTCACACAAAGCTTTGGTTTCTAGCAGTAAACATGGAGTTAATTCGTCCATCTCCTATTAAACAATCCTGTGGCCCCTTTGACGTAAGTTTCTTGCACCTGCCTAAAAGTTCCTGAGCGACTTGGCTATACATTCATCTTTCCTTTCGTGGTCTCCCAACCCCACTTTCTACATGGAAGGCCCCCTCGTTGCTCCTCTCTACCCTAGGATTAGAGATTAAAGTAGGTTTTAATCCATCCAAAGACAGCAGTCTGTTTGGCATGAATCCAATCGAGGAATGGTCATGACTCAGGAGATTGGGAACAAGGGATGGAGAGTTCTTAGCTTCTTCAGGATTTTTGCACAAATCATTTAATCACAGACACCCCACAAATTAAACGTATAGGTGTATGGACTATTTTTGGGGGGGCACGAAGGGGGAAAGAAGAGGGGGTAGGAATACAGTTTTTAGGACAGAAGATCTTGTTCGAAATAGGAAACAGGGGAAGAGGAACACAAAGGAAAGTGTAGCTCAAGACCTCCCACTTCAAGAAGAGGGGCCCCCAATCTTATGTTTCAGATCTTTTTGGCTGGTGCAGACCTTTTGTCAAAGATGCTTTGGCTATTTTTCTCAATATAAAAAGAAGTTTGTAAACAATAAAACCCCAAAAGAACATGGAGAAGACCAACACATTATATTTACACAAACTAGGCCACCTAGCAACCACCAAATCAGCTACTTGTGAAGTCCTACGAAGCCCAGACAAATACAATAACTAGAGGGGGGCAGCAGTTGGGGGAGACAAGAACCCAGGATCAGACACACATCATCCAATGCGTTCTGTTGCATTTGCTCTGTTACAACACAGTGAGGTAGGTTTGCAGTGATCTCACAGCATGTAAATGAAACCCCCTTTTCTCCTTTAGCTACCGTGACACTAATTACTGCGGCAGCAGGGCAGGACACTGGCTCTGGGAACCACAAAGAAGCCATCACTGATGGTCTCTCTGGAAACCAAGGAGGAAAAGCCCAGAACTGTTAAAGATTAAGGATCTTATCCTTCATATATCCATCCCTGGGCAGCTCAAGACGGGTACCGAGGCATCATTCTTAAAACCTGTCCTTGCCAACTCACAGTTTTTACAAAAACACGTACAATACACCCTGTTGTGCGTGTTAGGCCTAGCCCAATCCGGTGAAGGATGGACCTGGTATGTAAAGCGAGTCCTGTGCCCTGGGATTAGAGGTCCGGAACAGGAATCCTTTATCACACATACAGATGACCTCTGCCTAATCTTGGCTTCCCCTCTCTGCACCTTTTACCTGGCCCAGCCTCTCCTAACCTCTCTGTACCACCTTTTCCTGTTCAGACCAATTTCCAATCTTTCAGTAGAAGGAGACCATGTCATGGGGCAACCCAGTTAAAACCTAGTCTCCAATGAAACATAGAAGATGGAGGGGTTTCAAGAGGACACTGTGGCAGAAAAGCCAGCTCTAATTGGCAAAAATGAGGTAGTTCAATAGGCTGTACGCTCCAAATAGTTGTTCTCTCTGGTGATAGAGCAACAAAAAGTATTCCTGCTGTGCAGACCCAGAGCTGCTGCCTACTTATCCCTGAGATTGTTCATGTACCTGAGAACACAGTGCAGGAATGAGGGCCTTAGATTAAAATACACAAAAATACAAAACCAGAATATTTATATTATGAAAAAAAAAGTTAAAATGCACAAGATACGTCATTCACACACCAGCTAGTGCAGTTGGCATCCTGGAGAAAGTGGGACCCAAGGTTCAGTCATCCAAGGGAGCAAATAAATAAAATTGTATTGGCCCGGAATAGAGTGGGAGTGAGCTTAGAAGCAGGAGGTCTGCAGCTGTTCCCTCAACCCCCCTTTTGCCTATCATCACAACCCACTGCTTGGGACAGTTCTCAGCACTCTGTCCTAGGAGGGGGTTATGAGGAGACAGGATGCGGAAAACCCTGCCTTACCCCTGAGATATTTCCTCCCACAGAATGCAGTGGCTTGTGGGTTTGGGTCCATCAATCTGGTCTCATGCTTAATCTTTTCACTCTGGCACAGGAAATATGATTCCATATCCTTCTTGAAGAGTAAAACAACTTCCCTATCCAGGCCACTTTCAAAAGCTGGAGATTCTGGGGGTGGAGACTCAGATAAAGCATGCAGGAAGGGTTACCCCCCAAAGCCCTCACGTGCATTTGGATAGAGCGTGATTGGAGTTTCTTTGCATCACCCCTTCCCTCCACCAAGAGGGAAGAGGGGATGACGCTGTAGACCCCGGCCTGAGATATATGGCAGTGCCAGCTGCCCCCTACCCACCCTGTCCCCCCTTTCTCCACTCTGCCGATTGATGCCTGTTCCTCAAAACTTTCTGATCACAAACGGATAACCCCTATCCACTGTGGCTCAATTCTGGGCCTCTGGGAGCATGGCAGGGCTATGGATCTCTTCTTCCTCCTCCCGAAAGTAGGCTGGCTTTCCCTGGGATCTGGGAGCTTGCTGGGCCTTCAGTGGATGCGAGGCTACCATATGGTTGATGCTCCGGCAGAAGTGGCACTTCTTGGGCTGGGGTGGCCGTTTGCATTCCTTGGCATGATGGCCTAGACCTCCACACTTGTAGCACCTGTCTCCCTTTGATCTGCGTTTCTGCATGTTCTTCCCTTTGGGCCGCCTCTCACTCCCAATGCAGGACACCCCACCAGGGCCGGTGACTCGGATAGATTCCAGGCCCTTGGCAGACTTCTTAAAGGTGAACTCCACGGCCTCACCCTCCTTCAGGGTCCGGAAGCCCTCCATGTGCAGCTTACTCTGGTGCACAAAGACATCCACCGGGGGGGTCGAGTGTGACCCCGGCGCGGGCAGTCATGGACAGGGAGCCGAATCCCATGCGCACGTTGAAGCACTTAACAGATGCCGGCTCCGCGCAGCAGCTGCGGCTCCTCGGCCGCCCGGGCCGCGTCCTCCTGCGCCTCCTCTGGCCACCTGCAAACTGCTGGTTTGACACAAAGCTCATGGTAGTCGGCTGAGCCCACGGCCCCGGGCCCCAGGTCGGCCGGCTGCTGGCCCCAGAGAAGTCCGGAGGCAAAGGGCTATATATTTTTAAAATACCCACAAAAGTACTCATGCTGGCATCCAGATTTTATACACACTGACTGCCATTTACTTTAATCAAGCAGTGGCCTCCACTATGTCAGTCTTGGCTGTCATGAAGCAGAAAATGGAATACTGCCTCAGCAGACCCTAGAGAAATTCTATAATGGAACTTAACTCACTAAATGACGGCTAATAATTATATCACATAGGTGAGACAATCCACTTGAAAATAAGCTTAGTATAAAGCAATGTGAGTATCGAATAGAAACATTTTCATTCCCTATTCAAAGGTATCTTGTTTTAAAATGTACCTTATATCTTATCTTCATGTCATATGCAAGTAGACAAATTCTGGTCTATACTAAGAAAGTAAGGTTAAGAATATTTTCCAAATTATAATTTAAGGAAGAAAAGCCAAAACTAAAAATGACAGTTTAGGAAGGAAAGAGGTCCACATTCTGAGATATATGTTGTTTAGAATTTCCAGTATTAGTTGTCAATTACATGTATTTTTAATTTATTTTATTTTTGGCTGCGTTGGGTCTTTGTTGCTGCACACAAGCTTTCTCTATTTGCAGTTAGCGGGGGCTACTCTTCGTTGTGATGTGTGAGCTTCTCATTGTGGTGGCTTCTCTTGTTGAGGAGCACGGGCTCTAGGCAGGCAAGCGGGCTTCAGTAGTTGTGGCGTACAAGCTTAGTTGCTCCGCAGCATGTGGGATCTTCCCGGACCAAGGCTCAAACCATGTCCCCTGCATTGGCAGGCAGATTCTTAACCACTGCGCAATCAGGGAAGCCCTACGTGTAAGTGCTGAATGCACAAAGTTGCTGAACTCCTTAGCAAAAAAATAATATCACGAAAATGCTCACTCACACAAACACACACACAGACATACAAAGAGAAGCCTCTAAAAATTTTAGGCATCAGAGAGAAGAAAGCCATAGAGATTTTTTCCACTTGAGATTCAAAGCATTTATCATTTGCACTATACATTTAGCAATTTAACTTTCTTTTATGTCTCATGTTCTCAACTCAATCATAGGGTCAAGAATTATTCTTAGAATCTGTACTCCCACAGCAGTGAGTAGGGTGCCCTGTACAATGATAGCTCCTAATGACTGTTACACACACCTAACAAGACAAACTATTGTCTAATTAGGAAAGGAGGGAATCAGAAATGATAAGAGTAACACTGGAAAGCCCCAGAATGATCATTACTCTTGAATTTCCTAATATTAAAGTAGATGTATTCATATTTAGAGAAAAAGGTCATTTGAAAATAGACTATGAGTAAAAAAGAAAGCCTAGCTCTTTAGTTCTATACAATAACAAAATCTTACTCTAAAATTCCCTTTTCAAAATATGAGTTCTTGAAGACAAAAAAAAAAAAAAACTGTTAGTCTAGGAATGTTTTCAGTTACATTGTCCTAAAACACAGTCAAATGTTTATTTTGCCTTTTATTCTTATTTCTTTACGTTCCCTATGTAGACTCTTGAGGCAAATAGGAGTGATCTGTTTCTATTACCTTTAAAAATGAGGGGAAAAAAGTGGTAAATAAAGATACAGAGAAGAGTCTTCGGTCTTTTCTTTGTCACGCTGTCCACAAATAGCTGAGGGAGGTGACGGAAGAGAGAGGTCAAGAGACTGAGACAGACCTGGGTCCACCTCCACCATTTCCTAGTTGAAAAGGAAATTCTTAGAAAGTTGTTAGCCCTGCACCTCAAACATAGTAAGGATACAATGAGGTCATCTATTAATATTTTATCACTTCTGACACAATGTATAAAATACCCTGTGTTTTGATAATTCTCCCTATGAGAATATATCAGGAGGGTTTTGCTTTTTATTGATAGCATGATAGACTTATATAGAACTTTCACAGATACTCTTTTGAAACCACTTCAAACTCTGGAATCACTACTTTTTCACAGCTTCTCCCTTCTCCTCCAGTCCCAACTCCCTCAACTAACGTCACAGCCAGGACTGTATCAGGATGGCTCTGTAGCCATCGGCCATCTGCCATCTAGAACAGCCTTCCAGGAGTCTCCATTCCATTAACTATCTTTAAAACTCAGCTAAAAATATTCTCTTCTTCCTTGCCTTATATATTTTAACTCCTTCCTGCCAGGGATTTTAACTTTGTAACTTAATGGTTTTTTAGCCTTAATTTTTTCTAATATTAATATAAATATTCAATTTAATTCACCCCACAGATGATGATACATTAAATACAGGTATAACAAATTAGCCTTAGCTCATGATGTCAATGACTTTTTTAAAGCAAACATTACATCATGAAATAATGCAATCAGTGCTTTTAGATAGCTGAAAAAAATTGCAAACTACAAAAGATGTGAAATTAAGACATTTCATTAAAGAATGTACTAAGAAAGAGATGTGGAACTAAGATATAATTTTGAAGTTAAATTGGGAAGGAAAGTCACTAAGGTAGCCAGATACCTGACAACCACTTACAAAGAATCGGCTCTGTTCAAGTCACTGTGTTAAAAACTAGAGGGTTGAAGACTCCAAGTGTATAATCTAATAATACACATAAATGTAATATGAGGTGTAATTTTCAAGAAGAATAAAGTTGGAGGTCTCACACTTCCTGATTTCAAAACTTAACTACAAAGCTACATTAAAACAGTGTGGTACTGGCATAAAGGCAAACATACAGCCTTTTGGAATAAAATAGAGAGCCTAGTAATAAACCCTCACATATATGGTCAAATGATTTTCGACAAGGGTGCCAAGACCATTTAATGTGGAAAGGACAGTGCTTTCAACAAGTAGTGTTGGGAAAACTGGGTGTTTACGTGCAAAAGAGTAAAGCTGGGCCATTACCTTATACCACTTGCAAAAATTCAGTCAAAAGGTATCAAAGATCTGAAGAGTTAAAACTATAAACTCTTAGAAATAAACAAAGGGGAAAAGCTTCATGACATTGGATTTGGCAATGATTTCTTTGATATGAAACCAGAAACACAACTAAAGAAAACTTATTGGAGTTAAAAAATTAAAACCTTCTCTCTGTTAAAGGACACTATCATAAAGTGAAAAGGCAACCTACAGAATGGGAGAAAATATTTGCAAATCATATCTGGTGAGGGATTAATATCCAGAATATATAAAGAACTCTTTATAATTCAACAGCAATAATAACAACCAATGCAAATTAAAAAATGGCAAATAGACATTTATCAAAAGAAATACTAATGGTCAATAAGAACACAAAGACACTCAACATCATTAATCATAAAGGAAATGCAAATCAAAAACACAATACCACTCCACACCTATTTAGATGGCTCTTTTAAAAAAAAAAGGCATTAAAGAACAAACAAAAAAAAAACCAAAAAATGCAAAACAGAAAATAGCAAGTCTTGGTTAGGATGTGGAGAAATTGGGATCCTTATGTATTCCAGGTGGAAATGTAAAATACTGTAGCCACTGTGAAAAATGCTTTGGAAGTCCCTCAAAAAATTAAACATAGGATTGTCAGATGATCCAGCAATTTTACTTCTGGGTACATACCCCAAAGAACTGAAAACAGGGACTTGAACAGATATTTATACCACTTGTTCATAGCAGTATTATTCGCAATAGTTGAAAGAAGGAAACAACCTAAGTGTCCATGAACAGATGAATGGGTAAACAAAATGTGATACATACATACAATGGAATATTATTCAGCATTAAAAAAGGAAGAAAATTCTGACACATGCTACAACATGGTTGAAACTTAAAGACATGATGCTAAGTAAAATAAGCCAAACAAAAGAAGACAAATATTGTATGATTCCACTTATATGAGATACTCTGAAATAATAGCAAATATACATATTGGTCTCTGCTACCATTTTCTGGCACAGAGATCCTAAAAAACATGCAATTTCCTAAGCAATAAGAGTGCTAGGATCATCTTTTGTTTTAATATTTGGTCTTTGACCCTAGTTCCTGACATGGAGCTCCCAAATCCCTTTGAATTTCCTGGGTGATAGGAGTGTCTTCTGTTCTACTGAGGTGACTCTAGGTTGGCTCCTGTACAGGGGCTTGTCACCAGAAAGACCAAGCCATGATTAGAAATTTGGAATTTTCAGGCCCTCCCTGTTCGGCAGAGAGGGGAGAGGGTCTGGAAATGGAGTTAATGATCCATTATGCCTTCTTGGTGAAGCCTACATAAAAATCCCTGAAGTGTGGGGTTTGGAGAGCTTCAGGATGGCTGAACACATGGAGGTTCTGGGAGAGTGCTACACCCAGAGAGGCCATGGAAGTTCATGCCCCGTCCCGAATACCTTACTCTGTGCATCTTCTCCACCTGGATGTTCACCTGTATCCTTTATCAAATCCTTTGAAAAACTGGTAAATTTAAGTGTTTCCCTGAGTTCCGTGAGCCACTCTAGCAAATTAATTGAATCTGTACAGGGGGTCGTGGAAACTCAGCTTTACGGCTAATAGATCAGAAACAAAGGTGAAGACTTGGACTTGCTATTGGCATCCATAGTGGGGTGGGAGCAGTCTTGTAGAACTGAATCCTTAACTTGTGGGATCAGATAGTGTCAGAATTGAGTTAAATTGTAGGATACCCAGCTGGTGTTGCAGAGAATCACTTAGTGGGGGAAAACCCATGCCTGTGAGTTAGAAGGGCTGTGAGTTTGGTCATAGTGTGAGAGTAAAGGAGAAACACAGGAGTACTGTAGGTTTTTCCTACTCAGGGATCTAGAGTAGTCAAATTCATAGAGATAGAAAGTAGAATGGTGGTTGTCAGGGGCTGCAGTGGTTGCAGGGGGGAAGGAGAGTTCTTGTTTCATGGGTACAGTTTGGAAAGGTGAAAATGGCAGATGGTGGTGATGATCGCCAATAATGTAAATGTACTTTACACTAACAAACTGTGCACTTCAAAAAGCTAAAATAGTAAATTTTATGTTATGTACATTTTACCACAGTAAAAAAAATGATTTTCAAACGCACAGAATAGATACAATTGAGAAATTTACATAAAAAATACACATATATGTTGTAAGTAATCAGAGAAGTGCAAAATAAAATAGTGAGATTTTAATTTACCCATCAGATTGTGTATGTACGTACACACACACACACACAGAGGACGTAAATTTTCTTTTTGTTCAAGGGAGTCCTGCCTTTGAAAGTGCAATATACATTTACTGTTAACATTAAAACCGTTGATAACCCCACAATGTAATTCTTGGTTTCTAGCCTAGAAAGCATTTGTTCATAAAGAGCCATAAACAAAGACTTTCATTATAGGATTGTTTTGCAATAGGAATTTAAAAAAAAATCCTAGTGTCCTTAACCATTTTACCAAACAAAAGAATAGTAGTAAATCTGTATTATGAAATACTTATATTGTGGTTAAAACAAAAGCTATATACTTATACACATACATATGTAGGAAATGGAGGTATTTTCCAGACATATTGTTAAGTGATAAAAGAAGCTGCTAAAAATGCATAGAATAAAATATTGTATTAAAAAATACCTAAACCCAAAACACATCTCACTGAAACATATATTTCCCATTTTGTTTGTAAATTTTTGTAAAAAAATTCTTTAAAGTTGTGGTTGGAAAATTTAACACTGTACTAATACTGTTGGAAATCAAATAAGGAATTAAATATTCCAATCTTCTGTACTTTAACAAAGTAATCTTTATTATCTTTGTACATATAATACAAAACTATGCAAATATATAATTTGATGTAACATATAGTGTTTATAATATCAATAGCTTCCTATTACTTTTGTTGATATCTTTTTTCATTATTTATTACTATTTTTTTAATTGGGGTATAGTTGCTTTACAATGTTGTGTTAGTTTCTGCTGTACAGCAGAGTGAATCAGCTATACGTATACATATATCCCCTCTTTTTTGGATTTCCGTCCCATTTAGCTCACCACAGAGCACTGAGTAGAGTTCCCTGTGCTATACTGTAGGTTCTCATTAGTTATCTATTTTGTACATAGTAGTGTATATATGACAATCCCAATCTCCCAATTCATCCCACCCCTCCTTTCCCCCCTTGGTGTCCATATATTTGTTCTCTACATCTGTGTCTCTATTTCTGCTTTGCAAATAGATTCATCTATACCATTTTTCTAGATTCCACATATATGCGTTAATATACAATATTTGTTTTTCTCTTTAGTTGCTATATCTTAAAGTACTTTTCTGTTTTTGAGATTTGTATTTGACAAACTCTGGAGTGCTAGAATAAATATGTTAGTAAATATCATTGTATATTTTGAAATGTTTTCACAAGAAAAATTCTAAGGGCTAGGAACACCGATTAAAAAACTATAAATGTTTTGTTGAATAATATTCCACTGGTATTCAAGTAATTTACTCCAAATGTATCATGTGAGCATATTGCCTATTGCCTTCAAACCAACTTAGCCAATATTGGGTATGATTATTAACTTTTTTTTCTGACTTGGAAATCATAAATGGTATTCATTGCTGTTTAATTTGTAGTATTTTTCAATTTCAAAGGTGAAAAAATATCCAATATTGTGGTCTTCCAAATATATATTCTCTTCTGGGATATTTTCCTTTGCTTATTTTTCAAGGAGGTCTTACTATCATAGTTATCAAGCTATAGGAATATAATATGGAAATTCCTAATTTACTATTATAGTGTCAATTTTCCATTGACTCTGCTTTTTTGCTTTTTTAAAATTTTATTAATATTGCTATTATTATACAGCAGTATTAATATCATTATTACTATCATTTTCAGAAAAGCCATCCTCTTTGTCCCCCATTATTAAATAAAACATAATACTGAGCCACGCACAAATCATAACAACAGAGCTTTATCTACTTGTACAAAGTATAGACAACTGTTTAACTTGCAGCCAAATCAAGAACTGAAATACTACCAAAACCTGAAGCCTCCTACTTCCCCTTTCAGTTAGTTCTTGTTATTTGTTACACTATAAATTAATTTTATACACACAATTCTTTTGACATTTTATAATCTTTGAATTACCTTTTCTCACCTCGAATTTTAGAAAGATGCAGTGGCCTCCAATATCAGACAAATACTCAAATTTACTTTATACTGATTTTCACTGTTTGATTTTGGGTGCTAGTCAGCTTGAACATACAAACTCTTGGGAATGTAGCAAAAGTAGTCAAAACTCTACTTAAAATATCAATTTATTAAGTGACTACATGGAATTACTTACATTCAAATAAAATGATCAAATATATTAATTGGGAAGTATTGGGCTTTATTTATCCCTTACTTCAAGTACTAGTTCACAAACTCTACCTGTAGCTATGCTATTACTGTCTTTTATCATCACCAAAGCCACATTTTTTTTCCATCTAGGTACTTCCTAAGCACCTCATTTTTACTGCTGGCCAAGTTCTTTAAGATAGATATACTTTTTAATCCACATATGCTGCTATTCCTAGAAGTTTTATTATTATGAGGCACAATACCCATTTGTAAAATATATGGACTGGTGTTAGTTGTTCATTTGTTTGTTTCTTTGCTTCTTGTTTGGTCCTGGAGGTTTATTTTCATGATCCCTAAATAGTTAAGTATAGCCAGTTGATATATTACACATTGATATATCTAGCCCCTAAAAGGATTGATACCAGTATATAGCCTTGCAATTGTGAGATCACTTTCTTATAAAAAAATTACCAACTCTGGGTTAAATAAATATATCTGGCTCTTTTTCCTTAAACCAGCTCTATCAGATGACATCTAAGTGTATCGAGACGTTTCATTTATTGACATTATTTTAGGCCAATGTGTCTTCTGGGCATTGTGTTTTGTTGTTCAAAATATTATAATAATTATTATACCCCTTAATATATGAGATTTTTGGAGAGGGATGAATAGAAGAAGACAATAATTAAGGGAAAACTTTTTGAAAAACACTTTATATCCTGGAATATTTGGTAACTCTCTTGTGCCTTAACAAAATGGAAAATACTTGGTGTAAACATATTTAAATTACCCTCTGTTTAGGGTAGTTTAATTTCCCTCCATTACATAGGGCAATGTAACATCCTTTATGATGACCTCAAATTTATTTGTGCTTAGTGCCTATCAGAAGTTCATATATAGCTGGACTCCTTATCTCAGCTCAAATCCACTGTTACACCCATGCTTTGGTCTCTATCTCTCCAAGAGATTCAAAGTTAGAGATCCAGAGAGCTGCCTCACCTCCTTGGCTCTTTCATGATGTTACAGCAAAAACACCTCTGCTGCTTAAGTTCCTGCCTCAACTCCTCATTTTCTCTTCTCAGCACCTATTCATTTCTCATTATCTAATAATTACCATGGAAAGTTTTAAATTAATCTAAAACTAATTTTGTTATTTGGTGAGGGGTATAGATGTAATTCATCTGACAAAAAATTAGTTGTCCCTGGTCAGTTGTATATAATCCTTTCTTCTCTTTTGTGTTTACTTCTATATTTTAAATTTTCTATTAGAGATAAACTTCTGATTTTTATTCTATTTTGCAGATAAAAATGCCAATATTTCTGCTAGTTTTTCACAGCCTTAATTTTTATATGATAAATTTAGTGTCTTTCCCTCAAAATTAGTATTCGATAACCTTCCCTTGTTATTATTCTGTATATATCAAATATATTTAAAAACATATTTATATATGTATATATAAAATATATTGCTACATTGCTGGAAAATATCTTTTGGGATTTTTAGTGGGAACACTGTAACTGTGTACATAAATGTGAGGAGAATAATTTATTCGTTTGCTTACACAATGCCTGCCTGTGGCAGCTGGATTAAATTCCTGACTTCTTTTCAGTGTTTTTCATCACTATATAATTTTGAAAATTTACCAAAATTTTTACCAGAGTCTTAAAGGGATAACTAATGGTTGAGTGAGGGTAAAAGGATTCTGTTAACCAGAACTAGAAGGAAAATTTAAATATGTGCACAGTTTTTACTTATACTTCAAAAAAAATTTTTATGCAAGTCATTAGGGAACTGTTAACATAGAAATAAACAGCATTTACAAGTGAAATGCGTGTTGACCCTCTGAGAGCTATGCCATTTTAATTGCTAAGCTATACCTAGGAAAGGGATTGCTTTCAAAGGAAATCATAACCCCAAATAAAAGAATAAGTGGCATAAGGTGGACAATATCATTGCTTGAGGACGTTTCAGAATTTAAGGTTCTTTTGAATACATAATTTCTTAGTTCCATTATAAACTTAAAATTAAGCAAAGTAATTTGGTGTTCAATAGTCATTTCAGGCACAGAAAGCATTGGATAGAGACTGAGAAAAAGGAGCTCTTTTCCTAGGTCTGCCTCTTGAAAATTCCAGGTTATTTCTGTTCCTCATCTTGACCACATAAAAAATGGAGATGATGATTAGGACTGTGACCAATCTTCATTTGAGACATTAGGCAGATTAACCCAAATTTGAACTCTATCAGTTGAGGTACTTGTAGTAAAATTGCTCATCATTTCATTATATTTATACCCTCCTATATTAGTACAGGTTTTACTTAAAAAAAATTCTGTGCAATCTTAATGAAGCATCAGGTTTTCAGAGAATATCCCATACAGCTACAAAATGCATGAAATCATAGGGGTAAGTACCATTTATTCTGATCTGCTGGGAAGCACATTGATGAAACAAAGACATGGCTTTTTAGAAGACTAAGGACTGCTTCCAGGCAGTAGTTACATTTTCTATAGCATTAAAAAAAAAATCTTTCACTCTCTTCAATTTAAAAATGGTTTTCAAGTCTCAGGTTTTCTGTTAGATATGCCAATCTGGAAACCCAGAATGAAGGAGAAAGTGAAAGAAGAGTTAGACTATAAAGCTGCTAATACATTAGCTAATTCTTTCATGAAATATTTGCAACATAGGATATTAAATCACCTTTTTCCTGTTCATTTCCTGTTCAGTTAGCTTTTGAGTCTGATGAGCTTCAAAGACCAGATGGAAAAGCAAGGTCCAAAAAGACTGACTTATAAGCACACAGTTTAAAAATTCAGCAGAAGAAGTAGCGTTGCTCCTAAGATCTCTCGTAGACTCTAGCTAGTTTCTGTGATGTTGTAATAAAAACTAAAAATAATGAGAGAGAGAGAGAAAGAAGAAGAGTGAAGAGAGGAAGAGGGAAAAGAGAAAGAGAAAGAAAAAAAAAAAAGGAAAAACCCCCAGGATGGAATAGGGTTTTATGAAGTGACTTAAGTGGCTTTTTGAGGATTTTAAAACAGCTGCAGAAAATATCCTTCTTTTTGCCTATTGATGGCAACAACAAATTATAGGTTTATTTTCCACACCATTCTTCAGTCAGTGTCAGTGATGACCCTATGTGCAATATTCAAAAATATGATCCTTTTTATTCCCTAGTGGGGTCCACATTCAGTGAGGGAGAATTTGGGAGAAGCCCTGCCTTGATTTCATGCAGTGTGTTGAGCCAATTGGTCATGACTGGGTATTAGGTGAACTGCTGACCTCACAGTGGATGCAGCTTTCAAAAGTGCTTAACTTAGTAGCAGAGAGTAGCTTACCCCCTGGTGAAATCAGGATCAATATTTATTAAATACTTCATGAAGTCTATTCGTTTCTCAAACAGCCACTTGTCTGGCTTCCTGTCTTGTTCTGAATTAATTTGTTATGTAATACAGTTCTTATATTTTATATTAGGTTACTTATAGGATGAAAAGGGAAAGGCAAACCAGGGGTGATGGGGAGGAGGGTTAGTTTGTTATTATTTTATCATTAACTATCTCTTCTCCCTTTTCTAAGAGATTGAGTATAACACCCTGCTAGACAATCATTTTATTATTTTCATTCTTCTTCCCTCTTCATCAATTTTAGGTCTAAACCCACAAGCAAAAGATTAAACATTTGCTATGTACTTTCCTTCTAGTTCTTTGAAAAATTTATAATTATGCTTCTTTGTAACTTTCTTTTTTCTTAACAGTACATCTTGGGCATAAATTTATTATTTTTTAAAATTTTTATTGGAGTATAGTTGATTTACAATGTTGTGTTAGTGTCAGGTGTACAACAAAGTGAATCAAATATACATATACATATATCTATTCTTATTTAGATTCTTTTCCCATATAGGTCATTACAGAGTATTGAGTAGAGTTCCCTGTGCTGTACAGTAGGTTCTTATTAGTTATCTTATACATAGTAGTGTGTGTATGTCAATCCCAATCTCCCAGTTTATCCCTCCCCCACCCCTGGTAACCATAAGTTTGTTTTCTACATCTGTGATTCTGTTTCTGTTTTGTAAATAAGTTCATTTGTACCTTTTTTTTTTTTTTTTTTTTTTAGATTCCACGGGCATGGAATTATTTACATGGTTGTATGACATTCCCTGTATGGGGAAATGTAACACATTTCTTATTGATTGGCATTTGAATGTTTCTAAAGTGTTGGTCATTTTAAATAATACTTCTGTAAACATTCTTGAACATCCTTGTATATGTCTATATATTTGAGTATTTCCATGGGTGAAATTAACAGACTTGGAATGCTGGTTTATAAGTGCATTTTTATTAAAGGCTATATCAATTTAGACTTCATCAATACTGTACAAAATTGTCTGTTTCCCTTACTCTACAAAAGCATGCAATACTAGCAGTGTTTGAAATCTTCAACAGTTGCACAGTGACTTTTCATTGCTCTATTTACTTGTGTAGTGCCACATAGTAAAATAACTTTATTATTGATAATAATGCACATGATGTCAGTTCATATGATAGAAAAAATAGAAATCAATAAATGTGGTGCCTAATTATTCTAACTCAATCACTAAATCTTTCCTTGTCTATCTTTCCAGAATTTTATGATAATTCAGGAACACCCGAAACTTTGCAAATACTTTAATTTTTTTCTTAATTTTATAGCACTCCAGTTTACTTTTATTTTTCAAGTGAAGCATAGTTTCATTAAATATTTTGTGTGAAATTATTTAACTTACGTGGGAATAAACCTCCCAACAACTGAGCCCTTTATTCCTCTCAGTACAAAATAAGTAATAAAAAGTGGTTTCTTTGTCGTTTGACTGCATTGTTTGCAGTAAGATTTGAAGACCTAAAGTCTAATTTTTAAAGTTATTTTTTTAGTTGTGTTATTCAAAGAATATTTTATTTATTCTCCAGGGAAGCATTCTACCACTCAATATTTCATGTCTAGAAAGTAGTAGAGTCATCTCTATTTAAGTTTACCCTTACCTACATAATATGTGTCACATCTTATATTGTAAAATATAATATGATTTTGCATAAGTGACATGCCACAATATGGTGTCTAAAATTTAAAGTAAGAACCTTTATTTTGGGTTCTGATATTTACAGTCAGTTTTGATAGTAAAATAATTTAATAAAAACAAATGTAATAAAGTAAAATATAAAGTATTGGTAATTCCATGTAGATTTTTTAAAATTTTCTATCAATAATATTTAAAATTATTATTTTGATTATTACTTTAATTCAATGTTAAAACACAATTAATATAATCCTACTGTATTTTTATTATTATTAGTTTCTGCTTTATAACAAAGTGAATCAGTCATACATATACATCTGTTCCCGCATCCCTTCCCTCTTGCGTCTCCCTCCCTCCCACCCTCCCTATCCCACCCCTCCAGGCAGTTACAAAGCGCCGAGCTGATCTCCCTGTGCTATGCGGCTGCTTCCCACTAGCTATCTACCTTACGTTTGGTAGTGTATATATGTCCATGCCTCTCTTTCGCTTTGTCACAGCTTACCCTCCCCCCTCCCCATATCCTCAAGTCCATTCTCAAGTAGGTCTGTGTCTTTATTCCTGTTTTACCCCTAGGTTCTTCATGACATTTTTTTTCTTAAATTCCATATATATGTGTTAGCATACGGTATTTGTCTTTCTCTTTGTGACTTACTTCACTCTGTATGACAGACTCTAGGTCTATCCACCTCATTACAAATAGCTCAGTTTCGTTTCTTTTTATGGCTGAGTAATATTCCATTGTATATATGTGCCACATCTTCTTTATCCATTCATCCGATGATGGACACTTAGGTTGTTTCCATCTCCGGGCTATTGTGAATAGAGCTGCAATGAACATTTTGGTACATGTCTCTTTTTGAATTATGGTTTTCTCAGGGTATATGCCTAGTAGTGGGATTGCTGGGTCATATGGTAGTTCTATTTTTAATTTTTTAAGGAACCTCCATACTGTTCTCCATAGTGGCTGTACCAATTCATTCCCACCAGCAGTGCAAGAGTGTTCCCTTTTCTGCACACCCTCTTCAGCATTTATTGTTTCTAGATTTCTTGATGATGGCCATTCTGACTGGTGTGAGATGATATCTCATTGTAGTTTTGATTTGCACTTCTCTAATGATTAATGATGTTGAGCATTCTTTCATGTGTTTGTTGGCAGTCTGTATATCTTCTTTGGAGAAATGCCTATTTAGGTCTTCTGCCCATTTTTGGATTGGGTTGTTTGTTTTTTTGCTATTGAGCTGCATGAGCTGCTTGTAAATTTTGGAGATTAATCCTTTGTCCCTACTGTAATTTTTAAACTAATTTTTTTTCACCTTGAAAGTACTTGGTTCTAGTATTGAAACAAACAAAAATGTTTGAAACAATTAATTATTTCTCCTTTATTTTTAAGAAGAATAGAGTGTGTTGATATTTCCCAATGATAAGATTTGTCTTCTCTAAGCGTATAATTGTGGTTGGTTTAGCTAACCATTTAAAAAATATTTCAACAATTATTTTTGACTAATATGGGTATATTGAAAGACTTAAAGATTTTTTTAAAAGCAACAATATTAAGGATTCTAAAATAATAACAATATTTATTTCATACTTTATACTAATTTCATGGGTTTAGTGTGTTTGTTACTTGTTATCTTCACTGTCTTTTGCTAATAAAGAAGCATTATTTTTAATGTTTGTATAATTAAGAAAACTGATCCCCAGAGAGAATAAATGACTGCCCAAGACTCTAAAACCAATAAATACCCAAAAGTAAAGCAAAGTTCCCTTCAAAGTTAAACCTTAGAGAGAGAAGGGGAGGGAGAAAGAGCATGTGTGTGCACACATGCATGTGTATGTTCATGCTAAGATAGACATTTGAGTTGCTTGGAACGGCCACATTTTAAATGCATTTTTTTAAGAAAAAGAAAAGTCAAGTGGTAAGAAAGTGGGAATATTATGGAAATTCAACAGACTAAAAGCAATGTGAATATGTGAATACAGTGGAACAAAGTGGACAACTTATAGTTTTGATATACGAGTGAATATATTTGGAATGTCAAATGAAATCATAACTTTGGTAAAATTTTGAAATTTCAAAAAATAATTTAAAAATTATTCAAAGGTGAAAATGATTGAGTACTAGGTAGGAAGTCATCTGAATTTTGTCCTTCACTCTATTCATTTGTATCTCTCTTTGATATCCATTTACCAATGTAGCATCCAGATTTTCTACATGTTCATTCCTCTGTTACAAATATATCTCCTATGACTCTATCACTTTATAAAACACAACTTTCACTCATTCATAGTTTGATAACTTTGCTCAACATTGTCCCCATACTTGAGATGTCCTTTCTTCAATTACTACATCAAATATTTCCAATGCTCTGAGTGTAAAAAATAATTTTCTTCTGGTTAGTTCCTTAGTCAGTATCTTACCCAAATAACTGTGATTCCTATAAATTAACCATAGAAAAATAACAACTCCTATTTCCTGAGTGCTTATTATGTGGTTAATCATTTTTAAGTGCTTTGCTTATAATACCTCCTTTATTTCTCAGGAAAACCTGATAAGATAGGTAATATTTTGACTCTCATTTTAAAGATAAATATACTGAGGCCAGAGACTTTAAGTACATTTCTGAAAATTACATAACTATTAACTGGCTGAGTCTGCATTGTTTGGCCCATAACTACTTATTATTATTGCCACTTTTAATTCTCATTGACACATAATGAACATTTGTGTCTTCCTAAATAGGTAAATGCTCTTTAAAGCCAACACATAGCTTTGATATTTTTACATTGGTCCTAACACATAACAGAACTGTGACACAGAGTAGGAGCTTAATAAGACATCAGGGAAAAAATGAATATGTTTTTAATATTAAGAACTCTGTTAAGGGTTATTGAGGAGTCAGAAAAATTATAATACAATTCCCTAGTGATGTGGAATATTTAATTGAATTTACTTATGGTCTTTATATGAAGGAGAAAAAAATGCATGTGACAGCTGTGATATCTGTAAAACCTTTGTCTAAAAAAAATTGGTTTCTTGTGTCTCAATTTCACTGTTTACACTGAATCTTTTTGTTTGTTTGTTTTCATGATTTTTTAAAATTCCAAAAAAGCTATTTTCAACCAAGTTAGCTTTGCTGATATGGTTTTAGTAACTCCTATCTGAAATCATCCACAGGAAACATTTTTTTTTTCTTTATGGCTATTTCAAAAAAGAAAAATACTTAATATCAGTATGAATAACACATGTGCTCATTGCAGCATAATGTTGGTGCAATCTGTGCTTGATACAGTTATAAATAAGTCTTTGAAAGCATTTTTCTGTATTTTAAATAAAGGCTATAGAAAGCCACGAGAAGGATCTAGTCTTGTTAATATCACAAGCTGTTTCCCCACCTGCACTAGGAGCAGCTTTAGTACAGCAGCTGTCTGAGTTTGTGTTGGCACATCACTGTCTGCACAGAAACCCCATGGTTTACACAGAAAATGAATAGGCCACAGTTCCAATGGGGGTCTTTAATAATCCTTCCTCTAATGCTACCATGTGTGAGCATTGGGCTTTGAAGTGGTGTGAGGTGTGAAGTTTCAGGAGGATTATACAAAGCCACTCAATTTCGAAAGGTAGAAAAGAACATTAGAAAAACCCGAGAGTGCCTTTGCTTTCCTCCTGCATGTTGATCAAATGCAGTTTATATTGATATTAGAGCTTCATGTCCTGCATGTGATAGCAAGTGAGGGATTGGTATAATTATATGATTCACTCCATTCGGCCCCCTTTAACATTGACAAACAAAACCCAGCACAGATGTTTCATTGATTTTATTTACCAAATATTAGCTGTGAAAATATTAACCTGATGGGAACAAATATCTATCCAGTAGTACCTGTGGAGATTAAATCCAGGGAGGACAAATTTATACACTGAGCTTGCCTATGTATAGATGGGTGGCCACTGGATTTTCAGGAATAAATTTCTTTCTTTTTCTTTCTTTCTTTCTTTCTTTCTTTCTTCCTTTCTTCCTTCCTTCCTTCCTTTTATTTCTTCCTTTTATTTCTTTTTTTCTTTTAAATTCACATGAATTGTTGAAAGTATCATCCATGGCAGTCAATTAATCATGGTCCATTAGGCCATGTGCATAATTGACAAGCTATTTGTTGAATGGCGGGAATTCAAGTAAAACTGAGGACTTACACTCCAATAACTCTTTTTTTAAGGCACTTTAGAGAACACGAAACTCCCTTTTGAGAGTATTCTGAGCATTTTGGGGGACTGCAGTATATTGAAGGTGAGGCAATATAATCCATCACTTGGAAACCTACTGTGTGCAATCACAGAAGCAAAATACTAGGATCTTATCAGCCACCTACTGCCGCACATTTGAATTTGAGTTCAAAAGGTCTTTAAGCATTGGGGATGCCCAATATCAACTTGAGAAATTTTTATCTTCATTACTATATGAAAAAGGAAATAAAACATCTGGATACTCAGTCCAATATACACTTCTCCTTAATAGATCAGGCACTATGCTAAGCACTTCAGAACTGAAGATTAATGATATATGGGACTTAGACCAAAAGACTCATGTTCAAGAGGAGATGATTGACATGTAAACAGAAAAGTACACTAACAGACAGCTAAAGAGGTATCTTAGAGGAGAGGGTGATTAACCGTTTCAGGAAGTAAAGCAGGGAAGGCCTCTGAGAAGATAGCATCTCAAAGCAGGACTTAGAAGAACAGGTAAAACTCTTCTAGGTGGATTAAAAGGCAGAATGAACCATATAGGCAGTGTGTGTTTGTAGACTACATGAAGTGTGGTATTGCGGGAACTCAAAATAAATTGGGAAAGGGTAGAGACACTTGAAAGATGAATCTGCAGAATAGGCAAAAGTCAGATCATAAAGGATATTTTATTTTTCCTTAAGGATCTCAGAATGAAGAGCTATTGATGTGAAATAAGACAAAGGTTAGCATGTTTTATATTTGTGTTTGAGGAAGGTGCTTCTGACAGAGTGCAGTGTGAACTGGAGGGAGGCCTAGGTAAGGCTGAATACTTAGAAGGATTTTACTACAGTGTAAAGTCCAATAATGGGGGAAATGGCAGGAAATGTGCAATAAGAGGGACAAACAAGGCGACATGTAAGAAATGGGTTTGTCAGGGTTTCTTGAAGAGTTGATGGATAAGGAAGAAGTGGGTAACATTTCTCTGAGTTGGTAAATCTTGTAAGTCCTTTATCGTAAGATTCACAGAACATCACCCCCCTTAAGTTATACAGACAACAGTGACTTCTCTGTCCACTGTCCTAGATTTTTCTAGCCTCTAAACACTCTCCTGATTTTATGCAACAGAATATAAACAAACTATAGCCTTGTAGGACAGAACAACCAATGGCTGGTTCCCGTAGAGCTCGACAAATGTTCTGTGCCTGTCATGGCTTGACGACACAGTTTTAAGCCACAGACTAAAGATGATTGTAGCTACCACTGCCCTCCTTCATGTTAAAACAGATTGCAGTATTTTGCCCTAATATTGTCAAGAATCACAGTTCCTTTCCCAGAAAACTGCTCTAATTGGATTCAGTGGACCTTGACTGGCTTGTCACAGCTTTGTTCAGGGTGAAGGTGAAATCTTTGAGGAGTTTACTCCTAAAATCAAGACCTGGACATCTTTGATGAGGGCATTTGAGAGTATATATCTTAATGCAATTTTTATATTACTTTTCTTGAACAAAATGACTTTTCTTCTGTATTAAAAAAGAATCCCAATTTTAAATTTGCAACAGGTGGGAAGTTGCTATTAAAACTACAGCTACACTGCTTATGAAGAATTGGGCATGTGTCCTGAGTGAGCACAGGTATGGGAGAAGAATCTCAACTTTGTTAGGTAAGTGCTCTCCTAAAGCTTCTAAAATCTGTACAGTGTACAAACCCATCATTTAGAATAATTTTTGTTGGATTTTCCTAGATAAATGGGAAGCAAATTAATGAACATTTCTCATTCAAATTTCCTCAATTCATAGTTTGGTGGTGGAGCTATTGTCACTTTGAGATTTTATACAATACACACATGAGTATATACATATACAGGTAAGTGTATGAATGCACATACATGTTAAATATTGAGAAACTTTATCAAAAAGCTATATGTGCCTAGGTTACCAAGTAGAAAGTGTGATCACTTTTTGAAAAATGTGAATACACTAATTTTCAAAAATATCTTGATGTCCCAAAAAGTAGAACCAGGATGTCCCAACGTGTACAAATATTAAATTATATGAATCATTTGGTTCTAAGTTTCAGTGAAGGGAGAGGCTAGTTCGTACTTGGTCTATTTCCCAAGAAGCCACAGTGATGTATACTAAGTAACAGAATCAGTTTGTCTCTTCATTTGTTTACCCAAAATCAGAAATGTGGCAGGGAGAAACTTGGACATAGGACTTAAAGAGTGGCATGTCCAGGCATGAGAAGCATAGCTCCCTAAAGAGAGCTCTGTGGAAGGTGAGCCTGTCAGAGTTGGTTCTGCTAAATGAAGAGGCGAAAAGAGAGGCACCTCTGACTTCTCAACTTCATATTAAAAAATTCTACTGCTCACGAACCCGATTCCCTAACAAGCAGGTTGACATTAAGTCCTCATTCTTCAGAAATTTTAATATTTGGCAAGTTCATGAAGTATGTCACCAGAAATGTAAAAAGCAATTTTCAAGACATGGCACTCTTTCCATTTTGGTCAGGATATAATTCTGTTCTTTTTAATGAGTTGTTTGATTATCACTGTGGGCCTGAGAATACCTGAATTCTGAGGTGCTCTATAGAACGACAACTGAAAGAGCAGGCAGTGATCTTCAAGTAGATCAGCTTCTGAAAGTGGTTTTACTTTCATCCATCGCTGGCATTGAATTGTTTATGTGTCCCTTTATTGAGAAAGGGAAAGAGAAGAGATTGGATTTTTATAAGATTTATATGATTTTAGGTGCTAACTGGAACACCTAAAAGTAAGGGCATGTTCATGACATTTTGCTGTGTTTTTTGTCTACTGTCTGAAAAACTCTCATTCAGGAATGAATTATGATAATAATGTCCTAAGTGGGCTCAGCATGGGGTTGAATAGGTGCTGCTCTTTTGAAAGAAACCAGACTTTCTGAGAAAGAATTAAAATTCTACACTGATAAGAAAACTTTGGATGCTCTAAATTAAACTTCATAAAGAATCTCTTTTAACTGATCTTTACTCTGGTTCCATGATGGGTGGGTGGGGGTGAGGGAGGGAAACTTTCCTACTTCCCTGAAACCCTAAAATTTTTTAGGTATTTTTCCTGTAATGTCTGATTAATGGCACCCTTGATTTTGATTTATATTATCCTATTATTCATTAGATGGGAGAAAAAGAAGTCACTTTTTTTTCAATATAATTTTAAAAATTAGGGCTAGCAGTGATGGAATTTAAAATCAAATTATCCTGTCAGAGTGACAGATAACTCTCAAGATATTCTAATGAAATTTTCCACTGGCAGGATGCTGAATTTCTCCCTTTCCCAGACTCCTTTATTCCAGATTTTGACTTTGAGTGACATGGATCATCCGTGTTTTGAAACCTGTTGCTATTTGTGTCAATTTAGTTCTTGTTTAGAAATTCTGGGGTGACTTCTTGTTTACTCTAGGTTAAAAGGGAAATATATATACACAGTGGTCAGGTGAGTGCATCTTTTACTATGGAAAGTTGTGGGTAATTACCATATACCTGAACTTGGTTAAGTTTAGTAGGTTCACCAGATTCTACCCTTGCCTTTACATATTACTATTCTTAAAGGAATTTCTGCTATGGAAGTGGTATAAATATGACACAATTTTCTTACTATACTGGTCTTTGATTCTTTTTCTTTTTTGTTGTTACTCTAAACAAAATTTGAAACCTTAAGTTTTCACAGTATTGGGTAGACCTCTAGAATTCTAGATTCAGTTAATTTTTGTTTTATGTAATCATGGATTTAGGGACTCTATCTCTGATAGCTAAAAAGAAACTACTCTTTGCTGGCCTTTAAAAGCATGGAACAACAGTACTTCCTAAATGCAATAATGGCTAGCACTTCATTCCTCTGTAAAAGAACATATCTAAGCTAAGCAAGCAGTATATCAAATGACATTACGTAAGTAACTGGATTGCCAATTGATAGTTTAAAATGTCTGGAGAAAACAAAGGGAGTACAGAAAAAAAAATGATTCATTTTTAAGGGACCCTCTGTATTAAGAGATTGTCTTCGAGTAGAAAGAGGCTTGCAGTATGAGGTTGGCTGTAGACTGAGCCTGTTCCCTGACTGATTAAACAGGTCGTTCATGACAAGTCGGCAAATTTCAGTTTCCACATGAAAACAGGCCAGAAGCTAGTCAAAAGCTCCAGCTATAGTGCAGAATTTTACTTCTTCATTACATTTCTGTCTTTTCATGTTGTAGCAATACCTACAACAGAGGATATTAACGGGTAAGTGCCTCTTGAGCAACCTGCTTTGGTTACTCAGTGATTATCTCAAAATGAGGAATGGCGAGGACATTAGGTAATAATTCAAACAACAGATGATACTCAGAAGAAAATGTGGCAGGGCACCTCTATGTAGGCCCTGAAGAGCCGCACATACTGTACATTAGTTAAGAGTCTTAATAAAAGAACAGAAGGAAGGAAAAATAACACAAAATGAAGAATGAATTACTTAAGATTAAATAGTTTCTATTACAGAAATAGGCTACATGTAGAGCTAATGGCAGGCATTTTCTACAGACAGATGGAATACTCTCATCTCCCAATGGTATGGGTATGAAGTCTCTGTTAAGATTCATTTTTCCTGAAACATTTGCATATAAATATAAACATCATTACTAGGGGCTAATTGCCCTGTAGGAACTAAAATGTGGGAATTAGCATCTTTAGTCATTTTTATTATTATTTTTTAAAGTATCTCTAACACGCATCATATTTGGTACTGCATGGCTGCAACAGATAATTACCACCATTAAGAATCTCAAACGCAAAATCAAAACCATTTGGAATGGCTTCCAGGGCAATCCAGCACAGTGAGTAGCCACCAAAATGAGTACATGAGGTTTATGTTCATGCATATTCATAAGGGTACTTAATTCGACATTCATAGTAGGGGGCTTTTGAAAGCTTGTCAAAAGAGCAGCCCCAAAACAAGACCAAACATCCAAGGTAAGAAGATGCAGTACACCTCGCTCCCACACACATACAAATATCGCTTGCAGGAGGCAATGAATAACACTAAAGGAATTATTTATTTTAACTACTCAGAGGACATGGCAACTTCTACGAAGATACAAACCACAGGCCTTTGCCTTTATCGTTCATCTTATTGATCAGAAAGGTCAGGAGTATAAGTTATTCAAAGGATGGATCATAGGCAACAATTCTGGACAAATGGGCACGTAGACTTGTGTGATTAATGTCCCTTGCTGTGCAGAATATGAGGAAGAGTTTGAGGACATGTCTTAAGGACAGAAAAAAGAACAGTGTTTATAAGAATACAAGAGTGGCTTCTGCACTAACTGTCTCTGAAACATTGCCCATTTTGCGGGTGGATCTGTGTATTTCAGCATACAGGTGCTGCCTTTTTCAACTGTTGTGTTCAGAGGCGATCTTGCTGACATTACACTTTTCAAAACCATTTCTATGACATTCAGCAAATATTTGTTCTGGTGGAACAAATCTGTTAAATTATAGATTAGAAACAGTACAAAGAAACCTTTACAAATGTATCAGTTTCAGTTTTGCACAAAGCAAGCAGAATTATATTTAAATGAAGCACTCCTTGTTAGAATAAAACATCTACATAAACAGTGTACTATGCTTGATTTTCCAATTCTCTCCCCCTCCTTGGATGAGCATGGATGTCTGAAGTTGTGAAAGACACAGATAGTATTGGGGGTGACATCTCGTCAGTTCCTTTTCTATGTCCACCTCTATCTATAATTCCTTTCTGCTCCTCTGTCATTTTCCTCTTTCCCAGTTCCTTTTCCTTAGTTTCATTCCCTGCCCACAGCTTTTCCCACTTGATTCTCCACAGTTCCTAGGAATGGTCTAAGTATGAAACAATGACTCTTTTCCCATAATTGTGGTCCCATAATATTTAATCAGCCTTCAGTTTTGTTTAATCCTCCCTTCACACCTATAGACAATCATTATATTGGAAAAATATTGGAGAGTGGCATATTAGTGGTTTTAAAAACATGCTGGGTATGAATGCCAGTGTACTACTAGACTTACCATAGGCTTCAAGTGACCTGTTTATGGGTGTAGATACATAAGTCAAGTATTAAATTGTTTTATAAGAGAAGAATAAAGTTTAATTTAGTGATTCTTTGCTAAAGATTTATTTTTAGGTCTATTATGTTATTTTATAATACCTTAACAATCATTATTATTTTAAAATTTGTCAAAAGGTTTAAAAAATACTTGTAATTCCTAGTGATAACAAATAAATAGGTGACTTAGTTGAAGAGAGAATTGCAAAAAAAAAAACCCAAAAAAGGCAAAATTATCTAAAATACAAACTCTTCAACAATACCACCTCTTCAAAATCAGCCACTAAAAAATAACCAACATGGCATGAAAGAGAAATATAACTTAGGAGGCTCTAAACATGCTTTAAAATGTGTTTTAAAATACATTTTAAGCATATTGAAACATAGTATAAGTACTGGAACATATTATAAAGACACAATACATGAAACATCAGTACACACAATAATATGCAGACAGATAAATGGGACTGAATAGAAAACACAGAAACATATATGTGTGCGTACATGTATATGAATTCAATATATGTAGAATTAAGAAAAGATCACAAACAATTTGCAAAAGGTTTACTTAATAAATGGAGTTAAAATATTGGCTATCTTTAGGAGGGGACAGTAATGTAGATCCTCATTTTACATCATATACCAAAATATATTCAACAGGGAAACCTAGAAGGTAAAATCACAAATTAATGGAAAGTCAATTTAGGGTAAATGTAAAACTAAAATCTTATAAGAATGAAATGTCAATTTGGATAATTTTTGTCATCTGTAGACTTCTAAGCATAAACAAACTTTTAAATTATGAAATCAACAGAGACAGTCACCAAGGGTAAGATCAATATACTTGAATTAAAATTTACAAACATTTATACATCAAAAAGTCATTATTAGCAAAATTAAATGATAAATAACAAACTGGGGAAATACTTTTCCAAAATGCAGACGTTAAAGAATTTTAAAAACACTAAAGTCTTTTTTTTTAATGGTCAACAATGGTAAAGAGATTTCAAAGTATAAGAACTGCAAAAGAATAATGAGCATATGAAAATAGTTCAACTTCAGTCATAATATAAGGGAAAGGAAATTAAAAAAAATAAAATAAAGGAGCCCATTTTTGTTTTTCCAACACAGAAACATTTTTAAGAGATGAAATCCTCCCTGTGTTTTTTTTGGAGAAACATAGGCAGGCTCATGGACAACTGGTGTGTATGTAAATTAGTATCAACCTTCTTAAAAACAGTTTTACTACCACGCAACAAGAGCTTGACACTCTTGTAGAAAACACACTACTGGTTTAAAAATATAAGACTATTTCCTATGTAAATGATTAGTAATTCAGAGAATTATTTAGAATCAAAGATTGTCTTTATGAGAAAAATTTTAATTATTTTTACCCTAAGCATTTTTCAATTTTCCTATTGTTTGACAAAGTAGTATAAACAATGTAAGATGTTTTTTCTTTATATTTACACTGATTAGAAGTTGCTGGTCCCAACCTTGATGTATAACCCACCTTCAGATTCTCAAGGTCTGTGTAGGTGTCACAGATTTCTTCAGAAAAGTGTCCATGTCCTCCATACCAGTCAACAGAGAGGAAAACAGGGGGATCAGGCTTCTGTGCAGGATAGAGGATGGTGGAGAAGGCAGAGGAGATTCAGCCCAAGCTTACCTGAAGCAGTACAACCTTGGCAATGCAGGAGAAATGTATTTAGCTGTTGATGACTGCAGCCTTTATTGAGCTGGTGGCATTTATGCATGCTCTGTTAGTGTCATAGTAAGGTACTTGGATACTGAGGATGATAAAGTAATGAATCAAACATAGACTGTGATATATAGAAACACAGAGTCATGAATAGGAGATAAATGTGTTGTGTGCACATGCATACTTGTGTGTGTATATATGTGCACATACACACCTGCACACATACATATATATACATACACACATGAAATTCAGTATATTAAGGAAAGAGATGCTCCTCAGGACATATATTTAATACAGATTTCTACTTCCACAATTATTTTTTAATCAGGTCAACTCATCCTGTTTACTTTTCTCTCTCAGAACAATCTGAATTTACTTCATTTGCTTGTTTATTGTCTGTCTCCACACCAACTACCTAGTCACCTTTTGAAAAACAGGAAGCACAAGGGTAGAGGCATGCTTATCTAGTGTACTGCTGGGCTTTAAATACTTGGCACATAGTGGCTCCTCAGTAAATATTTTTTGAATGAATGGAAGAATAAATGAATGAATACTTCCTTTATGAACTTTTCTAAAGCATATATAGGATTTGCATATAGAGAAACAGGAGAAAAGTAAAGAAAAAAATAAGAGCAAAGAAGAGCTGAGGAAAAACATGAGTAAAGACAGAGAAGATATTCATGTTCAAAGTTTTGGAAGGAAAAGAGAGAGGTGATGTTGCAAAATAAGTTGTATGGGGAGTCAGCTGCAAAAGGTGCATGGACGTATTTTTACGATGGGATTGCTGGCCTTACAGTATGAGTCTTGAGATTTTCAAGATAATGTTCAATTATTTTTTAAAATAATGATATCAGTTTTTATTCTCATCTGCAGTATTTATATTAAGAGTTCATGTTGACCCACAGCCTGACCAGTACTTGATATTGCCATATTTCTTAATTTTTGTGAATCTAATAGGCAAAAAATCAATAAATATAAAGCTAAAATATTATAATAATATTATAATAATGGAATTTAGATAATCACTTTTTGTGATCTCTCAATTTCCAAGCCTAAGCAAACGTTTTAAGCATGAAAACAACATTGTTTTCATCTTAATTTTGCTCTTATTACAGTTGAGTAATCTAATTTTTGTCATTTATTGTTTTCCTTCTTTAAGATATCTGTTATTTTAAAAAATATTGATTTTGCTGAGTGTTTTTCTTACTGATTTTGAAATTTCTTTTTTTGAATACAAATAGTTTTTCAGTTATACTTTGCAAATACATTCCAACATTTATAGCTTTATTTCTTTTCCTTTAAGAAATATTTTGAGGAATATACAGTTTAGTTGTGGTAGCTACTTTTTTTGCACTGTTGTTGTTTTACTATGGTTGCTTTATATATATTTTTATGGTGTTCTGTGGATTTTGTTTGAGAACTTCTTTCCTTCTCTCAGGTCATAAAGATATTCTCCTACATCTTCTTTGTAAAGATTTACAGTTTTGACTTTTAACATTTAGAATTTTTATTTATCTAGGGTTGATTTCTCTGTATAGCAAGAAGATTAGATCTAATTTCTTTTTTCCCCCCAGTTTGAATAAGCAAGAGTTCCTGTGCTATTTATTGAGTAGATCCTCCTTCCCCAGTGATATACAAAACCACCTGGAATATAAAGCAAATTCAAAATATCAAAGTGTCAGTTTCTAAGAATTCTCTTTAGCTCTATTTGTAGCCTGATCACACTCTATTAATGATTATAGCTTTATAATTATCTTGATTTCTGGTAGAGATAGTCCAGTCTCACTTTATTCTTTTTATTCTGAAGTATCTTACAGAGTTTTGAACTATTGCTTTAAATTAGGTTTACCTTGTTGTATATGAAGTTACTGGCTTAAAATAGCACCCGTTTATTGGCTCACACTTCTATAGTTCAGAAGTCCAGCATGGCATAACTGGGTTCCCTGTTTAAGATTGAAATCAAGGGCTCAGTCAGGCTCAGTTCTTACCTGTAGTCTCTGGGGGGAAATTTGCTTCTATGCTCGTATTTACTGTTGCTAGAAATCACTTCCTTGTGGTTATATGACTCAGGTTCCAATCTCTTTGCTGGTTGTGGTCTGTGGGTTGATATTGGCTCATAGCAACTGTTATCAGATCCTTTCCACATGAACCTCTCTGATTTCAAGTCAGCAACAATATGTCGGTTCACCCCTGCTTCAAATCTCTGCCTTCCTCTTGTACTACCAGCCAGAAAATACTTTCCACTTTTAAAATGTCATGTGATTAGGTTATATTCACCTTTTTGATTGACTTGAAGTCAATTGATTAGTAACCTTAATTACATAGGCAAAATGCTTTTTGCCATGTAAAGTAATTGCAGGCGTGATATCTCAGTATATTTCCAGTTCTAGGAATTAGAGCAGGAAAAGTTGGGGAAACATCTTTAGAATTCTGCCTACCATGACTTCTATGTGAATTTTAGAATCAGATTTTCAGTTTCTTTAAAAACATTCTTGTGATATTTTAAGTTGAATTCTACAGAATTTATAAAAAGATTGTGGAAATTTGACATCTATATAACACTGAGTCTTCTAATTCATGGACATGGTATGTCTTTCTACTCAGTTTTGTAGATATTTAATAAATGTTGATATTTCTGTTGTCAAATACAGTGCAATTGATTCTTGTATATTGGTTTTGTATAGGCTATTTTGCAACCTTTAATCATAATAACATATTTTATTTTAAATTTTCTGTCTATATGTTTGTATTTTCTATGGGATAATGAGTCTATTGTGTCTTTATAATCCATACTCATATTTTTTTCTTCTTTCATGCTGACTACTCAGTTTAGACCATGTTCAATAGAATTAGTGAGTTGTTTTGTCCCTGATTCAAAGGGAAAGGTTTTTAAACTTTCACCATTACGAAGACATTTACTCTAGATTTTTCATAGATATTTTGTTCCAATACCAGGGTTCTAACACTGATTGGGTGTTCTGCAATTCAACCCATTTCTGATAATAACTACCCACAGTTATCACCAGATTCCACAAGTTAAAAACAAGTTCCCCATTGAGAAGATTTTCATTTTAGATGCCAGCCACAGGTGGGTTTCTCAGTCTACCCCTACTTCTGCCTGGCTGACTACAAATTTGTGACTTTCCACAACTCCCTTAGTTTCCATAATTGCTAGTCACAGAACTGAGGAAAGCACTATACTTACAGTTATACTTTTATTTTGAGGGATACAAATGAACAACCAGATGAAGAGATAAATAGAACAAGATCTGTAAGGGTCCCAAGCACAGGAGCTTGTGGCCCAGTGGAGTCAGGATGCACCATATTCCTGGTATATGGGTATATTCACCAGCCAGAATGTTCCAAAGCCACAGTGTCCAGGGTTTTTATTTGTTTAATTGCATAAGCACAATTGGTTAAATTGTCGATCCCATGTTTGAACTCAATCTCCAATCCCAGGAATGTTTCAGCACTATAGTCATGTGACTTTTTTCTGGCAACCAGTGCTATCTACAGGGTCCAGCACAGTTCAACTCATTA
Organism: Mesoplodon densirostris; assembly: GCF_025265405.1. NCBI lineage: Eukaryota > Metazoa > Chordata > Mammalia > Artiodactyla > Ziphiidae > Mesoplodon > Mesoplodon densirostris. The sequence goes on along the minus strand of NC_082663.1, from coordinate 168,361,139 downwards.
GCATAAAAAAACCACTCATATCATTCAAGAAATTCCAAGAGTTTTGAAGCTTTATACCAGGGACAAATTGTATCTTAATTATTTTTAAATATATAATTTAGTAGTATTTATTACCTATACATTGTTGTGCAGCCAATCTCCAGAACTTTTTTCACCTTGCAAAACTTAAACTCTATACCCATTAAACTACAATTCCTCATTCACTCCCGCCAAGTCCCTGGCAATCACCATTCTACTTTCTGTCCCTATAAACTTGACTACTCATTTGCTAAAATCATAAAGTATTTGTCTTTTTATGACTAGCTTATTTCCCTTAGCATAATGTTGTCCTTGTGTTTGTTTATGTTGTAGCATGTGTCAGGATTTCCTTCCAGAAAAATAGGTATTTTTATTATACCGCAGATACTTTTTTTATCAAGTTCAAGAGATGACCTTTTCTGCCTAGTATATTAATAGTTTTAATTATGAATTTTAATTGAATTTTTCAAAAGTTTATTCAGTACCTATTAAGATGATTATATTATTTTCTTCCTTAATTCATTAACAGGGTAAATTTCATTGATAAAGCTTCTCATTTAAAACCACCCTTGCATTCTTGTGATAAACCTAACTTGTTTGTGATATATTATTGTTTATACAATGTTCTCTTTAACTTCTAATATTTTCATAAGGATTTTTGCATCTGTGTTCATTATTGATTTTAAATTGGAATTTTTATTTCTTATATTGTCATTTTCTAGTTTTGGAATTAAGAATATAATGATCATAGAATGAATTGGGCATTTTTTCCCATTATTTCAAAGAGTTTTGATGAAATTGGAATGATTTATTCCATCAAATATTGTTAGAACTCATCTGTAAAAACATCTGTACTTGATTTTTTCCTCCTGGAAAATTTTAAAATAACTGATTCATTTTTTTAAATGATTCCAAGATAATTGTGTATGTCTAGCATTTTTTCAACATCTAATTTTGGAAAGTTATGTTTCTATGAAATTACTTCATCAGAGTTTTCATATTTATTGGCATTAAGTTGTTCAAATGTTTTCTTATTATCATTCTAAGTATCTGAATATCCTCTTATTATCATTCTAAGTACTCTGACCCATATTTTATTCCTCACTTTGTTTATTTTTTTTCTCTTGGTCAGTATTTTTAAATAACTAATTTTAGGTATTGTTGATTTTAGCTATTGTATACTTGTTTCAATTTCATTAATTTTCTTATATTTTCTATATACTGTGGGATTTTTCTGTTAATCTTTTTTCTAACATGAATTGGTTAATTAGTCTTTAAATTTATCCTTCCTTGGTTTATAAGAACTTAAGTCATACATTTCCCTCAGAGTATCAGTTTCACTGCATTATAAAAATTTTGATATAAAAATTTTCTTTATTGTTAAACACTATGTATTTTCACATATGTATTGTGATTTTTCTTTGACTCAAGATGTTTACATGTTTATAATTTTTCAGCTGTAGAGATATTTTATTTATCTTCTCATTTTGACTAAAAACTAGATTGCTATTTTGTAGTTCTCATTGCGAGTCTCTACATAAATTCATTGATAATTTCTTTTGATATATCTTCCACCTCATTTTTTTTCCATCATTGTTTATTTAGCTATTAAATCAATCCTTTGGCTTTCAGTTTCAACAAAAATATTCTTAAATTTTTGAATACTTGTTTTTTCACATCTTATGGTTACTAATGATAAATCATTTATTGCTTTATTTATTTATATCAGGCAAAATCATAGTCTCTATTTGATTTCCTCAATATGTAAAGTTCATGGTGGTATGAATCTGGTGTTTTTTTGTTTCAGTTTAGCCTTATTTTCAAGATGAGGTGTGTGTTTGTGTGTGTGTGTGTGTGCATTTGTATCTGGGTTTTGAAGATTTATATTTGTATATTTTGTGATGCTTTAACCTGTAGAAATCCTTAGGATCTAAAAACACAAATGTTTTCCTTCAGAAAGAGAATTTGCTTTTGCCAGAAATTAGCAGGTGCTATAAATCTATTAACTTAAGACAACTTTAGTCCCCTTGCAAGGTCTCTGGTTCACATTAGGAGCTTAGGTATGGACCCTCCATGTTTCTGATTCTCTAAGATTTCCATTCAGATACCAGTGGCTACATTTGTATTTGGTATCAGTGCAATTTGAACTTTCTCATGCTTAACTCCCTGCTCTGGTTTCAGCTCAAGAAACTTTTTGTGGTTGGTGTTTTTACTTGTAGTAGAGGTGGGCATGGATCACAACTAGAGATTTCCCTTATTTTCTACATCCTAAACTACACATAACATCTGTGTGTTTTCTTTTTGCCAGGATCTAATTGTTTTTTAGTGGTAAGTTACTCTAGATTTTTTATGCTGCTCTCATATCAGAAATGAAAGTCCTTCTCAATTACATTTTTCTCTAGACATATACTTTCACTCCTACTTCTATTTCCATAGAGTAAAATGGTTACTTCCCTAATATCAGAGATATATATCACATTGATATCTATTTGTTAAAAGCTCTTGCTGTTAAATGGATTCATCAATTCTTTAATAACTAACAACCTTACATTCCCTACCACTTTTAATCTTTTTATATATAAATTTAATTCTAGTTACAGTATTGTTTCTCTAGACCTGCACTGTTCTATATGGTAGCCACTAGCCACATGTGGCTGTCAAATACTTTAAATGTGGCTTAGTTCAATTTTAGATATGAAGTTAGTGTAAAAAAATACATTGGATTTTTAACAGTACAAAAAGGTAAAACATCTCATTAATAATTTTTATATTGATTACATGTGGAAATAATATTTTGGATATATTGAGTTAAATAAAATGTAGTAGCAAAATTATTTTTACCTGTTTCTGTTTATTTTTACTCACGTGACAGAAAATTTACAATTACAAATGTGGCTTTCATTATACTTATATTGGACAGTGCTGCTCTATAAGATTATCAATAAACACCTTCCCAAATCCAACAGTTGTTCCTAGTTCGTCCTTTCTGTATTTCAATTGAGAAGGAAATTTGTGATGACATTCTCTACCCTCCCCATGAAAATTTGCTACCTAAGTGAAATTGTATGCTAAATATTTTATGACCTTCTGTATTTCATCATTCAACTCAAGTCTACTATTTATTTTTTTAAGCTTGTGTTCCTTTTTCTCCACAATTGCTTCAATATCAAGCTTAGCTCAAAATGAGGCTTTTATAAACCTTTCCTAAGCACCAAAATTGTTTCTCAGAGTTTCCTCCTATTACTACCAACATCCTCTCCATATAACATAGAATGAAATGTGCAGAGGGGATTAGGAGACATTTAGGTAAACCAAGGGATGGCATGGGAAAGTCATTGGAGTGTAGGCTTGCCTGGTAAAATATAGTACATACAGTTAAATGAGAGTTTCAGATAACAATGAATAATTCCTATGTTGTTATTTATATTTTTATTATCATTTATAAACAACAGATAAATAAGGCATGAACCACACTTATGCTAAAAATCAATTATATTTGCTATTGATCTGAAGTTAAAATTTCAGTATCCTATCGTATTTGCTAAATCTGCCAATCCTATTGAGGTGGAGATTGTATCACTGGTTTCCTCATGAGTGGGATAGGGGAAGTGATTAGATTTCAGGGACAGAAAATTGAAGTATCCTGTTCTTCATTTTCTAGCACGCAGTGATCATTATCCTGTGAAAGGTTTACCTCTTGTTTGTTTCTTTCTTTCATCCATTTATTTATTCATCTATTCATTCAATCATTCACTCAATTTTTACTGATGCCCCAATCCCATTTCTGTCCTTATCTTCCATAGGTACACATTCTAAGTTATTTGAAATGTTTTTATCCTTCTGTGTTTTACTTTTTGAATCAGACCCCACCTACTTCAATTCCCTTGCCCCTTTGTTCAAGTTACCTGCTCGAGTCCCAGTCTATTAACCCTACTTAATTGCAAGTAGCCTCCTGGTATTCTCACCTTCTACCCACCTGATTTTAAATTATTTCTGTAACACTTATCACTCATTGCTTATTTAATAATTTGCCTCTCTTCAGCTACATTGTACTATTCATGAGGGTAGCGATCTTTATTTTTTTCACGGTCATATCAGGCACCTAAAACCATGCCTGTCACATTATAGATGGTCAACACAATATGAACTACAATAAATAAAAGCATTGTTGCTTTCTCTTTTCATATTTCTACTTTATATACACACTTTTCTGTTTTAAACTTCCTTCTGTTTGTTTAACCAACATTCTATTTTTAGATAGATGCCTATTTGGGGCACATTCAATCTCTGCATCTATCTGTCCTCTACAAGGTATTCTATCACATCTATCCACCACATTATACATTTCCATTATCACAATCGTGGACATTGTCCATGTCTTTCTCCCCTATGTGACATAGTTTTTCTTTCAACTTCTTTTAACATTTTTTTATCATCATCTTAAAAACCATTATGTTCCCTTTTTAAGAAAAATTGTTAAGAGGGAAGGAGCTATCACTTCACAACTTCTCAGCTAGGTTTCTGTCTATATGTTTTGTTACCCATGAACACAAGAGATTTCCATTTGTTAAACACCTTGATGTCTCATATTAAATTAAGAAAAACAAGTTACTGATAGTATAGTTACGCAGGAACACATGTAATTTTTTATGATGTATAGTCTTGCTTAGAGACAGGGAGTAGATGGTTGGTGAGATACTCTAATATTTCAGGATCGGAATAATGCTTGTTTAGTAGAGGTATTCTGAGTCGGAAAATTTATTAATTATCTAAATACATTGCATATTAAGATGAGCATCATCACTATAATGGAGAAGAGTACAGTTTAAAAATTTTCTGCCCCTTCCAGTATACTATTAATACATTTTTAACTTGAGACTTCTATATGGTTACTTATAAATTATAATTTTAACTCTACATTTTCTCCAATAAATAAGCTGTTCTGCTCCCTAGTTTTTAAAAATAAGTCTATAATACTTATTATTTTATCACTCAGTTTTAAACTTAATCATAGCTTATATCATTAAACTATTTTCAAATAACTATATTTGATCAAAGAGCAATAACTTAAATATATTACTTTTTTCTATTTACCATAACTCACTACATCTTACTAACACTTAGTAGGAACTTAAGAGGCTTATTTATCTACATGGTTTTTAACTAAAAGTGTATTAAAAGCATAGAATTTGGATTCATAGAGGTTTGAATTGAATCACAACTCTTTTGATGAATTCATGTAACTTTAAACAAGTTTCCTCATCTACTTCAGTTTTACTTTTATTTTTTATAAAGTTATTTCTCTAAATAGTAGTAAATACCTCATTGGGTCCATTGTAAGGAATAAATGTTATTATATAAACATTTAAAGGCTTTAATACAAGCCCTGATAGAAGTCCTTAATAAATTTTGGCTATTATTACTAATGTTAATATAATTTTTGTCTCTTTCAAATTCGTAGACTTACTAAAGAAGATAGTAATAAACACTTTGAAACATCTCTCTTTTTTTCCCCTTTCTCATGGATAATTATTTTTCTGTGGTTAAAAAAAGTAGTGAATCACATGTATTACCAATATGTTAATCACATATTATAAAACATTAGTGAACATTACGTAGTATTTACTTTCCTCAGCAAGATTTATGTGTTCGGTATGGATAAACAACAAGGAGCATGACTCCTTATTTTATGATACGTAATGATATTTGAGACTGCAATATGATTGATACCTAGGAGTGGGATGGATGACTGTATAACTTTATGATATTGAAATGAAAAGGAAAAACAAATGATGTGAAATATTGAAACGAAAGTGGTTGAGGTTGTCTATATGCATGTTTAGGTAGAGAAATACATAGAATGAATAAATAAAACACACAACTACAAAACTATTTAAGACAATGTGTGAAATGTTTTATTCAGCTTTTCTAAAATCTTCATTTGCCAATTTTACTATATGTAAAACAAATAGCTGAAATTTTGGCACCATTTGTCAGAGAGTATGTATTGAAATACTTCCTTCAGTGTTGACTGTAAGAACTCTATGTGTTTCTTGTCTTATTCAGAGACATTTTTTTCTGTAATGAATAATTTGGATATATCACAATATTACACTTTTCTGTTGAAATGAAACAAAATTCCCTAGTGTACGTGTTCTGTTTTATTCCCATAGGATGGTGAATATGCATGTGCTTACACTTATAAAGTAAATTACATGCTTAAAGATATAATAGCCCTTGCTTTTACACAGCTGTTTTCTGAAAGGAATTCAACACATTTTACATTGACTTTAGAAAAATGACCAACAAGTACTCATTCTTGACTTACCATATTACCCTGGGAGTATTTCTTCACTTCCCATCTTGTTTTTCCCTTAAAGCTCTATAATAGATTGTAGCGAATTTAAGGTGAGAGACAGAGACAGAGAAAAAAAGAAGAGTATCTAACACAAATGTTAATACACTTGGTCAAAATCTTTAACTTCCAAAATCACCAAATGAAAATCAAAGCCCTGGTAGAGTCCTAGACTTCTAGATCACTGTTACCTCTAATAAGACAAAACATCAATGAAATTCTAAATATAGTTGAAGAAATTACATTTCCAAAAGATCAATATTTTCTATTTTGAGAAATAGATATGAGATTACAAAACATTTCATGACTTAGTTCTTTGGGTTTTTTATTTTTATGTACCATCCTCATTGGGGTGAGCATTTCAAGTGGGTGTCCTGATAGAAATGAATTTTGTCAGTAAGTCCATCTACACGCTTCTCCTTTGTAACCAAGGGTGTCCATTTGCAAGGTTGCCACAAAATAAACTGTCCCATGTGGTCATTAAGTACATGGCATTTGTAACTATGGAAATGTCAGCCTGAAATATTGAGATAATCTAAATTAATATTTTCCCTATACTGAGGAGAAATAAGGATCAGAAAGATGAAATGATTTGCAAAAAGGTGTGTATCATAGTGGCTAAGAGTGCCCACTCTCCAGTGGATTTGCAATCCTGTTTTAATTCTGAGCTTTAACACTTACTGTATAATCTTGGGCAAGTTGACTAAACTTTTTAAGCCTCAGTTTCCTTATCTATAACATGGATCTAATAATAGTACTTGTAGCTTATTTTGTACCAAAGATTGCAGTGGAATTTAAGAGAGAGACCATATCAAGGAATTTTATTAGACATTTGAAGGTTTGAAGGTTGTCATAAGTCTCTATTTTCCCACTTGGAACCACCATAGAGTTGCTCTGTCTTATGGGCTACTTATGTTTGCATTTCTGTCTTCTGTTTAATCATTGGTCAATTGAAGCTGTGTTGTGGGAAAATGTGAGAAGTCCTTAAGCATCCTGGTTAAACACTCAGGTTCTAGACCAGACTGCTGAGGCCTGAATTTCTGTTCAGCTGTGTGGCTTTGAGTAGTCTTTGTACTTCTTTGTGACTCAGTGTCCACATCTATAAAATATGAGTAATCATACAGCCTGCATCTTAGGATTCAACTAATAATTAAAGTTACATGCACAAAGCACTAAGAACACTGGCAGGCACACAGGAAATGGTATATGAAGGTTAGTAGTTAGTTTACATATTTTAAAAAGTGAATTTTTTTATTCAGCTTTTCTAAAATCTCTGCCAACTGTACTACATGTGACATAAATAACTGGAACATTCCTTCCAAAAAAATTAAAAAGATGTTTACAAATCACATCCTTTGTTTTGTTTTAACAAATACCCATCAATCTTAATTTTGAAGTAATATATAAAAATGTCAATTTCCATTACTTTTTTTCTAATTTATTTTGATAAAGTAATCTAAGAGCAATAATTCTTATTATAAGTTTGCTAAACCCTTCCAATTCCTACTCAAGATTGTAATCATAATGCCCCCATCACTCCATCAAGAATAAATGACACAATCAAATATGTAATTACTCTTATAAAGAAATGTCAACATTGTCACAAACACTCAGATTTTCAAAGTGAAGTTTGTGAGAGTAATAAATGTGTCTATTTCCATCAAGATACTTTATAAAATCCTTCTATTTTAAGCCAAATCAGCTCTACTATTAATGAAGTAAATTATACATTTATGGACATTTTCATTCAAATTAAGTATATTAATCTCATACAGATATATTTTCTCTAAGATAGGAATGCTACTCACAGATTTCCTCACCAAGTGTTTTGGTTCACTTCTGCATGGTGAAGAAGGTAACAGGATTTTTATGTCATGGTAAATGAATAAACAGTCTTTCTACTTACTCGAGTGGACATAACAGAATAATTATGTATTCATGGTGGTCAGTTTTCTATAAATATTGGAGTTCAGTAATTACTATAGAACTGCCTGTTATTCACTCATTTGGAAGACTTAAAAGAACATGAAGGGCCTCCCTGGTGGCGCAAGTGGTTGAGAGTCCGCCTGCCGATGCAGGGGATACGGGTTCGTGCCCCGGTCTGGGAGGATCCCATATGCCGCGGAGCGGCTGGGCCCGTGAGCCATGGCCGCTGAGCCTGCGTGTCCGGAGCCTGTGCTCCGCAACGGGGGAGGCCACAACAGTGAGAGGCCCGCATACCGCAAAAAAAAAAAAAAAAAAAAAAAAAAGAACATGAATATGCATGAACTACTTCTGTAAGTCAAGAAAATATGCTGTTTGTTTTGGTCTTTAAGTTTGCCATAGGTATATTTTGTGGTTTTTAAAATATATCTGCTACCTTCATCACCTTGAGCTAGGCAGAGACTGAAGTGTAATTTTAATGCAGGTACAATTTATTTATGATAGTTCTTCTCTTCCCAGACAGTGTTTCTAGATCTTTCTTTCCTTTATCCTGTTTCTCTACCCTTGAGGACAAGGTAGAACCAAGCAAAAAATGCTATGCTTTATCTCCCGCTGTTCTAGTTTTGTTCTCTCATTTCCAGCATTATCAGTATCTAATCTGAGAATGAAAAACATATAGAACTATTAGTGAAATAAATTTCCCCACCCATATTTTTTTCCAGGGCCTGGGTCATGTTGCATTAAATGGATTTCTAGAGATAAAACTTTGCTGTCTTCTCTCTCCGTTTGGTTCTCCAAACTCATTTTGACAAGGAAGATCTAATATTAAAATTGCATATTTCTGTAATGATAGTATTTTATGTCACACAGAAGCCATCTGTTAGCCCTCAAATTTACCCAGGTTGGTGTCTGTTCACTTTGTTTGCTTAAAAGACAGGCTTTGATTTCAGAGGAGTTGAATCTTCATTTTAGAAATCTGAGAGGAAACTTTTTTGAACTCACATCCCTAGTTAGTATCACATTAATTTACAGAGCATTTCTAGAAATAAATTGCTATGGAATTCAGAAATGCATAATACTATTACTATAATTATATTAGAAAGCTGAAGATGTAATATAGTTTACTCAACAATTTGCTGAATATAAGGATGGAAATGTTCACAGTTTTTAAAAAAAGTAGTTCTTGGCTCATTCAGCTAATCTTATTATTGTGTACATTAGCATCGAGTCAGATCCTCCAAGTTCAAGAGCTACATTAGATTTTTTTCCTTCTATTTGGATGCAGGACTCAGAGTTTGCAGAGTTTTGTCAGAATTTCCCACAAATCCTCTGATAATTGACTAGATTAGTACAAAATAACTGCACAGAAGTCCACATACTCCCTCAACAATAAGGATTCCCAGGAAACAGGAATAGAAGGGAAAGGACATGGCAATTTTTTTTCTCTACTGCAACTTTTTCCTCCCTCCCTCCCTCCTTCCTCCCCCCTCCTTTCTCTCTCCCTCCCTCCCCCCTTTCTTTCTTTCTTTCTTCCTTCCTTCCTTCCTTCCTTCCTTTCTTTCTTTTCTTTCTTTCTTTCTTTCTCTCTCTCTTTTTATAAAACCACTTAACAAGGGATCAGACCTCAACAAATTATTAAAAGTGCACAATACAGAACTGATATCTTTAGGGAAAATGTTGGAGAGCAAATCTCTAGAACTTGTTCATTTTGCATAACTGAAAGTTATACCCATATGAAAAACAGCTTCCCATTGTTGTTTTGTTGTTCTACTCTGTGTTTCTATGAGTTCTACTCTGTGTTTCTATGAGTTTGGCTATTTTAGATAACTCATATAAGTAGAATCATGCAATATTTGTCCTTCTATGATTTGCTTGTGTCACTTAACATAATATCTTCCAGTTTCCACGGTGTCATATATGCAGGATTTCCTTCTTTTTTAAGGCTGAATGATATTCCATTGTATGTATATACCTCATTTTCTTTCTTCATTCATCCATTGATGGATCCTTAGGTTGTTTCCATGTCTCTGCTTTTGTGAATAATGCAATGAACATGGGAATGCAGTATCTCTTTGACATCCTGGTTTCAATTCTTTCAGATACCCAGAAGTGAGATTGCTGGATCATATGATAGTTCTATTTTTAACTTTTTGAGGAACTTCCGTACTTTTTACCACAGTGACTGCACCATTGTTCATTCCTAGCAACAGTGTACATGATTTCCAATTTCTCACATCCTCACTGGCACTTACTATATATATTTTTAAAATAATAGCTGTCCCAGTTAATGTGAGGTGATATCTTATTGTGGTTATTATTTGCATTTTTCTGACAATTAGTGATGTTGAGCATTTTTTTTCATACCTTTCATATAGAAAAGTATCATTTGAATATCTTCTTTGGAGAAATGTCTATTCAAGTCCATCTTTAAATCAGGTTATTTGGTCTTTTGCTATTGAGTTGTAGGAGTTTCTTGTATATTTTGGATATTAACTTCTTTTTGGATATATGGTTTGCAAATATTTTCTCCCTTTTTGTAGGTTACATTTTTATTTTGTTGACTTTTCCTTGCCAAGGCAATTACAACTACCTTACAAATGAACACTAGTGAAGATATCTCACCACAGTGATTCCTAATATAGTAAACTGTTGTCTGGTTACCAAATGATAATTTTAAAACCAGAGAAGAGTGATCATTACAGATACAACAGTGTTAGATATTCCATCTTGCCCTTTTATTAACCAGCATTGTCTGAATGCTCTCTGACTGTGGAACCAATGAAAAAAAAATTGAGGGTATATTATCCCTACAAAAACTAAAGCTAATTTTAAACATGCCTACACTCAGTGGTTCTGCAAAGTAATACACCCACATTTGGAATGGTACTTTTGGTGGAAAATACAGCTAATTCTCATTTAGTACTTTGAAAATGGTAAATAATAATAATAATTAGGAGTAGTAGTAGTAGGAGTAGAAGTAATACTAGTAGTAGTAGTCAGGAATCCTGATCATTCTCCTCTTGAAGGTTCTGGTATTTTTTAACATGTTATCATTCGTATGTAATTTTCTTCATAGATCATGTCTTCATATAGTTATAATAAGTGCAAACAATACACACAAAGCAAATAACTGAAATTTCATGAAGCTTGATGTAATTACCAATATAGTCTTCTCACAAATTCACTCACTCAATCTTTTAAACATTGTTATATGCAAACAAACATAAACTTACAGGAAGCACAGTTTCTTTCCAGTTTATGTATTTTTAAAACTATGTAGAATATTTTAATAAAATGTAAAGGAAAGTTGCATTACATAAAACATAGAGGAAAAAAAGGGTTTCCATTCTCTTGCCTTTGAATCAGTTCCCATGAATCTGTTGCCTTAGAAAGTATCAGTAATATCACTGCAGGACACAAGCTTTTTCCAATATACTGTTTATATCATAGTTCAAAGATTATTTATAAAGGACAAAAACTGATATTTTACCCGTGAACAGTTGGAATTAAATACAGAGGATGAACTGTGATTTGAAAAAAAAGTAGCTTTCTTGGGGCTTATAGAACCTCATTATGATCAAAATCCATTGATACGGATGAAAATTCAATGGGAAAATCTAGATTCCGATCCAGTTTCTTACACTTATCAGCTCTTAGAATAAATAACTTGAGCATGAATTTACTTATATGTAAAAAGGAACATGATAAATACTTTTTAAATGCTTAATTTACTCATTTTTGTCATGTACTTTGGCCACTGAAGCTAGTGGTGTTACCCCTTGTCTTCTGAATGAATGAAACTGGTAAATGCTAAAATATTATTTTGATTGATAACGCCATAGAGATGGTGATCTGTTACAGTGCTGTCAGTGAGATTGTGCAGATATCTGCTCAAATAAATTTTTCTTTTTCAGTAACCAGAATTGGAAAAGAACAGTGTGGTAGGTATTGTGTAGTCTAAAATAGAATTCATTTAAATTTTTTTTTTCAAAATGATCATAAACAGTAAGTAACCATAAAATGTAATGGATAAGAAAAAATCAAGATAAAAAACGATGACAAAAGCACATTATAAATGTTAAAAATCCAAGCCAAACAGTTTATTTTATGATATGTAAGTGAATATAGTACTTAATACAGCCATTCTGTGTAAAGATTGATATGTTTCTACTTCCTCAAAGCAAACAGCTCTCTCAAACCTGAGGACATGTAGTCAAGTAGAATCAATGACCATAGAATTTCCCTATATAATGAATAAATTGTAATGTTAAATTGTCATTTGTTTATTCAATAACTGCTTATAGAGTGTCAATCATTGACAGACATGTTCTGTGTGGTAAATGCAGCACTAAAATAGGATGATGCATAAAGAAAACCGTATTTAGTAGAGCTTAAGATTATATAGTTTGGTATGCCCTCTTTAAGAACACGAATACAAATCAGGTTTTAAAAACGTAAACACTTAGAAAAAGAAAAGAAATCACAGATAGATATGTAAATATCTGGCCACTATCACCAATGTCAAATTACAAAATCAAAAAGAAACTGTAACATTTTATATTAGTTAACTTTTATAATTTTTTTTCTCTTATTTTGACTGAATACTACATGAATGCCTCTTCACATAACAAAGATTTTGTAATTTGTTTTTCTATAGGAGTAATGAAAAGATCGTTTTATTCTTCTAATAGGGGTGATCATTTTTTTTCTCATTGAATTGTAAAAAGCTTATTTCAGCATCACAACTTGCTGTAGACAATGTCATGTAAATATTTGGGTGTTACCAAATATGAGAAAACCTTTTACATTTAAGATGCAAGGTTTGGAAGAATTTTCCACAGGCTGGCTTAGGACTTTATATTTCAAACCTTGTTCCTTCGCCACCACCACACACTTCAGGTGCCAGATTCTATACAACACATTTATTTCAGCATATAACGTCTACCCTTTACTTTCAAATCACTATGACACAATACCCTATAGGGATATTACTGAAAGCCATTTCTCCATATGGACAATTAGGAATAACTTTACCATCATGGAAGTGACAGAAAACCATATAAATAAGCTCCACCAAACCAAAACTACATGTATCCTCAGTACAACTTTTCCTTCAGTGCATTTCCAAGATGCCTTTGGTCACTCCAAGTTATACCATATAACTGTAAGAATGAGAGATGGGAAGTCAGAAGGAAAATAGATACAGAAGAAATACTTCTATGAAGAAGTATGTGATGCCATGAGGTTATATAGTAAGAGGACCAGATCTGGTCCTGTTAAGTCAGAGAAATTTTCCCTAAGTGGTTCTTGATGTTAAAACCTGCATAAGAAACTTATTCTTAGTAACCAAGTGATGGTGGTGGTGAGAGGCGTAGAGAAGATTCTAGGCATATGAAAGAAAATGCACAAATATTTTGAATCAGGAAAATACTATGAGGAGTTGAGAAACTGAAAGGAAATTCAGTATGGTTGGAGCTCAGAAAGTAAAGATAAAAGGGTCATCTGGAATGAGATTTTAGAGAAAAGGATGGGACCGATCCAGTTTGGTCTGGGTAGGCTACCTTAATGTTGGGGCTTTATTCTAAAGAAAAGGGGAAGCCATTAAGAGTTGATATTGTAAGATTTGCATTGATACCAGAATACTCTGAATACAATGTGAAAAACAAACTGGAGTGGGGAGGCCCAAACTGTTGTGGGATTTCTACCAGGAAGCTATTGCCCTCAATTGGGAAGAAGTTGGCCCAGGGTGAACAGTAGTAGTAGTAGAAATAATCTGAATTTGTTCATTCATTCTCAGGAGCTATACTGAACTTAAACTAGACTTTGCACATATTATTTTTCTTTTTTAAGTTTGATAGGCATTAATTTCCAATTGATATAAATTAGTAAAAATTACTCTAATATTTGAATTTTATATATTTAAACTATTAAAATATTATTATAGAATTTTGGCCTGAAATTTGGGGTTCAACTATTTTTTTTAACTTTTTACTTTATATTGGATTACAGCTGATTAACAATTTTGTGTTATTTTTCAGGTGTACAACAAAGTGATTCAGTGATACATATACATGTACCTATTCTTTTTCAAATTCTTTTCCCAGTTAGGTTGTTACAGAGTACTGAGCAGAGAGCACTGGGATCCAACTATTGATTGTTAATTTCATGAAAAAGTCTAGAATTAAAGATCCAGGGAGCAGATTAAGAACTGTTGATTCTTCCAGGTTTGTTCTGAGAGGATAAAGTATACATGTTGGCTGTTGGCTGTTGGCTGTTGTTGACCAGAGTGAGTTAGATCTTTGGAATGGGAGCAGTCAAAATTTATGTAGCACATGATTGCTAAATGCTTGGTACCTAATCTATTAAAAGAGTGCTTGGTCTAAAAATGTAATAAGCATCCATAGGTCAGTTGCTGTAATTAATTAGGTTTCCTCAAGCTAAATTCATCTATTTCTAGCATCCTTTCTTTCTCTTTACACCTTCCTGTTGTAGTACTATTTTCCATATTATAATTCATTTTTTCACATGTGGTCTTAAAAGAGAAGTGATTCCTTTCAACTCAGGCTACAGAGAAGACATCTTCTGGAACTAAATCAGACTACATTTGAAGCATCTTTGGGGCTCATAAGTGTCATTTTTCACTTGTTCTATTTCTGTTATTTCTGCATGATGCTCTAAAATGCAAGTTTGTAAATTACATTAAAGTACATACTTTAATGTACTAACGTATTTTCCTGAAATTTTGTTTCCAATCCAATATTAGTGCCAAAAACTAAGAGAAATTTCCAAGACTTCTTACTTTGTAATGTGACTCCACTGATGTCCACAGAAAGTTTTTTCCAAGAGGGTCTTAATAAATATTCAAACTTGTGCATAATTAGAGTCCTGGGATAGAATAGTGCTGGGCCACCTGGCAACATGCACAGTATTTAATTTAATTTACCTCAAGAAGATTGGCTCTATGCCTATATCCCTGCCTCAACATTACATTTTTATTCTCTCCTGAAAAGAGCTCTGTCAGAAAATACCATGAAATTCAAGAACTGGTTTTCTGAATTGCAAAATGTTGTGAAAGATGTAAAGGTATCAGGACTATCACAAAGCAGTGATATCTCCCCCTTAGTGAGATCCTCCATGTCAGTGGTCCCCAACCTGTTTTGCACCAAGGACAGGTTTCATGGAAGACAATTTTTCCACGGACGGGGTAGGGGGGGCAGATAGTTCAGGCGGTAATCAGGCGGGTGATGGGGAGCAGCAGATAAAGCTTGGCACACTTGCCACTCGCCTCCTGCTGTGTGGCCCAGTTCCTAACAGGCCGTGGGCCGGGGACCCGCACTCTATGTGACTACTGTCTGTTGTTTTGGCTACAATGCATAGGATGATAACATTAAAAAGGATAATGCTAATTCATCACTATAGTAGAATAATTATACTAACAATTTGATAAACAGTTTTCCTATATTGTCAAAACCTCAGAAATAAGCGTAAGGATGGTCTCCATTTTAAAGTGGAAACAAAGGTCTTGCAATGTATGATTTATCATTAGGTCATTTTAAAGGGTGCTAAGGGAAGTGATATTACATAACAAGCAACAACATAACACAGATTGTCCCCTTCCATCTACTTCTTTGATGGCCTATTCATTCCAGCAGTTGTTAGGCAAGAATTTGTTTTCTTTCACTTTGATTCATCCTATATTCATTTGAATGTATCTCTATAATTTGTAGATCACATTTGATTTTCTTTTCTTTTTTTCTTTTTTTTGATTCCTTAAAAAAAGAAACTATATGCCTTTTCAATCTTATCATTATCTATCAAGTCTCAAAAGCTGGTGAGTTGAAGGACATTTGGGTAATTTCCACTTTTTCCTTATTATGAATAATTTTGCTATGAACATTCATATACAAGTTTTTTGTATGGACACATGTTTTCAATTGTCTTGAGTATATTTTCTAGGAGTATATTTTCTGCATTATATGGCAACTCTGTTTAACTGTTCGAGAAACTGCTAAACTGTTTTCCAAAGCAGCCACACCATTTTATATTGCAGCATTAATTGTTGAGGGTTCAATTATTCTACATTCTTGTCAACACTTGTTATTGTCTGTCTTTTTTATTATGCCCATCAACTGATGAGTGGATGAACAAAGCATGGTATATCCATACAATAGAAGATATTTAGCCATTAAAAAGAGTGAAATGTTGGTCCAAGTAAAAGAAGGGAGACACATGTGGTCACAGATTTATGAGTCAATTTTTATAAAATTTCCAGAATAGGCATATCCATAGAGAGAAAAAGATTAGTAATTCTCAAGGGCTAGGAGAGAGATGAATGGGAAATGACTTCTAATGGGTATGGGGCTTTTTGTGGGTTGATGAAAATATTCTGGAAGTAGATAGTGATGATTCTTTTCACATTTTGTAAGTATACTAAAACCAATGACATGACACTTTTTAAAATGTACATTTTATGTTATATGAAATACATCTCAATAAAAAAATCAATTAGGCTTCTACTTCTAAAATGATGATGATAATAATCATAACAAGAATAAAAACAGTAATTATTGTGGAGGTTGGGGAAAGAAGAGAAGAAGAGGGAAAAGGGAAATGCTATGATTATGCTTTAGTGTGTTTTCCTGACACATCTGTTTCCTATTCTGGTTAATGGTTTTGCCATCCACTAAGTTATTCAAATTAGACATCTCAAAATGATGATTGGTCCTCCTCTCACTCAACAGTCTACAGATTTTCACAAAGTTTAGCCTCTCTGATTTCAGGTTTTATAATTTTATTATTAAAAATTTGTTTATTTATTTTGGCTGTGCCAGGTCTTAGTTGCAGCACGTGGGATCTTTGTTGCGGCATGTGGGACCTTTTAGTTGCAGCATGCGGGCTCATAGTTGCGGCGTGCAGACTCTTAGTTGTGGCATGCAAACTCTTAGTTGCAGAATGCATGTGGGATCTAGTTCCCCCACCAGGGATCAAACCCGGGCCTCCTGCATTGGGAGCATGGAGTCTTCCCCATTGGATAACCAGGGAAGTCCCTCAGTTTTTGTTGTTGTTTTTTTTTTATCACTGTTCTCATTTCTACCTCAACTGTCATTACCATTTAAATTAGCTCATCTCTAATTAACTACTACAGCATTTTCCTAATTATGCACCCTCACGTACTTGCAAGCTCTCCTATACAGGTATTCAAATCCATTCTATAAGCTGCCTTTACTGTTACCCTCCCAAAGTACAGGTCTGACAGTGTCATTCTTCTAGTGATGGCATTCATGATAACCAACATGATACAATGAACCCCTCACAAATTTCCTGTAATCTGCCTGTCTAGGCTCATTTTTAAACCACTTGCTCCTGCTCTCCCCACCCTCACACACCTATTTGCACAGTACTCTGCACATAATATTCTCTTTCATACTGCTTTACATTTGATCATGTTTTTCCTTTTGACTTCTATCTTCTTATTTGTATTAATCAGTACCCTTAGAGATGCCAGGGAGAAAATCATCTCAGAATAGATCAAGAAGCACATGTATTTATTGGGAAGGCTAAGTATACAGAGGATTTTAGGCAGAGTTGTATGCAGGGGCCCAAACAGTGCCTTCTGTGTTCTCATCTCTTGTGTCTGCTTTCTACTGAAAATGTGTATGAAGGTTGGTAGGTAGGTAGATAGGCAGACATATAAGTAAGCATCTTTATAAGTATACAGTATTCAGAGCTTAAGGGAAGTTGAGGAGGAGGGGGAGACAACATTTGCCAAGGTTTGAGCCACATGCTCCTCAGTGAACAAATCCCTTTGGCAAGAGGGATGGGTATTCTGAAAGGTTAGTCCAGGTCACATGCCCACGGCTTCAGCATGGTATCATGAATAACAGAATGGCAGGCCCACTAAGATCAAATGGAATGAGAGTGAGGTGATTTCCTAACAGAAAAACAACATGAAGTGTATGCCTTCCTATTCTTATCTTTTATAATTAGGCTTACTCCCCAATGTGAATTAGTTTTTGTAAAGAGTGTTTGGTAGGATTTGAGGATTGTTTTTTGCACAGTCAATTAGTTGTAGTACCTTTTGGTGAAAGTACATCCCATTCTTGGTTGGATTGCTCTGTCCTCTTTTTCAAAAATCAAACAAGAATATACAAGTAGGGTCTTTGTATACTATTCCACTGACTTATTTAACATTCCTTAATTGTTTCATTACTGAAGTTTTGTAATAAGTTTTGCAGGCAGGTAGTACAAGTTCCACTTTGTTCTTAGTTTTTAATATTGCCTTGGACATTCTAGTTACTTTGAATTTCTACATGCATTTTAGGAGTAACTTGTCAACTTCTACAAAAGAGCTTATTGGGATTACGATTGAAACTGTTTGATTCTATAGAATAATTTAGGGAGAATTGACATCTTAACAATATTGTCTTCCAATCCATAAACATGGAATATCTCTCCATTAATTAGGTCTTTTAAAATTTCTCTCACCACTCTTTTTGAGTTTTCACTGTTAAAGTCTTGCATATATTTGTTAAATGTATTCCTAAGCATTTTGTTTTCTGATGCTAATATAAATGGAATACCTTTGGAATTTTATTTTCAAATAATATACTATTCATGTATGAAAATATAATTGATTTATTTTTACTTAACATACTGTGACTTTGCTAAATTTGCTTATTAGTTCTAAAAGGTATGTTGTAGCTTCCTTGAGATTTTCTATATAAGGAATCATTTTATGTTGTTTATAAAGACAAATTTACTTCTTCTTTATACTACTTATTTGTTTGCCATATTACAATAGATATTCCAGTACAAAATCGAATAGAAATTATGAGACTGGGCATAGCTTGTTTCCAGTCTTAGGATGAAAGCATTTAATGTTTAAGCATCAAATTTGTAAGCCATAGGATTTTTGAAGATGTTCTTTTTCATAATGTGGAAGTTAATTTATTTTTCTAGTGTGCACATTTTTTTAATCATGAACTAAGTTGAATATTAAATTATTTGTCTGCATGTACTGAAATGATCCTTCAGTTTTTCTCAATTATTGTTAACATGTTTAATTACAGTGATTAATTTGTAAATGTTAAATTAACCATCATGCACTGTAGATAAATGCCAGTTGGAAATGATGTATCATACTTATATATTGCTGGATTTGATTTGATAGTGTGTAGTTTATAAGACATTAGTCTCTACATTTCTTTCCTTTAAAAAAATAGTATATCAAGTTTTGGTATTGGATTAGGCTGTCTTTGAAGAGTGAATTGAGAAGTATCTCCTGTTCTATTTTCTGAAAGAGTTTGTATAAGCCTAGTAATTTTTGAAACATTTTTCATTAAATATTTGATGCCATTTAACAGTAAAATCATCTGGGTTTGGACGTTATAGGAAGTTTTTGATAAAAGTTCAATTTATTTAATAGGCATAAGGCATTCAAATTCTTTGTTTTTTTCTTCTTAGTTTTAGTAAGCTGTGTTTTTCAAAAAATGTGTTTATTTTATCTAAGTGGTCAAACTTCTTGGCATAAAATCGTTTATTATTGTTTTTAATATCTGTAGAATCTAGTGATAACCCTTCTTTCATTTTCAACAGTGGCAATTTGTGTTCTCTCTCCTTTCTTTGTCCTACTTGCTAGGTGTTTATCCAATTCACTAGTTTTTTCAATGAACCAACTTTTGACTTTTAAAACTTTCTCTGTTGTTTGCTATATTTAACTTAATTGATTCCTGTTCTTTTTTTCCCTATCTTTTACATACTTTGGGCTTCTGTTATTTTTCTATTTCAGTCTTATTAAAGATTAATCTTAGGTTACTGATTTTAGACTTTAGTTTCTAATATTAGCATTTAATGCTCTAAAATGTCCTCCAAGTACTGCTTTAGCTGCATAATTTGATATATTTTTGTAATGACTTAGTAAGATATATTTTCTAATTACCCATATGATTTATTACTTGATCAGTGGTTTATTTGAAAATGGATTCTTTAATTTCCAAGTATCTGGGTTTTTTTTTAAGACATCTTATTTTTTATATATAATTTAATTTTTGCCAGAGGACTTATACTGTATGATTTCAGTCATTAAATTTATTGAGTATGTTTTATCACCCAAAATATCATGTGTCTTGATTAATGTTTCCTTTGCATTTGAAAAGCATATGTATTGTTCTATTTTATGGGTAAAGTGTTCTACAAATATCCATTAGGTCTAGTAGCCTGATAGCATTGCTCAAATATTCTGTATCTCTCCTCTTTTTGTCTAACTGTTCTTTTAATTTTTGAGAAAGGTATGTTAAAATCTACAGCTATGATTGTGGAATTGTCCATTTACTTCTTTAATTTAGTTAATTTTTACTTTATGTATTTTGAAGGTCTATTATTAGTCAAATACAAATATATATTGTTATATCTTACTGGAGAATTGACTATTTGTCATTTTAAAATCTCCTTGTAGGAAAAGAGATGCAGACTGAGAGAACGGACTGGTGGACACGGGGGGAGAAGGGAAGGGTGGATGAATTGAGAGAGTAGGATTGACATATATACACTACCGTGTGTAAAATAGATAGCTAGTGGGAAGCTGCTGTATAGCACAAGGAGCTCAGCTCGGTGCTCCGTGATGACCTGGAGGGGTGGGATGAGGGGGTGTGGGAGGGAGGCTCAAGAGAGAGGGGATATATGTATACATATAGCTGATTCACTTTGTTCTACAGCAGAAACTAACACAACATGGTAAAGCAATTATACTCCAATTTTAAAAAAATATCCTTATATATCTCTGGTCATAATATTTTGCTGAAAGCATTGAAAATATTCATAGAGCTCTGCAGCTTTCTTCTGCATACCATATACATGTGATGTTCATGTTATATTTTTTCCCCATCTAGTGAGGTTCAATATATCTGTGAATGGACATAAATAAAGTTTGTCTTTTGTAGAGAATATATTCAGACCTTGCTTTTTTGTCTTATTAAAATCTAACTTTTGGGGCTTCCCTGGTGGTGCAGTGGTTGAGAGTCTGCCTGCCGATGCAGGGGATGTGGGTTCGTGCCCTGGTCTGGGAGGATCCCACATGCTGTGGAGCGGCTAGGCCCATGAGCCATGGCCGCTGAGCCTGTGCGTCCGGAGCCCGTGCTCCGCAATGGGAGAGGCCACACAGTGAGAGGCCCGAGTACCGCAAAAAAAAAATAAAATCTAACTTTTAATTGCAGTGTTTGTTCATTAACATGTCATTTTTAATTTAGATGAGATGTTCCATTTTTGTTTTACATTGAATTGTTTTGTTTTACATTTTTTATTTATTTTACATATTTTTGGTTTATCCTTGTTTATTTCTCTTTACCTGCATTACTTTGGACTAACGTTTTTTAGAATTTTACTTTTATATAACTATTTATCTTTGCATTCATTTTTTTAATTTAATTTTTATTTTATATTGGAGTATAGTTGATTTACATTATTGTGATAGTTTTAGGTGTACAGCAAAGTGATTCAGTTATACATATACATATATCTTTGCGTTCATCCTTTAGAATTGCTCTAAAGATTACAGTATGCTTCTGTAACATTTTATAGTCTATTTAACATTAATATTGTACCAGTATATTTAAAATATAGGAAAGGTTCAAATATGTAGGAAAATGTATTCTATTTTTCTAATATTCACACTATAATTTTATCTATATCACATCTATAGACATCGTAAAATCATTAATGTAATATTGAATTTGATATTTTAAATAGTCATATTTATTTTTTTAAAAAAGTTGAGAAAAACTGTGTTTTTTTAAAAAAATACATACCTATATACATTATTTCTGATGCTCTTAATTCTTTCTTGAAATTCTAAGATTTAATCTAGTATCATTTCTCTTTAGTCTGAAAAACTTTCTCTAGCTTTTGTTGCACTTCAAGTCTGTTGGGGACAATTATTTTAGTTTATTTTAACAGAATATGTCTTTGCTTTGATTCTATTTTGAAGAATATGTTTGCTACGTATAGAATTCTGGATTGACAGTTTTTTTCTTTCAATATTTTATAGATGTTATTTCATTATCCTCTGTCTACCATAACCTTTAATAAGATGGTAGCTACATTTGATTCATTGTTCTCCTTTATGTAATTTTTCATTTTTCACTAATTGATTTCAAGATTTTTTCATTGCTTTGATTTTCACTAGTTTGACTATGATGGGTCTTGATATGATTATCTTTATATTTATTCTGTTTAAGTTGCCTAAGCTTGTTGAATTTGTGAATTTATATCTCTAATCACACTGGGGAAAATTTCAGCCATTATTTCTTAAATAAATTTTATGCTTCATTTTCTCTCTTCTTTCTGGTACATAAAGTATTAGATATTTTAATATTGTCCCATGGGTTCCCAAGGCTCTGTTTATTTTTCTATATTATTATACTTTTTCTAAAGACTGGATAATGTGTTTCTATTGATCAGTAATCAATTCACAAATTCTCTTTTCAATATGAATCTGTTATTAATCTGATCTAGTGAATTAAAAAAATAGATCATGTTAGGTTTATAAAATTAGTTTCTTCTTTATATTTATTTCATTTCTAATTCTCAGTGGGGTGTTTCTATCCTGTTATTCATTATACACATATTTTTTTCAGCATAATTTTAAATACTACCTTAAATTTTTTGTCTATCATTTCCAATATCTCTGTCATTTGGGGAGTGGTCTTTCCTTTTCATGATTGGTTACGTATTTCTGTTCGTTTATGTACTATGTAATTTTGGATTACATACAGGACACTGAATAATGAATTGTAGAGATTCAGAAATTTGCTATGTTCCACTGAAGAATATTGATTTAAAAAAATAGGCAGTTAGCTTGACTGAACTCAAACTTCAAACTCTGTCTTCACCAAGGTGGACAGCAGCTAAAATTTCTCTTCGGTTCTTCAGTCTTCACTAAAGTTCTTGGAATATATCTTCAGCATGTCAGGTTAATTTTTCAGCCCATGATTTGGGCAGAGATTATCCACATTACATGGGGAGCCTAAACAGCAACACTCTCCCTCTTGGATTTCCTCTCTCACTTTCTAGCTGCTGTGATTTTCCTAAATTTTCACTTCCATTTCTTCAAGTCTGTGAGGCTGCAGCTTTTCTATCCCCACATTAAACATCCCACATGGTGAAAACTGGAGCCTATCCTCAGGCTACAACCTGAAAAAAAATGTGAAGCTCAAATAGGAACATTTATTTCTTCCTAATGTCAATTCTCCTCCACTTATTTTTTTCTTTTTTTTACTTTTGTTTACTACTTTTGTCTACTCTCTACTACCTTGAGTTGGTTAGGTTTTCATGTATTGTCCAAGTTTATAGTTGTTGTTTGTGAAAGGATTGTTACTCGTAATTAAACATCATGCTCATTATGTTTGCTTTTCTTATTTTTTAATTTTTAAGGATAGTATGGTTTGTAAAAATACATAAACAATATAAATCTATGTTAAAGAAAAGTTCGCCCGAAGATATACTTCATGGATATGAAATCACACACACACATATACACAGATGTACACCTCCACATTCACTAAGAGATTATTAACTGATTTGTATGTATAGTTCTAGACTTATATCTGTGCTCAAGTATTACTGTATAAAATAATATATTTATATGTGATTATATGTATCCAAAAAACCTGAGATTATTCTAAATCTTATGCTGACATTTTGTTTTATTATGATCTAACAACTACAGCATTCTCATCTTTATCATCAACATCTTCATCATCACGAAATCTAACATTTATTTTTTACTGTATCCCATTTTTACACATGCTAGTACATGGTAGTACACATCTTTACCATGCATTATATATGATAAATATATAATTTAAGCAATATTATTGTTTTCTCAAATTTATTGATGAGAAAATTGAGTTGAGTCTAAAATATATTGCCTAAGGCTTACAGCACATAAATAGTAGACTCAGATATATAAATGCAGTCTATATTGAATGCCTAATTTTTTGACAACTTTGGTAGTGTAATGCATCAAAATTTATTCAAATATTCGCCTATTGCACATTAAGAATGGCAGTATGGTTAAATTAATGGTAAGATGGTCAAATATTACCAAAACTATAGTGACAAAAAAAGTATACATAAGAAGCATTAAGATACACAATTAGGAAGGTAAGATAAAGACAGATTATTAAGAGTTGTGAATGCTATGCTAGAGACTTTCTAAGTTATGCTTAAACAACAGAAAACCACTAAAAATCTTCAAGCAGTGGAATGATATGATTACAGTGACTTGATCAGCAGTTTGTGTGTCAATTAAAAGTTGCAGGATGTTAGGGCAGGAAGACTAATGATGAAACTATTGGAAAAGTTTGAGGAAGATCATGTGTACTTGAGTCAGGCAGCAGAAAAATAAAATTCTAAAAAGGGTATGAATTCTGGAGATAATTTACATAAAGAAGTAAGTTAACAAGTTAATCTCAGTTTAAGACACAAATAACATGTACAAATGCCAAATAAAGTCTAGAAATAAAATAATATTAAAGATGAATCAGAGCAAAGCAATTGTTCTTCAAGTAGCTAGGTAATTGAGGTCCATCTGTTTTCTTCTGGCTTGAGTTGTGTGGAGATGTGTGTTCAACTATGATTCTATCAATCTTTCATTTGCTTCTCTGTCAGAAGCAGTTCATATTTACTTTCAAATAATTTCAGCCTTTTATTCAGGAAAATAACATCAGGGAAATGCTCAGACATATGGACTACTATTTAAACACAAAGAAAGTTATCTAAGTTCCCCAGAAGTTTTATATGGTACAACTGTAGGTACAATAGTTAAATTTCAATCAGCAGGTTGTTTAAATTATTTTACTTACTATATTAATAAATTATGTAAAACATATCATCAGTTGTATAATTACAAGGGCCAATACGAATGGGACTTGTGTTTTATACTTGTGTACATTGAACAGACTGTTAATGTTCTCTTCAATAATGCTTAAATCTATAGTGGTTATACAGAGAAAGAGCTGAATGTTTTACATATGTTTCTCTCAGATAACGATATATATTATTTCTGTAATGAAATGTTCTAAAATGTGCTTTATATTCTTTTTGATTAAAAGGAACTAATTTTACATGCATGATTACTTCAGAAGACAGCAATTTGAAACTCATTGAAAATTTTAAACTGAAGATTTTCTCATCTTTGTCAACTATTTCTATTTAATTTTCACAAGCACTACCTTTATTTTTGCTATAGTTGGAATTGCCATTGCTGAGTGGAAAAATATCTGGCTAGATATTTCTTCTTTCATAACATATCTACTTCCATTTCCGTATTTATATTAAATCTTAGGGTTTTTTTTTTTTTTGTAAGTGATTGAACTGAAAGTTCAAACAAGCGACTCACTGTCAAGGAATAGGTTACTGGTTTATTAATATTTTAACATTTTCCTAAGCCAAATATTAAAGCAATTGCCATTAAGTAAAGGATTTAGGAATAAACTGTTCCTGGATACAAGAAATATAATTGTTGTCTAGGATAATAGCATTACTTTGAAAGGGTTTTAGCCAAAGTATTTATTACTTACCCAATTAGAACTTTTTTTCAAACATCAATCATAGATTATCAACCTCTTTTTACGATATGTATATTTCCTTTGAAATAAAATATTTTGCATATTCCTATTAAAGAGTCATGGCAATATAAAAAACATTCCTTGTGGTGATTTTTGTGAGCTGCAAAAATTTGCATTGTTGAAACATTAAATGAAATTAAAATAATAAGATTCTTTTTAGAATGAGGCAATGTCTTTCATGAACATAATTCCTATAGTTGATTTGTTTCACAGAATTATATAGAAGAGTTCAAAATTATGCATGCATCTCTGATATTAGACACATAAGCAGTGCATATAGAAACTTTCTGTGGCATAGAAATAATGAATCAGTTAAATATATTTATTGTGTTCAAGTATATTAATCAAGTCTTGGATAATTTTATTCTTTTTAATGCCATACACAAAATCAGTTTTTGCTTAGTAGAAAACAGTTATTTTAATTTTATACTGTATACTTTGGCAGTCTCTTCTACTTTGGTATAAAGAAGTATTTAAAAAAAAAAACAAGGCCAGCGAAGTGATTGAAAACACTTATCAACTCTCAGTGGAGAGTAGGAGGAGCAGCCCTTAATACTGCTTATGATTTACTTCCATCTTCCTGTTCTGTTTTACTTCTAGCTTTACCTGCAATATTATTTGTGTAAATTTTGCTGGGTTATTTACTCTCATTATACTTCTGCTTTCCTATCTTCAAAATGAGTATATTACTAATACCTATATACGAGGATATTTATGGGGATTCAGTGAGACCATATAAAGCACTTAGCCTTATGACTACAACATTGTCACAGAGAGAAGACTGAAGAGAGATTGGCTCAGATGACTGTTTACAGTTATCTTTAACAGATTAAATCCATTGAAAAACTCCAAATGAGGAAGTAAGGAAAATCCTCTGGCAGAGAGACCTTATTCCTTATTCCCAAAATATACTGTTTCGTCCCTTGTATTTGTGAGAATAGTATTTCTTATAGGCCAATTCTGTGAATTCTTTAAGACTGGTCAGGGATGTTGCCTCATTAAAGCTATCCTTGTTATTTTTTCTTTGCTTCCTGGTTAATTATTACAGAATATTAATCTCATAACTAATAGAGTAAAAGCCTGCTCGTATAATTTTTTTAATCATTCACATGTGCTCATTTTAGAGGTTTTTCTTTAAATTATTTATTTATTTTATTTATTTATTATTTTTGGCTGCATGGGGTCTTCATTGTTGTGCACGGGCTTTCTCTAGTTGTGGCAACCAGGGGCTACTCTTCGATGCAGTGCATGAGCTTCTCATTGTGGTGGCTTCTCTTGCTGTGGAGCATGGGCTCTAGGTGCGTGGGCTTCAGTAGTTGCGGCACGCAGGCTCAGTAGCTGTGGCATGCAGGTCCTAGAGCGCAAGCTCAGTAGCTGTGGTGCATGGGCTTAGTTGCTCTGCAGCATGTGTGATCTTCCCGGACCAGGGCTCGAGCCTGTGTCCCCTGCATTGACAGGCGGATTCTTAACCACTGGGCCACCAGGGAAGTCCCTCTGCTAATATAATTAACACATATTAATTCAACACATATTTGTTGAGCGTTTACCCCATGAGCAGTAGAATGCTAGTTATGGGTGGTACAAAGAAGAATAAGCCAGCCAGCCAGAGCAAAATTTCACATAAAAGTCCAGCAGAGGGTTGCTTCAGCCTGACCCTCCCAGTGAACCCTGGCATACATATTTAAGCCTAAGAGTTTTCACAATTTAAAAGTTGAGGGAGCTGGGCTTTCCTTGTCTTCTAGGCCACAGCCATTAACTAAGGGCTCCCCCAGAAGAAAGAAATTCCCCAAATTTCTGACTCTCTGCATTGGATACAAAGTGGTTCCAACAGCCTGACCTCAATAAAAAAGTCATGGGTGAAGGTTTTTGAAGGCAAATCACATTTAAATTGGTGAAAAGCAGCATGCAAAAACTATAAAAGGGATACAAGATGATCTGAGGAAGCACCAGACGTTCCCACTACACATTTGTAGTGTATGTTTTATGATGATTAAATAAAATTATCCACGTAAACATTTAACTGAGTTCCTAGCAAAGAACAGAGAACTGTATAAGCATTAGCTAGTTTTTAAAGTATTTAGGGTAAGTGAAAGATCTTCTGGAATTGACAGGTGGGTGTCAAACCTAGCTTAGGTGGGGGAAGGAACCCAGAAAAGATGTCAGGAAAATCTTCCTAGAGGAGTCAGAATCCATGCTGTCTCAACACATGGTCAACCCAGTGAATAGAACTATAGGCATTAGAGAAATGGAGAGAGGGATGGACAAGGGGAGTGTGAAAGGCAGAGAGAGCAGCAGCTATAAAAGTCAGCAACAAGAAAGAAGTCATTAGAGGAATGCAGGTATTTCCATGTGACCTGAGTAGAACACTGGGAGAGAGAAGCTATGGAGGTTAATGAGCCATATTAATGACACTTTACTTTGGGGTTTGTTCATTCATTCATTCATTTATTCATGTAGACATTCACTCAACCGATGTTTACTGAGGGTCTCTTACAGACCAGGCACTTTTAAAAAGTTTAATAAGACATACATCAGTAAAGATCACTGTATTTGTGACTTACAATCAAGAAGAAAATCAGGGCTTCCCTGGTGGCGCAGTGGTTGAGAGTCCGCCTGCCGATGCAGGGGACACGGGTTCATGCCCTGGACCGGGAAGATCCCACATGCCACGGAGCGGCTGGGCTTGTGAGCCATGGCCGCTGAGTCTGCGCATCCGGAGCCTGTGCTCCGCAACGGGAGAGGCCGCAACAGTGGGAGGCCTGCGTACTGCAAAAAAAAAAAAAAAGAAGAAGAAGAAAATCAGACAATAAACAAGCAAAGTGCATAAGTAAAATAGTATGTTAGATAGTGATAAAAGCTTCAGAATAATGAAAAAATAGTGTAGCATAGGGCATAAGAGAAGGCCAGGGGTAAGGAGGAGGGAGGTTATATTTTTAAAGTGTGGTCAGAGTAGGTGTCATTGGAAAGGCAACATGTGAGTAAAGACTTGAAGGAACTGTACTGAGGAACTGACATGACTGATATATTAGGGGAAGAGCAAGGAGGCTAGTGTTGCTGAGAAGAACAAGCACAGAAGAGAGTATTAATAAAGGATATCAGGGAAGTAACAGGAATCAAGGCCTTGTAGGCCACTGAAGGCACTTTGTCTCTTGCCCTGAATGAGGTGGGGAGTGATTGCACAGTTGTGAGTAGAGGAGTGAGATGATCTGAGTAGTGTGTTTAAAAGATGACCCTAATAACCACATTGAGAACTGACAGGGGGAAGGGGTGATATAAGCAGTCCAACCAATTAGGACCTTATTGCCAGAGTCAAGGTGAAAGATGATGGTGGCTCAGAAATGTGCGGTAAGAAATGGTGATTTTGAAATATATCCTGAATGTGCAGCTGAGATCTCCTGGTAAACTGATAGTGTATGAAGGAAAGGAGTCAAGAATGACTCAGAGTTTTCGGCTTTGGGCACCTGGAGGGATGGAGTTGCTGATAATTACAATATGAAGACGATGAGTGAGGCATGTTGGGCATGGGTAGGGGTGGGATCGATTCAGTTTGGGATTAGTTGTGAATGAGATGTGCTGTCAGGCATTCAAGTGTAATGTCAAGTAAATAGTAACATATGTATTTTGATCTTTGGAATGAAGTCTAGTTGAAAATATAAATTTGGAAGTTGTTTACATATAGGTGGTATTTAAAACCATAAGACTAAATGAGATTACCACAAAAGTGAGTCTTGTTGGAGAAGAAAAGAGGAAAGGGTTTTATGTAAAGATGTAATTGTTGGGGTGGTCGTTGGATGGTGGCACAGAGAGGATACTTAGACTTCTCTCCAGCTCTGATTTGTTCATCTTTAATATGTAATTCGAAAACTGACATTGGTAAACTTGTGACTTTCGACCATTTGGCAAGTTTTCTGGGAGCACTGCTAAGAATTACATCTCTACTCAGAACTCGTATTAAATATCTATTGTTGCATAAAAGCGACTTAAAACAACAGTCGTTTATTATCTGAGTTTGTGTGGGTCAGGCTTAGCTGAATCCTCTGCTTCAGGGTCTCTTACAAGTCAAGGTGTCAGTCAAGGTTACATTCTCATCTGAAGGCTCAACATGAAGAACAATCTTCCGTTCTCCTTCACCGTTGATAGAATTCAGTTCCTCAAAGGTCATTAGATTGGGTGTTTCATGCCTTCCAGAGACCATCCTCAGTCCCTTGCCATACATCATACACATGGGCTTCTGCAGCTTGTTTCATCAGAGCAAGCAGATGGGAAGAGGCAGAGAGAGAGAGAGAGAAAGTCCTAGGATATTTATAATCTAATCTAATCCAGAAAGTGTTATCTCATTACTTTTGCCATATTCTATTCATTAGAAATGAGTCAGTAGGCCAGCACATACACAAGGGAGGGGATTTCACAGGACTTGAATATCAGGAAGTAGGATTATTGCAGACCATATCAGACATTGCCTACCACACTACACATATTTTAAAATAGTTATAGCTTTAAATACTATTAATTATATTTACTAACAAGTTTAAATTCCTTTCTTGATCTCCTCTATACACTCCTAGAAAGATCATCTTTCCTTTCCACAAACCATTCACTTGCTTCCTAACATTGCAGTTAATGTTTTTGTGTGATACTCATCATTTTTGTATGATACTTAACAGTCTGTTGCCAGGTGTTGGTTAGTATAGGATTTCCAAGCTCTTAATATTGATGCCAAGAACTATTTGTCCATAACACCTTTTTCTTGTAAGATTTAGGCAGAGCATGCGTGTGTAATTATCAGAAAAAGTGATTAACCATTTAGGGATTTTTTTACCTTTGAAATAAATGTGTATATGAACTCGAGTAAAGGAAACTAGAAAAGTGTCTGGTTTTTGGAGTGAAAGACACTAGCTGTGATCATTTAGCAAGCCTCATTGTCTCTTTTTATTTGTTACCCTCCTTCACACACACCTCTGCACACTACAACATACATTCACGTACAGATGTGTTTGTTTAAAAAACTCAAAAACTTAATATTACCATAAGTAATAGGTTTTGCCAATGACAGTTCTGTTCTTAATTACTAAGCCCCCCAAATTAATTTGGTTCTGTAGCATTGCTCATTTCAATTTTTTTCTCTGCTTATTTCTGTTTGTCATTTTCTTGCTGCCCCCTTGTTTCAGACTCCCACTGCCAACAGCTGAGATAATATCCTCCCACCCCAACATCTGGTTCCTGCCACCAAAGTTTAGCCCTGTGCAACAGCCAAATACAGATGTGAGTCTAATGATCTCTAATTACCAGTCCCGATATGCATTTGCATCTCAGTTGGTGACAGATTGGAAGAAAATGTGAATAAAATACCTACATTTATATCATGCTTTTCATCATGTCTATTTTAAAGAAATATCTTTTACATTCCAGTGCAGAGTCAGCTCCCATTTTTCATCACTCTGTGTTGCTAAACCCTAGATAAGGGGATTAGTAAAAATTTTCCATAAGAACATCAGCTAGGCATTTGAGAATCATCGATAAGTTATAGATCAAGTGCACAATAATTTTAAGTTGTAAAAATTATAGAGTATGGTAAATGCAGAATTGTAGAGGTTGGGCTTTCCTTGACTTTAATGATGCATCTAGGAGAAATTACCTAGCCATACACTTCTCTGAAGAGAGAGTATTCCAAACAGAAGGAACAGCCTATACAGTGACATATTTATAAAATATATCAGTTAAAATATCTACGCTTTAACAATACCAGGCATCTAGAAAGGCCATTTCACTTTCTCCTTAGTCCTTTAAACATACTTGGAGAAAAATATACCATGTGTTTTGTTTCCAAATATACGGAGTAGTTATAGTTCCCCAAAACCCGTATCATTTGAGATTCTATCATTCATCATTGAGGAATTTTAAAAAATCAAGAAAAATGGGATTATGAAAGCCCTCATAAGTATGTCCATGGTCATTAAAATAAAACAATATGGTACATTTAACAAAGAAAATACCAATTCTATTGTATTTTAAATATGCTAGAATTGATCCTGAGAAAAATATCCATGTATGGTCTAAAAATAGGCTCTTTCTCCAAGGTTCCACAAGATACTTGAAAACTTAATTTGCTTTACAGATAATATTAATTCTAAAGGGAATTTTTCCAAATGGCATCTACATTTAGATTTCAACCTCCCTGATTGTGTTACAGTCCCCAAAATGAAACAGTCCCCAACACATGATGCTATTGGCTTTTGTTAAATACATTGTAGCTGCTTCAGGTTGGATTCTTAAAGGATTGGGAATACTCTCTGCTTTCTCTCTTTCAATGCTTCCCTGTCAAGACTTTTATTCTCCATGCACAACTACCTCTTGCTTAATTGACAACTCCTTCTATTTCTAACTTCACTCTTTTTACTTTTCTCTCTCTCTCTCTCTCTTTTTCCTAACCAATGTAGCTTAATCCTTATGAGCAGAGACTGGGGGCCAGATAAAATGTGTGTTTATCCTGGATCCAACACTTAAAGACAATTTCTCACTTCGGACAAGTTACTTACACTCTCTTAGCCTCAAGCTCCTAATTTGTAAAAAGAGGCAACTATATCTGCAAAAGACTGTGGTTACCATTAAATGAAACGATGAGGGTAAACAGAGTAGAGCCTGGCAGGTAGAAAGTAGTTGGTAAATGGTGGCTACTGTGAAGATGATGATAATGATGAGGAGGAATACAAGGATGACACCCAACAGAAGGGGCTCTTTTCTGCTACCAATACAATTCTTCCATTTATAAAAACATAAAATGGATTAGAAAGCAAAACTGCATATGCTAAAATACCAAATGTATGATTCATATATCCAGTATATTAATCAGAATGAGGGTCTAAATATGTAAATATCCATTGAGTTACATACGTTTCAGATTAGTGTGCTTTTTACACTCATGTATTTTACACCTCAATTAAAATGTTAAAAGAAAATATATTATTCATATTATCTGCAAATTAAGCTATGAAGGCATTCAGAGATATCCTCATAGACGTAACTGAAAGAAGATATTTATCATAAAGTCATAAACTTGTGTTGTGGCTTAGGCTTCTCTTAACCTGTGAAGGAGTTTATCCCTAATTTAAAGTGAGCAATTGATATTTGTTGGTTAACTTAGTGAAGTACATTTTTATTACCATGTGCCCATCTTGAGATTAATCTCTGTTCCTGTCCTTACCTTTCCTAAGTCTCTAAACTATTCATGTTATCCATTTTTATTATATATTTGGCTGACTATTATCTCTAGCCAGAGAATCCTAGAAGTTAGATTTTCATTGCTTGGAGAATGCTGGAGTAAAACATAGTGAGACAGTTATTTTGTATCCTTTGTCCAGTTACTCACTGGGAGGCAGTGTGGTGTAGTGGTTAACAGCATGATCTTTGGATTCAGATAGTATTAATAACTAATAAAAATTGCAAATTTTCATATAGTGCCTCTAGGGGCCCAATACTGATTTAGTACTTTGCAAATATTAAATACAAATATCATTCTATTCCTAGGACAATCCTATAAGATGTGCAAATAGCATCCTGGGAAAGATTAAGAACACAACTTTAGGAGTCATTCAACCAGGGTTCAGATCCTAGCTCCAAACACAAATCTGTTGAGTGACCATGGACATGTTACTTAACATCTCAGAGCCACAGTTTTTTCTGGTGCTAAATGCAGGTTGTTTCATGTTAGGGTTTGATTAGGGGAGCTGACTGCTCTGAGTGAAAGAGGATAAGGAATAAATAGGAATTCGATTTTATAATTATGGGATTATTCTATATAAGAATATTGCCTCTAGTTTTAGATCTGGTCAGCTGAGCAGGCAGTCAGGAAGGAAAGTGGACATGAAACAGAGGTGAATAAGGACAAACTAGAACCCATGAGAACAAACTGGAAGATACACGGTCAATTGCTACCCACATTGATCTCACACCACCTCCAGGCTTGATGATATGGTTGACTTGCTGGAAAAATTGGTACCTGTTAGCATATTGCTGCACACACCTGGCTAAAGATTCAAAGGAGCTGAACAAGCTTGGCAGGAGCTGGACTAGCTGCACACCCTGAGTACTGCCTCATGTCAACTAGGTGTGCCAGTCAGCCCCACACAGAACTTCGGAATGTAAAAACGGATGTAATACCATTTACACCTTCTAATTCTCACATAAACATGTGTATGTGTGGCCAAACTTAGCCCAGAACCATACAGAGGAGAGGATTTTGGAGATAATAATAATAACCTCTCATAGAGTGTTTTTGTGAAGGTAACAAAAATGATAGCTTTAGAGAACAAATACTGCATGTGGTGGAAATAGAACAGACAAATATAAAGACATATTCAGGCAAACCCTGACAAATGTCAGCACCCAAGATCTTCCAATAGAAGAAAAAGATGCAAAGACTTTCAATTTAAGGCTTACTTCGAATTTATTTAAAATAAGAGGTTTTTCTAACATTTGCCTTCTCCCCTGACCCTGAGTTTTAAGGATTTCTAATAAGGCCTGTCACTTACAGAGATGTTCCATATAAGCTGGGATTGGAAGGTAACTGGCAACCAGTTTTTAAAAAAAATTTTATTGGAGTATAATTGCTTTACAGTGGTGTGTTAGTTTCTGCTGCATAACAAAGTGAATCAGCTATACATACACATATATCCCCATATCTCCTCCCTCTTGTGTCTCCCTCGTACCCTCCCTATCTCACACCTCTAGGTGGTCACAAAGCACTGAGAGCTGACCTCCCTGCTGGCAACCAACTTTTAGTTCTTTCTCAGTTCAAGGGATACTTCACTATTCTGATCCCTGTAGAGAAGTTCTAATCCTTCTCTCTGCTGAGGTTATAAAGAAGAGAAAGTCTGTATTTTGTACAAGTTTGAAACTTAAAATATATTTTAAAGGCAAGATGTGTGATTTATAGATATATTATCATGTATCAGTATCAATTACCAGTCAATTGCAGTGATGACTTTCCTTCTTCGTGTTCTTAAGATTCTCAGAGGACTTTCCCAAGTACAATAAGTTGCAAATATTTTATTACTTAGTAATGATTAATGCACAAAAACATTGTATCAATGTTCACTCTTCAAAAAAACTGAATTATTTTAAGTGAAATAGTTCATTTTCTTTGGATATTTTAAAGAAAGCATATTCTACTTTATTGGAATATCCACTTCATTATTTCCAGCAATGGAACCATGCCTGTGATGGATTACCTTTCCTGCCAGTACATCCATGTTTCCTAAAACACACATTCAGTCTTTTTAACATTCTCTTTCTCTCTTTCTCTGTGTCAGGAAGAAATATATGTATTGTTCACTTCTGTGATTTGTCAGTACAATTACAAGTAACTGAAATGCTAGAATTACACACACACACATATATATATAGCCTGTTGCAGAAAGGATTTTATCCCAGTGCTATTTATTCAGTAGAAACTAATTTTATTCTTTCTGTTTAGTCTTTATCAAAGATATTTTCCTTCAATATAATACAAAAAGTTTACTGCTAATGAAAAGAAAGCATTTACATGCCTGGGATAGGTCATACATCATACACTAGAATATAGACTGTTCATTGAAATTCAGTGTTTGTATAGTTATCTTTAGTGAGATCATGGAAATAGATGTTTTTTTTTATTTTGGAAGAGCATACCATTATGACTAGTAAGCTATTATACTTATAGTATGTCTTGCCATAAAATTGAAGAAGAAGCCTCAGTTGGAGTTATGTAAAACTATGGAATCATTTTTAAATGAAACAAGACAGTTAAGTGTTTTTCAATTGTTTTGTACCATGCCAACAAAATTTGTTCTCTTAAACTATTTACTTCAATTCAAAATATCTCTACACCCTACCTGCTACTTTAGAGTAAGATAAGGTCCGGTCCTGTTACAAATCTTTGTGTTGTTAAGTGCCACTCCTTTATCATCTTCATCACAGTTATAAATTTACAATTATTTTGATGTTTACTTAATGCTGGTATATGTAAGATAATGCCAAGACTGTAAGTTCTGGAATGACAGAGGTAGTGGCTTTTAGATTCACGATTTAGTCCTTTGCTTCTAACACAAGGAGAAGCACATAGCAAAAATAAATAGTTATTCAATTATTTAATGTACAATGTTATTTTAATCTATATTTTTACTTTTTGACATTTTGTGTCCTGTTAAAAACAGCATCAAAATGCTTGAGTCAAGGCAGTATCACAAATTCAAACTTATCAGAGAATTTAAGAAAATCAGTTAAAACATTTGGTGAGTAAAAGCCTAGTACCTGATGCTACTGGGCCTGATGAGACAGTGAGAACAACGAACTACCTTCTACAGTTCCAGCCTCACCTATTAACTATGCCTCATTCACTTTGGCAAGTCACAGAGCCACGTTGGACTTCTGTTTTCGCAGTTTAACCTAGGGAGATTGGAATGTATTCTTCTTTTTTTTTTTTTTTTTCTTTTTGCGCTATGTGGGCCTCTCACTGTTGTGGCCTCTCCCGCTGCGGAGCACAGGCTCCGGACGCGCAGGCCCAGCGGCCATGGCTCACGGGCCCAGCCGCTCCGCGGCATATGGGATCCTCCCAGACCGGGGCACGAACCCGTATCCCCTGCATCGGCAGGTGGACTCCTAACCACTTGCGCCACCAGGGAGGCCCTGGAATGTATTCTTAATATCCAAGCTGAGCCCCAAGATTTTTTTCAGTGGTGCCCTAGAAATCAGTCTCTGAGTGCGTTGGGGTCTCCCTTCTTCCCTTAAACTAGAATAATTACACCATTTCCTTATCTGGCTCTCAAATACCCTGACTCTATATAGAAATATCTATAGATATCATTTTCTAGGCTATGAGAATGGATGAAAATGGTCTTTTGTCCACAGTCATCACCTCAGGTGCCAAAAGTGATAAATGTGGCAGGGTAGGATTTTATTTCTTTCTATAACTTCTGTTCTAACAACAATAATTGAACCCTCACCATGGAAATGTGTGCTTACAATATGTTTGGATATTATGTGTACTAAAGTGTGAAACCCGTCCTGAAAAGAGTATTACAATCAGATTTTTTAAATGGGGTAGAGTGTTGAACTATAAAACTCCTAGGGAAGGGAAAGGGCAAAAGAGAGTTGATTCCTCCTAGCCTTATTTATTTAACCCTTATTCCAAAAGGAATATAAAGGTTAACAAGTGATTATATATCATTTATACATAATCTGGACATACATAGTCATGCTTTGTTCTAAATATTCATCATTTCTTGGTTCTGTCCCTCAAGGACATCAAAGGATGAGCACTTAAAGTCATTTTGATTTCTAAAAATATGTGGTTTGTGCCTCAGTTATGTATAGAGGAAACTGTGTTTCCCTTGCACAGGTAAAACAGGAGGTGGTACCCAGCCTCTGACATGCTTACAGGAAGCACACGTTGCTGATGATAAAGATGAAGGGTTTGGGGGTCCAGGAACCACATGTGCTATAGGTCCATATTTCTGAAAGGCAGAGAACTCTAATTGTCTGGGCTATTTTAGCTTCTGATAAGAAGGCTCATGGATACAAATGTATCTGAGGACAAACAGAAAAACAAAAACACTTTCCTCCTCTTTTTCTTCCCTTGGTGTTATTTCAAACAAACTCAACACATTCAACATTTATGAGCAGAATAGCCCATTGCTGCGTTTCCCTGGGCAGAGATAAGAAGATGTATTTGTTGAAACTAACTTTTCAAGTGGCACTAATATCATTTGGAGATAAGTAACTCAGTCAAGAAGAAATCTATGCATAGTGGAAGCTCTGTCTCATGTTTGGATTTTGACAGTCTCAACATTTGCAACCTTTGTAGGTGGGATGAGAGAGAAACAAATAATACAGAGTTCATTAGGGATGGTTTTATAAGGACTTAGGAGTCTTATTTCCCCTTTCACCCAAGAATGAATGAAATGGTAGTTAAGGTCCAGGAAACTTAGCACAGAAAGCCCCCAGAGCAGGTCTAGCAGGGTAGTAATAGGAAGTAAGTTTATTTGAGCAGTTGTGGGATCAAAGTTCAAGAAACTGAGCCAGTTTAAGAAGCAGCATGAATTTGAGAATAGAACCTTTGATTTTTAAATTAAAGATATGTTTTAGTGTCTGCTGTTACCTACTAGATGTGGGATCTTGGGCACATGTTTAACCTCTCTTTGCTGGTTTCATCACACACGAATAGGGACACATCACCCACCTCTCTTAGTTGAGGGGACGATTACATAAGTTAAAGAGCCAAATATGCTTCCTGGAACTTTTATTTATCTTTTGCTACATAAAACATTTATGTCACTCATCTACTCAGTAGGTTCTGGGAATCTAATGGTAAGATAACACAAAGACTCCGTTTTAATGGAGATTAAGTTCTAATAGAGAGATAAATAATAAATAATCACAAGGATAATATATATGTATAATTGTAGGTGCAATTGAAATAGAGTATTTATAGAAAAGCCTAGGGGGAAATTAGAGAGATTATTTATATTACTTTAGGACTATGAAGAGAAGATACACGATTCTGGGACAGTGATAAGGAGGGCATTTGAGTTCATACAGAGTGGGGACAGAGCGAAGGTGGAGTGATGAAGAAAAATCCCTGACGTAGTATTGAGTCAAAACTCTGAAGAATGAGTTGGAGGGACCTTGAAAAAGTGACATGAAGTTGGAGAAGAGCAGCCTAAACCCCAGTGGAAAAGGAAGTGAAGAAAGAAAGCCAGTGCTTTGGCACAGGGGCAGGAGAAAGAAAGTTGCCTTCTCCAAACTGCAAGAAAGCCAATGTGATTAGGGTATGGAGAGAACCAGTGGAGAAAGGATGAAGAGAGGACCGAGGCTTTAGATGAAGTCCTGTAGGCATGCGTAGCAACTTAATATTTCTTGTGATAATATGGGGAATAATAACAGGCTTTTATCAGAACAGTTGCATTGTCAGCATGTATTTGAAAAAAAAAAATCTTCACCCAGAATGTACTGTGTGAATTGATTTTGCCAAATTACGTCATTAGTTTAAGAGCTTTATTTTCATTGGGGTGAAATTGGTACCAAAAATTGGGAGATGGGGCATTAATCTTATGGAATAAGAAACTGACATTTCTTTAGAGATTACCTAGAGTCATTTATGCCTGGAAGGGATATGAAAAACAAGTTTGCTGTTTCTGTAGTTGATATTTAAATGATATTATGTGGAGTTAAATATGAAATGCAGTGGTTTATAGAAAAGAGGGAATTGGGGAAAGTGATAGCATAAACTTCCTTAAACACTTTGTAAACTTGAAATAAGAATAAGTAAACTCTTTAGACTATTTGCTGTATTCCAGGCACCATAATAAATGTTTTACAGGAATTATTTTATTAAATCTGACAGTAACCCAGTCAGTTAAACACATACTATTGGATTTTACAGTTAAGGAAACTGAGGACTTCAAAGTTAAGGATTGGTCCAGGAGCTTAGCTGGTACCAAATGCAAACAAAGTTTGAATTCAGAGTATGTGATTTTAACCTTTATGCCACACTATCTACTTATTTCAAAATAAATGTCTCCTTAATAAGCCTATCCTTTTTTTTTATATCATAGTGACCAGGGGAGCTGACTTGGTCTGCCTTCCCACTGCCTTTCTCTACTCTATGTTTAAAGCTCTCCCTTTCTTCTTCCTCCTTTCCTGGGTCTCTTGCTCTTTCCCATCCCCTCCTCTCAAATTTTTCATTGCTATTTGAGGCTAGCAAATTTAAAGCCCTCATTTCTACTGCTTTGTAGGACTTTTTCATCTGTCTCCCCTGACTGATCTCCCCTTCTCTGATTATGCTTCGATCACCATCGGTTTTGCTTTCTAAGCAAGATGCTTAAGTCATAGGGCTTCCTCTCTGATGATCACCTATAGAAGTCTCCTTATGGCCACCAGTAGTTGCAAGCTGAAGATTTATTCCTTCGTTGATCTGCATCAATATTGTGAAATCTAGCTCACCTTTTTGGATATCCTTGACAGGGTGGGTCAGGAATGAAAACTAAGCCCCAAGTTCTAAAAATATATTTTAAGTCTAGATTTTAATAAAATTTGAAAATAACAACTTTCAACTACTTATTTCGATTACACCCAGTAATTTTTTTGTCATGTCAAAAACTTAAAATAGAATCAAAATATTATTTTCTTAATTACAGAAAGAGACATATGCAAACTGGGAAAATGTACTGTGGAATTGGAAGAGAATCATAAATGGTCACCACTGAAGTGGCTTGCATTTTCTTTTTTCATGAAATATGCGGTAGGAAGTAGTATTAACAAAGTAGCTTCAAAAGCATCCAGCTAATTTATTCTGAGTGAGAAGTGAAATCATTATTCAAGTACTTAGCTTGTCAAAGTGTTATAGAGTCTATTTCTCACCTGTTCAAGATGGAGGCAGGTGATTCCAAGAAAGAAATTATAAAGTACAGTGGGCCAAAAATTTTAAGAATAATTCAATAAAAATTCTCTCCTCTCCCCGCTTCTCCAGTGAAATTTGGAGCCACTTCATTTGACAACTTTATAATTTTCAGTACAAAAACAATACCAACAGGAAGGAATGTGAAATGAACCCCAAACTGAGAGTTCAAGTATGGCTTGGCAATGCATGTATAATCAATACTTATCAACCCCTCAAGGATTCGTAGACGAGTGTGTTAAGATGAGAAGGCTATTATGTTCTGTATCATTAGCAAGATGTCCTGCTGGATTTGTTTGTTTGTTTGTTTGTTTGTTTTTAGGCATTGTTCTATGTTGATACTTTTCTTCATAGAAGTAAAACAAAAATGATTTAAAAAGGAGATGTAACCTTGACACTGTATTTGAGATTCATCATAGGGAAAATGTAAGAAAGAAAGAAAAGGGGTAAGGTAGGGAGATGGAAAAATACTATATGGATGGAGAGACGGGGCAAATAGAGGAAGCTAACAGGACTATATCAAATAGCTCTGCTAAAAGTGCATTGAAATAGCAGTTGGTACAGAATCCTGATGCATTGAATCTCTCCTTGCACACAGCTACCTCTTTCTTCATCTTACTCAGGCCAGCCACTCACCCCTTTAGGGCTTTGCATGGCTATTTTGGCCTGGGATGCTCTTCTGAATATTCATTCAAGGAGAAGCTGTTCATTTACTTATTCAGTGTCTTCAGGTCTTTACATAAATATTACCTTCTCAGCATGGTCTACCCTTTTCATCGAATTTAAAACTATAACCTATATACTGACATCTCCTCCTCCCACCCTGAATCTGTCAAACTTGTGACATGTTTACTCTATGCTATTTTTTCATAGTGCATTTGCCTAATATATCATCTTACTATGTATTATGTGACAGCTTAAAAATGTTCAGAAATGAGAGAAAATTAAAATGGTAAAGGACTGTAGTCATTCATGCTTTCTTTACGATGTTAAGAAAGAGGGACAAAAGGAAAGAAAGAGGTGAGTTATTGTGTTTTTTAATTAAAAAAGAAAAACAACAACAACAGCAAAAGGTGGAAATGTAAGAAGTATAGTACTAGGGGATTTTTTTTTCTGAGATTATGAAGAATGGATATTTGAAAGCAAACTTGCTATTGCTTCCAGATGAGCCATGGAATAGGTGTGGATAAACAATATCTGGGGGGGAAGTGTTTTGTTATATTTCTGATAATTTGGAGAGCATTAATGTGTGTATCTCCCACAGTAATTATATTCAATTCCCCCAAATCAAATGTAGTCCAGAAGTTCTGAACAGGTGACTGCTGGCTAAATCTCACCACTGGATGTATTTTATTAGGTGAAGATGGCAATTTTAAATGTAAAAAATGTGAAAGACTTTAGCTGAGCTGGCAGCTCCTCAGGCCCTCAGAGTTGTCCTACACGCAGCCTGC
Source organism: Mesoplodon densirostris (assembly GCF_025265405.1). Lineage (NCBI taxonomy): Eukaryota > Metazoa > Chordata > Mammalia > Artiodactyla > Ziphiidae > Mesoplodon > Mesoplodon densirostris. The sequence goes on along the minus strand of NC_082663.1, from coordinate 168,319,337 downwards.
TCAGGCTGGTTACCTGCAAGACCTCTCTGTACATTTGAATCTCTCATCCTACCTCTATCCCTTGAGTCACCATAGGACATTCTTTCCTTGCTTTAGATCAAAATTTCAAATAAAAAGTCAAAATTCCAAATATTACTTCAATGGATATGTTTTATTTAATCAGATTTTTAAAAATGAGTGGCCAATAGACTGCTTTTAATTGTTGGGTCTGTAACAGTCCAGGGGAGATTCTGCAGTTTACAAATGGAATGAGTTCATTCATAAGGGTAAGATAATTTCCCGAGTATATACAACATCAGTGCACCAAGCCCTTCCTTTGAACTAATCCATAATCATGTTGTGAGTCTCCAACAGAATCCAGCAGACCATTTCAGGTTTCAGAAAACCTGTTTTTCTATTTTGAAAGAGATATCTGGAGGGAAAGATGTTATTGGAGGAAATCCAGCATATTTTCAACTTTTCCCAAATTGGTGGCACGTCTGTGATTTGATTTTTCTATTAACACTGTGGCAGCTAAGGATACATAGAACTATTTTTCTTTTTTTTTTTTTTCTCAATCTTTGATGATTGGGAGCTTGATCTAAATTTCACCTCCAAATATATGATACTGCTCATTTGCCCTTCTTATTTCACCACCAACCTTTGGTGCCCCCATGTTAAGGCAAGATGTTACCTGATAACAGCTTTTGATTAGATTTGGTCTTTTCAGGACCAGGTTGGGAACTTTTTCTGGCTTTCAGTGACAATTCATAATTGTTTCAAAACAGGCATTTCTGTTACATTTATAACTTATGCCGAAATGACCATATCCACCTCAAGCTATAACTCCAAATGAAGCATATTCATGTGTCTGAAAAAAAAACTTATTTTCCTTTAGTTGAAACAACATCACCCTTTATAGTTATAAATAAATAAATCTCTAAGGGAGAGTGAAATCATGGTTAGGGAACTTAGGCAAGAATGTCACAAGTAGAAGAAAAGACCTATGAGACAGCCCAAAGTTTACATTTTGACAGAAGTTAAATTAGCCGTTTTAAATGTCATTCTATAGAATGTCACTGAGAATGAGTAAACAAGTTAATTAGTTTGGTTTTCTTTGTTCTTTTGCTAAATCTAGCCAAACAAAACATGATTCCAAAAGCAGAAATAAAGAAAAGGGGGAAAAAATGCTGTTTATCCCCCTTAATCCTAAATTTCCTGATTTGGGGTCTTTCTGTTTCTGGTAATGTGTTCATTCAAACATAAATGCAATCGGCATCAAAGGCTTAACATTCAGATTAACCACTTTTTGGCATCTTACCTCTTTTTAGTTTGAACTTGGAATCTCCTCCATGTACAGACCACTAATGAGAAAATCCTTGCTTATGAATTCAGTTCAGAATGGGAGCAGTTTTCCCCCTCTCTCCTTTTGCATAATGTCGGCTTTGAAGTCAGGCAGTCCAAGAAAGTGATTGATCTTGCCCAAGTTCATAACTTTTTCAAAGTACTGCAGATATCATTAAATTTTAATTAACCCTTTGAGCTCCTTCTATGATGTAAAAATGAGGGAACATCAAAGGCTCCTGTGTTGGAGCAGCAGTAGCATCTTTTGTGCTCACATTGCTTTTTAGAAGATATCTCAGATGCAAATATTTCTATGGGGTCTTCAGCTTTGTGTGTGTGTGTGACATTGTTATGCTGTTGCAGGGTTAGAGCTAAAATCTGTTGTTAGTCTTTCAAAGCTGGTTATTTAAGCATTGCTGTTGATCAGGGCTTAGAAGTGGTATATCTTGCCACCTCTTCCACATACAGCATTGTAATCAAGGAGTCCAGTTAAAATGTCACTCACTCAGTCTGTAGCTTCTTGTATTGTTGTCCTTCACCAGTTCTCGTTCATAATTAATCTCATTTCAATCTTACGACAACGTGTAATATTCTGCATGTGTCTTGGAAAGTCACACAGTTGCATTCAGATCTGCTGGATGAAGAAACTAAGGTAGATAGGGAAGCCTGTACTGCCAGGGGTTATGGGATTTGAGGCTGTAAGTGTAACGTGTAAAAGAGGAACTTTTCTTGAAGCATTTAGCAAATATTTATGGAGTGTACACTCAGTGCCAAGCATTGTTTAAGTGTGTAGTCACTGCCCTTGTTAAATCCACATTTTAATGAAGCAGAATTTGCAAACTGAGGCATTCACGTGCTTGTGCTTCTTACTCTTTATAACAATCACTATCAAAAGAGTACTTGAGGGCTTCCCTGGTGGCACAGTGGTTGAGAGTCTGCCTGCCGATGCAGGGGATGCGGGTTCGTGCCCCGGTCCAGGAAGATCCCACATGCCGTGGAGCGGCTGGGCCCGTGAGCCATGGCCGCTGGGCCTGCGCGTCCAGAGCCTGTGCTCCACAACGGGAGAGGCCACGACAGTGAGGCCTGCATACCACAAAAAAAAAAAAAAAAGAAAAAAAAAAGAGTACTTGAATGCTTCCTAGTCCTCCAGTGATTATTATTAGGCCACTGGGCAATGTTACCAAGTACAGGGAACCCAGGATCCTAATGTCCTGCACATATCATTTGAGATAGAGCATATCTCATGTGATGATTAGAAATGAAGAAACTTGTGTGATTGGACACAGGTGACTCTTACTTGTGCCTTGCTTTCTTCACACTGCTACCTATTTTCTACCTTCTTGATAAAGTTAAATGAGGTCATGCACATATGTGTTTTGAAATATTACTGTCTTAATAGTATTAAGTTTAATGGTTTTAAGCTTGCTATTTAGATGCAGGAAAAGTTGGTTAGAATATAGTTTTTTTCTTCTGGTGGCTATTATCTCCTGCCATTTCTCTTTAAACGTGAATATCTACTAACCACGATTTTCCCTCTAAAGATCTATGGGAGGGAGAAGAAGTGGTAAAAGTCTTGATTGCTTCACTTCTTCAGAAGTAATGATCAGCACATTTCCAAAGCCCAAATGCACATTTGCTCCTTTAGGGTCACTTTAATCAAGGCATTATTGCAGATGATGCGTGTCTACCAAAATGAGATTTTGTGACCTACTGAAATGAACATGATCTGGGCTTTCACTGGGGGTATCTGACTTAGTGAGCTTCCTGTTTATGGGATTTAAATTAAACCTGCATAGATTATTAGGGGAAAATTCCACAACTTTACCAATAATTTAAAAAAATAGTTGATTTTCTCTTTCCTCCTAAATAGAATGTGATTCAAGTGTTGTAGAGACAACTTAAATACTGGACTGCTAAATGCCGTGATGATTCTATGATTCCTGAAAGGAACAAGTCCATGTTGTAAAGATAAAGTAGAAGTCTAAACAACATAACTGTTGTTTTGGACTCAGGATGTACATAAATCCATGTGACAGATGCCTGCAATGTAAACAATGCATTCTGACTACAGTACAGTTTTTTTTTTCTTTTTCCCTATATTTAAAGAGGACACTAGATAAATTAATTTGAGAAGTATATATGTTCTAGAAAAACTGAGATGTATACATATTCTAGAAATGAATGAAAATGAAGGAAAATTCAAATTTAAGTTTGTATTGGCAACAGATAAGAATTCACACAAAGGCTTAAACTCTTTTTCTTACCCACATTTCATTTTTAAGTTACGGCTCCGTTTAATGTCACATTCTTTTTAAATGTTACCTGCATTTTTTTGAATTGTTAATTGTTTGCAGATTCTTATATATTTGTTCACCATAAGGTATAAGAATAGTTACCATGGAGAATCAGTCCAGGTTGCTTGAAAATAATAGGCAAAAAGCCATCAGTAAGAAAAATGTGAAAAATAAAAACAAACAAATTAGGCTTAGAGCAGTAAAAGGTTTAAAGCTATACCCCCAGAAAGGTTAAAACTACATTTCTAGGGTTGTCATATCGATATATAAGGTGGAAATAATTTGGGGGCATATGTGCAAAAATGAGCTTAAAGTAGGTTTTATATATATGATGAACATATGGTGATCTGTGAATGCCATGGCAAATAGGATTCACTAAATAATATGCCCATTCCTTCTTTTCTTTCCAATTTCTCTGTCGAGTGAAAGCCAGAAGAGATTATGATTAAAATTATTCTGAGGAAAAACAAAATTCCGAGTTGTGGATTATAAACTGCCTTTGGTTCTCTGCTCTCTGACTTCCCAAACTGTTTTGCTACTTGAAGGCAAAATGACATTCGTGTTAATGCAGGGTGACCTTCCAGCTGAGTGGTGCCGTGCCAGCTGAAGAACAGCAGCTCAGTGACTGTCTCTAACAGGGGTGGGGGTTGATTTCTTAACTAATGATTGCATTTCAGTGCCTCTGTTTTCCCAAAACAGACCCCTCAGATTTGGATCATTATCATAATACTACTGTTGATTAATTTTTACTAATGCTGCTAAACATGAGAAGTTGCATTAGAAGCTTTAGATACCTTATCTTATTCATTATTAGAATCACTCTATGATATGCATGGTATTATCCCCATTTCATAGATCAAGAAACTGAAGTTCTTAATAGAAGAGTATCTTGTCCAAGGACTAACAGTTAATAAATAGTAAAGTTGGGTTCTTTAATGATGTTTTACCTGCCTCCAAATCCTTGGCTCAGTTTTTAGTAGAAACTAAATTATACTGGACTCACCATTCAGTATAATCAGCTTAATAGTTCATAAATAAGTTGAGTTAGCTTTCTTCGCTTTCTTCCTTTTTATTGGTTATTTTTCCCATCTAAAACACTGTCCTGTCATTGCTGCTCATTCTTTAAGATATGACGCAAGTCCTAAATAATGGTAAGTCACCAGTTTTGTCTTCTTAGCTCCCCTAACACTTTTGCCCAAACAGGCTCCCTGGTCATATGGTTCAAGTGGGCCTGTGGGGCTGTGCCCTCAGAATGCCTCCTTCCTCTCATCAGACTAATTTTTTCAGAGATGCGCATGTGGCTCTGTCAGGGTCCTCCCTAAAATGTGGGCATCATCAGAGACTTTTTCTTTCTAGTAGGGCAGCTTGACTTACAGCCATCTTTCTTTGCTTATGGAACATCCTCTGAGAATACAGTCCACCCTCTGTATCCCTGTGTTCCACATCCAGGGATTCAACCAACCACAGATTGAAAATATTTGGGGAAAAAATCCTGAAAGTTTCAATAAGCAAAACTTGAATTTGCTGAACACTGGCAACTAACTACATAATATTGCATTGTATTAGGTATTATAAGTAATTCAGAGATGATTTAAAATATATGGGAGGATGTGTGTAGGTTATATGCAAACACTATGCCATTTTTTATAAGGGACTTGAACCATTGTTGGCTTTTGGTATCTGCAGGGGTCCTGGAACCAATCCCTTACAGATACTGAAGGATGACACTAACTGGGGGGAGGGGTGGGTGAGGGACAATCACAGACATAGAAAAATAAAAATCTGTTAGATAAGATTGAGGTCCTGGATTCAGCTGTGCCTGAAGCAGAGTCCTAATATTTTTTAGTTATAGTAAGCAAATGAATTAGCCACTTCCTTATTTTTTGCATAAATCTGTATTATGTCTGAAACTTCTATTGGTTCTGGCCAGTGCTCTTATTACTCTGTTAAAGCTTTATGATCATCTTAATCATTATTATTATATTACTACCCTGAATGGCTACAACATTTCTCTGTACTTCAAAAATGTCCCTTAAACCTATTTTCTTAAATTAGTCATTTTGTTATTTGTAACAATTCAAAATCCCAACAGACTCTAACTACTAAGACAGCACAGGCCAAGCCTTATGCTTCTACATGCTCACTTATGCTACTAAACATATAGTATCTGCTGCAATAAATTTAATTCAGTAATATAAAACAACAGTCTAAGCACTGTAGCAGATATTGAGATTAATAATATGTGGGACCTAACTTAGAGGCACTTAATATCATTTTGTGGGATAAGAGAGAGACAGGTGGTATAGAGTATGTGAAACAAATAGCTTTAATACAGGTGAGACTAAGAGCAGGGAAAAAGAAGCTCATATTTAATGAGCACTTAGTATATGCAAAGCACGAGGTAAGAGCTTGGCATGCACTCTCTTATGGAGTCCTCAAAATCACACTAACAAGGAATTTTACAAATTTTATTATTGAAGAAACTGACACTCAAAAGAGGTCATTATCTTGACCAAGTCACCATTCCAGTTGGTGTGTGTTGAATAAGTGCCACCCCCAGGAGGGAAATCTGGGTGAGACTGAGCAACATGTTCACTTAGATTCTGAAAAAACAGGGCTGGTGGCTGGTAAGTGATTCTACTTGGAGTCAAGGAGGAAATGCAGTGTAGATGAAGTGATGCCCAGTGAGATCATGCCTAAGGAGCAAGATGGAGCCAAAGCTAGGAGAAGGGACGTGGATTCAGAATCAAGTGGGACGATACACGAGAAAATGTCAGCATAGGCATTTCGGACCTAAGGTTGTAAATGAGTTGCACATGTTGAGCTAACTTGATGTTCTGATTGTGGGACTCGGGCCTTGTCTTGGAGGCTTAAAATAATCTTGAAGAATGGACACATGGTTAATAAGGCGGAGGCAGGGGATTGGCCACAGTGTGACTTCAAAGTCTTCATTCTGTTCCACTTACCCAAGGTGCCTTAAGTGCCAAAAGAGAAATTCCAAGCGCTGTGGGAACTCAAAGGAAAGTGAGTATATTTAGAGATATAGCAGGAGGAAGCTTTAGAAATGAATGTCAAGGGATGCCTCAGATTTTTAACAAAAAGCGATACAGAAAATAGAGACCATTTGTGGCAGAGAAAAATAGCAAGAACTTAAGTATGAGATGTGCAGGATGAGGAAAGGATGTGAGAGTCAGTTCAAGATAGTGTTCCAAGGAGGAAAAATGGGGTCTGTCTTCAAAAAGCCTATGATCTCGTGGGTTACACCACTTCAAAAATCACACTTATGGCTCTAAATCATAAGTCTTTTTCTGAAAAATTATGATTATTTTATCTTCACTTTTGAAGTTGCCTTTTAGAATGCTTCTTTATTTGCAAATCTGCCATATTAGAGATAGGAGTTGCAGAAAAATTTGAATTTGAATTAAAAAGTTGAACTAAGAGTTGGGCTTTGGGATAAAAGAATGTGGGCTAAATTTCAGACTAGAATTGTGAGCCTGAGGAAGCTATCCTTTATCTATATCCTTGCAAGATAGTTGTGAAAATCAAATAGGAAAAGGCATACTGAGTTGTTTAGCAAAGTAGCTGTTACAAAATAAGATCCTAATGATCATAAGATATTATCATTATTAATATTCCTAAACTGATTATAGTTTAAAAAATTAACTGTTTTTAGTGCTTCTAATTAGATATACTTCAGGAACTGAAAAAGTAGAGCTATATTTTTCACGTTTAAAAAAAAAAAAAACTCCATAACTCTGGAATTAAAATAGAGGTAGTATCCCATGCTATAGATGTAAAAACTGAGACTCAAAAATATATACATGATTAATTCATATCACTCAATTTTCTTTTGGTTTTGCAATTAGGTAGCATTTTCACCATCTTTCCAGCCTCCTATATTTATTGAGTTTCCATGCCACTGCCAGCTGCTACAAAATTAATGCCAAATTTTACTTTATTTTTATATATTTCTTTATTATTTATAGCTATCTCACTTTTAAGCTCCAATTTCTATATCAGTTACCTTTAAACAAGGTTATGCTGAGGTAGCAAGTACCTCCAAGGTATCAGTAGCCAACAACCAGGATGGCTGATTTCTTGCCCGTGATATATGCTGCAGATCTTCTGTGGCTGTTCTCCATAAGCCTTGTTTATTCCAGGGCCCACGATGAAAAAGCAACTTATAGCTGGGATATGCTGGCCTTGTTATTGGGGGAAAAGAACTCTGGAAAAACACATAAGGTCATTCAAAGCTTCTACTGCCAACTAGTAATATGATACTACAGCTCATAGTTCCCTGGCCAAAGTAAGTGGCATAGCCATGCCTAATGGCAATAGCTTATAGAAGTATAAACCTTCATGAGGTTAGTAAATGACAGGGCCATGATGCTAATTTTACCAATATCTGAGTATTAGTGCTCATTATAGGCAGAGTTCTAAGAAGGCCCCATCTATTCCCTGCCCCTATGAATAATCCCAGAGACTGTGAATATGATGAATTTTACTCCAATGATTACATTATATTTATTGCACAGTTGGTTTGTGGTTTTTTTTTTTTTTTTTTTTTTTTTTGCGGTATGCGGGCCTCTCACTGTTGTGGCCTCTCCCGTCGTGGAGCACAGGCTCCGGATGCGCAGGCTCAGCGGCCATGGCTCATGGGCCCAGCCGCTCCGTGGCATGTGGGATCCTCCCGGACCAGGGCACGAACCCGTATCCCCTGCATCGGCAGGCGGACTCTCAACCACTGCGCCACCAGGGAGGCCCTGCACAGTTGGTTTTAAGACAGGAAAATTATCCAAGAGGGCCTGGCCTAATCATTTTAGATCTGAGTCTAGAGACCAGCAGTAGAGGAAGTAAGAGCTTAGAAGCACGAGGGGGATTTGTTGGCAGAAGTTCTCATTTGCTGGCTGAAGATGAAAGGGCCACATAACAAGAAATGCAGGTGGTCTCTAGGATCTGCGAGAGGCTGGAGGATGACAGCCAGGAAGGAAATGGGGACCTCAGTTCCCATTTATGTGGTTCCCATAACCACAAGAATTTAATCTCAGTTATACAACCAGAAGTAACTGAATTGGCCAAATGCATTTCAAAGCAGATTCCTCCCCAGAGCCTGCTGAAAGGAATGTAGCCCCACTGACACCTCGATTTCAGCCTTGTGAGACTCTGATCCCAGTCACTCTGTGCCCAGACCTCCGAACTCCAGAACAGTGAGCTAAAAAGTAGGCGTTGTTTCTAGCCATTACATTTATGGTAATTTACTACACAACATTAGAAAACTAAGGCAGTGTTACTTTGCTACTTAATAGCTTTAGGACTTTAAGCCAGTGTCATGGCGTCTCCAAGTCATACTTTTCTCACATTTATAAATAAAATCTCTACATCATATATCCACATTGTTATGATAATCAAATAAGGTAGAATATGAAAAATTAGTTGTAAACAATGTGCTACAAACCTGTAAGGGATTGACATCACAAAGCAAATAGAATATCTATTTCAATTTATAAAACAATGAAGTATAGGAATTATTAATTTTATTAAAACATGTCACCAAATTCAGAGAAAACAGTCAGGAGCATGGATCCACACAGTCATGGGGAAGCAAGTAATCATTGGAACTAGGGTTTGAGTTCAACTCTGCCACTGGAAAAGCTACAGAAATTTGCACAACATACTTATTCTCAGTGAGCATCAGTTTCTTTAAACACATTTTATATCCCAAAAGGCTGTTCTGTTGCAAGATTAGAGGTAATACATATACATTGTTCCCACTGTAGGCACATACAATGCCCCTGATATTAATTCATATAATTTATAATAAAATAATTAACACTTTCTATAAAGTGTCAAAAATATCTACGGCATAGCTCCATGCTCATTCCCTTTCTTGCCCTGTCTTGGTCCAGGTCAAATTATCTGTTGAGGTACAAACTCAAAATGGAATCCAGCAGACTGTTGTACTGGCCATATTGGCTTCAGGCTTAATCAGCATGGGAAGCTTCCTCACTCATATCCTCAGCTTTCAATTATGGGTTTTACATTAAAGTTCAGTGAACATCACAGATAAGCTCTCTTGATTAAGATCATTAAAGAATTCTTTATCTTTAGTTCAATGGCATCTTGCCTACAGATTTATTAGACTGCTTTCTTGGTACACTGCCTGTTTCAGGGAGAAAATATTCCACTGCTACATACGGGCAGGATAAAGATGAAGCACAACTGCCAATTGCACATAAGGAGTCTGATGCGTTGCTATTACCAAAAGGGATTTGTAGAGTCTGATATCTAGGAATAGGAAGGAACTTCAGAAAATCCTCAAACCCAGCCTCCTGAGCTGAGTCAGGTCAGGTGGTGGTATCTGTTTCACACATGGAAGCACCAGAAATGTAGGTACTTTTTTAGCATCTTGTAACTAGATTATTATCTTACCCCCAGGGCCTGTGTTGTCACTATTCTTTCACAAGGTTCATAATGCTTTTCTCCAGAGGACGTCTCCTCTACTCACAGTCTTGATAGATAATGAGAAACTTAATTTTCTTGATATGTGTTTACAAAGTAGATAATTTACTGATGAATCAAATATTTATTAATTAGCTACAGTGGGTTGAGGATGTTGCCAAAGCACTAAAAGAATCTAAGACATCTAAGATACAATTTTTATCGTAATGGAAATGACAACTTGGTTGACCCAAAAAAAGTATTATGAAATTGAAATTAAAATAAGTCTTGTATAAATGTCCCTTAGAGTCTCTCTTCCAACTACAAAATCAACTGGTGATTCTCTCATAAATGGTACATTTTGAGATTTATGCCAATACAAAATAAATACCACTTAGGTGATAGAAAAAAGCAATGCTATACAGAACCAAAATGCAGGCATTAATGTGAACAAGTACTCCATAAAAGATGAACAAATGAGTGAATGAATATATGAAACAGAGATTTGAAGAAATATCAAAATTAGCAGAAGTGATCAGGAAAGGTAGTGATAGAAATATGAATAAGTAATTAGCTAGATTCATGACTAGCAAAAGATTTGGCATAGAAATTCTATGACATTAATAATAATGTTATTATAGATGAGCACTTTTTATCTCTATTGCCAAAATTATGGTCAAAGTGGAGAGCCTGAAAGCATGGAACATTTTTTTTTAAGCATTCATGGTCATAATCACTCATTTTCTGAGGATTCATTAAAGGAAAATAGTGAAGGCTAAATGATGACATGTGGTTACATTAAAATATATTTTTAAAAGCCAAATGAAAAGAAACATGATGTGTTACATGGTATTCCAGGTTAACAAGTAAGTAAGTTATTTCCTTGGGGTAAAAGGCAAATACATGCAATTGCCAGCAAGACAATTCCTTTACCGTTGATATATTAGAAATCCCTTTTAAAAGTAGATACTTCTGCAAGACTCTTCCCCTCCATCCTCAGATTTTTTAAATCTTATTTTACAATTTCTCACCAAAAACTTTTAACTGAAGCAGCAGTAGCTGGATACTTTCTTGAGGAACACATTGAAATTAAGAACATGTGAACTTGGTTTTCATTTGTTTTTCTTTGGTTTGTATGTTTACATTTTACCAGAATAGAATAGTACATTCTTAAAAAAAAAACAGAAAAGAAAGTGTATTGGAACTTCTTATATACCACTGTGCTGAACAAGAACACTTTATTTGTGAGCTTGTGGTATCTGGATTTGATTTTTGTATCTGCATTATATCTTGATTGTAAAAATAATACATACATGTAAAAAATAACAAGTTCAGGCAAAAAAAATCTTGATTTCACCATAATCTCACAAGCCAGAGGTAATGACCATTCATTACTATTTTATATATTAACATCTCTCTATATATATTTATTAAATAAAAGTTGAGATGTCATATGTCTTCTACCACTTGCTATTTTTTCAAGTTTGCTAATATATATTGGACATCTTTGTAGAAATATTTTGTCCTTCAGCCAGAAAAGAGACTTGGAAAAGGATGTGAAGTGGTAAGACTCATTACTCTATTATAAATTACACCTAAATCAGATTGGCTAGAAAACAAATGGCTAGTTCATGTTCACAACTGCTGCTGTGAATCCCAACGCTAGTTGGCTGCATTTGTAGTGCTCCTGTAAAATCTGTATACAGCTCCAAATAATCAGCAGTTCTAAATCTTTTTAATAGTGTTATTAGTCTCATTATTGTAAGCCTCAGTTCAATTATTAAGAAATATTAATAAGCTTGTTGTAATAGTCATACTATAAAATGATCCAATGCCATTATTGGAACAGCCAACACCAGCCAACACATTATTTGGAAGTTTCCTGGTGCAGAAACTGTTTAAAGACTTACAACATATCAACATTACTTTGCTCCTCTGAATGAAATTTTCCATGTGAAACCAGTTTCCTTCACATATAGACATAATCTAGTTAGTGGTATGGTATAGTCATTAAAGGCAGACTCATTTTAAATAATTACTGAAATTATTCCAGCCAAGCTCATGTGGCCAGTTGTCTGAGACTTTGTCCTCACTCAGAAGCCTGTGTCTGGTCCACCTCAAAGCTTCAGGTCCAGCCGCTGCCCTGGTCTGTGAGTGGTGCTGCTCTTTTCTGATGGATTTAATGCTGACCTATTAGTTATCTATTTTTTACATATTAGTGTATATATGTCAATCCCAGTCTCCCAGTTCATCCCCACCACCACCACCCCTCTTTCCCCTCTTGGTGTCCATACGTTTGTTCTCTACATCTGTGTCTCTATTTCTGCCTTGCAAACCAGTTCATCTGTACAGATGCTGAACAGCTGGTACAGCTCAGAGCTGGAGGAGAGTTCTGAGGCCTGGGCTGTCACCCAGGATTTGGTGCCTGCAGTCTCTAGTCTGGCTGGGGACTTGGGGGCAGAAAAGGAATGCTGCTGAACTCGAATTACCCTTTATAAGGGGAAGAAATAAAGGAAAGGAGTTGCCAAAACAAAAAACACAATAAATAAATAAATAAATATTGAAATTAAAAGTATTTTGTGTACTCAATACATTATTCAAAGTATAGATAAGGAAGAAAAGATTTATGTCCTTCTTTATGGTTTACAATGTGTTTTCATATGTTTCTCTCATTTAATGAAAAGGATTTGAAAAAATACAAGGAAGGTGTGAAAAATTTAAGAATCATTATCTTGATTCATTCACCAAACTTTTATTGAGCATTTATAAAATTCTATGTGTTGTGCTACAAGGATAAATCCAGTGGTTCTTAACTGAGGCTGTGCATTAAAATCACCTGGAGAGCTAAAAAAAATGATGCCCAGGCCACAGCACACACTAGTTATGATAAGCTCTCTGGGGTTAGAACCCCAACATTGATAATGTATTAAGGTTTTCCAGGCATTTCCATTGTGTACCCAAGATTGAGAATCAGTAGTTTCCAATAAAAGCTTATTATAAATATAAAAACAGTTTAATCAGCAGTTAAATTATATATTCAAACATAAGAAATTTAGAATGGAGTAATTAAAAGTACAGTGTAAAATTCATTTTTATTGCAATTATAACATAGGATCATTATTTCACTTGCTAAAATATACAAGTTTCTCTTTGCACTGCTGTTGATATCAAGAAAAACAATGGATGAGATTGATAGGTAGGTAGATAGTTAGATAGATATAGGCAGGCAGACATCCCCAATATAGGTAAACTACCTTGAGATTTGCCTGCTCCTTTGTAGATCAAAAAAGAAAGGAACCTAAATACAAAAGCCATGAAAGATATAGATCTTTGCTGTATGTTTTCTTTTTTTTTAAACATCTTTATTGGAGTATAATTGCTTTACAATGGTGTGTTAATTTCTGCTTTATAACAAAGTGAATCAGTTGTACATATACATATGTTCCCATATCTCTTCCCTCTTGCATCTCCCTCCCTCCTACCCTCCCTATCCCACCCCTCTAGGTGGTCACAAAGCACCAAGCTGATCTCCCTGTGCTATGCGGCTGCTTCCCACTAGCTATCTATTTTACGTTTGGTAGTGTATATATGTCCATGCCACTCTCTCACTTTGTCACAGCTTACCCTTCCCCCTCCCCATATCCTCAAGTCCATTCTCTAGTAGGTCTGTATCTTTATTCCCGTCTTACCCCTAGGTTCTTCATGACCTTTTTTTGTTTGTTTGTTTCTTAGATTCCATATATATGTATTAGCATATGGTATTTGTTTTTCTCTTTCTGACTTACTTCACTCTGTATGTCAGACTCTAGGTCCATCCACCTCACTACAAATAACTCAGTTTCGTTTCTTTTTATGGCTGAGTAATATTCCATTCTATATATGTGCCACATCTTTATCCATTCATCTGCTGATGGACATTTAGGTTGCTTCCATGTCCTGACTATTGTAAATAGAGCTGCAATGAACATTTTGGTACATGTCTCTTTTTGAATTATGGTTTTCTCAGGGTATATGCCCAGTAGTGGGATTGCTGGGTCATATGGTAGTTCTATGTTTAGTTTTTTAAGGAACCTCCATACTGTTCTCCATAGTGGCTGTATCAGTTTACATTCCCACCTGTATGTTTTCTTTAAAAGGCAGCAGAGAGGCTCACATTGCACATCACAAAGAACCAATACTCACTCTTTCCTAAATCTTCCCACTCGTTAAAAGAAAAAATAAAAATCCTGCTAAAAGCGTTCCCTTTTCCAAAGAGTGGTCTAACTATCTATCTCCATCCACATCTTCTTTCTCCCTTGAATCATCTTCATGTAACCATCATCACACAGCTCCAGAAGTCTAGTTATTTTCTTGTCCTCACTATATTCATTATAAAAATTAATCCCTTTAAGATTTTGGTGTAGTAAATGTTTAGTTTTGGGTGTGATAGATTGATGTTAAGACAGATTAGTTTGATATTGATGGTCAGATGGATTATTAGAAAAAAGTGAGAAGGAAAAGAAAAGGAAAGAAAGGATAAAGGAACAGAAGAAGGGAAAAATAAATGAAACCGTAGTCTCTTTCTCTGCTCAAAATGAACAATTGCTTTCCCTCAAATCACAGTGAGATACAGCCTCTTTATTATGGCCCATAATACTGTATGCAAGATGTGTCTCTGCCCACCTCTCCTACAGAGCCTTCTCTTGCTGCTTCAGCACTAGCCATCCTGGTCTGTATTCACGAACATGCCAAGCTCAAGGGCTTTGAATTGAGTATTTCCTCTGTCTAGAGCTGTGTTTTTGAACTGGCGGTGATTTTGCCCACCTTGGCTGTATCTGTAGACATTTTCAGTTATCACAACAAGGAAGGTGCTATTAACATCTAGTGGGTAGAGGTCAGGATTGCTGCTAACCATTGCCTGGAATAGCCTCACACAACAAGGAATTGTCCATTTCCAAATATAAATAGCACTGAGGTTGAGAAATCCTAGTATGTACCGAATCTTCCCCCAGATCTCTTCCGCCTCTGTTCTCTTTTTTTCCAGGGCTCTCTTGAACTAGCACCTGCTTAGGGAGGTATTCCCAGATTACCTTATCTAAGATAATAGCTCCCACCACACTGTCTCTACCCCCTTGCACGGTTTTACTTCTTTTTTATGGCACTTATCAACTTAATATGTTACTGGTGTTAAAATAGATGTAAGAGACAAATAAAATAGTATGCTTACACTAAATGTTCAATAGTTCTAAGATGAATTCCACTTCCAATAATGTTAAAATGTGAGAGAAATTTAGGATACAATTTAGGATTGAGGAAGTACAGAATTATCCAGATGGAACAGAAAAGAAAACTGAGGCTTCAGGAGGTTAAGGAACTTGCCCAATATCACACAGCTATTAAGTGGTAGAGCTAGACATCTGACTGTTAGATTCCTCTTTGAAGTCTTCTTAGTGCGTTGAATTGGGTCTGGGAATAGGATGATAGAGAAAGCTGCAGGGGTAGGAAAAGAAGAAAAAGAAAAGGAAGGAAATGGAGGGAGAAAGTGTACATTCCAAATAAAATTGTTCTTAAACAACAATTTCCCACACTCTAGGGCATAGTATTTAACTCATCTCTAAGAAGCACAAATGACCGAGATGTTATTGTAGCACCACTGTTCAAGATGTAAAGTAGCAAGGTCACTTAACACAGCTATACTAAAGTAATCAGAATACTTTAGCCGTAAAACTCTGCTGTAAAACAGAGCCAACATTCGACCACCCAGCTAAGTGTCCTCTCTGGACTAATTATTTTAAAAAGTTGGACAGAAAACCGTTACACTTTTAGGCACTCTTGTTGACATAGGAGTGAATAAAGCATGTTTCTGCCAACCAGAGGATGTGAGTTAAGGAGCTTAGCATTCTTTCCTTTTTTTTTTTCTTAATAATGTTCTCATCATGCTACCAAGCAAGAGCTCTCAGTGCAAAGATATGTGGTGGCGCTAAATGGATTATGTGTAGCATAATGGATGATACTGTAGATATTAAACAATATGTAAATGTCCTCTTATATCAAGAGTCCCCAAAGAAGGGGACAGGTTGAACATTCCCAGACTGAGGCTGAGAAGTAAAATGTGAATCTTAGAAGTAGAAATTGCACTCTTTTATTGATACAACTATAGATATATGTCATACTAAACAAAAGAATTGGCAGAAATTCTGAGAGAATTTGAATTTGAGGGTTACAAGGCTACTAGATAATTTGGGGGTGTTAAAATAGTTTTAAAGGAACAAGTACCAGTAGAGTAAGAATAAACAAATCAGTCATGTTGCAGGCTCCATACAGAGGGTCTTAAACAGTGCTCAGGATTTGGAAGGAGATGACTTCCTTTTGAATTCAGGCTCCACAACTTGAAAATTTTAATCTTGGGCTGGTTCCTCAACTTCTTCATGCCTCTGTTTTCTGAGTAGTAAAGTGGGGCTAGTAGTAATGCTAGCCTCACAGGTTTTGATGAGGATTCAACACATATAAGGCATGTTAGAACAGTGCTGACACTCAATAAACATTCAATAAATGGAAGTGTGATTGATATGGATGGTGTCAGCCTGCTGCCTTGCAAGTACCTGAAGTGACAATACAGACCCAAGACTTTTTATAGTCCTTGCCTGTTGATTTTCTTTTCTTTATTTCTTTTTCTAATAATTAAGCTTTTATAACTGAGCAGAGCATAAATCATTTAAACCAATATATTTGCACAATTAACCCAGAATGGCAGACTTGCCCATTTGTTCACAACAGAGCACCTTTCTTC
The DNA here is from genome assembly GCF_025265405.1 of Mesoplodon densirostris. Classification (NCBI taxonomy): domain Eukaryota; kingdom Metazoa; phylum Chordata; class Mammalia; order Artiodactyla; family Ziphiidae; genus Mesoplodon; species Mesoplodon densirostris. The sequence continues at coordinate 168,302,513 of NC_082663.1, read as the reverse complement.
TTTAGACTTTGTTATACAGGTTGAGAATAGGACTCTTTCTTTATAAATTATTATGTTTTTTTTTCCCACCATCACTCCTCTCCCTCCCCTCCCCACATACAAAAGAAAGACCTCAAACATCCAACAGCTTTTTCTTTTCCTCTGTCAGATGTAAGTTTTGAAGACTTCACATTTATTGGTGGTCCGGTGGGAAAACTGAGTTTTCTAAAATGCAAACGTTTCTAAAAAGACCAGTGTCTCCTCTGGCAGCACCGGCTTCAAATGATCTGCCCACTGAGAGCATCTCAGTTTGATACGTTGTTTCATAAAAGCTGATTCAGGCTTTAGACGCCTACAGGGTCTTCATAAAGTGGATATAAAATAATAATAAAAAATAAGGCTATAGCTTAAAATTTTAATCTAAAAATTTCTTTTTGATCTCAACTCTCTCATTTTAGAAGAAACATGTTGATTTTCTTTTTCCAAAATATGTTTTGTTTCCTTCAGTAAATTTTCTTCTGATAGGATCCAAAGAACTGGCTTGGGCTTAATTTGGTATTTATAAGTATACATCTGCTGCAGCAAAGGAAACAGTTTAGACTGAACTCTCAGACAAAGGGTCAAGGGTTTTTATTTTGTTTGAACCAACAGATGGCCTTTAGGGCCATCATTCACTCAAATGCATTCTGATTCTGGTGGCCATAAGAATAGTAATGTTCTTGCAATAATGAAGCTATCTTTTTTCATAAAAATGCAAATGCATCTGTTTATGTCATGCATGTATGAAGCAAGTTAAGTAGAAACTTTTGAAAATGGTCATAATCTGACCTAAAATGCTTTAAATTAGAGAGTTTAAATTTGAATGAATTGAGCAAGTATGCTGGATCTTTCCCAGTTCCTACAGGGGAGGTGTAAGAATTCAGTGACTCACAAAATTATGCTAATTACAGAAGTTTGCTATAGCAGCACGTGTCCAAGAAGCCAGAACTTTTGTGGTAGTCCTAGGTTGTCTTTACCATAAATATGTTTCTTCTGTCCTGTTAGAATTTCAGAATTAGAATTGCATAGTTTTAAAGGAAACAATGTTTTCCCCTAGTCTAAAATAAAATACTAATTGCTTCCCTTTGTATTTACATGTAACTTTGTTTTTCAGGATTGTTAGTACTGTTTTTCACTCTACACAATTTTCTAATTTTTGTGTAGTAAAATGTACTCATCTTTCATAGCCTTCCCTGCACTAGTCTTGTAAGTAAATCTGGACTTATTTTCCTCTGGTGTTTTATGATTTCTTATTTTCATATTTTAATTGCATACCTAAGATGATTTTCATGCAATAAATGAAGTAGGGATCCAGATTCATTATATTCCAAATATTTAGCATTTGAAGCAATAGCAATTATTTTTTTAAAAACCACAACATTCTCATCAATTTGAAATGCTATGCTCATTGTTTGCTAAATACTATATATTTAGTTCCAGTATATTTTCTCCTATACTGTGAAATTGATCTCCATTTTTTGTTTTCCCCTCCAATACAAACTTCCTGTCTCAAGTATTATAACCACTTAATGCGTTTGATTCTTGGCAGGCATAACTTCCCTTCCTACTACTTATGTTTCTTTCTATTTTTTTCTTTCATTTTAAAAAATAATATTTCTAGATAATCCTAACTTTTAAAATTAAAATATATTATAATGTTATTTTTTCATGTTACCACAAATTTGATTGATATTTTAATTAAGACTTTTATAAGGAAATGTTAATGTCTGCACAATATTAAACCTTTCTATCAAGAAATAAGGTGTTAAAAAAAAAAGAAGGTGTATTTTTCTGTTTATCGGTCTTCTATTATGCCCTTCAGTAGAATTTTAACATTTCTTTCATGTAAGAAATATACTTTCATATTGTTTTTTGGAAATGTAATTATGTGTGATAATTCAGTGGGACTTATTTTTTTTAATCTATAAAAATTTATGAGAATATCTTTTGACCTTGCAATTACACAGCTAGGAATTTACCTTGTAGAAATATTTCCCAAAGTACATCAAGTTATTTGTATAAGTATGTTGACTGAAGCATTGTTCATAATATTAAGAAACTGGAAAGCAATTTAAATGTATATCAGTGAGGAGCTATCTAAATACAATGCAGTCAATAATTCCATATAATAGAATGCTTCCATCTCTGAAAATGATTAAGGTAGATTTCTATGCACTGATATGGAAAGGTTTCCAATATATATCATTAAATGAACAAATATAAAGTACAGAACAATGTGTATAGTAGGTTGACATCTATATAAATTTTGTATAAATTTTAAAAGAATAATTACACTGCAATATCCATAATCATTTTTCTAGAAGAACATAGAAAAATATTAAATGGGAGAAGTTATAATAATGACATATTTCTTAAGCATTCAATATAGTTCAGACATTGTTCTAAGTGCTTTTCATGTAATAACTCATTTAATCCTCACAGTAATCTTATGTGGTAGGTTATATTCCTACCCCTATTTTATAGATGAAAAAAATGGGGCACTGAGAGAATAAAGTGCTCTAGAATATGTATAGGAAATAAGCAAAAGAGCTAAGATTCAAACCCAAGAAGATCAGCTTCATAATGAACATTCTGAACTAATACTTACACTTCATTTTAGAAGTGCTCATCTTTGGCATGGGGGAGACCTAAGAAATTGGGGTAGGGATCAATTTATTTTGATTTTGCAACTTTCTGTTCTACTATTTTCCTTGGGATCCTTTTTAAAAAATCTAATATTGTTACCAAGTTTTATCCAAGTAATGGATGTGGGTCTTTCAATTTTTTTCTTTATAATTTTTGAATTTGTGCAAAACCTAATAAGTGTTATATTGACAAATTTAACAGCAAAAGAATAATGCAGATACTCACATGTGAGGGACACTATCTTAGAGAAAATGCATTTCCCCCCAAGCACGGAGGCAACTGGTAGTGAAAGAGATAAGGAGAGGAACATCACACCTAAGTGTAGTTGGGAGTAAAAAGGGACAATCTTTCTAGTCTGGCCATCACCATGGCCTTCTGACTTGAATATATTTTAATCTACCTTTGAATTGATAAAAGTTATTAGCAACACATGATAAAGATATGCAAAATATTCTAAATCAATCTAAATTAGAGTATTTGACTATTGAATAGGATTACAATTCATACAGCATGATTCATAGCATTTGTTACTACTTTAGATTCATCATTCCATTCATACAGAAGTGGTGATATAATAATATTATAGAACTATGTGCAATGTGTGATAGAAATAAAACATGATGGAATGATTGGGTCTTTGCATTAAAAGAAATTTTATGAGCTACACAGTGTTTAATAGTTTTCGGCTGGTGTGAGATAATGCTGCAATTGGGATTTATCCAAGCAGGGATGGTATCAATGGTATGGATGCACTTCCAAAGATTGCTTTCTTCTGCAAGTTATTTATACATCACCTACTGTTCCAAAAAAAGACTTAAGTTGGATCTCCTGTGTGTTCCTTCTAGAGAGTGGTGTTGTGTGTATGTGTGTGTGTGTGAGAGTGAGTGCGCAGCTGTGTGTATAATGTCAACTGAAAAAAAAAGCACAACGGGAAAGTTTTTCCCAGAGCACAGAGTGCCTCATTCCTGATCTCCACCTTGAACTCTTCAGGGTGTGTTGAAGGTCAGCGACTGCAGTGGCTAGTGACTTCTTTCCTGTAGAACCAGAGGGTGAGTGACAATTTTTAGTTGGCAATAACTGTGCGGTGATATATGTAACAATATTTGAAATAATAACTAGACTGTTATTGCAAATTGTAGGCTAACCTGGTAAAGTGGAGGAAGAGAAGTAGCTATATCCCCACAGCCTGGCTTTAAGTATAGGTTCTAGATAACTTAGCAGGACTTCCTAAGAAGCGGAGGGGGATATAGCAATGTGGGGAAGGGACGGGAAGGTGATTTCTAAAGAAGACTGGAAAAGTGGGAAAATAAGAGTGGAAAATGGAAGAGTGGGAAAGTAGGAAAATAAAAGGACAGCTCATCTCCTACTTGTCTCACTTCCTTTCTGTGGTCCCACAAGACACTAGTCAGACTCAGATTAGGGAAAGGAGAATTTGAAATGGAACTTTAAACTGGATTTTTTACTGCCTAAAATTTAGAATGTTTTAGAACTGAAAATGACTGTAAACTATCAACGGTTGCAAGGAGTAGGAAAGGGGAATGTGGTGGTTATTTGATATGTCAACTTGGCCGGGCCACGGGTTCCTCAATACGTAGTCAAACATTATTCTGAATGTTTCTGTGGGGTTGTTCTTTGGATGAGATTAACATTGAAATCAGGGGACCTTGAGTAAAGTAGATGCCCTCCATAATGTGGGTAGACCTCACCCAATTAGTTGAAGGCCAGAATAGAACAAAAAGACTGATCTCCCAAGAGTGAGTGAATTCTGCAGCAAATAGCCTTTGGACTTGAACTGCAATATTGGCTTGTCTCTGGGTCTCCAGCCTGCCGGTTCACACTGCAGATTTGGACTCACCAGGCTCCATAGTCATATGAGCTAATTCTATAAGGTAAACTTTTCTTTTTCTCTATATGCACATCCTGTTGGTGTGTTTCTCTGGAGATCCCTGACTAGTACAGGAAGCAACAGAGCATGTTTGAAGCAGTGGTTTGAGAGAAATCACAGCTGTCTTCTGCTTATGCCTTATGAAGTCTGGCTCATTCAGTAAACCGGTTACAGACTAGACACTCTTTCCTCTTACACTGAAGACTGGAGAGAGACTCACAGAAAACAGAAGAAATAGTGTGAATTTTCTTCTTGTGCTTCTCTAGTGGTTTAGCTCACTCCTCTGTCCTCTCATCCTCCTCCTTTTAGGAAGTCTTGCAACTGATTCTATTGTGTCAAAAGATTGAACCGGTCTCTTTCTGTTATGAAATCTGTGTCCTATCATTATCCAGAAACCTTTTTTTATGTCAAATAGAAGCAGCTTTACTGGTATAGAATTATTGACAGATGTGTAACACCTCACAAGTAAGTGAAGCTTCCCCTTTTTTAAACCAAATCTTGCAATTAAATAAAGCATTTTAAATGGCAGGATTATTGAATCCACTTTGAGGAGAGTTGCAATCCTCCATGCCTCACATTCCGGCACCAATTTACACCCATTTACAATGTCATATAAACCCTATGAATATAAATCACCTTGAAATCCAAATACCAAGGTTTCACACCAATGCACCTTATATTTCAATGCCTTTTGTCTAATGACATGAATGCCTTAGACTTGCACACTCGCAAGTGTATATACATTTGATGATGCTCTAAAAAATAGCTTGGTTCCCTTCTCCTTTTTTTTTTTTTAAATCTTTGTTGCCTGAAGTGAAGCAAAAAGTATTTAGGTATACTTGAGAGAAATAGTTCTCATAGTTTATTTACTCTTTTAGGCAGTGGTCATTTATATCTATACCCTGCAGAGTGAATCCTAAATCCCTTCCGTGATCTGCCTAGAATGTGTTTTTGGTTTCTTCAACTAAAAATCTATCCTCTGAATGACTGCACTGTGACACAGAATGCTGTGCTCATCAATATCTGAGTTCTGCTCTAATCCTCAGCACACTGACACACAACACCAGCCAGCCTCTGTGCTGTTGAGTGAAGGAACACATCCGAGTTCAAGCCAAGGGAAAGTGGGTAGAAGTGGTGTGAACTACTTCTGGTCTTGACCCCTATAAGTTCTCACTCAATCATGTATGTAATATTGTATCTGATTATAAGCTAAGCTAGTTGGATGTGGAAAATCCACTGAAAGTTTCCAAGGCTCCTGGGCAGTGACAGCTGAGTCACCACATGGAATGTGCCTTGGTCTCTGAAGGCACATGAAGCAGAAATCCTATGGTGACCCACCTTACATTGTGATGTAAAAAAGAAATAAATGTTATTGTGTTCATCCATTTGGATTTTAGGGTTGTTTATTACTGCAACTAACATCACTTACTGTTAATAATCAGATAGTCTAAACTTTAGTCTCAGTAAATTATTTTCATAGTTTGTACTGTTCCTAATTCTAAAATGCCCTTCCTATCTAACAGCCATCTCTGCCTACCAAATCTTTCTTTCTTTCTTCAAGGAAGGCCCAATTAAAATTCTCCTTTCTCCCTCATACCCATGGTAAAAATTATTATTGCCACAGAATGTATTAATTGTCTTCTATCACTCTATGTCATATTACACTTAGATTTATACAGTACCCAATACATTTTTGTATCTCCCTTAGGAATTCTTCTGATACCTGGCACATAGAGATGTGCAGAGCAAATTAGGTGTGTCCCATGGGTCCTACTGTTCATATTCTTTCAGAAATCTATTGATATTTTATAACCAGTAACTGTATACTAAATAACCATAGTTGTATATCTAGCTGCAAACTATTTTTATTTTAGTATACATTAAATCAAAATAATTAGTGGGAAAATCAATCATTTCAAAAATTGAGGGCTTAAATTTGTTAAAAGAAAAAAAGACATGAGTAATGTCTATTATACAAGTACCCGTTGTGACACACTTTGCAGGTGACTCTTTAGTGAGAGGTTATAAATTCCTCACATTTTAGAAACCATTAACATTTTGAAGTTACAGAATCCTGAGGTCAGCAGGAAGCAGACTAGATGGTACCCATGAGGAAGTCAGCACATGTCCCCAAAAGTAAATTTTTTATCCCCTTATCACACAAAGCAGCCCATTAAGTAGTTATGGTAGTAAATTTTAAATCCCCCTGAAGAAAATTTTGACAAAATTGAATTATGAGGAAGAACAAAGAAGATTAAATTACCAGGAGAAGAGCAAAGTCTTGAGAGTAACTTCATAGCAACCTTCGGGCCCATGAGGTTTTATGAAGTAGAAAGTAGGAAGGGTACAATAAGATCACATTGCTTAATTTGCAAATGTTTGGACTATCTATGTGTAATGTCTGAAGGGTGTAAACATCACATGGGAGGATAAGGGGAATTTTAAAAAATTTGGTATTAGGGAGTTTTAAGACCAGCTTATTCTCATCCTAGAATCATATAGCTTTCAAGCCTATCCCTCTCATTTCTGAGATGAGCAAACAATCTTAGAGGTGTTAGTTAAACAGAGTTGGGACATCATTTCAGATTTCAGCAATCTGAAAGTATTTAGTAAGTCCCACACAAATTTGTTATTATAACTCCTCTGATTTTTTAAAATAAAAAAACATTTGAACATTCCTGGGATGAACACCATTTTTAAATGACATTTTTCATCAAAACATGGGTAATATGTATTGAATAAATTCCATCTTTGCTGCTTATCCTATCACATGTAAGGAGATCAGATTGCAGCTGTTTCTGCAAGTTTCTTCCAGTTGAGTTGTAGATGCTTTACAAACATTGGCATTAGTTACTCACTAGCCTTATCCCCAGCCAAGTCTACACAGCATACCTAAGCAAGGCATAGGATGGCCACTTCTTCTATGTCTCTCCCTGTTTAATGGGCTCTTTTGCTCAAGATCCTAAAATGTATAAAGGAGACCCAGAGAAGGAAGGTAATCATTATACCCAGAGGCTCATGTCAGTACTTTTCCTTCATATATTATATTTAATTCTGTAAATATTGATTAAACTAGCTTGCATATTAAAGTCATCAAAAGGATTGCTATCCTCAAGAACTAACAATTGGACCACTCATTTAGAAATGATTCACAGGCTAACTTTTCCACATTGGGAATTTGGTAGTTCTTGTAGTGAAATATCATTACTGCCATCAGGAAAATGATATATTATAGATTAAAGATATTGTACACATTTTTCATTAACCTGACAGGAGGGAAGAAGGCAATTTTGATATGGTTGATATGGCGATTCTCAAACAGTATACTGATTATTTTACACTTACGAGTCCAGTTACTTATGAGTAGACTGAGTCACACCAAGCTGAAAGGGGCCTCATGAAGCTTTGTAGCTTTTATCTCTGAATATAAGAACGAATAAAGCCAATTCAGTATATGTATTCATACATACAATAAAAAATGTTGGATAGTATGTGTTGTGGAGAATAATAAAGCAGGGAAAGGAGAAGAATGCCAGGCTGTAGGAGGTACAATTTCTCAAAGGACAGAAAAGGAACTTGACACTTAGAAATCACATTAGAGCAACGAACCAAAGGGAGTGGAATGAATGAACCATGCAGGAAATCCAGGGAAGAGTTTTAGCAAAGGAAACTCTGGAAATACCTTGAACTGAGGAGCAGTAAGGAGACCAGGGAGGAATTAGTAGAAAATAAAGTCAGAGACATAAAGTAGAAGCAGATCATATAGGACTTTGTGGGTGATTATAAAGATTTCAGTTTTCCGCAAAGTTAACTGAGAAGATACTAGAGGGTTTTAAATAAAAGAATTGAACGAAATGTCTTCATCTTACAAGGATAGATGTGACTGCTGTCCTAAAACTAGACTATGGAAGAACAGACATAGTAGGGCAAAGGTAGAAGCACAAAGACCAGTGGAAAGACCATTAAATTATCCCAACAAGAGAGGATGGTAGCTTGGAACAGAGTAGTAACAGTGGACAGGCTAAGAAAGCACATATTTTGAAGGTGAAAAACAGTGAGTTTTGCTAAAGGTTAAATGTGAGGTAAGAGAAAGATAGGAATCAAGAATGACTCCAAGGCTGTTGACCTGAATAACTAGAAAGTTGGAGTAGTCATTTAATGAGATGGGGAACACTGTGGAAGAAACAATTTGAGGGTGAAGACCCAGAAGTTGAGTTTTGGATGATATAATTGAAAGGCCGATTACATTTCATAGAATGTATGTCAAGTGGGCAGTTAGGAATGTGATTCTGAAATTCAGAGGAGAGGTTCAGGTTAAAATGATCAGTGTGGAAGACATTATTGCACAGAATACTTTAATCCATGAGACTGTATGACAAGGGAGTGAGTGTGTAGATAGAGAAGAGATGAAGTTCAAGGTCTGAACACTGAGGGTTAGGAAATTTTAGGGGCTGGGGAATAGGAAAGAATGAGAAAATGTACTGGAAAGGAGCCAGTTATGGAATAAATCCAGGAGAAGGTAATGTCCAGGAAGGTAGTATTGTTGTTGGAATTGCTAATACTGTTTTTTTTCCTTACTTCACATAGTCTTAAAAATTTAAGCCCAAACTCCCAAATCATTCTCCTCACACTTTTGTAAAGAATTCCTATTCAAATTAGGACTAGCAAATGTAGTCATTCAAATGACCTGTGAAGTATTTAGTAACGTTTCTTTCCATTTAGACTTCCGTAGTAATTTCATTAATTAAATCAATGAACTTCCCATGTACCTAACAGAGTTATCACTGACTTCTTAAACTTTAGTGGAAAGTTATTCCAGACACAGAAATTCAGGCAAAATCAAAATCACACATGCGGAAGAAACATGAAACTGTAAAAGTTTTTAAAAAGCCAGATCTCATCAGATCTCGCCTAATGAATTAGGGTTATTGAAATATTCGTGTGAATGGTGGGTGTTGAGCCAATTTTTAAAATTGAAAATAAATTACGAGTCCTTGCCTTCACCCCTCTCAGTCACAGTTAATACAAGGTTGTGGAGTGAAGGGTGGCAAGTAGAGGGATGTAACCTCTTCACCCAGTCAATCACCCACTTTTACTTAATTCTTCTCGTTCACCCCTAAACCTCTTCTAGGAGATACTACTCTTGTATAGGTGTCAAAAATCATTTCTCTCCTAGACTTGGAAATAACTTCCTACTTGCTTTCTCTGACTTGGCTTTCTCTCTATTTTTGTCCATAATAAACATAGACATTAAAATAATCACATTCAATTATATTGGAGTATTGTTTCTATTTATATTTTTATTCCATTTCATATTTCTCATAGTATTCATTCTTTCTAATTCTCTCTCTTTCTTGCTCAGACACTGTGATAATGTTATTAGTCTTTCAGGAAAATTTTAGTTTTGTTGATCAGGTCTTATTTTCTTTAATTTATATTTCAGTAAATCATGCTTTCATCTCTATTGACTCATTTTTCCTCCTACTTTTTCCTTTTTGGTTTTCTTTTTCAACCACTTAAGTCATGAGCCTTAGTTTTCAAATTTTATCAGTTTTATTTTTTTGGTTTGCTTGTTTGTTTCCTAGCATATACATTTTGAGGCCCCAGGTTTATTTTCTGTATGCTGCTTTAGCTGCATCTCATAGTGTACTTTTATTTGTAAGTTTTCCAAAATTTCAGTGATTTTTCTTTTCTATTGTAATCAGGAGTTATTTAAGTGGATGTTTTCAAGTTGTCAAGCAGATACATTCATTTTTCACTGTTCTGTTCAAGGTCATTCTTAATTTCTAATTTTACTGCATTGTCTTCAGTTAATGTAGCCTTTCTGATCTCTGCTCTTTGGGATTTTTGAAATGTTTCTTTGTGGTTTAATACATCATCTGCTTGTGTGATTGTTCCATATATGCTTAAAACAAAGTAACTTAATGATTTTAAACACATAGACCTATTTTAGAAAAATCTGCTTAATAACAGTAACCCAGTCCTCTTTCCAAGAATGAAATATTTATTAGATACCTACAAGGTGCCAAGCACTGTTCAAGGCAATAGAGATATTTCAATGAACACAATAGATAAAATTCCTGTTCTCATGGAGTCTAGTCAGAAAACAGACAATAAACAAGCAAGCAAACCCATTATGTATCAACACATGATAAATTGAGTGGAGATAATAAAGTAGGGCAAAGTAGATGGAGAGTACCAGGAAGCACAGTCAGCAGGCTGTTATTTTATAAAGATCAGGCAGGGCTTCCCCGATGAGGTGACATTTGAGGCAGGACCTAAAAGAAGTGAGGGGCTGTGTTCCACAGGAGGAAGGGCAAGTGCAAAGGCGCTAAGGCAAGAACATTCATGGTGTAATCTAGGAATAGCAAGGAGGTCAGAGTGGCTGGAGAACTTTCAGTAAGGGAGAGTAATTGTCATATAAGGATGGTGGGCAGACCATAGATTGAAGCAACATCAGCTTTTAGTCTGATCGTGAGAAGGAAAACCTCTGGTGGGCTTTGAACGTAGAAGCACTGTGATCTGACAGATTCCCTCTGTGTTGCTGGGTTTAGAATACGCTTAGATGTAGGGGAGAACTGAGCAAGGACAACTGTGAGGCCAATTAGGGGAGATTTAAAGGTGACTTAGAGCAGGAAGTAACATTGAAAGTTGGGAAAAGTGGTTGAATTCCGGGTGTGTTTTGAAGGTAGAGTCAGAATTTGAAAACAAACTGGGTGTGTGGTATGAAAGGAAGAGAGGACTCAAGAATGATGTCAATGTTTTTTCGGCCTGAGCAACGGAAGGATGGAGTTTCCCACTTACTGAGACAGGAAAACCTGTGGATGGAGCAGGCTTGAATGGAAAAAAATTAGTTTACTGTTAAACATTTTAAATTTGAGTTGACAATGGCACGTATTAGAGGAGAGGTTAAATAGCAGTTGGATAAAAGAGTCTTTATATCATGGGAGGTACCTGGCTCTGTTTTTTGAGATTTTTGAAGAGTATTAAAAAGCTATGGGCCTGGTATGAGATCACCTAAGGAGTGAATATAAAAAAGATGAGAGAGAGGAGGCTAGGAAATGAAACCTTTGGGCACCTTTGTGTTTAATTGCTGAGGAAAGGAAGGGGAAGCATTCAAAGAACCTAAGAAGGAGTGTTGCTTAAAGAAAGAGAGGGATCAAGATATTGTGATTTTACAGAAGCCGAGAGTTTCAATAGGCAGGAAGCAATCAGCTCTATCAAATATATTAGGTCAAGGAATATGAACACTGGAAAGCTCGCATTGGATTTAGCAATATGGGGATCATTGGCACACTGACAAGGGCTCATGTTGTTCGTGATGAAAGCCTGATGGTGTAGGTTCATGAGAGCCCAAGATGTAGATATTATAGTTCTCAGGGAGCTGCTGTAAACTTGAAATGAGTCAGTATCAAGGATGGGAAGGTTTTGAAAGATAGAATTGCTGGGGTGGTGCCTCTGAGTAAGCCAGAAGGGGTTGGGGTCAGGTCCACAAGTGGAGAGAGGTATTAAACGAAGACACTGTTGCTTGCTTTATGTCTCTGTGTATTTCAGAAGATGCAAGGTACAGATCTTGCAATGGCTGGAGAAGCACTGCCTATTTTCTGCCAGCAGTGGACTTTGAGTCCCTACAATTGTTTTGTCTCTTTCCTGTACTGCCACCTCTTACGTGTAGAAGAGGACAGGCCAAAGAGCTTGAAAGTTTGCATCTCCCTTAACTGTGTGGCAAGCCTATTTTGAAGATGTATGCTTGCCACTGAAGTACTACTTTTCTCTTTTTAAAGACTTAAAGCTTCTTAAGTCCCCCTGATTATATCAATTATACTTAAAACAACATATTTTTGGTATTAATGTTTCCATTTGTATATTGCCATGATATCTGGAGCAAGAATAATATCCCAATATATCTCTTCAAGTTCAGCGAAGGTAAGACATCAGATGGAGGGTAGAATAATATGTTCCTGCAAAGATATTCTCACATCTGGATACCTTTTGTTTTGCCTGCCACATATAAGACGTTTGGCCTTCTCACTTTAATGATTGTACTTCTGTTCCATAGTCAGGTTTGGCTGCTCACAAAAACCAATAATCGAGAGGCAAGTGACAGTAGAAAAGAAAGATGCTTTAATTAGAAAAGCTGGCAATCTGGGGAGAGGGTAAATTCCTATTCCGAGACCAACTCTGAAGATTCTGCTCAGCCATGATAGTTTTTAAAGGGAAAAAAGGTGTTTGTTGCGGGGAGAATCTCAGTGAATTCTCTAGGCAGGAGGTTGGGTTCTGCATCATTCTCCGTTGCATACAGGCTGGCTGACTCTCTCTTCAGATGTTATCTTGCCTGCATGATCTGCCTGCAGGATTGCTATGGGAGCTGTTAGGGATAGAGAGCCAGTCATTCTTTAACTACTTAATTCTTCATTCTTACTTTTTTTTTTTAAGTAGATCTTTATTGGAGTATAATTGCTTCACAATACTGTGTTACTTTCTGTTGCACAACAAAGCGAATCAGCCATATGCATACACATGTCCCCACTTAGACAAGGCATGGTGTGCATTTAGGAGAACATAAGTGAGGAGTTAGTTTAAATTGCCTCATGATCTAATTCCTGTAATTACGTTCTTTCAAGGGTAGAGGAGAACAGAAATGGGCAAACAGGAAGGGGGCAAAAGAGCTGCTTTCACTTCAAGGATTTAGAGGAGGGGAGACTTTACTAATTTGTTTTTATTTTCCTCATGAACCCACTGACCAAAGAATAGCTGCTCAACCAGGTAAACACCATGAAGATGGAAGCCATATGCTACCTTAAGAGAATTGTTGTTCCATGTTTAGAAAAACTCTCTCCCCCTACCTACATTTACTTACATCCGGCATGTTTATACATGAGGAATACACCACCTGTCTCTGTACAGGGCAAGGCTTAGGTAAAGGGATGCAGTAGAACTATTCCTAAGAGTACTGGCCTTGAAGGATTGTCAATATCTTCATTAGATATAAGCCCTAGAAAGTGCACCACTCAGAAAACTGGGCTGCCTCAGAGCACAAAGAAGGTTGAAACCACACACTTACAACTTCATTAATTTTATAGAGTTCATCTAGAAAGGACCAAAAGTTTAAAAAAAAAAAAGTATTATGCTACTTTTTGTTGTTATTCTCTTGGTCTACTATAAACAGTTGACAATTAATGAATTTAATTTCTGTTTATGAAAGTATAAACATAGTATAGTCAACAATAGGATGCTATATAGCAGTAAAAATAAACTCATATATCTATATATCCTAGCATTATTATATTGAGTGATTGAGCTTTAAAAGGATTATATAGAGTGTGTGCCTTTTTGTAACACTAAAAATGACTAAAAGTAAACAATACACTTTTTAAAGCATACTCTTTATATTAAGGAACTTTGCATGCGTGCGTGCGCACGCACACACACACACACACCATCCCCCCAAGAGAATCATCATTCAGGATAATTGTTATCTCGGGTTGGAGAAACGGGACAGAAGACCAGTGAGTTCACTTAAGTTGTCATGAAGTTCTACTTTTCATAATAAATTCAGGTTTAGTATGTTATTAAAAATAAACACATGACAAGTAAACAGAAGAGAACCATTTGTGTCTTGAAGCAAGCATTGCAGTTAATCTAGGTCTTAGGAAAATAAGTATTTTTTAAAATGAAATATAAAAATTTGCAAAAGAACTTGTCATTTGTTTTTTTCCCTATCTCACTCTCCATCAAGAGTCAGTTGAAACACTAAATACATTTCTGCCTCTTCCAATTCCAGGATTCTCTGGCTTTTTACAAATGCCAACAGTCACACAACTCTAGGAGAATCTTTTGATAGTCACACTTATTGTAATATTGAATATAACTGCATTTTGATTCTGTTGCTTGAACTTAAAAAGCTTGTATTGTTAAATATGCACACCTAGCAAGCGGGGGATCATTATTTTGAATCAACAAACTGAGGTGAATTTATACCAGGAAATATAAGGAGTGTCTGCTGTGAGCAGTGGATGTTGCTGAAGAGAACAGAAGAAAGATGTTAAGGTGGTACGTCAAGGATGGGCCAAAGCAAGGGCAGCTGATTTTATTTAGTTTTTTTTCTTTCTTTCTTCCCACATTCAGGTGCCTTATGTTTAAATGACTGAGTGGTTTAGAAACTCTGGTCTCAGGGACAGAAAAACAGATCTTCAAGATTCACCAATACATTTCACTAGTCTGCATACCATTCTGAGTAAATTCCTTTCATTGCAGAAGGATTAGATTGAATGAGCAATAGGCTTTCTCTGATTTCATTAATGTCCTTAATAAAAAGAAAAATGCTCATGTTTGAAATCAGACTCTAACCTGTTTCAAACCCCCATGACTTACTGCAAGGGAAACCTAGCATTATAAAGATTCAGTTGCGTGGGTTACAGCCATTTGCTACAGACGTCACGGGTGATCTACATGTTTTGGCTGAGTTGAAATATTACTTATAAAATTCGGAAATCATTTAAATGTAAAAGGCACATAAACTATTTTGGCTTCCTATAGGAATTTTAAGTATATTAAATATGTTCATTAAGAGTCATTCCTGAGTCTCAATCACCTGGCTGTTTATCATATCCCAGTTGTGCTTTAACAAAATCCATGATGATATGGAAGCTTGTCAGAATTTAAGTGTCTCTAGGTCTTATGTTTTCAGTTCTAGATAGGTAGAGGAAAGGCCTGGAACATAAGGTTTTTGACAGTTTAACTTCATGTTTTATCTTTACTATTTTAAAGTCAGTAAACCAGAGACAGGCTAGGCCAGCCCTGCCTGGCCATCTCAGACTTTCACCTCTGTCACCACTTACAGTTTGGGGGGAAGAACCCACTCAGGCTTTGCACGGCTACATTTCAGGATCTTATTAGTGTAGGAGGCTTCCCAAACAAGGGTTTCAAGTGACAGATGATTTCGTTGTGCCCCTTCTCCACAGCATCGATATTAACCACACTAAGCACCCTGCAGTCACTGCTTATGAATTGTAAATGTATGACAGTTATGGCCCTTGAGGTACAAAACACATTTTTCATAGTGATTTGTGGGGCCCATTTTTATTGGGAATGAGCTGAAAACTGCTAGATTCATTGAGCTTGAGCTACACTGGTCATATCCTTTGTGTGTTTGTGCATTAGGCTTTCTTAATCAGAGAAATAAGCTTACATAATTTCTTTTAAATTACAAGTAGTGGGGAAGGAGGCATGCCACATGGGAAGTTTTGTGAGAAAAACTATAAAACAGAAATGACAAGAGTGGATTCACATTGAAAAATGTTTAATGAGCAATAAAATGCTTCTGTAGAGATTCCAAGGGATGCACAGCATGGTCCAGGGAAGAAGCAGTGCAAGTCAGTAATTCCTCTTAAGAATGGTACAGTTTAGAGCGTCCAATTATTTTCTGCTGCTCAGGTCCTCTTGTCTGATTGTCTACCTTTTTTTTTTTTTTTTTTTTTTTTCCTATTTGGAGTTAGTAACAGTGAACTGATGTTGAGATATTTTCCAGGAAAAATGATTTCAAGGGTTTAGTGTTACCTCATTTCTTCTAAAAAGAACACAAGAAAAATCTCATTGTGTGACAGACTGAAAGATATTTTCCCTATGAATGAAGCACTGTATACATAAAACAGAAAAAGCATAAAATATAAGTACATTCCTCAGGACACCCCTCAAGGTTTTTTTTTTTCCTTCCATAAACTAATAAAGTATATAAGAATGTGTATGTTTATACAGATAGATATGTATATATGTTTATATATAATTTATATAATTATATTTATTACCTGTATTATATGTAATATTTGCATATACTTACATACATGAGATCATATTTATGTTAATAACTTAATGTCACTGGCATTTATTCAATAGACAACCGTTGTGCCAAATACTCCGCTAGCTTTGGGGATACAGTGATAACATAGAGTCAGCTCTTCATCTCATGGAACTTACATTTAATTGGGTTAAGAGAAAGTTGTTTAGTAATGACACAGGTTGATATATAACTAATGATTGTTCTATGAAGAGGAGGTACATGCTATTATGGAAGGAATGCTATTATTTGGGACCTTCAATTTCTGTCTAGACTTTTGAATCTATTAGTGGGTCAGCCTAGTATCTCAGAGGGGCTGAGGCACAAGAACAAAACTACTTTTTGCTTTGTCTATCTTCAGGAGCTCCTAAGACCATCCTACATAGAGAAGAAAACTGAAGCACAGAACAGAGCTATAGATTATTTCAGAGCTCTTGTGGATGATGTCCTCCAGCTCAGGGCAGGACTTGTTCCACCATTCCCATCTTCACTCCTTCTAATGGTTAATTTCTTGTGTCAACTTGGCTAGGATATGGTGATTCATTGTTTGGTCAAGCACTAATCTGTGTGTTGCTGCAGTGGCATCTTTTAGATGTGATTGAATATTGGCAATCATTTGACTTTAAGCAAAGCAGGTTACATCCCATAATGTGAGTGGGCCTTATACAATCAGTTGAAGGTCTTAAGAGCACAAACTAGGGTTTCTGGAAAAGAAGACATTCTCCCTCATGACTGTAATGTAGAAATCCTGCCTGAGTTTCTAGCCTGTTGGCCTGCCCTATGGATTTCAGACTCAAGACTGCAGCACGAACTCTTACTTGAATTTCTAGCCTGCCAGACTGCTCTGAAAATTGCAGACTTGCCAGGCCTCACAATTGTGGGAGCCAAGTCATTAAAATAAATTCTACTCTCTCTATATTTATATGCACATCCTACTGGTTCTTCTCCGAAGAACTCCATCTGATATACGACTAAACTACTACAAAATGGGTTAACTAAATTACCTGCAGTTGATTTCCTTAGAAGCAAAAACTGAGATAAAGCTTCATATATAAATGTTTTAGCAAGGAGATAATTACAGTAAGAAACCAGTAAAGGAGTAGAAAGGGGCAGGACAGTAAAGGGAGGAGTCCTAGCAAGAGTTCAATTTCAGGTAAAGTTCTAGTCTCATCTAGTTTGCAGCAGCTAGTCATTGGGTAAGGATTATTTGGGCCCTGTAAACTTCCTCTAAGCTGTTGCTGCTACAAACTGTTGGAAGCAAAGCACACAGACACTACAAAATAGTAAGTTGATTCTGCAGGTATGTGAGTGAAGCATGGGCAATCACACTATGTAGATGGTTAATAATTTCGGTGGATTTGGCCTAAGCCGTGCCATGTGCCAACCACTTTAATGTACAATGGCAAATCATACAACGATAGATTCAACACAGTGTTTAATATGGTTATATATGTCTTACACAGGAAAGAAATATTTCTCCGTTTCCTGCTGCGAAAGAACAGGAAAAGAGTTGTAGGTCACATCCCATCACAGTAAATCAATCAATAGTTGACACACTACTATGTTCCCAGCACTGTACCAGATGCTGAGGAAGAAACCCAGAAGTATAAGACAGGTCTCCTCCTCTCCAGAAGTTGACATATCTAGATGAGAAAATCACATAAGTGAACTTTTATTATCTGAATGACCTTTGAGCCTCTTTTCCATTTATGATGTGGGGATGGTAATGGTATCTGTCTCATCTGACTGATATGAGAATTAAATAAATACATGAACAATGGTTAGCACAGAGAAAGCCACATAAATGAAAGCTATTCCTACTTTTTATTCTTTTGCTGAACTGTTAGCCCCATGAAGTCATGGATCTTATTTTTCTTACCATTTTTTGCCCAGATCCTAGCATAGTTCCTGACTCGTAATAGGCATTTCATATATGTTTCAATGAATAAACAGGAAATGTTAAGTAATATGACACCCAAATTTCCCATTTGCTTTTTTGTCTTGTCTAACATTGTAACTTTTTCATAAGATCCTCAAGGGCAAGGAATTAATGCTAGTTGTAAGTTATATACAACTGGCGCTTAATGTTAAGTAATAATATCTGAGACAATTATAGATATATATATATATTGTTCTTCAGGGATGTACCCATTGTTTATTAGCCTTTAGGGGTAAATATCTTAAGTGTGAGGGAAAATAGAAGGCATATGGGGTGCAGGTATTTGCTGAGCTGTTCAGTGAACTTCGTTGCTGAAATGTTGCCAAACTCTAAAGTTCTATTCAGAATTCTTAATCAATCAGCGTATTCTTGTCTCATCTGCAAAGTTACTGCTACATACTAACATTTATGTCTTCTTATTGCTCTAATTATAGTCAATTAAATAGCCTTCCTCTCTGAAATGTGTCCTTTTCTTGACAAACTAAGGCCACACTCCAGAAAAAGGGGCTGCTACATGTTCATTCATTCATTCACTTATTCAAGGGTTATCCACTTATTCAAGGGCACATTGTGCTGGCCATCATTTTATATTTTGGGAATAAAACGATGAATTTAAAAAATCTCTCCTCTCAAGTAAGTAGGGGGACTTATTTTTTTTTAATTTTGCTCTTATGGCATACAAAAAATAACAATTCATTTGGTGAACAAATCTTAAATTTACTACTTGAACGTTTGCCTATGTATGTATCTAGGTAATCACTACATATATTTTTTATATATACACACATACACATATATATGCGTGTGTATATGTGTACGTGTGTGTATATGTATGTATGTATGTGTGTGTATATATATATATATATATATATATATATATATATATATATATATGTTATTTCAGAAAACCCCTTCATGCCCCTTCCCACTCAGTAGTTCCCCGTCAAGAGAGAACAATTACTCTGACTTCTAGCACCCTGGGTTAGATTTACTTTCAAAGAGACATTGAAACTGATCATTTTTATACTCTTTGAAAATACTATACAAAGATGTATCTAAGGAGATGTTAGATCATAATGGAGCAAAAGGGAACCTAAGAAGTATAAGACAGTAAACCTTTATAGAGGTGGTGACTTTTCAATTATATTTAGAAGAAGGGGTGTAAGTCAATGAAAAATTGGAGAAAGAGGAACTTCCATGCAGAAAAAATAAATAAATAAAAGCATGCACAATGACCATTCTGTCTAGTAGATGGTGAGTAGATCATTTTGCTAGACAGTGTGTTTGCTGGTAAGAAAGACATGGGGAATAAGCTAGAAAAGTAAATTTGCTTCAGATATAAGATTTTTATAACATGTTAGGAGTTTAAATATTGTATCATGAGCAACAGGAGACCAGGAATGATCTAACTTGGGGATGGGGAAAGGATTTGGAAAGGAGTAACATGAGGATAACTGACACATCACATCTTTTACTGAATAAGAAAGTACTCTCAGAACCATGAAGCCCAAATGACAACTCTACTGTTTCTTTCTGAGTAGTATTTTCCAAGGTCTTCTTTAAAACTCTAATTACACTTGTGTTATGGGAGGTGCTAGCAACTTTATGGGGGAGAATGCTCACATGTTTAAATGATTTGGGAAGTACAGGGTTAAACATAGGAGGTTTCTTTCATGAATAACTTAAGAATGTCTTTCATATGCGCACAAGGAATATTGGGAGGAGGGAATATATGTTATTTTACATTTATATTTGGTTTAAAAATCTTTTTTAAAACATTTTAGTTCATCTTGTAGTATGGATAATATTCTATAGTACATAGTTTGGGAAATGTTGTTACAAGGTAGAATCATTAAAAATGGTCTATTGGAGAGTTGACTTCTACCATGCAGATTCTTAAACTGAGCAGGTTAAGCTGTATCCATGCCATTCTAAAATGTATGATTATTGCCATAAATTTAATCAAATCATCTGTTAACTCAGAGGTTTCCATCTTGGGACCTGAATTCCCAGAAATCTTCAAAGGCAGTAACTGAGGATGCTTAGTGGTAAAAGACAGGGAACCCCTGGCCCAATGAAAATATTTGTGAGTGTGTGAATAACATGCTTCTTCAAATCTGAAATGCTGCTTCTGAAAGTAAAATGTCGAAAGGAGACAGGGCTCTGTGAAGGAGAACCTCTCTTGTATAACAAGAAAGGCTCAGATGCTAACTCTGGAACAAGACTGAGAGCTTATCAGCACTGAGGTTGAAACAATGAGCATTCTATGCTGTGAGGATGGATTTGCGGCAAATTTTTCCTCTGATTGGGTGGGTTCACAGCCACAACTCTGGGATTGGATTCAAGGGTGAGCTGTGTTTGAGTCTGGCTGGCTGGATGTATTGACTAAAACAAATGATGAGCTCTCCACATGAAAAACAATGAAGTGAATATCTGTAAAGGCTCTTCCTTCTGCAGGCCCTTTAGAAATCGTTGTAAATTAAGATTTTAAGAAAGAGTATCCATACTGTGCCTGGTTCAGTTTTCTTTTTCTTTTTTTATTTCTTTTTTTTTTTTGCGGTACACGGGCCTCTCACTGTTGTGGCCTCTCCCGTTGCGGAGCACAGGCTCCAGACGCGCAGGCTCAGTGGCCATGGCTCATGGGCCCAGCCACTCCGCGGCATGTGGGATCCCCCCAGACTGGGGCACGAACCCGTGTCCCCTGCATCCGCAGGCAGACTCTCAACCACAGCGCCACCAGGGAAGCCCTATTTTTCTATTCTTAATTGAGCATTTGCCTCCTTATGTTCAAAGATGATAGATACCCAGAAGAAGGGAGAATATATATTTAGTACATACTTAGAATTTTGAGATATAAAATATCCAATTTCTTATATCTTGATCACAGCAATAGTCCAGGAAGAATGTGTGGCCCGTTGTTGCCTATAATTCTTAGCATGTGAGTACTAAAATGCAGGAAGAAAATAAAATATTCTCAACAACAGTACACAAAGCATTGATTCTGTTGTGCATTTAAGGTAACAATAACAACTCATAGTAAATTTTCAATGTTTCCACACTTCACTACAGCCATAGTTTAGAAATAAAATTACAAAACTTTTGCTAAAGTTACACTTCAGCTAAAGTGTAAGTGTAATTTACTAAAATTACAAAACTCTTTTTTAAATTTATTTTGTACTATTACTATTTTGCCTACAAGATTCATAGAATCAGCTTGCTTCCAACAGTAGAACTCCTAAATCATACTATTTCTAAGAATCTATCTTTATGGCAAAGGAAAACCTTCTTGCCACAAATTTTTAATTTATGTCATACTGAAAATAAAAGTAACTCAAAATTAGGAGAATCAAACTAACTGCATTTCTCCTACATAGTTCTCTTTTAAATAAAATGAGGTTTTAAAAATCTGTTATCAGCTTAATATTGCTATGGCCATTTGTTAATAATCAACTTAATTTGTAATGATTGGTTTACTTTCATTTATCATTTATAGAGCCTTATAAATGAAAAAGTACATTCACATTCCTTAATTCACATGCTGTCCACAACACACCCATATGAGTAGTAGGCACCAGTATATTCCTTTTATAGGAAAAGAAATAAAAAATCAGAAAAGATGTCCTGTTCAATGTCATTTAATAATCAGAATTCTCACCTGATATCATGAAGAAACTTTATATAGAATCTAATCATTTAGAAAAATAATTAAATGTGTATATTTAATACTAGAAGGGAGTCCAAATATCATGTGCTCTGATCAGATGTTAATGTGACAGTAAAAGCTCAGAGATGTCTAGTCATTTCCTAATGTCCTAATGTCCCCTGCCCCCATCCCTACCATCTTAACTCCTTAGGGGCAAAATGAACACCCTAGTTCCAGATTTTTGACACTGGTTTCTGAGCTCTTTTTACTCTCTTAGGAGGATTTACCTCCTTAATTTTTGAAATTTTATTTATTTTTTCTTGTTTACCAGTCATTTTAATTTCATAGGGTCTTACATTATTTAGAACAGTAAAGAATGATACTGGCCACCAAATTCAATCCAACCTCTTCAGTTTCTGGATAAGAGAATAAAATCCATTGTGGTTCTGTAATTTTCCCAGTACAGCCCAGCCATATCCTAAGAGGCATGGCAAATTCTCTTTGTGATGACATAGTTGCCTAATTTATTTGTAAATCTGAACTGAAATTTTATGATTGACAATTCAAGCAGCTCTCTTGCTACATCCCAATTGTACTGGGATGATCACTATTAAATACTGTTTGTGGTAAGTATTCTCAGAACCAGAAGAGATACAAATGTTAGGGAATGATAAAATTAAGATTCATTATTGTAATAGATCATGAAACTGTTGACTATGACTGATACGACTATGACTGCACAAAATAGTAGTTTCCTTATAAATATTTACCACTGTCCCTTGGAAGAGGTAGAATAAGAAAATGAATTTCATCATGAACACCAGTCCTATAATAAATATCTCCACGTTAAATATATTGAACATTTTTATGTACCGTGTAATACATGCAAAATGGAATCTGTGAAAATGTACAGTTTCATGTATATAGTTACACACACGTATATCGGGTATGTGTGTGGCATTTAATTCCTATCTGTATACAATAGCATGGTTCAAAAGTACTTTTTCTGTTAAAACTACTGAAGCTTGATTCCCAACACCTTGCTATCTTATCTTCCTTCCCTTCAATCTCTCAGTTAATAGGATTTCTATAAACCAGCACGACAGTGGGCTTGGTAGCTCAGCAGATTAGTCTGTGGGCTTTCATCCTTGGAACCTGGTTCAAATTCAGTCTTGACCAAGATGTTCAATAATCCTCTATGGGCAGATTGCACTCAAAAGGGCATGAAGCCTAGTTTATCTTTGAACTTGATTTGGAGCTGTTTTTGCAGCCTTCTTAAAACTTGAGGCTTCATTCATGCAACTGAGAAAAAGTATGATATATAGGCATTTGGTTTTTGGCCAGGGGCTAGTTTCCCTTCTAAAAAGCACTTAATAAGATGTCTCAAGAAGAAAAAAAAAAAAAGGGACTTTTCTTATTTTTCTCCTTAATCACCAATATAATAGAAATACTAAAAAGTAAAGCAATATTACTTTTTTTAAATTTTTGCACATCTTTACAACCCCTTTATTACAAGGGTCTGATAGTAGTTTTCATTGTCTCCTAATACCATATTCTATCAATTTTATTGCACATGGGCAGACTAATTATAGAGTGATTTTATCATGTGACTCTTTTAATTAAAAGCTTGTGATGATGCTTCTTCCTTTGTCTGTTCTGCATCACATCCAAACATGCCTGAATTGAAAGTTCCAACCTAACAAACTTCTACTTTCTTGTCTGTGGTCAACAACTTTTTAGTTAGGTAGGAAAACAGCATCTCTATACACCACACTTCTTTCATCTCTGAGCATTTAATTCTGTTACCTCTCCCAACCCTACCCCTTGTCACCTGCTGGAATGCCTTCAGTCCTCTTCTTTTTAAGTCCCACCTATCCTTTATGGACCAACAGACTTCCTCTCCTCTCAAGCTTTGCTTCTGCTGTATTGCTCCATAAAATCTCAAACTCATATAAGATAGATCAGAAAAAGCACTAATTTAGGAGTTGGGTAACCAACTCTCTATTGATTTCTATTTCAGTAATTATCTGTGTGATCTAGAACAAGACATTGATGAGGATGAGGATGACGGCAGTAAAAGAATAAAAACAATTATAGTCATTTTCTGATCACCTGCTAGATCCTAGGCCCTGTGCTGGGTGATTTTTTCTAAAATTTATTTCATCATGTCACCATGAATATATAAGCCTAATATTCAACCCTAAAAATAACTTATATGCAAGAGTCACTAACACCTTTTATAGATAAGGGCACGGAGAACTTTAAGCAATTTGCCAGGTAGCAATAAAGCCCAAAATTCAACCCAGTTCTGTTTGATTGCTTTGCTTGATTTCTAACGTTGACCCTACCAGTTCTCTCTTCTTAATCTCTCTGAGTTTCACCTATCAAATAAGGGGATCTCAACAGATGATCATGAAGTCCTTCCAACTTAAGAACTGCAATGGTTTTACAAATTCTTGTTTATACTGCACAATATAATATTTTTCTTTGAATGTTTGTTGCAGGTTAGTTCTCTCCTCTTTAATAGAATATATATATCTACATAGAGAGATATAGATATAGTGTATATTTATAACACAGTCAGTGCTGGGTATTCAGTTAAGATTTTTTTGGTAGGCAAAACAAAAATTTAAAAAATACATAGACTATAGTATTTTACTGGCACTAAAAGCAGAAATAAAACACTCCAGAATCCACTCAATTGAAAGATTTACTTTACAAGGTTTTGAATCCTCCCAACTTTGAAGAAAGTTTTATTTTAAGGAACTAGGACACCGTAGTGAGCAAAATTTCTATAAACTAAAACTTAAGAGGTATTTGAATATTCTTAATGTCTTTGTTATGCACAATCCCAATACTATGAACTTTCAAACCTTTTAAAATAGGAAAGTATTGAGTGACATATAATTTTGAAAGACACTATTGTCTATTATTACTAATTATAAGCAGATGTATTCAGAATGAATAATATTTGGAAAATGGTCATGACCTTTTATTCCTCAAAATTGTGGAGGAGCTAGAATGGCTAGCAAATTCTCCATTAGCAGTTAATGAAGTCTGAAAATCTACTCTCACAAATATTTATAAAAATAAGAACTAAATGGTGGGAAAAAAATTAATGTTCAAATAAATCTTTTTCCTCTCAAGGCTTTTGTGCAGGCACCGTACATTAATAGGTATCAAATTGGAATGATTATAATATCCATTTTCACTGAAAGATTCTAATAATGAAATATGTCCTTCCATATTGCTGTTTACTTGATCCACTCATTACTTGCATAATTGAGAGCAGTAGTTAAATTTTTAGAAATTGCCCAGTTACTTATGCTTACACTTTATTGGTGCCAAATCAGTTGATCGATCTGCTGGAATTGTGATTAGTGTACCAGATAAGAAAACATTTGGTAATTGATCAGTCCACCTAGAAAGAGTCTTTTAAGTCCCCACTTTAGCATCAAGAAAATTAGGACATTTTCTTGCTTACAAAAAATACTTCTCTGGTTCAAAAACATCATATTCAGTATTTATTTAATCAAAAATTTAAATGAAACCCTATGAAATAATAATCATTTTGGAATAACTTAGATTCAAATCTTGGCTTCGCTGTTTACTGGACATTGGAATAATCCCTTCATATCTATAAATCTCCATTTCCTTATTTTGAAATGTAAGCAGTAAAAATGTCCTTTCTGTGGGGTTTCTGTAAGGGTTAAATGAGAGACTGCATGTGAGTTTATCAGAGTGCCTCACACATAACACATATTTAATATATGTATATGTTCAATTAATGAATGGAAAATTAGGCATATTAATGTGATCTCAGTGGCATAGTTGAGGAAAATTTCAATACTTTCAAGAAGAAAGAATTAGTTGAATGGGGGAAAATTAACCATGTAAGAGCATTTTAGTCTCACACATTCTTCCTGCATGTGCTTCAATAATCTATATTAAAAGATTTAGTCTGGGACTGAATATACTCTAGGATTAAGAGTATTTTATCCTATTTTTTTCTATCCTATTCTATACAGTTCACACATTTATCCACCTATATTTTATGCTAAAAGGATTATAGGTGAATATAAAGATGCATCTAGACACAAAACCCACCCATAGCCTGGGGGCCTGGAATCTGGGATTAGGAGATATTCTAAACAGCTTCCATACTTCAAACACCCTGATCTTACAGTGATTGTTCTTAGCATACTTCATTTATCTATTCATTCTTTTCAGCAAGCTTTGATTACCATGTGCCTGGCACTCTGATTAGTGAAAGGTATATCATCATAAATAAAAAATGCTCCTTACCTCTGTGGATCTGATAATCTAGAGCAGTAGTGGGCAAACTATAGCCCACAGGCCAAATCTGTCTAACCCATTACTTGTTTTTGTAGATAAAGTTGTTTTGGACACAGACACACTAATTCATTTACATATTGTGACAGCTTTCACACTAGATCGAGAGAGTTCAATAGTTACCACAGAGACCTTAGGCCCGCAAAATCTAAAATATTTATTATCTGTCACTTTGCCAAAACCATTTGCTAACCTCTGGTCTAGAGGAGAAAGCAGACATTTAATAAGAAAATGCATACATATTTAATTTTAACAAAATTGTTGGCAGGTGCTATAAGAAAAAATAATGTGGCTCATCTAACTGGGATGCTCTGCTCAGGCCACAGTAACAACATAGCTAGTAACCTTAAATCTCAGTGGCCTAACAACACAACAAAAATTTATTTTTTGTCCACTCAAAACTAGCTGTGATACAGCCAACCCGCTAAGACAACTGTTCTTGTGATGTCTTGGTGATCTACCTAGATCCGCGGGCCCCACCATCTCAACAGTTCACCGTTAAAAGGGAAGAGAGTCTGAAGAATCATGCCAAAGGCTTTCACTGCCCCAGCCTGGAGGTGACACTTGCCATTTCTGTTCACATGTCATTGGCCAGAGCTAATCACATGACCCTGCCTAACTGCACAAAGGCTGGGGAGGAAGGAACTGAAGTCCAGGCATTGCTGAGCACTAACAGGGAAGTCTTCTTGAGAAAGTTACATTTAATCTGAAACCTGAATATAGAGAATGAGTCAGACAGGTAAAGAGTGAGCCATACTATAATTGAACAGAGGAAACAGGATTTGAGGAGATGAAAAAACAAACAAATAAAAGTGAGGTCTTGGTGTGTTCTAAGAACCAAAGAGACCAATGAACTGTAGGGAAAGTGGACTAAGATGCTATTGGGGGAGAATTCAGAAAAAAAGATCAAGCGGGGCCTTGTAATTCTGTGTAAGCTGGGATATTATTCTCTGGGCAGTCAGTGAAAGCTTTTAAACACAGGCTGAACATCAACTCATTTATGTTATAAAAGAGCCACACTACCTTCTGAGCAGAAAATGGATTGGAGAATTTGTCTATGTCATGCAAACCCAGATGAATTTTTTTCTTTTATTGTGAATTCCTTTTGCTGAGCATCTCAGTCTATTAAAGAAATTAGTTTTTTTGCCACTGAAGGTCATAAAACAGTTATAAGAATTAATTTAGAAATATTCTATTACAGAGATTGACATACGCATATACCAAAAAATTATTTCCTTGAGAAATTCA
This sequence comes from Mesoplodon densirostris, assembly GCF_025265405.1. Taxonomy (NCBI): domain Eukaryota; kingdom Metazoa; phylum Chordata; class Mammalia; order Artiodactyla; family Ziphiidae; genus Mesoplodon; species Mesoplodon densirostris. The sequence goes on along the minus strand of NC_082663.1, from coordinate 168,274,945 downwards.
ACCTCATACATGCCACAAATCCCCCTAACCCACCCCTGTTCATATAGATCATGTGCCAGCAAGGAGACAGACATTAATGGTGAAGAACCATATCAGGAGCCTCTTGTTTTCCTTGCTATAAAATGTAGCTTGTGGAACCACTCCATCCTGAAAAAAAAACCCATGTTTATCCTCTCATTTTATTTCCTTTCTCTCTTCAGGTGCCAAACAGTCTTTATATGTTAAAGAGATGGATTTTTATGAAACAGAAACATAGCATTTTTTGGTTGACTCTTAGGTATAAATTTTATAAATACTAGATAATAAATTATGGAGCATCAAATAATATATGTGCTGTTATAAATTTAATTTTGATGTTTTCATGACTAGCTAAACAACATAACTCATCCACAGTGTAATCACACCTTTTATAACAATCCTTCTATATCAGGTTAATTACAGTCTACGTGTCTGACAAGAGTTTTATGACAGCTGAAAACAGTTTTCATTTCTCTTTTTAAGTGGGTGATATCTTTTCTTCTTTGGGGCTCATTTTATCAGTTGTGTTCAACATGAACTAAGAAAGAATGCTCTAAATTCCACAGTTCACATTTTTGGAAATTACTAAGATCCTAAATACAGTTCTGTGGGTTCTTTTCCCATTCTAAGTAAACCCTGAATTTTACACCACGTATCGTCTTCTTCCAAACACTTTCTAAAAGGAGCCAAGTAAGAACCAGCTTCTTTTATGACTATTGACTCTAAGACAGTCTGCCAGGAATGAGAAACAGTTTGCATCTTCTCTCTTCGAGAAAGATTCTTCTAAGCACTCATGACTCTGACGTGCCCTAAAATTGAAGGAATAAACCTCCTTTGGAGGAATGGTGATTTTCAAAACAGTAAAGTGCTCTGAACTTAGAAATATCTTTATGTATCAGAGGAGAACTATTGGACAAATTCACAAGAAATGATATTTACCTTCTAAATATTATTTAGAGACAGGAAATGGGATGAACACAAGTCCATATTTTAAAAATATAAGCTATGGTTCTGCTTATTCTGTGGCAGCATGAAAATCACATATGTAATCAAGAAGGGAAATAAAACATAAACTGTCTTTCCATGTAGAATACTGTCACATCAAAGTTATTCATTTGCCAATTGCCCCCCAATTATTGTTTTTCATGCTCTATTTATGAGAATAAGAATAGTTTTATTTTGATAACATAAAAAATGTTATATGGTGAATTAAGGCAGATGATACCAAAGAAGTTGATGAAGTTAAAAAAGAATTTACAGGATTATAACAGTTAATCTTAGGTGTTTAATATGTGTCAGGCAGGCACTGTGCTAAACACTTTTCAGGTATTCTCTCTTTTAATCCTTATGAAAACTGTGAGGTGGAGATGATATTATTCCCTTTTTACAGGATACAAAATTAAATCTTAAGCATTTGCTTGATGTTGTAGGGGAAAATGCATAGCAGATCAGAAATATAAATCTAGTCATTTTCTTCAACCCAATTTTAAATCTTAATTTCACATAACTTGCACTATTCCTTTCATAAACAAGAAAATTAAGAGATATTTCCATATTCCAAAAAGACACTGGGTCTGGAAAGCAGTTTGTCACAGGGATTAAGTAGATTAATAATAGTTCAATGATCATAAGCATAGAACAGTCCTTTATGTTATACTGCTAGTCTCTGAGTCACTGGACAGTTTTTTTAAGTGTTTACCTAGCTGTTTACAAAAAAAAAAGTGTCTATGTGTAGATGATTATGAGGAGATAACAAAACACCAAGGATGACCGATGACACAGTGTTAAAACAGTAACCACTCTCTAGCTGATTGTATTTTATTTAAAAGAAGTTTTAAATTTGGGTCAAGAAAGAATTATAATAATAGTTAGCTGTTCAAAATAAAATAAGAAATGCTTTCCTTGAGTATGATGGCACTGTGGTACGTACTTTGCCTAAATTAAGTAATTTGAGCTCTGTAACTGATCATTATCCACTTCTCTTAAAACAGATGAGGCTTTAAAAAGTTAAGTAACTCATCAGGGTCACAGAGCTAGTAAACAGAGAAGGGATTCAAGAATAGATCTTTCTGTCAGTATACAAATATGTGTGTGTGTTTACCTTTGAAACATTGCTTTCTATCAGATACATTGTAAATAATATGTGAAAAAACAGGTGTTTGTTTAAAAACTCAATTAGCAAGAGTTAACAAATTGACATAGCTAAAAATCAAATGCAGTTTTTCCTTGTATTAATTAAAATATGGTTTCCAGAGTAAGGAAGGGGCTAGTCTAGCTGTCCTTACTCTGGAGGGTTCATATCACACCTGGAAACCTGGCTTCCAGCTGGAGCCACAGACTTGAAAAACATTGACAAATGGCAGAAAGCAATAGACACCAGATTGAGTGACCATCTCTCCCAAGGAATAGTTAAAAGAACAAAAGATGTTTATGTTGGAGAATTTTTTTTAAAAAGTGTAACAGTTGGGTTGAGGAAGATAATTGTTTTTATATTTTTAAAGGATTTCTTTGTATGAAAAAGTTAAATATTTTAGTGTGACTATAAAAAACAGAAGGACAAATGACAGATTCTAGTACAAAGCAGTTTTTTTTTTTTTTTTTTTTTTTTTTGCGGTATGCGGGCCTCTCACTGTTGTGGCCTCCCCCGTTGCGGAGCACAGGCTCCGGACGCGCAGGCTCCGGACGCGCAGGCTCAGCGGCCATGGCTCACGGGCCCAGCCGCTCCGCGGCATATGGGATCCTCCCAGACCGGGGCACGAACCCGTATCCCCTGCATCGGCAGGCGGACTCTCAACCACTTGCGCCACCAGGGAGGCCCTACAAAGCAGTTTTAAACTCAGTATTAAGATGATTAATATATAACTCTAAAATCCAATATGAGTAACTTTAGGAGAATTTTCTTTGGGACTAGGGCTTTACAGCTTTAAATACTTATGCCTGCTGTATCTGTGACTTTCCAGTTTGTACTCAGAGTCTAGGTAATTCTACTGATTGCTTTCAGGCTTGACAACATATTTTATTTTAAAAATTTTATTAAAAATTTTCTCTATTATTTGTATGTATTTGGAGATGATGGGAGGGTTGGGAATGATTTTACATTGGATAGCCATTCCAATGGAAAGTTCCAAAACTTCTTCATTTTGATTGTTATTCAATGATTTTGAAAAGGTTGGGCAGCAACTTGGCAACTGTCCTAAGACTAGAAATCTGGTCTTATGGTGATCTCACTGTTTTTAACCATGAGACCACATTGTTCTGAGTTTATAAATAAATTGTTTCATCTTCTCCATGATTTGGACTATTCTTAAATTGTCCACAAAAATACCCACAGTGAAAATATAAAGCTTGAAAGTTGTACTGTTTCACTGTAATCTTCAAAAGGAAAGCTTCCATAATCTCTCAGCATTCCCTTTCATGGACCGTGACCCCTATTCAGCAAGTTATGTTTGGGATCCAACCTAAGTTTCTTCTAGCTGTGGTCTCAACTTATTGCCTCTGCCCTTTTGCATTGCAGTTAAAAAGAATTCTGTCTGAAACAGAATTATTTTCTATAGTTCAGGTCTTTGTGTTTGCCCATACAATTGGGTCCTTGTTTTAGTAGATACTGCAAATTAGGACTGTTTACAGGTAGTTTATTTGTGTTATGGGTTTTTAATAAAAACTAGCCAAATGAAATTCTTTCAAATTATTTTATTGATATTCTGGCTTATACATTATGTATTTTAATGTATATATGTACATATGTATAAATATATATGTATATTTTAGAAAAAAATATATATATAATTTAAACCTATGACCATGTACATGGTAGGACCAAGTTGTGTGCTTATGTGTGAGAAGGTTTTTTGTGTATGCTTTGTCTTTTACAAATTGATTTCTACAGTGCCCATTTAAGCCCTATTTCTCTCTGTTCTAAGAGAGACTTAAACATTTTCTAGTTCAAAGTCGTGTCGTTCCTATGTACTTTGTAGCTTGCTAATTCTGGCAGTTATTTCTAATAATTTATTACTCTAAATTAAAGCTATTAAATTAATGCCGTACAGTTCAACTTTGTGAGGTTTATTAATATTTTCTCTCCACAGTTCTCTGGTAGATGAGGGCATAGACTAGGAGTCATGGGGTTTTTAAGTTGCCATATGATTAATAGTGTGGCACCTGGAATTTGACATCTGGCAAGTATATGATAATCCCCTACCTATAAAAGATAAATGAAGCACTCCTAAGGCTGTATATTTTATTAATTTTTTTAAAAAAGAAAAAAATAGGCTCTGGATAAATTCCAATCTAAATAAGTTTAGCGACTGGTGTTTTGTTTGAAGTCAGTCAGTGTATCTATCTTTATTTAAGCAAATATTTATCAAAATGCTTTACTATGTTTTAGGCCCTCTCCTGAGGGATGTGGATGTGGATACTGCAGTGAACAAAACAGAAAAATATTCCTTCTTTCATAACATTTACCTTCTGGAGGGAGAGAGATAAAAAGTAAAGAAAATAAATAGGTAAAATATGTAGTGTGATAGATAGCAATACATGCCATAGAGTAAAGGAGGAAGGGTGGCAACTGCCTGAAGGGATGAAGGGAGGGTTTAGTTTTTTTGTTTTGTTTTGTTTTGTTTTGTTTTTTTGCGATACGAGGGCCTCCCACTGTTGTGGCCTCTCCCGTGGCAGAGCACAGGCTCCGGCCGTGCAGGCTCAGTGGCCATGGCTCACGGGCCCAGCCGCTCCGCGGCATGTGGGTTCTTCCCGGACCGGGGCACGAACCCGTATCCCCTGCATCGGCAGGCGGACTCCCAACCACTGTGCCACCAGGGAAGCCCCAAGGGTTTAGTTTTTAAACACGGTGCCCAGGGAGGCCACACTGAGGAAGAGTACCTTTGAGTAAATACCCAGGTAGCTGAGGGAGCCAGCCCTGCCCTTATGCAGAGAAAGAATGTGCCAAGAGAATGGAGCTAGCTGACAAGGCCCTGAAGCAGGAGATTACCTGAGATGTTCCAAGCACCGAAAAGAGCCTGTGTAATGGCCACCTCTCCTCAAAACCAGCCAAGGGCATCCGATCTCACACAGGATGAAAACCAAAGTGTTTCCAGTGGATTCTAAGGAAGGCCCTGCAAGATTTGTGTTAGACTGAGAATAGATTCAAGTGGAAACAGGGTGAAAAGAAAAGGGTAAGCACTTAGAGGGCTATTGTAATTACCAGAGGACCAATGACAGCCGGTTGGACCAGGATGAAAACAGTGGAAGTTGCCATGTGTTCAAATTGCATATGTATTCTGAAGGTAGCAGCAACAGAATTTGTTAATGAATCTTGTGCAGGTGTGAGAGAGAGAAGCAAGCGTAATGCAAGTTTTTGACTTGAGTAAATGAAAAAATAAATTTGGTATCTACAGTTCAACTCCAAAGGAGGAAAACATGATGAGGAAAAGAAAAAGGAACAATTTTTGCTTTCCAGACGCTAGATACTTAACTTGTGCCATGATGAGTTACATTAAGTAAGGAAAGCACAGAAGGAGTCTGTGAAACACCTATACTAAGACTTTCTCCTTAAAACCACCTTACCTGCCAAACACACGTCAGTCGTTTTCTCAATAACTTACTTGAAAACTTCCCAATTTGACAACAGGGAACGTAGACTTTGGAGTCAGAAAAACCTGCATATATATCAGATCTGTGCCACTCATTGTTACGGTTAATTTTCTGATCTCCACAAAGTATTTTTTGCTTTAAATTAAGTAATTAATAACATACACAAATAAATTGGTTTCTAGCACACAGTAGCTGCTTAATAAATGGAAGCTGCTCTCATTGTTGCTATTATTCTAACTATTATAAACCTTGTCATTTGGCTAAGATTAAAGACTGTACCTATTGCTTATCTGTCAAGCCCTTGTAAAGAATATTAGAATAGCACAGTCTACTGAGTTTATATAATTAATATGTGGCTGGTGATGAATTCATCAGCTTACTTGTTTTTTAAATGAAGAGAAAACTAGAAGAAATAAGCAATCACAAGATAATTTTCCTGGCCTTATGGGTGAAATCTAACCCAACTGGGAACAATCTTGTTTATCATGAAGGCCTGGATATTATACATGAGTCATAAACACTCTCTCAGCACTAATTATATAAATCAGTAGATGCTTTAGAGCATGCATCTTATCAACCAAATCCAGACAAACTATGCTATCATTAAGTAATTTTATGAAACTAATTGCCTGTGTTAAAAATCTATCTTCTGTTTTTTCTTCAGTTGAAGACTTTGTCTTTTACTAGGGATGGGAGTGTTTTCCTGTCATCCAAGGAAAGCTAGCCCCAAGGCTTGGAAAAATGGCCTGACAAGGTCTCCTGATGCAAATCAATGGCTAAGCAATATTCATAATAAAATATATGATTTTTTAGTATTAAAATTATTATTACTATTCATAATATTCATATATATTCGTATATCACCTTTTCTTAGCCCCCAACCTGTTTTTTATTTGTCCTTGACTCTAGGAAAAGAGAACATAATTTATCAACTCTTCCAACAATTATCCATTCAACCTTTTTATATTCATTCCCTAAACTGGGCTGGGTGTGAATTATAAGGCAATAAATAAAAAATAGTCCCCTGCCTTCAAGAAGAATACTCTCTAGAGCAGTGCTTTCTAAACTGAAGTCAAGAGGATATTGTTTTGGAAGATGAAAATTAGTGTGCTGAGGAAATAAAGTGGATTGTTGAAGCATTAACAATGCTTCCTTGCTGTAAGACTCTTTGGTAGCTTTATAAGCTACAGAATATTTTGACTTTGCAAAGGATTGCTTAGTATAAAACATTTTTAAACTTATTTAATCAAGAAACATTTCTTCAATTAAGAGCTTTAGAATATTATTTGTCACTAAGAAATGCTAGTCTGATGCTATTCAAACATATACCCAGTAATTTACAACTTCAGTATCATGCTGACAATCATTTAGCCAATGAACAAGTTAACGTAATGAAATTTTTTGAATTACAGTGTTGGTACTTGAAGTTCACTTGAAGATCATTTAATCACTATGCCCTTCTCCTAGCTTTTGCTTCTACTTGATACACACAACTTATGAACCAATTGAAAAAGCTAAGTCTTCACAGTTGACTCCAATCCAAGTTGGTCTACTAGTCCTACACGTGGTCATTGGATCTGAAGCTATGCTATAGTGGGTATTGTACCATCCATCAGAATCTCCTGAGATTATATATATATATATATATATATAATTGCAACCACTTGTATTATGAAGGCAAGGGCTACGCCTCTGCTTTCTTTGTATGCAATGCTGAATTAATTAAGAGGCTCCAAGAACTGAGCATATGAAGGTCCATGCTCCATATGCTTTCAGACAACATACATTTACTGTGCTCATCTTAAGAGCAAAGCACTGTTCTAGGCACTGGGGCTATAGCAATGAATAAAACAGACAAAGCACCTACTATCATGGAACTTATATTACAGTAGTCATGTCAGACAATAAGCAAATCAGTAAATAAATATACAGTATAATGGCAGAGAATGATAACTCTATAAAGAAATAAGGCAGAATAAAAGAAAATGATTAAAGTGTTTTAGGAAGGCCTCTCTAAGAGTAAGAATATTCTATTGAAGGAAACAGTGAGTATAGAGGCTCTGACATGAGAGAATGCATAGTGGGCTCAAAGAGCAGCAAAGAATTAAGTCCAAGAAAAGGGATTAAGATGAAGAGTGCCATGAAAAAAATCAGAAAAAAAATTGACAGGGATCATTTGTTAAATAAGATTTGAAAACAAAGAATTACACATAATTAGAAGCATGATAAAGTTAAAATAATCTCTTTAGTGTTTTAATTTTTAATATTATTGTCATACAATACAGAAATTGGTTGAAGGTACTTTCCTCTAACTCAGTGTCAGTTGTGGAGCTGAACAATCAGGTGAAACAGAAGCAATTATTTTTTTTTCCTTTCTTTTTAAAATGTGAGGTAAAATTCATCTAACATAAATTTAACCATTATAAGTAAATAATTCATGGGCATTTTGGACATTCACAATGCTGTGCAACTGCCATCTCTATCTAGTTCCAAGATATTCTCTTACACAAAAGGAAGCCCCATAGCCATTAAGAAGTTGCCATCCCCCCACCCACCAACCCCTGGAGGCCACCCCTCTGCTTTCTATCTCAACCAATTTTTTTAAAGCTTTGATGGCAGATACTTGACTAATAAAATTTTAAGACATTTAAAGTGTGCAACATGATGATTTGATCTACAGGCATACCTCAGAGATATTGCAGGTTATGTTCCAGGCCACTGCAAGAAAGCAAATATGGCAATAAAGTGAGTCATACAAATTTTTTTGGTTTTCCAATGCATATAAAAATGTAAACAGTATAGTGTAAACAGTTATGTTTACACTATACTGTAGTCTATTGAGCGTCTGTAGTGTTATATCTAAAAAAACAGTGTACATACCTTAATTAAAAAATACCTTATTGCTCAAAAATGCTAACCATCATCATCTGATTGTTTAGTGAGTCATGATCTTTTTTCTAGTGGAAGGTCTTGCCTCTATGTTGATGGCTGCTGGCTGATTAGGATTGTGGTTGCTAAAGGTTGGAGCAACTGTGGCAATTTCTTAAATAAGACAACAATGAAGTTAGCCACTTGGATTGACTCTTCCTCTCACAAATGATTTCCCAGTAGCATGCAGTGCTGTTTGATAGCATTTTACCCACAGAACTTCTTTCAGAATTGGAGTCAATCTTCTCAAACCTGCCAGGGCTTTATCAGCTAAGTTGATGTAATATTCCAAATCCTTTGTTGTCATTTCAGCAGTGTTCAGAGCCTTTTCACCAGGAGTAGATTCAATCTAAAGAAACCGCTTTATTTTCCTCATGCATATGAAGCCACTCCTCATTTGTTAAAGTTTTATCACAAGATTATAGCAAACCAGTCACATCTTCAGGCTCCACTTCTAATTCTAGTTCTCTTGCTATTTCCACCACATCTACCATTACTTCCTCCACTGAAGTCTTGAACCCCTAAAAGTTTTCCATGAGAGTGGGTGTCTAATGCTTCCAAAGTACTCTAATGTTGAGATTTTGACTCTTCTCATGAATCAAAAATATTTTAATGGAATCTAGAATGGTGAATGACTTCCAGGAGGTTTCAATTTACTTTGTCCAGATCCATCAGAGGAATCACTAACTATGGCAACTACAGCCTTATGAAATTTATTTCTTAAAGAATGACTTGAATGTCAAAATTACACCTTGATCCATGGTCTGCAGAGTGGATGCTGTGTTAGCAGGCATGAAAACAATATTAATCTTTGTTGTACATTTCCATCAGAGCTCTTAGGCGACCAGGAGTATTGTCCATGAGCAGTAGTACTTCGAAAGGAATCTTTTTTTTTCTGAGCAGTAAGTCTCAAGAGTGGGCTTAAAAATATTCAGTAAGTTATATGCTATAAACAGAGGTGCTGTCATTCAGGCTTTTTTATCCCATTTATAGAGCACAGGCAGAGTAGATTTAGCACAATTCTTAAGGGCCCTAGGATTTTTGGAATTGTCAATGAACACTGGCTTCGACTCGCAATCACCAGCTACATTAGCCCCTAAAAAGAGAGTCAGCCTGTCCTTTGAAGTCAGGCAATGACTTCTCTTCTCTAGCTGTGAAAGTCCTATACGTCATCTTTTTCCAACGTAAGTCTGTTTTGTCTACATTAAAAATTAGTTGTTTAATGTAGCCACCTTCATGAATTATCTTTGTTAGATCTTCTGGACAACTTGCTTCAGCTTCTACAACAGCACTTGATGCTTCACCTTGCATTTTTAATTTTTTTTTGATTGAGATATAGTTGATTTACAATATTATATAAGTTTTCAAGTATTTCACCTTGCACTTTTATGTTATGGAGATGGCTTCTTTCCTTAAGCCTTATGAACCATCCTCTGCTAGCTTCTGACCTTTATTCTGCATCTCCTCACCTCTCTTAGCCTTTATTGACTTGAAGAGAGTTAGGGTCTTACTCTGAATTAGGCTTTGGCTTAAAGAAAAGTTGTGGCTGGTTTGATCTTCTACCCAGACCACTAAATCTTGCTCTGTATCAGCAATAAGGCTGTTTCACTTTCTTATCATTCATGTGTTTATCAGAGTAGCACTTTTAATTTCCTTCAAGAACTTTTCTTTGCATTACTTTGCAACTTTGGGTTGACTAACTTGTGCAAGAGGCCTAGCTTTTGGCCTGTCGCAGCTTTCAACATGCTTTCTCACTAAGCTTAATCATTTCTAGCTTTTGATTTAAAGTGAGAGACTTGAGGCTCTTCCTTTCACTTGAACACTTAGAGGTCATTGTAGGGTTATTAACTGGCCTAATTTCAACATTGTTGTATCTCAGGGAATAGGGAGGCCTGAGGAGAGGGAGAGAGGTGGAGGAATGGCTGGTCAGTGGAGCATTCAGAAGATGCACAATATTTATTGATTAAGCTCGTTGTCTTATATGGGTGTGGTTCACAGAGCTCCAAAACAATTACGATCATAACATCAAAGATCACTGGTCAGAGATCACCGTAACAAATATAATAATACTGAAAAATTTGAAATATTGTGAGAATTACCAAAATGACAAAGATAAAGAAACTGAGCAGCTGCTGCCAGAAAAATGGTGCCAACAGACTTGCTCAAGGTAGAGTTGCCACAACCTTCTATTTGTAAAAAACACAATATCTGTGAAGCACGATAAAGCGAGGCACAGTAAAATGAGGTATGACTGTACATATACATTGTGAAAGGCTTCTCTCTTAGTTGTTTTTACTCATAAGATTCTAGACAGATTCATTGAGATCTATTGATTCTAATCTGTATTGTGCCCATACTTTGCCAGAACTCTAAGTGCATAACCTCTCTCTCCTCCAAACACCTGGCCAAAGTAACTTCTCAATATAGTTTGCTTAAATGTTCTCTTAATTTATATTCCCCTCCACACACACACACACCTTAGTTTTATGGAGAAGGACTTTAGGAAATTAGTGATTAAATAATTCACTCAAGATTACATAGCTGTTTATCACAAATCTAGGACCAATACTTAGGTCTTATAGTAAATCTTAGTTTTTGTAGTTTATGTAGGACCTCAGTAGAATTCAGTAGAATTTGGCAATGAATTTGGAGAAAGTCTCTGGCTTCTTTATGTCACCTCATAGCACCTAGTAAAGCACCTTTCCATACATCCTGGAAGTTTTTGATGAATGTGTTGAAGGAACGTAAATCTTCACTGGAATATCAGCCTACATACACAGAACTGTTCTAAAGATCTGTATTAACACTGATCTTACTAGCAATTAAGGGTCTGAGAAAGCAATGAGAAGTATTAAGAGAAAAGGAAAAGCTGGAGATGAATGCAAATGCATGTGTTGCTTTCCTCCAGGGATCTAAATCAAATCCTCATTGTATAATTTGATTTGGTTACTCATTGTTTCTAATTAGAAATAATCACATTTACATGATTTCCCCCTCCTTTTTAGTTTTTCACCAAAATTGCTTTGCTCAATTATGCCACTTTATGGTTTCATATAATTTGTATCTCTTGACTCAACAGTTCCCCACATCATTTGGAATGTGTTTTATTTTTTTTTTTAAGAAATGAAAGTTTGAGAGCTATTTTCAAACTTAGCCTGAGACTTAAGTAGCTCCTGTAAGTGCAGAAGCATACTAAAAGCAAACTGAGGAATACTTGAAAGTTCAAAACTAGGATGATGCTTATTACTAACTATATGTGAAATTAATTAAAGATTTAATTATTTGAGAAAAAATAAATTGGCAGTTTCTACTTTTTGAGTCATTAAATACATGTCTATTGCTCTAAGGGCTTTGAGTGCCTGTGCAAAAAATAGACTATATGTGCTTTGATGTTGCAAGATTTTTTTAACAGAATTTCAACTTAAATATATGCTACAATCTAGCTTTTTATCCCAAATATGCCAACCTATTTTCTCCTTTTTAAAACAAGTGTGTGTGTGTGTGTGTGTGTGTGTGTGTGTGTATTCACCAAGGTGCTTAAATACTATGAGATGATTTTCGCTTTTTTAAAAAATATACCATTTTTATAAAATGGCATGTAGAATTATAGAGGACTTTCAGGATCATTTATAAATACAGTGTGACTGGTGAGTATATTATGGCTAAACATAGAACATAGCTAAACACAGAACTAATAAGGACATAGAAGCTCCATAGAATAGTGCTCCTATGGCTTGCTGTCTACTATGTGATTCAGTAGATAACAGTAGTGGGGGGACAAGAGGTAAGTGATAGAAATGGACAAATTAAAATTTTCTTTTATCCTATATATTTGTATGTGTAATTATAACTTAATTGTGATATATCAGAACACTTTTTTCCTTCTGCCCCAGTTTTCTTTTTAGTAGTCCATGCTTTCGTCATTAAAACCTTAAAAATACATCAATGCAACAAAAAACCATTATACATCTATTTTTACATCTATTCCAAGTCCTAGGGCTACAGTGAAGTACAAGATAAAACATGTACATCTTTAGTGGAAAATAAGAATATTAAACAAGTAGGGATATAAACAATATAAGTTTATGGATGAGTGATGGAGAAACTAGATCAATGAGTGGGGTCATTTGGTGGTTTTTAAGTTGATTGGGTGTTCAGGGTGGTATCTCTGAAGAAATAACCTTTTTTGTGGAGATCTGCCTGAAGAGATCAGGAACCAACCATCGGAAGACTTTGGAGACCAATGTTTCAAGAAGAAAATGTAGCAAATATATGCTAACGCTTTGAGATGAGAATGACCTTGCCGTACTGAGGTCCTTATGGATCCATATGGTTCAGTGCAGCTGGAATGAAGATGTGAAAAGGGTTCCAAGATGAAGGCATAGCAGCAGGGAGTGAGATAATATAGGGCCCTGAAGGCCACGAAAATGCATCTGGACATTGCACGTAATTTTAAAAGCTGTTGGCCTTAATTTTGTTCGTTTATATAGACCATAGAATTCAAAGTTAATTGTCCACAATTCAGTCACGTCACCCACAACCAAGAGATCATTTGTTTTAGGGGGGAAAAGATGTAGAGGTACTATTCCCCATAAAAATCCACTGAAAGTATTATTAGTTAGTAGATATCTATGTCTAAGATCCAGTTAACTACATTTGCTTCCTTCCAAATTTTAAATTTTAAATAATATTGCAAGTAAGTTACAGTAAATTATATTTATGCATTCTAACAAAGTGAAGACTAAGAGTTCTCTCCTTGTTTTTTGCAATAATTTTATTTTCAAAATTCATTTTTTATTTTCACTTAGAGAATGAACATCCATAGACAATACAAACTTCTAAAAATGGAGATAATTAAGATGAACAGTTCTGCAAAATGATGATCTATATTATATGGACACCAATAATGGAATTTTCCATGGAACAATTTGGGTTATTTCTTACCTATACTTTTTAGAATAATTTGGTTTCTCCTGAACCATGGGTAAAATGTGATCTGTGTGTAAAAAAGAAAAGATTAGTAGAGGTAACATAATGTTATCTTACTTTTGGTATTTCCAAATTTTAAATTAATTCAGATACTATAAGTGTAACATATGACAGCTAACTGATTTTTTTTAACATCTTTATTGGAGTATAATTGCTTTACAATAGTGTGTTAGTTTCTGCTTCATAACAGACTGAATCAGTTATACATATACATCTGTTCCCATATCTCTTCCCTCTTGTGTCTCCCTCCCTCCCACCCTCCCTATCCCACCCCTCTAGGTGGTCACAAAGCACTGAGCTGATCTCCCTGTGCTATGCGGCTGCTTCCCACTAGCTATCTATTTTACATTTCGTAGTGTATATATGTCCATGCCACTCTCTCACTTTGTCACAGCTTACCCTTCCCCCCTCCCCATATCCTTAAGTCCATTCTCTAGTAGGTCTGTGTCTTTATTCCCTTCTTACCCCTAGGTTCTTCATGACCTTTTTTTTTTCTTAGATTCCATATATGTGTGTTAGCATACGGTATTTCTTTTTCTCTTTCTGACTTACTTCACTCTATATGACAGACTCTAGGTCCATCCACCTCACTACAGATAACTCAATTTTGTTTCTTTTCATGGCTGAGTAATATTCCATTGTATATGTGTGCCACATCTTCTTTATCCGTTCATCTGTTAATGGACACTTAGGTTGCTTCCATGTCCTGGCTATTGTAAATAGATGACAGCTAACTGATTTTAATTGAAATCTTATATCCACTTGTATAAAGCATTATTTCCCTTGAACCCCTTTCAGTTCATCAATCTGCTTGGCTGCCTTGTGAGTTACAGCATAAGTATAAATGTTTATGTAGTGCCGTGCATAGGAGAGCAAAGTAATTAGGGGTGCTTTTAATACCTTGAATGAAGGGAAAACAATAATAAACCTAGGACCAAATAGTAATTTAAATAGTCCTCAGCCAAATTAGATCTGGCTATTCCAATTTTGAAATCAAACAGCCTTAATTTGAATCTCAGCTCCAGTCCCATTGACCTCAGATAAGTTCCTTATCATCTTGAGACCATGTCTTCTCAGTTGCCAAATGGGGCTAATAATGCCCACCTCACATGGTTACTGTGAAGTTTAGATGATATAAAGTTCTTGGTAGAGTAACTGGGATATAATATTTGTATTATACACTCATCCTGTATAATGTCAAAATACCACTGTATCATTCATTTCCACATTCGGGATGGAAAACTGTATCAGGACATGTGCATCTAGTTTTCCTTTGAACATTTTTTTTTTAGTTGTTGTCCAGTGATCTTCTTTACCTGCTGCCCACAAGCACCCAGATATCTGTCACTTGACAGTTGAGATGTTTAGAGGATTAGTGCATTGAATGGCAGTTTGACTTAACATTACAGTTCTGCTCCCGTGTAGCTTGCCTTCATGTTCTTAATACACAATATATCACGAACAAGATTGATGATGACAAAAAGGAAGAAAACAGTTCTCTTATTGTCAAGATGAACAAACTAACGTAACTTCAAAATAAAATTTGGACCGGGATCTCAATTCCTTTGTCTTTTCAAAGAGAGAGATGTTTTCTTTCTGAACTGAAAAAAGCAAAAACACATTAATCTCCCAAAAGAGGAAAAAATATGAAGTACTTTTAATAATGCTATGTTCTAGCCAATTCATATTTATCTACACCTGAGATAGCCAAATCTCAATTGGCTGTTAACTCTTCAAATTAGTATTTGGTTCTAGGTTTTGTATTGTTTTTCTTACATTCAAGATGTTAAAAGCATCATCTAATTCTTTGATTAGAGAAAGTGGGCTCTATAGGGAAACTGAGTACTAGATGAGATGTGGGGAAAAAATAGCATTTGAGCTTTTTTCTTTATTTGTTTTCATTCAGTGCTTGGATAAAATTACATTCATATTATTGGAAAAATGGAATAATTATAAAATTATATATAATGAGAAAACTAAAATGTTTTCTTCCCATTCTCAGCTCCCTTATATCCATTTTTCTCAGTCCATTGAGAGGCACTATTTTTTATTTATTTTATATCCTTCCTGAGCAATTTTATGCCACACAAGGAAATATGAATATAGATTCTTCATTTAGCCTTCCTGTCTATTCCAAAGATAGGAGATCTTACACATTTTACTTCACCTTGTCTTTTTTACTCATGATATATACAGATATATTAATACAGTGTTGCATTGATGGACATTTGTTTCTAATCTCTTGCTGTTAAAAACATTACTACAACAAATAGCCATTACACAGATCATTTGACACACCTGCAAGTGTATCTGCAGGATACATTCGTAACAGTGGAATTGCTAGTCAAAAGTTACATATGTTTATAGTATTAATAACTATTGCTCAATTGCCTTATACAGATAATTGAATTAACATTCTACTTTCTGACCAGGTGTATATGAAAATCCCTGTTTCCCCTATAGCATTTCCAACAGAATATGTTATTCAGCTTGTACTTTTCACTAATATAATAGGTAAAAAATAATTCAGTGTAGTGGTGATTTTTATTTTATTAATATTATTAAGGTTGACCATCTTTGCTTATGTTTAAAACTGTTTTTACATTCTTTCTGTGAATTGAGTGTGCACATTTCTCAGTCAGTTTTTGTGTTTGGTTATTGATGCTTAGCTTTTCAATGTTCTAGTTATATACTTATATATATTAGAGATATTATTCCTTTTTATTATGCCAACACCATTAATTGATACCCTATCTTTCCCTCACTGATTGAGTTACCCCTTTATCCTGCACTAATTTCTAGAATGTATTTTTTCATATTTTTGGATTCTCTCATAATTTATCTATTAATGATCTAATAATACAGTAACTTAATTATTGATGCTTTAAAATTCAGTGTCTATTTCCTCTCATTGCAATTTTTTTTACTCTTTATGATTAAAATTTTTCTGGCTGTAGTTAATAATTCATTTGTTCATATATACTTAGATTAAGATCATCTTGTTTAGTTTTATGAAATATTTTGATGTCTTTATTGAGATCAAGCTAATTAATGAAGTAAGAAATGGAGAATTAGCAAGTTGATGAGTTGTACTTTGCTATTTAACTCAGCCTCTCTTTTTATTTGTTCAAGTTTTCCCTGTAACTTTTAGTAGTGGTTTATAATATACTTCAAATAGGCCTTGCATATTTATTTCCATTTATTCTTATGCACTTGTCTTTGGATATTATTGTAAACAATTTGTTTCTTCATTTCTACATTCTATTTTATAGTTGTATTTATTATTTTATATCATCTGTCTTGAGGTTTACTTATAAAAATATGTCTTTTTTTACATATAAGATGGATATGGTATTTCCTTATTTGTAGCAGTTTTTCAGTTACTTTGAGGGGTTTTTAGGTATACAATTATATTATCTATAAATATTGAGTGTTTTACCTCATCCTTTCTCTTTCTATGCTTCTATTTTTTAATCTTGTATAATCTTCTTATCTAGCATCTGTAGGACAATATTATGTTTTGAAGTCTCATCCTAATAGCTTTGAGTTCCTCATTAAACATGGCTCTGGCTTTGATTTGAATTAGATGACTTTTTTGTATTGTGGAAGTACAGATAAATCTTTATTAAATATTTTTTAAATTGTTTTTGAATACTATCAATTGCCTTTCAGTATATATGGACATAATCAAATGCTTTTTTCCTCCTAAGACATATTAATATGAAGACATATTAATGTATTTAATCCCTTGAAACATTATACTCAGTAGAAAGAGTTTGAAAGATGTCAATTTCTTAATTCTCTAAAAATGTTATAATTTTGTAATTACTTACTATTTAATCATTGGGTAGAATTCCCTCAGAAAACTGCTGGGTCTGATGCTTTTCTTAGGGAGGTATATTTTAACAGAGGTCTCTTCATCAGTGGAAATTGTTCTGTTTACATTTTTTTTTCCTCCTCTGAGCTCTAGTCTGGTAACTTACATTTCATAGAGAATATACAGATTCTTCTTAAAGTTAAACACAGTGATTTCTTGTGATTCTTTTAGCATGCTCTCTTTCTGTGGTTACTTCTCCTTAATCATTTATTAATATATTTAATGTATTTAATGTTCTTTCACCTTTTAAATTTTCTTGCTTTCTCCTTTTTTATCTTTTATGATATTCTTTTATCCTTTATATTATTATTAATAACTTTATATGATTTCTTATAATATAAACTTTGCTATTTTGTATATTACCCTATTGAACAAGCTTTTGAATTTGTATATTTTTCCCTTTTTTGTTGTTTTTGACTCATTTTTTACTTTGTATTATGATTTTTTAAAGTTTCAGTCTGATATATAGTTGATTTATTTTCATCTTTTTTATGTTTCTATTGCTATAAAATCAGAGCATTTTCCTCATAGCACTTCATTAGATAAATAGTGTTTACCTTATCATTATTTTCTAGAAATTGTGAAGTATTACTGAGTTTCCTTTTTGATACAGGAATGTTTTAAAAGGGAGTCTTTTTCATTTATAAGGAGAGTGATCTTTTGTTTCTATTTTTGTCTTTAAACTATTAGTTTATTACATTGAGATCAGACAAAATTTTCTACACTCTTTCTGTGTTTTGGAAGTAATTTAAAATTTCTTTTGTAACATACAGACTTTTTTTAGGTGAATGTTCTATGAGCACTACTGTAGAAATTCATTAGTGGGTTCTCATTATTTTCTCCCATTACTAGTATTTCTCCTTATATTGTCTATATTTATGATTTATAAATGTTAGGGCTGGTATAAGTCATATGCTTTATCATATGAAGCATCACTTTGTTTTACATAATATTATTCCATTCTTTTGTTTTCATTTTACTGATATTAAGACTATGTTCCATATTTTCTCATTTTGTTTCTCTGATATGATTTTGCCTATCTATTTATTTTAAAATTCCCTGAAGAGCTTTGTTTAGGTTTGTCTATTGTACACAGTATAGAGTTGGGTTTTACTTAGTGATCTGATATGAAAATCTTTTATTTTTCCTTACAATTGATGATTTAGACTCTGAGTTTTTTTATTTCTATATATATTCATAGTCTCCTGTAATTAAGCACAATATTTCTGAGTCAGGACAGACTATTATTACTTAATGGCAATAAAAACACAAGTTCTCCTTGCAACAATCTTTCTCCCTATTTAAAATTTCCATTTTCTTTTCCTCGTTTACTCTCAATTTTTTTGTTAGTCATATAGTTTCTTCCTTGTCAGGGCATATCATTTAAATTCTGTTCCATCACGTCAATTCGTACATCTATTTTCACTTTAATTCTGCACTTAAAAGTATTCTGTACTTACCAATCCTCTTTGCTGTGATTTCCCCAAAAATCTTTTATTTGGCTAAAGTCCATATGCTAGTTTTCTTTATTTTTCTATATAAGGTCTCAGAGGGAAATACATTTTCTGAGATCTTCTATATTAAAGAACATATATAATATATTAAAATGTTATATAAATATTTGCTTGTTGACTTTTTAACATAGGGGACAGCATGGTTAAATAAAAAATTCCTTAGATCATATTTTTTTCTTTAAGTTCTAATAGGCATTACTCTGCCTTCCATTTCATTTCATCTTTTCTGTGGTCCTCTGTTTTTGAATTTTACTATGTATAATTTAATGTCAATCTGAATATTTAGTGAAGGATTTGGTCTTTTTATGGCCCTGTTCAAAGGATTTGATCTTTATCATTAAAATCTACTACTTCAGTAGACTATAGCCCAGGTTGACTTTGGGTCAACTTTTTCTGTCATATGGTGTATCCTTTAACTATGTAGATTCATTTGTTAATTTATTCAGGAATATGTCATTGAATTGTATCTTCATTTATTCTATTCCAGTATTGGGTTTATTTCTATGGTGGAATCCATTAAGAATATTCTATATCTCTTTTGCCTTATATGTGCAATTATATAATTTTTGTCTCTAAATGTTTTTACCTCTTTCTTTTTATTCATTGTCTGCTCTTTGATGTGTTTCTTCCACTTGTTTTTTTGCTGTTGTTGTTGCTAAAGGTTGTGTTTTTCTTCTTCCCCCTCCCTTAATTTATTCCTTGCTTCTGCCAGTTCAATTTTTATTTTCTTCTACATTTTTTTCCCCCGTGTATATCTGTTGTGTAGTTTTCTTTGATAGAGGTAATTTCCTCATACATATTCTTCTAATTCTCAGAGAAATATTTGGTCAGAATTTTCATCTGTTCTGTGGGAGTCTTTTTCATACTAAAACTTTAACAAGTTTTCTTGATTTTTCCACCTTTTTATTTGTATAATATTTTTGTGTTTATGCTGTGCTAGCTTCCTTTCTATTGCTTCATGGAATTAGTTGAATTTTCCTGGCCCAGATCCTTACAGAATCTTCCACCCCTGAAAGTTTTTTTAGATCTGTTCTCTAAGCACCTCTTTTGGTGTTGCCCATATGACTTCTATTCCATGGATTACACAATCAATCAATGCAAATCTCACAGCTTTTGTTTGATGCAAGAAATATAGGATTATATAATTTCAGGATGAGCCTATGATATCTAGAAAGTACATTTTGGCTTGCATTTTCAGAAATCTACTGATACTGAGTTGCCTCATTTTCACTTCCCTCACTATAGTTGCTGCGATATT